>NW_024373923.1:12912-607211 GCF_014805655.1 Passer montanus
AAAAAAAAAAAAAAAAACCAAAAAAAAAAAACCCAAAAAAAAAACAAACCAAGAAATTGTGCAGGACTTCAAAAATTTTTGGGACCCCAAAGAATTAATTTTTTATGAAGTAGCATTTTGTACTTTACTTTTATATAGAAAAGGTAAGAATGTAATATATAACTATATATTTATATGTGTGCATGTACACTTCATGAGACACTATTGCCTTAATATTCTGCTTTAAAAAAAAAAACTACTAAAATTTTTTATTATTTATTTAAGAAGTCAAAAATCTATTTAGGATAAAATGTCAGAGGAAAACCTTTTTTCCTTGTTGAAATGAAAAAATTTACCAGAAAACAACAACTTCAATTATGTCTTTCCACTTTGCCTGCTCAAAATTGGTTGGAGACTCCAACCTCTGACTTTTTTTTTTCATTTATTATTGTTGAAATGAAAAAAATTACCAGAAAACAACAATTATGTCTTTCCACTTTGCCTGAACAAAATTGGTTGGAGACTCCAACCTCTGACTTTTTTTTTTCATTTATTATGGAATGGTATTTCCAGGAAACACAATTTTGTTAAGAAATTAATTGAAAGCAGAAGCAGAACAAGAGGCAAGGAAATGGTGGTGAAAAGGGTGAAACCATAAAGGATAAATATCTGTATTTTCCTTGGAATGGAGGTCTTTTCTTTACAACTTAGACCTATGGATTTACTTAGATACCTATAAGTTTGTGGCTGTGTTTGTGGATGTAAGCAAGTCCTTCCATTGCCTCCTCAGTGGGATAAAGTTGTCCTTTGGTTCATCCAGAAGCAGAACTTTTGGGTTGAGACGTGCAGACAAACAGCTCACAGGCTCATGGAAAGGTTTCTGATCTCCTCAAGGCAGACCTGTCCTTCCTCGGCATGAACACATGATTTTGTTCATGGGTTATTTAATCATCATAAAGTTGTTGTTTCTTTATTAAAAAATTATCTTTTACAAAGATGGCCTTGCATAAATAACTGTGTAATTCAGGTACTTGCATTTATTATACCCACTAAATAAAATAGAGACTGAGCCAAGAGCTGATAATTATTTACTATAATTTGCCTATTAGATTGCTGGGAAGTCTTTTTTAAAGTTAGCATAATGTCATTATAAAGAGGCACCTGAGCCACAAACTTCAACTATCATAGCAAATCTGAGTTCCATCATCTCTAAAGTCTGATATTCTGAGATTTTGGATTTATAATTTAAGTGCAGAATTGTCTATTCTTCTGAATTTCATCTGAGTTCACAACAGAGGAGATTTTTATAATCTAATAAGTAATTCTAATACCTAGAAGAGACTTGGTGACATTTTTAAGTATGAAGTATTCCTTAAATGACAGTTTCTTTTTTAAAGTGCCAGTGACTATTGGAAAACACTTAATACAGAATATGAAATATATATTTTTTAAAAAATCATAGAATCAGAGAAATACAAAGATCTTCCTAGACCTGTCCACATAAGCCAGTTTCAAATTTCAAGGGTGCCCCTGATCCCAACTAAAAACAGGAATACTCTCTTCACATTTGGTTAGCAGTACCAGGTCACCATTGCAAAGGAAAATAAGTTTTACTGGGAAAAAAAAAAAAGAAAAAAAAGAAAAACCAAATGCTCTACTTATTTCCTTACCAGATTATCAGGAGGAGAACTAACCTCATCAGCTGCAGACACTCATCAGAAACATTTGACCATCCTGCAGATACAGAACAGCCATCTGTGTCAATGGAATTGTTTCAGCAGCGCTTTGGGATAAAGCACATTTCTGTACCAATCCAGGAGTTGTATTTACCCTCTCAACCTGTACTTTGACCTGCACTCAAAGTGTTCAATGGAAAAGCCATCTTTAAACTTCCCTCAAACTATTGCTTTAATAACACTCTAACTCAGTACCCATCAGTTAACTTCAGAAATTGAAGAAAATTAAAAATAAATTTGAAAATATATATAGTTTTATAGATAAATGCACATTCAGATGTGTGTGTGTGTACCTAAACACCTATAGGTAATTATCTATACATATATATATATATGTGTGTGTGTGTGTGCATATGTGTATAGCTGACAAAACCACAAAAACCCTAAATACTAAAAAACATAGAAAAACTTCATTAACCTTTGTCACAGGTTGTGGAAGGAGGTTTTGTATATATGATTTTTTTGTGGGCGTTCTATTCATTACTGTTTGGGGGGGGAAAAAAAAAGGAAAAGTGGTATAGCAGTCAATCACAAACAGAGTTAATCAGCTTTCAACAAGAGATGCCATGAACTGAAAAATTAAATTAAGCTAAAATAGCCCAAAATGACCTGTGTCAGTTCCCTGCTCACCTGCATTAAATTACTTGTAAACCCAAGAACTTGCAAGATCACAGTTTTATAGCAAATAAAGCCAGCTGGAGCCTGGAGAAATTGTGCTGGGCTGTGTTTCTCAGACTGCAGTATATGGACTGCTCGGTGTCTGGAAGGTGTCAGAATGGGGCCTGTGAAATGACTGCCAAAATCCTTGAAAGATCACACAGAAGTGAATTCCCAGGAATTAATAACAAAATACAAAACAAACCAAACAAACAGAAAACCCAGAAACAAAACAAAAATAAACACACATAAAACCCCCAAACAAACAAACTGAGAGACCTCATGAAAACTCAAAACACAAACAAACAAATAGCAATTAAAAAAAGAGAAAAGTCTGAGTACTCAATGTCACACCCTCTTCCTTCAAAGTTTCTGTCTAAAGAGAATCTGTTTCAGTAATGCTGCATGAGATTATTCTTAGATATTTTGTTTTGGGGTTTTTTTCTTTTAATCTTGATGTTTTGTCCAAAAAGATTACTTTATTTGTATTTTTGAATTTTGGGAATTATTGATTTCTCCTGTCCTCAGACCAGTTTGCCTAATTATGTGACCCCACTTAGAACCTTTTTTTCACCCCACTATCCATAACCCAGCAATGCTTCTGGCTTTTCCTCCTACTTGTACTCATCAGGGTATCCTCAAAATAAAGTTTCATTTCTCTTTTATGAACTTTGCCCCGAAATTATGCCAGCTTGAGGAAAAAAAAATGATACTGATTGGTTGGGGTTTTTTTACCCTTTATAAATTAGAGGAAGCATGAAAATTATGATCCTTCACTAGGAAGCTTCAGAATAGCTGTAACCACGTAATTACTACCGTGAATGGAATGGAAACTACCAAATACAGCAACTGATTTGTGATGCAAAATAAGTGCTTCCTGCTTTTCTCCCAAACTTAGTGCCCATGAAGAAGTGAGATACTGTAGCTGCAGGCATGAAAGCTACCCAAAATAAATTCTGTGAGTGGTGTGTGATGGGAAACATATTTTTTTCGCATTTTTGCTATCTTCCAAAATGCCTTTGGAAGAGGAAAGATGGTTCTAAAATAATGAGAGACTTTCCTGGCAAAACCATGCCTTAAATAAATTATTAGTTGCCAGTGAGGAAACATCACTTCACAGCCAGTAAATCAGTGCCCTTTTGATTCAGGCTTCATTGAGGAAGGTCATGTTATGTTAAGGAACAGCAACTGTGAATATCTAATAAAAGCCACTAGTGTCTCGTTGGCTGGCTTGGCAGCTGTGGAAACAGGGTGACCTTGCAGCAGAAGGTGAGAGCACAAGCTTGCACCTTCACAAAGCCTCAGCCATAGGTAGGTTTATCCCCATGAATATTTCATTGTGGACTCAGCGGCGTTACTCAGTGGAGCAACGTTATTTGTGTGCTTAATACTGACTGAAGAATCATATTTTGGTGCACTCACTCAAGCCTTTAACCAGCTCCTTGGCCTTCAAAACTTCCACCCTTTATTTTGTTCTGTTTTCCAAAACACAAAAAAGTATATAGAATATATTAATACTATAATTAATACTATCATTAAAAGTATATATGGTATATATTAATACTAGTATTAAATGGAGAAACTCCAGATGCAAGAGCCAGATTTAAATGGACATTTCATTACCAACCAGCAAGACTGAGAGCATTTCAGAGTGTAGCCTAACTAACTTAATGTGGAATTTGAAATTATGCCATGGAAAGCCAAAGGGCTCTTTAAGCACCCGTGAATAGATGGGCTACACTGCTGGATGTGTCTGTACTGCTACTTCCTCCACATCAGGAGTTTTAGGTAATTGGTTGAGTTTAGTGACATCCTCTTTGATGGCATCAGTGGTGGGAAGTGTTGGGAAAACCGTGGCTCCCTTGTGGCCAGTGCTTCCTACCAAGTGAAGTTCCTTGAAATGGTATCTGCCTCCATCAGCTACAAAGCAGCTCAATCAAAAACGGTGTTGAAATCATTGGGAAAATTCTTGTTGATTTTCCTTGACTTTGGAGCAGGCTGTTAAAATGCCCCAGGGCTCGGAACAAGGCTGTCAGGTGATGTATTTCCAGCAGGTGCCATTAAAAGAGAGCAAATATTGGTTGTTACCAAGAGCCCACACAAATCTTCCTGTTGAATTTACCAGGCTTCAGATCAAAACCTCTTCACAGTGTTTTCCATTCATCTGCAGGGAGACACTACACACTCTCAAGTCTTGTCCCTGAGAGGTGTGGAGTACCTATTTCTTTCCACCAATACTGATAAGACAATGGAGCTTTGCTTCCCTCCTTCCTCTCAAGAGCAAAATTACATGGATCAGTGCAAAAATGACATTATGAGAGATAGCATTTCTTCCAGTACAAAGCAATGTAATTCTCTTAGCTTCATGGCTTCAATGAAATAACGCAAGTTTACACCAAACATGCTGTTATGATTCAGCTAACTGAAAGAGCTTTTTCATTCAAAAAAATGCAAAAAAAAAACCGCAAACACCCCCCCAAAAAAAACTCAAAAACCTAAACACACAAAAAAAATCACAAAACCATAAAATGAATATGTTAAATCCAAATTCCTGTGCTGATGGGTATATTTCTGCAAGCTTTCCTCCATTTTGCATACAGATATGCACTTAGTATAAGCTTTTCTTTTCCCCTTGATGTCTTGTGCACAGAAAATGCAAAGCTCAGGCATTAACAATAATCATAAAAACACCAAACCAAGAAATAATAATAATTATGGTTCTGATTCGACATAATAACAGCAATAACTGGTTTTGAAGCCCTGAGAGTGTAAAAGTCTTGTTTGCTTTATGAGCCTATACATAGTGCTAGTCTTAAAAGTAAGAAATGTGCTTTCCAGCTCAGATTTCATAAAAAAAAATTACATCTTTAATTAAGATTTATGGCATTCAATAGGACTCAGCAAGGATAGAAAAACTGCTTCTGAGTGTAAAAAAATAGCAGTTAAAAATGGGGAAATATGATTAAGTGTCTTTAATTCCTACTGCCTCCTTTACGGGGTTTCCGATGGCCTCAGGCAGAAATAGGCACTTATTGTCTTTAAAACGGCATTATTCTTGGCATAAAATGTTTATGGATCAAGATGAAACTCGTTTTGAGAAATAATAACACTGGCATGAATTGAAAGGACCTTGCCTTTGGAGGAGAAAAAAAATTAAACATATATTTAGTTTAATGGAAAAATGTACTTAAAGGGAAACACTTTAAAAAAAGAGAGAGAGGTTTTCATGATGAAAAATATGATTTAGACATATAATGCTTATGAGACCAAGGTGATTTGCATCTCAATAATGTAAAGTTATATTTAAATCTCAGTTCAGCCTTAAAATGGAGATAATGATGACCCTTAAAGGAGAATGGGGCTTTGCAAGGAGCACCATTAACTATTTCTAGGCAACTGTGTTGCCTTGGGCAATGAAAAGCTAGGAAAGGTAAAATCCTTTTAGGGCTCAGGCTCCTAAGCACTTGGCATATATTTCTGCAGATTTAACTGCAGGAAGCAGTAAATAGTGATAGTCAAGCCTGGTCTGAGTTTTTGCCATCATATTCTTGTTGGCACTGCAAGCCACAGCCAAGAATGATCTGAAATGTGTGGCATTACATTCATGACCCTCTCATTAAACCTTTCCCATGTCCCAAATCCAGGAGCCAATTTGAGGCATGGACCTGCCTGATCTCAGGTGGTTCTGCTGCCTGGAGGTGAAAATTACATGAACCCACTTTTGCCAAAATTTGGAGCTGTTTAAAGCTTTGTGAGTTGGGCTTCCAGCGCAGCTTTGTCTCCTTTGAAGTGGGAAGGGTGACAAAAACCAAGAGTATTCTGCTGGACCCTTGATCCTGCAGTTTGTATTATCAAGGATAATTGCACCATCAAGGTGCATCATCAAGGATTGGTGCACACTTGAGCATGGCTGCCCACGCAGCTGCATGCTGAGAGATCTGAACCCAAAACCTGCATTAAAATACAAACAACTACAGCCAGAAAACAAGGTTCAACATGATTGAACCTAGAGGACTGATGAGGTGCTAACAAATTCCTTTTGATCTTGCTGGCTGTTTGAAATACAAGCAGTGTTAAAGGTATCCTCTAATATTCTGCCTTGTTCCAGAAACATGGTTAGATCCCTTCAGCCCAGGAAATGTTGTTGGGCTAATATGGCAACCTCATTGCAGTTGAGTTTGGAGGTTGGGTTATGGCTGTAATATAAATGGAGCCTGAGGGAAATGCAGAAAAATAAAATAGCAGCAAGCAGCGTATATTTTCTCCCATCTGGCAAAAGCTTGTTCCATTAAAAAATGTTTTGTGCAAGTAGTTAACATTTAAACTTCCTTGAAACAACACCATAAGATCCTAAGGACCAGACTGCATTCTTTTATCGCCTCCTTTCCTAACCAGTAAAGGTGAAAAACACTGGATGCTGTGTTATTTCCCCCAGGAAAGAGACAGCCTGAACACTTCTTTCTAGCCTAGGAATAAGATATAAAAGATGGGAAGGCTCAGCTGAGACCTCAGAGAGGTTTCCACATCTCAGATCACCAAAATCCCCACAACCATTCAACACTCCTCAATCAGGCTTTTCAAGAAAGACTTCCTGAATGTGTTTCATCAAAGAGATGATCTGTACTTAGCCTCACACAAAAGTTCAGGAGTAAGGAGCCTCTGAAACTTCAGTTCACGTTTAATTAGGAGCTACATAACCATGGACAAATAATAATCAAATAAATATTACAAAAAAAAAAAAATTGCATTGATGGAATGGCTGTTTAGACCAGTCACAGTGAAAAGGGAAAGACACCCATCTCAAAATAACATTAGTGCTTTGCACAGAGTAATGCTATGATTTTGGTTTTATGGATTTAAAATTAAAATGTCAACAGCAACCAGCTGCCTAATAAATAAAAGTTCTGACAGCTAGAGAAAAAAAAAAAAGAAAAAGAAAAAAGAAGTGAGTTTTTCTTAGCAAGTATAATTCATCTGAAGGTTGATACACACAAGGGCCATTCAAACCCCACAACCAGCATCACAGAGCAGGAGTATTGATTTATTACTGCCTTTTACTGACAAGCAAGTCAAGATTTTACCTGACTTTCTGTCTTCTCTATCTACAAACACTGAGCTTAGGAGGATCTGCAAAAATACAAAGGTCTGTGCAGAAACTAATTTTGCTGTAGTTTTTGTGGGACTGTGATGCTCAGCACCCAGCCCTTAATGAGGTGACAATCAAACTTTTCATACTTACCAAGAGACATTTATTTCTAGGGAAGATAGGTCTGAAAAAGAAGCAAGAAAGTAGGCTTTTTTTTTTTTTTTTGGTTCTGTAACATCATCTCCATCTCCAAACTAAGCTTGCATACCAAGAGCAGATGCAATCCTGAGTACTGAGTGATGCACTTGAGTCCCACAGTTTTGGAAACTCCAGAACTTCAACAGCCAGTGATGCAGATGCCTTCAAACACTGATCCAAGTGCTCCCTGGGCCTCGGAGCTGCAAGTGGAAGGTCAGCCCAAGAAGTTTCTCATCATTATGGTTTGGCTGGACACTCTTCACTAAACCAGGGTGCTCCAAGCCCTGTCCAACTTGGATACCTCCAGGGATCCAGGGGCAGCCACAGCTGCTCTGGGCACCCTGGGCCAGGGCCTGCCCACCCTCCCAGCCAGCAATTCCTTCCCAAGATCCCAAAATCTGTCCTTCCCCTCTGGCAGTGGCAGCCATTCCCCCTTGTCCACTCCCTCAATGTCCTTGTCCCCAGTCCCTCTCCCCCTCTCCTCTGGCCTCTTTAGCTTCTTCTTTGGTTTCATCTTTCTAATATGAATAATACAAATTTACACCACTTAGTTGTGACACAAAATAATGTTTATGTGTGCAGGATGTTCAGCTGAAACCATGGATAATTTATGAGTTCATGTTTGTGTGAAAAGGGAAGTTTTGAGACATTTCCAAAATATTACTTTATTTTGGGATATTTTAGCTAACATATGGTTGCATCCAAATTTTGAAATACTAAATAATTCATTACCAATTTACTTTAAATTAACCTTTTTGAACAAATTACATTGTATTTATCAAAATCTGCTACTTAATTTATTTTTATTTTTCAACTTTTTTATTATATTCACTTATACTCTCTCTAAGTGATTACCATCCTTAGCATCTTCTAAGGAGACATAAAAGAGTTGATGTGGAGAAACCATAACTATGTCTTATAAAAATCACCATCATTTCATGAAAGTCTCTGCTGCTAGATTCACTCTCTAAACTTGCCATTATATAGTAAATGCTGAAACAAAAAATTAGTGAGTGGAAGAATGTCATGCATCTTCATCTAATTTTTAAATTATTGTTTTATGTCCTGAAAATATGTTAAAGCATTTGCCTTTATTGAGTAACCTAAATATTCTAACTTTTCTAGGATATTTTTTTCTTCCAACAAGCAAAATAAAAACTTTTTAGCCCTTTTGACAAGGCTGAAAACTTCAGTTTTGATTCTAAATGTGTTGGGGGGAAAAAACCAACATGAAATAATTTAGAGGTGTCCATAAAGCAATTTATATTTCAGGATCTAAATGGGAAAACAGTTTTCTAGAATCCTTAGTACATGCAAAATTGAGGCTCCTTTTTACTAATAACTTCTGTCTCTTACACTTCCAACAACACAACTCTCTTACAGATTAATTTTTATTTTTTCTTTTGCCTTTCTTGACCTTCCTAGTTAATAAACCAAACCAAAACAACTCTGCTTTGACAAAAAAAAAATACAATCCAGAAATAGCCTCTATTTCCTGTATCTCTTTTTTTCTAGCTTGTAAGATTCCCATATGTCTTTTATTTTATTGTTTTTTTTTTTAGTTATAAAAGACAAACATGCTCCATTGGTGCACAAACTTACATAAAAAGTAAACAAAATTTAGATTGATACTTATAGTTTGATATATTCCCAGATGATGTTGCTGATAACTTTACCTCTGCAGTGCCTAGTCACTGGGTGCTGTTTACATGTGCAAACATCTAAAGATATAGAGGAGACAAAAAGTCCATCACTTTAGAGATACTGAAATTAAATTATTCTAAAAACATGCTCTTATCTAAGGAAAAACTTGGATTTGTATGTCACAGGTGAAAGGACTTTTTACTGAAACTGAAGGGGAAAACACAAATAACTTTTAAGTCTGATTTTGCTGAGGTAAAAACTAAAACGGAAAAGAGGAAAATGGAAATCAAGAACTGAATAGATCACAAAGGGAGGAATAGTGAGAGGTGAGAAGGTCTTCACAGAGGCTCTCCTGAAGCTGTTTTTCCCAGAGCCCCAGGAAGACAGCAACAGCAGAGCTCTGGATTTCTCTCTGGGGTGAACTTTGCTGGACACTGAAACCAGGGAGAGTCTGGGAGAGAAACCTCTCCTGATCTACAGTCACTTTCCCATGGTTTTGGGACTTGAAGTAGAAAATCTCTCTCATCCCTGCCCAGCCTTGCTGCCTCTTGCTGTGCAGCCTTTCTCTGTGCAGCCTCTTCTACCACCTACTTTGCTCCAGAAAATGAAAGGGGAGCCCTTTATTGATGACATATGGCTTGAAGAGTGGTCTTCAGGTATTCAGATAAATGAATTTAAGTTCACTTTCTCACCTGGAAAGGTGCTTTGTGTCACAGAGGAACCAAAGAGGAAGAGAGTCCCTTCCTTGTTTCTACACTCACTTTTGTGAAGATTTAGCCTGTTGAAAAGCAAACCTGCAAGATAAAGTCACAAGTACTCGCTGAAGGAAAAACAACATCCACAGAAGAGGCTGTTCATAGCACACCCCCTCTCCTGGAACTGACTTGTTTATCTGGGACTGGATTCAAGTCTTCTGAGGCACTGAAAATCCCTGAGAGCAACCACCAACCCACATATGCATATATGTAAATGCATATGCAGTACTCCAAATTCATATTCTGTTGCCTAATTAATTGAGTAATGCCATCAGGAAGCAGTGAGACAACCAGGTGACTAGAGTAAATAATAGAATGTGTGTTTTGGAGCCTCAGCAGTGAATGTCCTCCCCAGCCTAGTGTGAGCTATTCATTACTCTGTAGGTTGTTTGCAATAACAAATAGATGTGAGAATGTTGTGATTGGCTCATCAACATTTCATGAACCCAAAAAGAGCAACCCACAACCAAATAAACCTTCCATCTTAAATGATTCACTATAATCTGTTATTTCATATGAGCAGCTTTAGGGAGCTGGGAACACATCTCTTTTGTATAAACAAATATCTTAGTTCATGGCCACTTGGTTTGATTTATTTTAATAATAAAGAAAACTGGGGAGAAAATTAGATAAAATAGGGAGATAAAGGAAAATTCATTGGGTGATTTAGAGCAACTGAAATTACATGACTCTGCTCCACCAGCATCCGTATATCCAGTGCAATATGTTTCCCAAGATCACTCCTAACACCACGTTGAAGAGTCTCTGGCACGCTGTGCTTCTCAGCCTGGATGTAGTGCCCCAGTAAATGATGCCTGACATTTACACAGCACCTTTCACCTCCAAATCCCAAAGCACCTG
Source organism: Passer montanus (assembly GCF_014805655.1). NCBI lineage: Eukaryota > Metazoa > Chordata > Aves > Passeriformes > Passeridae > Passer > Passer montanus. The sequence continues at coordinate 23,829 of NW_024373923.1, forward strand.
ACAGCCAGTTCAAACTGATTACAGGCTCAGGGCCAGGTTCTGCTCTCTGATGCGTTAAGGTAGAGGGAAGGACTCTGCCTTGGTAGCCTGGCTGTAACCTCAATTATATTACTGCAATTCCACTGACTTTGGACAATTTTATTAAAGGGTCATTTTACCAGGCTGTGAAACTGCACCCATAGCAATACCTTCTGGTTCTGCACTGTGAGCACGCAGATTTCAGACAGCCCACCACATTTGCTCGTGGCAAAGAGGCGATGATGGTTGTACCTCTGCAAGGATTTCCAGTAAATAGTATTGATCCCCAAAACAAATCCGGCCTCAAGGCTATAAAAACACTTGGTTTATGACTCGGTTTACAATACATGGGCCCAGTTTAATCTCAAATGATAGGAGCCCATAAACCTAAAATCTGACCAGTGCCAGTACTCCCACATTGGCCAGTGGATGTGAAGCTTGTCAGGATTTTGTTCAGCTGTGCTTTTTTTTTGTGGAGATGAAGTTGAGAGCATTGCAAAACGCAAAGCATTCCTACTGGTCTCTCTGAACTCTGAGAGTTATGCTGTGCAGTCTTGCACATCACCTAATTTAGTTTTCCATTCTGCAGAAGTAGAGAACTTGCTTGGTATAACTTAACAGGTTGCCTAAAAATATACCTTACACAGTACCTGGAAACACAAAGAATAAGGTTGTGTCAGGCCACCTGACAGAGACATGCATCCAGGCACAGCAGGATCACAAAACTGGGAGTAGGGTACCACTATCCGTGTGAATGAGGGTACAATCATTTTGCACAAGCACTTGCAAGCACTAGATAAATTTTTCCATCCTTCAACTCACATGTAGGAGCAGCTCACCCACGTGCCAGATCAACAGAGTCTACCCTCCTTAGATGTGTTCTTCCACCTAAATGACAGAGGAAGATATCCCTGTCTATGGCAGGGGTTTGGAATCAGAAGTTCTATCAGGTCTCCTCCAATGCAAATCATTCTAAAAGTCTATGATTCTATGAAAACACATCCAATTGTTTGCACAGGACCAAACACATGCAATAAGTGGGTGATAAATTAGACTTAAAGCCATGTCTCTAACTAGGCCAGCACAATGAGTCCTACAGGGCAGCATTCTTCCAGGCGTGTTCTTGGAAGGAGTACTTGTCATTCACTGCAAGTCCTCATCAGGGTTTTATGAGTAAATACTTCTGATATTCAACACACACATGAGCTGTTGCTGGTCACCACTGCTCTGCATGTTGCAGCAATTGCTGCCTTGGTTACCCTCATCACCACGAGGTGAACAGTGCATCTGTAACCACACTTACTTACCCTTGTGTCTTCAAACAGCCCTGGAGCTGGGGCTGAACTGGGCTGTGCAATATTGCCTGCGAATCTCTTCCTAGGATTTTAAAGATTAAAAAAAATAAAAAATAAAAAAATAAAGAAAAGAAAAAAAGAAAAAAAAAAAAAGAAGACCAAAAAAAAAAAGTCCAAGGGATCAATTCCAAAGGGCAAACGAACTTTAGCAGGTAAGGCCAGATGGCACTTAAGCCTCTTTACATGGTTGCCTATTTACACTCAGATGCTGCCACTTAATAACACTGATGGAGGAATAGTTAACAGAGGCAAGTGATTAATTAGTAGGTCAAAGGTTATTTCCACTCTGCTCCTTTTATTTACCTGAGACAAGATTAAATCAAATAAGAGCTCATAGAAGGAGACTTCCAAGGGAAGCTGCTAATCACAGCTCGTGTACTTGGTATTCACACAGTGCACTAAAACTCTGGGGGAAAAAAAAAAAAGTTTGTCTGAAAGGATTGGAACAAGCCAAGCAATCTATTGTAAAAAACCAGGGGCTCCTGGCTCGCTTTCCTGGGAGCTTTTATTCTTTGAATTGGAGAGACCTTATTGAGCCCAGAGTCCCACAGGTCTAGCACGTGAAACAAAACAGATGCTGCCAGAACTTTATGTATTACATTTGACAAAGAGGAAAGTTAGCCCAATTTCACGGGGACATGTACCCAGGAATAAATTGGTTCACAGCAGCTGCAACAGAGAGTATCCTCTGTTCTATCAACATGTTCCACCCTCTTAAAGGAATATTGGATTTATACATTCCTGTCCTCAGCCTTGAAACATTGTCTTATAACCTTGAAAATGTTAGCAAACCTGCCTGTAATATAGAAGCATGTTTTCACCTTAACAATATTACATCTTTTTTATTATTTTTTTCTTAAGATATCTTAACTGAGAATATAGAGGGGCCTCATTCCTATTAGTGCTCTTGTAACCCCTTTGCAATTACAGCCATTAGTGGAATATTGGAATGTCAGTGCTGGTACTAGATACAGAAATGGATGTACCCATGAACACCAAACCTCTCTTGAATGACTGGAAATTGCCTGTTTTCCAAATGTACACTTTTACGGTGACTTCATGCCTGTGGAATGCCAAATAATAGAAATCCTGGACTCAGACGTGCTTGGAAATAAGAATCTTGATCCAAAAGCAAGTTGTGTGGTTTGGGACCACCTGTAGGTTTTACGAGATGTGGGCACTGAAGGTACCCACTGCCAGAGCAAACACAGGAGGCGTGGGAAGCAGCTGGGCAGGAGAGCAGAAGCCAGGTTCCCTTGGGCTGGGCTGCAAATCCAGCTCAGGGTCACTGGGGAGCTGGTCAGGGTCTCATGCTGGGCTGGTGGGCAGCTCCATATGATGTTTTTCTGAAGGGTGTTCAGTCCTGGAGCTCCAACCCAGCACTGGAGGCACTGGAAAATTGAGTTCAATCTCAGAGTGAATCTCAGAACCACTGAGTGTTGACCCTGCCCTGGAACAAATCAGAGCAGTGCTGTTTCATTCTTAAAGGGAGGCAGCTTTTTGCATGCTCTGCTTGAACTGCTTGAACCTTCAAAACACTGGTCTGAGCCCAGAAAGATGAATTACAGATGAGAAGAAGGCCTCTGTGGGCCAGGTAAGCTTCAGGCTTATTTTCTGTCTCTCTCACACATTTGCTCTCGGATATGGGTAAATCCAATGGAGATTACATAGCTCTCTGTGCCTCCATGTTTCATCTGGAAATAATAGAGTTATCTGCATCTGTCTGAATATAAAAACCAAGGTGCTCAGGTATTGCCATCAGAGAGCACAGAGAAGTCCCTTGGGCTTTGAGATGTGAATGCAAGTCTGGTCAAATGCTTCTCCAAATTTCAAGAGACTTATGTCCCATCACAATTATATGGAGAAAACCACTCAGATTAACTCCCTCTGAGAGGTCTCACATACTTCTGGTCCCCAAAACTCTTCATTAATAGCATGGAATTCTTTTTCTGTTTGATTTTTTTTTCCTTCTTCCTTTGTTGTTTTTCTCTCTCACAAATCACTTGGTAAATTGAGTCTAAAGTGTTTCTGGTTTAGAGATTAGCAATGTAACAAACTAAATCAAGTCCTGCATGCTAACTATGCTGAACCAGATCCTCAGCATAATCAAGCTATCCTGAGATGAGGTGTGTCATGACAAACATGGTTTGAAATGTAACCTGGATCACCAGTCATGAACTACGACCCTGGAGAAAAAGTCCGTGAGTCTTTCTTTCATTTTTCTTGTTCATGCCCCATGCCTTTTCTAAATATTTTCCTGGTTCCAGACTAAGGTTTCCCTGCTGAGTAAGACTTGAACCATTTGGCACCCAGTCTCTTGGCAGTGGCAGCACCAAGGAAGCCACCACTGCTTCATAGCCTCATGCTTTTCAGTGTCTGAAGAGGACTGGAAGTAATTCTAAAGGACAGTTAGGAAAAGTTTAATCAGATAATTGCAATAATGTTATCAGTCTCTAATGGGCTCTATGGAAGAAAATGTAATTATCCCACTAGCTGGTGATAGGCTGAGGTTTCTAAGAAGCCTGAGTGTTTGAGACAACCTTGTCACAGGGGTGTTTGTGTTCTACACACAGCTATGTCTGTCATTAGGCAGAGGGTAAGGAGATGGAAAGGGTGGTGAGATGTCTGAGGGAAGCACAACAGCAGGACCTGCAGCCCACAGAGCCATTCTGGCTATCCCTTCACCTTGGTGTGAGCAGAAGTGGTTCCCCTTTTAGCCTAGCAAATGAACTTTGTTTGGCATAAAAAGAGGTGCAGAACTGGTGTCAATTCTAGACAAATTCAAATCTCAGTAAAATTGCATCAACTTGCAGTTGTGCTAAACTGATCCACATTGAACACTTGAGCCTAGAAGCAAAGAGGAGAGGGGAGGAGAGTGAAGAAGAGGAGAGGGAGAGGGAGAGGGAGAGAGAATATTTTTAGTATGGGACACCAAAGTCCAGCCATCTGAGAGCACATGTATGAGGAGATGTTTTCTAGGGTAACGAGAAATGAGGCCATGGGAAGAACAGTCTATGCTTCTGTCTCATTTTCTACCTTGAAAGGTCATGTTTGACTGATAATGTCATTTTTTTTATCCTGTCAAAGCAAATGTAGGCTGGAAATGACATCATCTTGCCTGAGGGAGCTTTATAACACCTCCTTGGTTTTGTGGCACTCAGCAGTGCATATTGTGGAAACAGAATCAGATGAGCACTTACCCATCATCAACAAAACAGCAGATCTTCCAGACTCACAAGGTGTGACCTGTGTTTTTCACATTTTTCTCGCCCTGCTTCCGCAGCAGAGGCCAGCAGAAACCACGGGAAAAGACGACAAGATGCCACTCAGACCAAGGAATGCCTTCCTGCATAGTGCCCTGGTTCATTACACGCAAAAACACACTTGGGACTGAGCTCACCTCTCCCAGGGGGGTTCTTTGCCTCCCACCATGGTGCTGTGGGTGCTACAGCTCTGCTTTGTTCCATGACTTTTGGGTTCAGCAGATCTCCAAATTGTATGTTGTGCCTGCAGCTGTAGCAATGCTTTGCAACACAGCAGCTCTGACTCCAAGTGATCACAGCTGGCACATCTCTTTGAGCTAAATTGGTGAAAGACAGGGTAAATGACAGGTTACTTCAATGCAGCTCTTAGCAAGAACTTATGGAGATTATTATGAAGGAGCTGGAAAGTCATCACTGGAATCTGCTTGTGGAGCTGACAACTGGGAGATAGCTTTCTTTGATAACTTTTAATCACTGTGTTTTCTACTTATGCAAATTGCAATAATACCCTTGATGCTCTGGATTTCTGTAGCGTTCAGGCTTGTGGCAATGACATGACAATTCAGAGTTGGATGTTCATCCTGCTCTAGCTTATGTCTGCTTCAAAGATGTATTACATTTGGTGGTGGCATACACTGATTCATGTAGTACGTGTGTCACCAGAACATGCTTCAGAAAGAAACATCCCACAAAATGCCACTTTGGGAGACTTCATCTCAGTTTCATCATTGTTTAGAGTTTACTTGCACAGCTAATTGCAAGCAATCTGCCTTTGTGTACCAAAAACAAGAAGAAAAAAAAATTTTTTCTTTCTCCTAGGAGAAAGAGGAGCCTAATTTGTCTTGTACCAAGATTTCTTCTAGTGCTTCATTTCACAGAACAGGCAGAGAGAGACTGAAATACTCCACCTACATGTGAACTAGGTGGACATTTCAAACCCAAGTACTTTTTAATGAGGGAGCCTAATAAAACTCATTCCCACTAGGTGATAACATAGGCTTTATATGCCTAAATTACCATCCTGGTTTTCAGAATGAAATGCTGGCTCCTAAGTCACTCAGAGAGTTTTCAAAGTGCTACCAGGTATCTTTGCACAGACACAGGTCTTGGTGGATATCATGACCTGGTGTAATACCTTCTCATGAGTGATGAGGAAATTGCCTATTTATTCCACTCTGGCTCCATCATGGGATTAGTCTCTATATTACAGTTACTGGTGGTTTTCCCAGTTCAGCTTTCCATGGGTTTCTTTGAAAGATGATTTAATAGGCCATAGGACCATAATGCTGTCAGGAGATGTGGTGCTATTAGATCATACTGACGCTAATTGAGACTTAATACACCCTCTTGCCTAAAAGAATGTATTGTGGGTAATTTTATCTCAATATTCAATCTAAACTTTCCATCTCATTACTCCCAGCCTTACCCACTTCAGCCACCCTAAATGATCACTCCGCCTGTTTCCACCAATGATAGAGATGTGGACAGTGATCATATTCCAACCCCTGCTCCTCTGGATGTAATTAGGCCAAGGTGTAAAGTGAGCTGGGTCACCCAAGGTCACAGCTTGGCCTAAAAGAGGAGGTCAAATGGGGGAAGGGGAGCTCTATCAAGGCAGTGCTGTTGAGGAGCTTGACTGAAAAAAAGTAAGCCCAGCATCTGTAGCCCAGTTTATTTTAATTTTTGTTCTTTTTATTAATGTGCCTCTTTTTTCCCTGTTTGTAGGAACTGATACTAGGGTGTGTACATGTAACACTGGAGATATCTGTCTGGTCCAGGCTCTGCTAAATTTTGAGAAACATGGTATAAATTGAAATTTTCTGATGTGACATGAGAGCTGTCAGCACTACAGTGGTGTTACAGGGATAAACTCATCATGTTTAAGCCAAGTTTCGCTCAGATTCACACTAAGCACTCAGGTGGCCTTCTTAGGTTTCCACCCAGTTGGGAAACACAGGCATGCAGGAAGTTTAGTGAGCAATCTCTTAGACCTGTACTGAAATACCACAATGCCAACACCAAGTAAGGTTCATTAGATCAAACTTCAGCAACAAGGCAGAGAGGGACAAGACTGAGCTCACAGACCCCCAAATTATGATCTGCACAACTTCAGAGCTCAGTTCTGTTACTCATACACAGGGGTTTGTGGGCATCTGAGATGTCCTGGAGTATTCCACAAAATTTTTATGGGCTGTTCCAGAAAGGCAGAAGGCTCCTTCAGGCCCCTGGAGGTATGCCACACACTCCTTGACTTATGAAGAATATTAGAAACCCATGTAGGTGGGTAACTGAATTGGGATCAATGCTGTGTTATTTCTACAATAGTACGAGTACAGAGGGAACTTTGTGAAAATCCTTTAATTTGGGACTTTTTAAAGTGTGTATGGTGGGATTGTTTTAACCACACTTTTCATTCTGAAAAGATATTTTTCTATAAGGTCAATTTTGAATCAGAACAAATTTGAAAAAAATTCATTTAATTAATTAATTTCTTCCTAGACATAATAACATCTGTAAAATCCTTTTATCGGCTCTATTTAGTGTGAAGCTGCATGTAGGAAGCAAAGTACTTTGCTCAAGAAAAGCAGCCAGAGTTCCAGAGTGGAAATGTTGGACTAGATTAAGGGATTTTTCTGTGGGTTTATATACCACAGGTGCTCCTGTGATGAAAGGAGAAAAATGAGCCAGTAGCAGTATCCAGAATTCCAAAGAGAGGATGCAGGGCTCTTGGGCAGCCAGAACTCAGGGTGATGGAAATGGTAAATTTTTGGCTCTGGCACTGTTCTTTTCTGCTTCTCAAGAAGCTGCATCCCTTCTTCAGCCTGGGGATTTGTTGCTGTGACCAGCACAGTGTCACTCCCAAAAGAGGAGAACTGGTGGTGCAGAGACCCAAAGGTTTGTCAGTAGTCCAGGCAAAACGTTTGTGTTTTATGCATCAGACACTTTTCATCCCCACCAAAGAGCTTTGGCACTGTCCATGCGTTGAAAGACAGTGCCCAAAGCAGATCAGCCAAACCCCAGGAGAAGACACAGGCTTAGCAGCATCACAGAATTCACAGCCAAAATGTGAATTTTGGGTTCAGGGCTCTTCTAATCTCACAGCCAACGCAGCAGGGGCAAAGCCCATTTCAGCAGGGCTTTCCCCTGATGTGAGTTTAGCACCAACACATCACTAAACACCCATGGACCGGGGTAACTGCACATCTCTGCCTATGCATGTGCAGCACAAACCTACAGATACTTCAGCTCCCACAGCTGTGCTCACAAGGAGGGTCTCAGAGCTGATGGACACACCTTTGTGCTCCAAATGTCTCTGCCTTCCATGTCATAAAGGGGCGTGAGGAAAGAGAGGAAAGATTGGGCACATGGAAACCACACAGCTTATCTGGGCAATGAACATCTGTTGAAGAATCCCAGAAAATAGGGTTTTGTTTTTTGGTTTTTTTTTTTTTTTTTTTTTTTTTTTTTGCTTTTTCACCATAGAATCACAGAATGATTTATATTGGAGGGGACCTCAAAGTTAATTTAGTCACATTCCACCTGCATGGTCTGGGACATCTTCCACCAGACCAGTTTGCTCCAAGCTCTGTCCAACCTGGCTCTGAACACTTCCATTCACAGTTATGGATAAATCATATAGGTTGTGAAATAACCTTCTGGCTGGACTGTTCAATACTCACCAGATCAGGGAATAATAATGTTCCATCTGCCTTTGTAACCTTAATCCTGCCCTTAAGAGGATAGCTGCCATTCCAGCAGCTTTCATCAAACAAGTACACATTTTCATTGTAAATCCTTTTATAAGATTATTTTTCCCGTGGTTAAAGGTCAGAGTTTATTCCAACAGATACAGGATTGTGAGAAACGAGGGTACAAATAACAGATGCACCTAATACCTAATCAGTAAATTAAGGGAGAAAAAAAACCAAAACAACCCAACCTTTATTCTTTGTTTATGTGGGAACGATTCCTTCCACAGTCCAAACCCACCTATGGTCCCTATGGAATCAAAAGAGAAATACTCACAATAAAAACAATAGAAATTACTAGAGGAGACTGATGCAATGGTGTAAAGGCCCGAAATTGTGATCCATTTGTCACCAACCCAGGACAGCCAGGAAAAGACTGCAGGCTTGAAAAAAGTTCTTTTTCTTGAGGCATCTGCACCCATAGGAAATTCCACCCTTCCTCCCACAGGATCAGGCCACACGGTATCATATGTTTGTCACTTCCAGGATGGATTACTGCAGCTCCTGGCATTTGGTGACGAATGACAAAACAATGTAGAGAGTGCAGCTGATACAAACCACTTCTCCCCACTTCCTGCTGGGGTGAAGAAACACTGAACATATAAAACCCACGTACCAGACCTTCCACCCTACTTTTCAACACTGGTTTAATATCTTCATCCTTGTAAGATCGTGGTGACACTTTGCAAATAGGTATGTTCTTCCTCCTCATAAACCCCTAAAGCCCCCCAAGTCCCCAGACTAAGATCCATGAAAACAATCTGTGAATACACATTTCATTCATTTAATTACTTTCTTTAATTTGGTCAGAAAAGGTGTATCTCTTCAAGTCAAATAATTATTTTGCATTCTCTAGTTCCCAAAATTATTAAAAATTAGGAAATTACAACAAGAAGAAACACATTGAATTAAACATATGCCCCCTCCCCACCCTGCCCAGTCTACCATTTTGGAAAAAGAACAAGAGAAAAAAAAGAAAAAAAAAGAAAAAAAAAAAAAAACCTGAAAAACCTCAAAAAAGCATTCATGTTATTTTTGAGAGCTTTAACTCAAGAAGTTGATTGCTTACCAAGCTGTAATCCAAATGTAGAACACAAACAGCTCATAAAAAACCAGATACCTAAAAGACAAATTCACAAGTTTTTAACTTTTTCAGTTTATTTCCTTATAAAGGTCTACATCAGAAAAAAAAGTCTTACTTTTCTTCTTGCTACCTCTGAACTGTAAAACGCCTCTTACAGAGTGTGAAAGAAAAACCTGTTATGAAATAAGAGACCTGCTTACCTCACTGTGGCTTCAACTGCTCAGCAGATGACAAAAAAACCTCAGTCTTGGGCTCTGCACTTGGATTAACTCCCTTTTAGCTGCTGAATTCCCACTGTCAACCAACTCAAGGGAAGGACAAAACTGACATTCAGGTGGTTACAGCCCTACCTTTAATCTAAGAAAAACATTTTTGCACATCTAGGATGAGTTCACATCTCCTCATACCCAATCTGCCTTTGGATACGTGTCTTGTGCACATTGCCCTGGAGATTAGTGAGCTCTTGGGTGATAAATGCCTCCTCCCTTCCCTTGTAACTCCCCTTATTCTTGTGAGGACCATTGCCACAGGTGAAGGCCGTGTGTGGTGGCCAAGCATCCTGACAAAGGAACTGGCAGCAGTTTCTGCTAGGGAGACTTTGGGAGAACTTATGCCTAGGGGAAAAAAAGTGAATGAGGACTGCTGAAGCAACCCCAGCAAAATCAGCTTTAAGTTTGAGTTGAAAGAAAGCTGAGCATCGGGCAGCAAAAAGGATTTAATTTCACCATTGGGATGCCTGGAGGCCATCTGCTGCTGAATGCCCACATGCTCTTTGCTTGCCATATTATAGCAAGAACTGACTTTTTGTTTGTTCTTGCTGGTCCTGCTTGTGTCTGTCCAAGAGGTTTCAAATCTGTCTCATTGACTCTGGTGTGTTCCCCACAGCCCATATCAGAGAGCACTGGAGGCTGTGCTGGTGACCACTTACCCTCTCTCTGAGCCTCTGAGCCTCTCTCCCTCTGTTTCCCTGTAACTCCAACATGCTTCCCACTAGGCTCAGATGGAAACTGCTGCAGAGACAAACCAATGCTGGGAGCATCTGTTGGCTCATTTAAGCAGTTTGTCGCGTCGGGAGCGCGACACCGCAGCGCTGGAAGAGCCCCCGGCTGCCAGCAGCCTTTGCAGAGGTGTGGCTCCAGACATCCCAACCCTAGGAAGGCTGAGACCAGCCTATTTGCTCCCCTGGGCCTTCACTTTCTCCTGATACATCTGTCTGATGAGCACTCTCCTGTGCTCCCTTCACACCACAGTCACGCCCAGCCAATATTTTTGGCATCAGTTATAGCTGGGCACGCTCTTGGCTCCAGAGATTGCTGGTGAAATTGCTTGTGCTTTAGCCAGGATGGTGCCTGACACGAGAATGCCCTGGCTCTCCACAGCCAAGGAACACAAAAAAAATTCAAGGGAGATGGCTGAAGGCTTTCCAGCCCTCGAGTGTGGTGCTATGATAGACCAAATGATCAATTTTCATAAACTGCTGCAAAAACTCCCAGCACCACCAGCAGTTTCTGAGCTTTCTGAGAATTATGAGTTTATTTGTTGCTGGGATGTGCCCCTGAAAATGATTTCTAATGCTGACTGCTGAGTTGGTTAGATTATTTTAGTTTCTGGTTTTGCCTTTTTTTTTCCACGGAAAAGATTTTCAGTGTTGCTGGGGAGGATGTTTCTTGAAAGGATTGTTGTAGCAAGAAATGGCTGCAGCTGGAGTTTGAGCACCTAAAAATAACTATAATAGAAATAAACAAATACTGTCATTCTACCCACACGACAAAGTAAGTTTAGGATAGAAGATCCAAGGATTTAACCTTCGGCTCCCTTCCTGAGCAGACACAGAGCAGTGACCAAAGTCATGAACTTTTCATAGGATTCGATGATTCTCTTTGAGTTCCATGATTCTCTTTGAGTTTCTCAACCTCTCCCCACCAAATTTCTAAGAATTGAATGCTGAGGCATCCAGAACTGCCTGTGTTTGAGACACTCCACCAGAACCCCTCATCTGCACATGTTCTGATGAATTAGCGCTTTACTGGTCCTTTGGTCTCAGTGGGAATTTTGTTAAAACCTTTTCTGTGACACATCCCCTGGCCCCATCCACATTCCTGATTAGACAAGCAGAGAGCACTTCAGATTCTTTGAGACATCCACAGAATATATGAACTAGCCTAAAAGCATTTTGGAGACTGTACAGACCTTAATATTGAGTTTCCTGGGCCAAGTTTCATCTTTCTGACATATCTGGCCCTTTTCTTAGCACCCTTTGCCAAAAATCGTTATTCATCTAAAATACCTTCATCTCCACAAGGCTGTATAATCAATATTGCCAGGTGCTGTAAGGGCTAATAGTGCATAATAGCTTCTGGCTCTGTATTAAAGTCCAAAGAGTCACTAGTGAAATAAGGTCTGATTTGGTACAAACAAGGGCTCTGCCTTGAATTCACCAGATTTGCTGAGATTAAACTTGTGATGTCCATGTACAGTTGCTTTATGTGATCTCTGGATGGTACTAAGCACAGATCATTTGGCATGTGAACTTGCTGAAGGCATGAGACACCTCACAGAGGCCAAGGAGTCAATGCCACACACATCACCAAACAAAAAAAACCTGTGCAACAGCCAGCCACTGAACTAACTCTTCTTATTCTCCTCTGTGGCAATGCTGACAAAAGACACACACCTCCAGGGAATGAGCTCTCCTCCTTGCCTGACCCATCTGACAATCACAGGACTCAGAAACTCTCTTACAGCTGGATCCTGACAAGTTAAATCCGAGTTGCAGCTGAAGGTTGGAGGGAATCAGTCATGAAGGACTCAAGTGAAAGATTTCTTCTGGCAGATCAAAAGCGAGCAACATCCCCTCTCCTGAACAGACCTCGTGCACTCATGAGCACACACAGGTATCTCTCTGCTGCTCACCAAAAGCATGAAAAGCTATCACATGAGATGCTGTAATTTTGTCAGCCACCCCCATACCTTGCTAAACAGTTCATGTAGGAAACCAACTTTACACTGCACGAAGCTCCACCCATCCAGATGATGTTGTCATTTCCATGGTAACTAAAGTACCTCAAAGGCAAAAGAACAGATGGAGACTGGAGGAAAAAAAAAATAATCCAAGGACCAAAAGTGAACATATGTGGTGCAAGAAAAAATATTAAGTTGTGGGCAGCTATTAGGTTTATTATCACTTGCAAAAGTAGACCTTGATAAACTCAGTCATGGCCTGCAGTTAGGAGCGGCACAACCACATCAGTTGTGTGACAATACCAATCTCACAGCAGCTCTGCTCTCACTCCCTTCCCCTTACACAAATTTCAAAGAATAATTGTCTTTGCTCCCTTAATGACTTGTTTTGGTTTAAGGACAAGAGCAGCCAAAACAAGCAGGAGGAATGTAACAGCTCCTGTGCTTGGCTGCCCACTGCAGCTCTTCGGGATCAAAGTCTGCAGGAGGGAGTGAGGGCTTGTCCCTCCTCAGCAAGGCTGGGGCAGCCAGGGCAGCAAAACTGCACGCACATAATAACCTGCAGCTCATTGCATCCCCCTCACCTGTGTTTGGTCTGGCTCCTGTACTTCAAATTTACGTGAGGCATCACATGATGGATGTGCTGGCAACTCCGCAGCAATTCGGAGCATCTTTAAAATTGGGTTAATAGTTATGGCACAGACTTTGCTTGACTTCCTCTGGAATTAATCCATCTTTGTGGATTGCTGTCAATCAGAAGGGAAACTTGCAATTTACATAGGACAATTTGTTCTGTGTCAACTTTGTAAGACTGAGCAAGGCAAGTGTAATTTGGGAACAGGAGCTGTGATGGAGAGAAAAAAAAAAAAAGAAAAAAATCTTATATTTTTAGCTTGCTCTCGGAAAAAGTTTCCTGCTCTATATTATATAATTTATTTAAGATGCAGAGTTTCACCAAAGTGAAAAAATTTAAAAATATATCCTGTTTCCTAAACTCTACACAGGTTAAGCTGGACAGAGTTGGTGTAAACTTCAGAGCACAGAAAGCTCATGTATGAACTAGAAAGGTGTGAGAAATATGAATTCAAGCCCTCCTGTCCAAGGTTCCCATTGCAACCCAAGGTAAATAATTTTCTTTTTGTTTTATGACTTGCCTCCTTGTCAGTAAAATAGGAGCACTGGAGTCCCCCTCAAGTCTTGCAGATTGTGAGGATAAATGTTCTTTTAGGAGATGGTGAATTGCTCAGGCCCTGCTGTAAGAAAGGGCCAAATTAACACCAAAGGTATTATTGTCCTCTGACAATTTTTTTATTGGCAGTGACTTTTTGACATCCAAGTTTTTAGTCTGCATTTCACTCCTAATGAACAGCAGGCTGCACCATGAGTCTCTCTCAAATGAACATGCTGCTGCATGAGCACAAAGTTGTGCAGCTGTAGCAAGAAATGCTTTGTCAGTTGATATTTTAAAGCATGACCAAAATAATATTAAAAAAAAAACAACCCAACCCCAAAACATAAAAATGTATTTGTCTTTTAAATTCTAAGGACAGAAGTGATCCTTTTGATGCTAATGCTATTTTTTTTCTTTTTTTCTTTTTTTTTTTTTTTCTCCTTGGCTTTGCTCTCCCTTCTTTTCCAAAATTTAAGTAACCATATATAAAATGCGTGAGATTTTATTCCCCCCGAGCCCGGGCGCTGCAGGAGCCGCTCGCAGCCAGGTGTGCGACCTGCCGGCAGAGGGCAATGCTTCATGGCTATTCAAACAAAACCACCTAAAACTTCGCAAATTACACAGGCTGGCGCGGAAAAGGGCAAGAAAAGAAGGCAAGGCACCGGTGCAGCCGTGAGGCAGATCCCACTCGCCTCAGCCCCCACGCACACGTGTAGATTTGGGTTGTTTGTTGTTTTTTTCTGTGGGTTGTTTTTTTTTTTGTTTTTAATATTTATCTTGGTGGTAAAGAAAGTGCGATAAAAAACCATTGATAAATGACCGAGGTGTGAGCTAAAAAAGGTTGCGCTGCACTTTTCCTGGAACACGGGGAATCAATTAGCTGCAGGTTTTGCAGACCTGGAATTCCTTGCCCAGTTTTCCCTTGGGATGGAGAGCCAGGTAACACAGGATGCTCCCACTGAATCAGGGCATTTCTGTGTCACCCGATGCCGAGGCTGGACATCACCCTGGGAGTGTCAGGAAATGCTAACGGGCAAGGAGAAGGGAGAAAAGGCAAAAGTAGGTATCCCGAGGCTCTGCTGCAGACCTGGAGCTAACAAATATAATCTGCTTTCCACGCAATGTGCTACAGCTCGCCGTGGTAAGGGCTCAAACCTCCCCTGTGCCCTGACCAGCCTGCAGCCTGTCCTGGCTGGCTGGGAACAGTGCTGTCCCCGAGATGAGATCCAGCACAGACGACAGAGGCTCAATCCCAGCAGTTGTTCTGGTCAGATATTGCACTCTGGCCTTGTGGGATCTTGTTCCCCCTGCGCACGGGCTGGCAGGGGCTGGTGCAGGCACATGGTGCCAAACACCCTGGAGAGTGTTTGCAAACTGCTGTTCAGATGGAGCTCCACTCTGAAATGAGATCCACCTTGTTCCTCATGTTTCCATCTTCAAAAGTTTCAGATGTCCCACAACAATGATAAATAATTTAAGCATAAAAAGCATCCATGTGTCAAGCTTTGCGAAGCCCTTGGAGGCAAGGAAAGGCAATTTAAATTTCAGATAAAGAAGGTGCAGAGGTATTGAGAACAGGTTATTCTCCATATGTATATTATCTATGGATGGATATCCATATGGATATTATCCATTGCCATCTGAAGGATTTTACACATTACTAATAGCATGTGAATATGCTCTTTCTTTTTTTCCTCCAAATAATTTTTAAAGCCAACATCAGCTCACCCTCTTTCTGCTGATTTTATCTTGTGGTCTGCATCTCCTGCCCTGTGACTGGCCCAAGAAAATCATACAGACAAAGACCGCAAACATTTTTTTATTCTTTTAATATTGTTGGTGTGAGCTTTGTTGGAGGTTATTTTTAAGGAGGAGGAGGTACATATATTTTAATGAAACCAAGGCCATTCTTCATTATTTCACAAGAAACAAAAATTGTTGGCCTCTCCATTGGACTTTGAACATACTTGGATAAGAAAAATTAATAATTCCTGATTCAAATAATGTTATCTATGCCTAAAAGAACAGCCTAATAAAATACAGTGGCAGACCCACCCAAGAACAGCCAGCTGTGTCATTCTTGGAGCAGTGGCCTGGAAAACAAGGTTGGGTATCTGCTCTGATTTAACAGGTTGTAAATGAAATCACACATCACCAGTGAGATCTAACCATGAAGGCAAGGCTGTGTCCTCTTCCATACCAAGAAATCCATCTTGGGTTGGAGAAATTTTCTGAGCCAAATCTTCTGAGCCAATTTTCAGAGCCAAAACAAAACCCTGCAGTTTCAGGGGTTCAACAATTTCTCGAAATTTCTTGAAAAGTCACGATTTGACCTAACCTTATGGCAGTGTTTCTTCAGTCACTGGATGGCTACTTTCACCTTGAAGTAGTAAGATTTTACTTGCTGATACAGGGCAGCTCCCATGAGAAATACACTGTGTGCACCTTGCTGTCAGGCAGAGTTCAAGACACATTTACACAATTCTTTTGCAAATTCATTTCCCGGGCTACCAGGCCAGAAAGGACCATGCAGTCCATCTAGGCTGTCTCCAGCCTGTCAGGGTGATCAGGGATTCAGCAAAAGGAATCTCAGATCAAATGCAGGACTGCACCTGGGCGATTTAACCCTCAGCCCCAAAGCAGACCCCAAATGTTTGAGTGAGATCTTCCAACTGCAGTGTGTGGACAGAGATAGAAATTATTTAAATTTACAGTGGATAAGAGTCAATTAAACTGTTATTTGGGAAATGTTGAAGAGAAGAATGGTCCTGGCCCTGTTCCTTGAGAGTTTGGGTATCTACGACCAGTCCCTTAATATCATTTAATTTTCTCACTTACAAACCTCTTTCCATCTGCAATCAAATATATTTCTGATGGCTAAACACAATTCTTCAACCCTTACCCTCAAGTATTATTTTTTTCTCTTTTCCCCAAGTATTTGTTTTTGTTACTCTTTTCTATACCCTCTCCAGTTTTGTCACCATATATCTTAAAATGTGGCTGTGAGACCCTTGGACAGCCTCTAAAATTCAGCCCAAGACTCACACCAGCACTTTCAGATTTGAGGGTCCAACTCAAACCTGGCAGTGCCAGGCTTGTCCAGGTTTTTGTTCTGGGTTTGTAAGGAGCATCTTAGCACAATAAAACACATTTGTTTGCCCAATCCAGGCAGTGTTTGCTACATCAGACCATCCTGGACTCTCATTCTTTGCTATTTCTGTGACCATAATGTCATCTACAAATGTCATCAGGAGCAGTTTTATATTTACTTCCAGATCACTGATGAATAGCGCAAGAGGAAACCCTGGTAACACTCTTCTTTGGCCATAATTCTGCATTGACAATTGCTTTCAGAGATCTGTCAGTTAGGCAGTTCTTAACTCATTTCATGTCTGCTCCTGTCCTGAACCCAATTACTTTTGCTTGGCTAAAACATATCTTCTCGGAAGCCATCCACTCTCCTAGCTGAAAATGTCATGAGATGGTGATTTTTACCTATCCTCCTATTAAGCTTCTGAAATGATTAATTGCTATGAACCTTGTACATCTTCATTTCAATGTGATATTTTCTCTGAATTCGACTTCTAGTTATCAATTCTTTTTGTGACTTCCCCAACTAGATTAAACCATTTTTTATAGCCAAAATTCCCAAACAGATCCAGTATTTTCACTCACTCCTTATCCTAAATTATACAGCTTTCAGTTTCCTCTTGCCTGTCCTGTGCTTCATTGACTGATATCACATTTCTACTGATGTTTTGAGCTTCTTATTCATGTTACTGCTCCTATGATAGTTTATAAATCTTAGATATACATAAGCACATATACTGAAGGTTATAAGTACATACAGATGTAAAACTGTGATCTGTATGAAAACTGTGATGGAAATCCACACCATCCTAAGGCAATGGTGCACATGAGAATCCAGGATGGGTTTTGATGCTTATTAGTAATTAGTTTCTTTGAAGACTTTTTATTTTTAATATGGGAAAAAATTTAATGCACTTACAGGATTAGAGTCACTCCTTTGCTCAGGCAAGACTGAGAAACATCAACACACAATAAGAGCAGTGGCAAACTGATGGATGTTGAAAGAACAAATATTCAGAGGGTTTCAAAAGGACATGAGTGTGTGAGCAGCCTGAGCAAAGGGCAGGGCCTGGTGCTCTGCTGGTGTGCCAGAAGTGCTGCACCACTGAGCATTACAAGTTTTGTGTGCAGAGAAATGTTTAGGCACAACCTCCACAGGGGTAAAGAAGGATGTGAAAAGATCTTCAGATTGATAAGAAAGCCGGGGTTTGAGACTGAGACTACCATGTGGTCATCTCCCTGGTTGTTAAGCTACCAAAGTTTTCTCCTAATTGTCCTGTTTGAGGAATTGGAGACAAAATCCTCTTGTTTTTGGACAGTAACCAACATGACACAGCCTTTGTCAGCGTCATGAAGATGGTGAGACAAGTTCTGAGTTATCAAAATAATGTGCAAGGGAAATGGTTTGGGGTGGGTGTACTGTGGGTATAAAGGCCCTAAAACCATGGAGAATCAACCAAAACAGTGGAGTTATGTCTTCCAAAATTAAGTTTTGTACTTGGCTTCCAACCCCTTGGCCTTGAATTTTGATTCTTGCCTGTCATTGTTCACAAAACAATGTTGAAACTCGATACCAGATGTCAGAAAGATTTATACAATAAAAGGGTAACTGTAAAAATCACTGTTATTTCTAAATTGGCCAAACAGTTGAATCACCATTTTTTGATGGGGGGAAAAAAAAAAGAGTAATGAAATATATTCACATTTCCCCCCTGTTTTCACTTGTCTTGAAATTTGATTGTAGTGGGATATGAGTTGGAAACTGTGTATCTGAAATTTTGGTGTGTATGTTCATATAAATAGATAAATGATCATAAAATGATAGATAGATAGATAGATAGATAGATAGATAGATAGATAGCCTTCTACATAAATCTCAGAAATGTGCTAGATATCTGATGAGCCAGAGCACACAAGGAAAGTATCTGTTTTAAGCAATTTTAATAGTATATATTCACTTTTAATGATCTTATTGTATTTTTGTATGCTATAAAGTTACCACTCTTTTACTGGAGGCCTCTCAAGTTTTTTATTTTTTTTGTAGCTTTCATATTGAATTACAAATCACCCAATAATTCTGCATAATTTTAATTCATACCTTGAACTTAGGGAGAGCTATATAGATATTTAACTTAATATGCTATTTATATAAAAAATAACAGGCCTCATGGCCTTCATTATAAAACATCTGTCTCATGCAGTCAAGGTTATGTGTAGACTGTTAGGCACAAATAGGAAACTCATCTCAGGTCTGCTGCAGAACCAAACCAGCTTTATGAATGCTATGATACTTTTTTTTAAAGTGAAAAGAACAAAGAGGAGAAAACTTCCTCTTTGAGATTATCCACTTAGATTGAACTCCTTGACACACAGCAGAGACAGAGGGAGGAGATTGTTTAAAAGAGGGAAAATTTTCTAGAACTAGAAGACAAAACCACAGGTCAGAAAACCTTTGATGTCAGCACTGATCCACAGTGATTTATGCACACGTGTCCTACATGGTGACCACTCAAAGAGATTGGTCTTTTTCTGTTTATGAAATTTATCCTGACAGAGTTTGATGTCTACAAGTAAAAGTAACCAGGTGTGATTTTTTTTTCTTTCAGTTATACATATGACAGGCCTAAAAATAACTTCGGGTGAATCACAAACTTCCTTTGCTAGGTCTGAGTCTTTCTTATTTTTGTTTCTTTAAATTCTGCCCTGTTTTCAAAGTAAGCATTAAATAAGCCATTTTCTCTATTGCTTTCTAAATTGAACTCACTTTGAAATTATTTTTTGTGCGGCTGCTTAAATACATTTGTTTATGTAGAGGTATCCTCTCCAGAAGTAAATAAATACAAAATAAAAGGAGAAAAGGTTCACAAAAGACTTTTTACCCTGAATTTACTGAATATAATCAAAATATTATTTACTAGCAAAGGGGAAGCAAATGTGATTTTTTTTTTCCTTTTCTTTCTCTGGCTTTTTTTTTTTTCGTATTTGATTCCATAATTTGGTTTTCTGTACTAATTTAATCATGCCAATTATTTTATAACCATTTGTCAGCTTATTCCAGGGAGGAAGATGATGGTCAGCAGAGCTCTTTGATACAGAGTTCACCTGCCAAAAGTTTTCATTTCAAAACCAGAATTCTTCACAGGAAATGTCACCACCAGCTCTGCCAAGAAATGTTGAAACTGTTTCTTTTTTCCTTTTGTTTAGATACAAAATGACAAAATGTAGCTCCAGTTGGGTGATTTAATTCAAACAAACAAGCCTCCCTTCCATGTCAAAGAGCGGATTGGAAATGACAATCCCAGTTTGGTTTCAATCAGAAACGTCAACGTTTTCACTGTGACATTTCCGATCCCAGAGTTTGTTTGGGATGGAGATGGGGTTGATCTGTTGGTTGTCATTTGGGAGGCTCCTTGTGTATTTTACTGATTTGTTTGTTTTCTCCTATTGGAGAGGAGCATGAGGAAAAGACCACAATGGAAAAGACCGTGCTGCACCTGAGCTCGGGTGTTTGGCATTTGCAGGAATCTGGTGGATGTCAGTCACATGGGGAGATCCAAAGGGAAGCGATGCTTTGGTGTGGTTTTTAACCAGGAATTTTCCCCAGGAACACAGTGAGCTGAGGGCACACACTGACCCAGGTAACTGAGGCTGCTGAGGGCTGTGCTGGCATCTCGTGGGCCCACAAATCTCTTCTACCCATCTGAGGTTAGACTGCAACCTGTGTTGTAGGTCTGTTGCCTCTCCTAAAGGGACAGGGGGACAGAGCTGCAGCTTTCAAGTCTGGAGAACAGAAGGCCTTTATAAGGGATCCCCTGCCAGAGCCTAAAGGTGCTCCAAGAGAGCTGGAGAAAAACTTTTACCTGGGCCTGGAATGGGGAATGGCTTCAGACTGAAAAAGGTCAGGTTTAGACTGAATATTAGGAAGAAATTCTTGGCTGTGAGGGTGGTGAGGCCCTGGCCTGAGAAGCTGTGGCTGCCCCATCACTGGAAGTGCCCAAGTCCATGTGGGATGGGAATCTGAAGAAGCCTGGGATGGTGGAAGGTGTCCCTGCCCATAGCAGGGGGTGGGACAAGATCTTTGAGGTCCCTTCCAAGCCAAATAATTCTATGATTCTATGATGTGAGGGATAACAGCACATGAATAAGCCTCCATGGCTGGTGAGGGTTAACCCTTGCATCAACTGCACGCTGAATTCAAGTCACTCAGGATGATGATGAAGACACTTTCTGTCCCACAGCAAAGAAGAGAGACACAAAGAGGTGTTTTTTGAGCCTCCTGCAAAACTCTGGGACAGGGAACCCTGTGGCACCATCTTTGCAAGGCATCAAGCATGCAGAGGAACACAGTGGGGTGCTCCCTGCATTCCCCCTCCTGGCCCTGGAATGTTATCTCCATCTGTAAGTACAATTCCATTCCACAAGTCTTCCCTCCTCTGGGGGTTCCTCCTCACCATCTCTGTTACTACTCAGCCAAACCAACAATTTACTCCTGTGAGTAAAGGTTGCCCAGCTGGCAGACCAAAAAGGCAGCATCATCCAGACTGCTGGCACAGCAAGGGTGGGAGAGAAAAAACCCAACAATTCAGATTTTGCACCTCTGCACTGGCCTGCAGCTGGGTTTGTGTTGTGTTTTGTACACTCTGCTCTGAAAGGTGGTGGGGTGGGGGAGTGAATTTAGTCCTTAAATTGGGGGCCGAGGGTCCTTGCCTATCTTCCCCAGCCCCAGAGAGGGAATTCTCACTGTGGCCAGAACGGCAGACACCGTACCCCAAAAATGTCTCACACGGGTGACAAAAAGCATATGGGGGGCTGGCGGGGGGGCGGCTGGGAGGGCGTGGGAGAGATTGAGCTTGGAGTGGGATAAACGGGATAAATAGCCCTGCCCTGAATCTCACCTCCTCTGCCTTTTCTCCCCTGCCCCCATCAGTGCTGCAGTTGTGTCAGGTAGTGGCACTGTTGAGTGCATTAACCCAGAGCTGAGCATTGCAGCCACACCGAGTGCGTGTCTGCGTGTGAGAGTGTGTGAGAGCGTCTCTGTGTGTGTGTGTGTGTGTGCCTGATCATTACCATTTATTCCCCACACTTCGCCCCCTCCCCCCGCCCCCAGTGCTGCAGGACTCCGGGAGCGAGCGATGGAAACAGAGGAAAGAGAGAGACATCAGCCCCCCAGATCTGCTTAACCAAATCGCCGCCCCTCGCAGGGAGGGAGAGAGGGAGCGGGGTGTGGGGTGGGGGGAGAGAGAGAGAACCAGACCAAAAAGACAAAATAAAAGACAGAGAAAGGGGAAAAAAAAAAAAAATCCAGCGGGGGAGCAAAAAGCCGCCCCCAGGCGCACCCTTCCCCAGCGGGGAAGGGGATGCGGGTGTGTGTGTGTGTGCTGCGCGGGTGTGCGAGCACCGGGCCCATCAGGAGAAGGGGGTGTTTTCCCTCCGCCTTCCCTTCGCCCTCCCCCGGCCGGCGCGGGGCGGCGCGGGGGGAGCGGAGCGGAGCGGGGCGGGCGCCGCAGCCCCGCAGCCCGCGGAGCCCCGGCACCCGCTCCGGAGCCCAGGGAGAGCAGGGATAAAGGGAAGCTTCCTCGCCGCCGCCAAGCAGCCCTTTTCTCCTGGCGGGGCTTTGCTCTTTTTTCTTTCTTTTATTCTTTTTTTTTTTTTTTTTGCTTTTTTCCCCCCCTCCCTTTTTCCTTTTTTTTTTTTTTTTTTTTTTTGCTTTTTTCCCCCCCTCCCTTTTTCCTTTTTTTTTTTTTTTTTTTTTTTGCTTTTTTCCCCCCCTCCCTTTTTCCTTTTTTTTTTTTTTTTTTTTTTTCTTCTTCTTTTTCCCCCCCTCTCCTTTTTCCTTTTTTTCTTCTTTTTTTTTTTTTTTAAATATTTTTGAAACTCCTCGCCGGGAAAAGCAAAACCGAAAACGCTTCCCCGCAACCTCGCCCCCCTGCAAAAAGGCTCCCAACCAACCAACAACAACAAGCAGAGAGCAAAAGAGCCCCGGCTCCAAAAAAAAATTTTTAAAAGAAGGAAAAGAAAAGAAAAAGCGAGAGAGCTGGAGACCAGCTCCATCGATTTCAAATCCAGGATTTTATCCAGTGCATTGAGGGGCTTCTCTTTTTTTTTCGGTCTCTTTTTTTTTTTTTTTTTTTTTTTTTCCTTCTTACCCCCTCCTCCTTTCTTTCACCCCCCGCCCTCCTGTCCCCCCCTTCTCCTCCTACTCACCCCCCTTTTTTCCTTTTCATTTTATTTTGGATCCTGCTAAAATTAGCCGGGACTGCTCTGGGTGTTGCGTGTTAATTTGATTTACTCCGGGATTCCGGCTTTCCAAGACGCCATTTTCCCCCCTTTCTCGCTCTATCTCGTTCTATTTATCCCTCTCTATCTATCTTTTATCTCTCGAGCTGTCTCTCCGTCTGTCTGTCCGTCCATCTCCCTCTCCCCGGTGCCTTCCTCCTCCCCCCGCCCTCCTCCCTCTGCGCTCTGCGTGCGCTGCGCGGCCGGGCGCTCCCCTCATCCCCATCTGACAGATGAACACCGCCATGGGTTTGCCGCAACACAAGCAAAAGCACCTTTGGGGGCTGTGGCGAGGGATTGAAACCGGGATCTAAAAGAGAAGAGACAAGAAGGGGGGAAATCCGAGGAGGAGGAGGAGGAGGAGGAAGAAAGAAGAAGAAGAGGAAGCTGCTAAGAAGCCCCCGCTGCCGTTTTGGGGATATGGGTTAGTAAATGCGGGGGGAAAAAAATAATATCGGAGGCATCGAGGAAAGGTCTGCCTTGATGATCGGAATTGCAGGAGGATCGTACGCCTCTCTCCTGTTCCTTCACCCCCTTTCTTCTTTTTTTTTTTTTTTTTCCATTTTCCCCCCCTTCTGCATGCAAAAGTTAATGTCGTCCCTTTTTTTTTTTTTTTTTTTTTTTTTTTTCCTCCTTCCCTCCTCTCTGTTGTGACTTTGCAATGGCGCGGAAAAGGATTTTATTTTTTTTTTTTTTTGGGGAGGGGGGAAATATTTCTCCTCTATGCGTTGCATGCGAACCCTCCTCCTCCCCATCCCCTCCGACCCCTTCCCTCCCCATGCTTTGTGCCTGTTTGGGAGCATGTGTGCGTGCCTGTGTGTGGTTGCCGTGGGGTGGGGGGTACCGCTGGTGTGTGTAAGACCGGGAAAGGGGCTGGAATTTTTTTCAGGAGTTTGAATAATGTATTTATTTCCCCCCCCAACACCCACACCCCCGCCATATACCCCCTCTCCCGGCGCCCGCGTTGGTAGCCTGCATGTGTTTATATGTGTAGGTGGCAGCTATGTGTGTGCCTGTGGAAATTGGGGAATGGTGGTGGGGGGGACGCGCCCCCCCCCCCCGGCTTCGTAAATTGCAGGTTAAGTGGAGCTAGAGAGCAGCGCTGTAACCTTCTGGGGATTTGTGTGAGTGTGTGTGTGTGTGAGTGAGTGTGAGTGCGTGCGAGCGTGTGCGCGGGGCTCCGCGGGTGAACCGCGGGGCGCCGCTGCCCCGGGGCGGCCCCGCCGTGTTTTGACATTGGGAAGGACACGCAGCCCCGAAAAAGCTGCGATTTCGGGGGACGAGCGAAGTGGGAGGACGCTGTGTGTGTGTGTGGGGGGGTGATTAGCAAAGCGGGACACCCCCGGCCCCGCCACCACCCCCACCCCGCTCGGTGGCTGCATAATGGTTCTTAATTAAGCCGCTGATTGGGGACCCCGGTGGCCCCTTGTGCCCCCACAAGGGGTGGCAGCGGAGTTCAGGCTGAGCACCGCCGGTGTCGCCGGGCTGCGGGGTGCTTCTGGGGAAGAGGGGGTGACACGCAGCCCGCAGCCTCGGGCGGCTATTGTCACCCCAGCCCTGGCGCAAGGCTCCTGCCCGGCGCCGGGCGCTCGCACTCGCACTCACGCCCCTTCCTCGCCGGCTTTCCCCGCAGGGCAAGGGGAATTCGGGTCCCCCGCACCCCTTACTGAATGCCCGGTGTGCCAGTGTGAGTGTGTCAGCGGGAGCGCGTCCGTGTGTTCGCATCCCAACATCCCACCGCCCCACCGGGCACGGCGCTCCCCGCGCTGCCCCTGCCTGCTGCACTTATGTCTCCAAAAGGCAGTTGAGAGAAGGATTTCCGATTCGTTTCCGCTTCAAATAAACGGCCCCGATAATCCCGGGCCTGACGCCTGATGCTCAAAAGGCACTTGGCCGCCGGGAGCCCAGCCCGGGGAGGCGGGGGGGACGCAGGGCACACCCGACTCGGGCACCCCCAGTGGGCAGGTCCCCCTGGCCTCGGGAGGGGTGATGAGAGGGGCTTGGTGCGTGGGGGATGCGAGGGGAGTACCCACCCATTCCGGTACCGAGGGGTGGCGGTGTCCCCGCGGCTGCCGTGAGCCGGGCTAACCCAGCCGGGCTCTGCGAGGAGGGCGAGGATGAAGGGAGGAGGGCAGGGGAGCCTGGCAGGCTGTTTCCGCCGGTGCACAGAGGTGTTTCATGAGCCTGGCCCCGCTCTGGGGTGGGGGAGACCCTCCGTGTGTCCTCCTACGTCCGTCTGTCTCACGGCAAAGGATGCAGAGGAGTGGGGAGAGGAGAGGGCAGAACCGGTCAGTGCTCCGCTGTCAGGGAGAGCATCTGAGCCTCCCGGTGTGCATGGAATTGTTCCAGGAGGAAAGGGCTGCTGGCAAATCCAGTCCTGTGTGGAGTATTATGGGCCCAAACGGGAACGATTACTGGTTTGAAAGCCCCTGCATGCAGGATTGACTTGGTGCAGGCTACAGAAATGGTATTATCAGGTGTCTAGAGACAGGTAGTGACAGCATGAACCTGAGGAAACAAGTGGACCCTCTGTTGTGGACAGCAAAATAATATTTTTATCAGGGAATAATAGAATCACAGAATGTTTTGGTTGGAAGGGATGTTAAAGCTCATCTCATTCCAGCCCCATTTTCCCTCAAGGCAGGGACACCTTCCCCTAGACCAGGCTGCTCCAAGCCCCATCCAGCCTGGCCCTGAACACTTCCAGGGACTGGACACATTGATGGGAAAACGTGCAAGTGTCTGTTTCATGCACAGCTTTCTGCACTTCCTCAGCCTTTGCTGAGATTACACCCCTCATCAGAAGCTCCTTCCACTCAAAGGAGAAACTTTTTTTCCATCTCCATTTGTTTTTTAGCTGAAAGGAGAAAAAAAAACCCATCCACACAATGGTCTTGTACTTTAATCTGTGCTCTTAGCTCAGAAGGGTTATGTAAAAATAGGGAAAAAAACAAAAGCAGAAACACTCAGTGAATGGAGACTTCTCTTCCATCTCTTATTGGCTTCAACTTTTTTTTTTTTAAACTTCTCAGACTCAAAGTTTTAATTGAAACCAGAAGTCTATTGAGAAGTAACTGAGCCAAGAAAACCTCTGTTTTCTCTGCAACTAGGGATGGGGAATAAATAATTTTTAGCTGATGTTATTTCAAGTCGTTTGAGCTTTTTGATTCCTGCCAAAAAGCCCAGCATAGATTATTAACACATTATCATTTCAGGAGGACGCACTTTTTGAAATGCTATAAAATGGTGTGTTAGGTTTGTGCAGAGCCATAAACTATGTTGGTTGTTGGCAAACAAAAGAAACAGTGGCCATGATTTATTATTAATAATGATCATAACTGAGCTATTTAGCTTGATTTGATATATACTGGTTTCTCTACTGAGGTTGCTCTGTATTGTTTTTAATAATATTGTACTTTGATTAAGTTGGGAACTGTTCTTGTTTAACAACTGCTATTGCCGTGTGCTTAATTAACTCAAGGAATTAAATGTTCAAAAAGGTGCAACCATAATTTTTTGGCTTCAGATGCTGCTTAATCTCCTCTTCTGCTCTTTCTTGACCCATCCTTTGAGCAGCTTTTCCCTACCACACACATCTCTTAGGTGCAAGTGCCAATTTACCAACAGGACTCTTGTTTTCCATTACCAGATTTGCCTAATCCCAGTCTCAGTGACTTTTTTCCCTCTCAGTAGGGCTCAATTGCTCACACATAATCTTTCCCTTCTGTTTTCTTTCCCCTTTGGACAACACCCTCCAGGACTGAAAAACTCTTGCCTTGTGCCCTGAGACTTGCAATTACACAGCAATTTTGACTCTTGACCTAACTAGTAGCAAGAAAGGCTATTGTCTAATGAACCACGTAAAAACAGTTCTGGGATCCAACAGATTGCTGTGATGGAAATGAAAGATGTCCCAGTGAACTGATGACTGATTTGTTTAACCATACGCCTAGGTGGTTTTCCTTGCTCTCCATTAAGTACCCATCTCTGGAATATCTGGGATCTGTGGGTCTGTGGCAATGCTGAAGGGCAGAATTAATATAACTGCCAAAATGCCTTCCATGAAGCATGGAGGGACAGATTTTAAGCTGTGTCCAGAACATCCAGCACCATTTTTGCCTATCATAGCATGCAGGCATGCAGGGTTTTAGATTTTTAAGTGCTGCATACTTACACGTATGCTTCTGGTGATGAGATGAGGGCAGCAAATCTGTGTGTAAAAACCATAGATTTGTGTTGGAAGGGAGTTTAAACTCATCTCATTCCATCACCTTTCATTATCCCAGGCTTCTCCAAGCCCTATCCAATCTGGCCTTGAACTCCCCCAAGGATGGGGCAGCCACAGCTCCAGTGGGAAACCTGTGCCAGGGCCTCACCACCCTCACAGGGAGGAATATTTTTCTAATATAGGTGACCTATAAAATAGTAAGTAGGGAGAGGAAATCCATGGTAAGGTCTAGCCTTATTGCTGGAAAGTCCAGGAATCCTTAGGGCAGCATAAACACAAAGTTTAGAGCTGGTCCAAAGAGAGGAAGGTGAGACTCTGTGGGAGAACCTTAGTGGAGAAGGTTCCCAGTGTTTTGCTGCAGGGCTTGTGGTTTCTACTGGGACTGGTTTTGCTGCTATTGTAGGTTCTGTTAGCATTACTTTCTTTCCAGCTTGAGAGAAAAAAGCTCCCTTTCCCGTTATCCTTGCTGAGGAAATAAAATGACTTACACTTTTAGGAAATTGTCACCTTGATTAAAGATGGACTTCAAAATCCCTCAACTCAGTGTTCGAGCCTAGGGGGACTGTCAGATCTGAAAGCAATTTGCAAACATTGGATATTGGGACTCCTTTTTCCTTCTGATATAGACATGAAATCAGTTTGCAAGTGTGTGTGGTTAGCTGCACTTGGAGACTGTTTCTTTCTCCTCCTGATGAGAAGGCTTCACCTGATGTGCCTTCAAAAGTTCCTTGCATTTTTGGACCTGTTTAGATAGGTCTGCTGGATGCTGGAAACAAGCACAGCTCTGCAACAGGCACCTGGATTCTGAATTCACATTTGACTGGTTGTAGAGAGTACAAATTTAAGGGAATGAACAGCTAGGGGAATAAAGGAAGACAAAATATTTTTTTAATTGAATAAAATCAGTCAGAGAATCTTTCAGAGCTGAAGAAATTAGTGAAGGAAGTAGCTAATTTCTATTTATTAGCTCTTGAGAAAGAGCAAGGTTAGGAGCTATTTTGTCCTTTTGAAGCAGGATTTAGTTTGGAGGACAAAATTGTCCAAATGCAATTATAAGCTTTTCCATAAGGTTTGGGATGACTGGCATGAAAAGAAACCTTCTGACCTTATTTAATTTAGGGTTTTGTTGTCTTTTATATCTCTTCAAAAGACCAATCAGAAACTTTGAAGAGCAGGTGGCCAAAGAGGAAGGTGGCCAGGGAAATACTCTGGGAATATGTCTATATTGGTGCTGCTCACACATCCCTGGGTCAGGTTTGCTCTTGCTCATGAGCAGGCACTCTGGCGGGGCTTGTGCACTTTCCATCCAGCATGGGGGTTTTTCAGGGAATACAGGAGTTGTGCAGGTGGTGAGGATGAGTTACCTTTCCTGGGTGGGGCTGCTGAGTCTGAATGTGCATTTTTGAATGTGTGGAAAAGCCATGCAAGAGGAGGCCAATTTCCACACCAACCTGAGTCCATAAGGTGGTGACAAGGCTCTGACCTGCCCTGGTGAGCACCAGAGCACAAGGTGGCCCAAGGCTTGGCTCTGCAATATATTGGGAGGAGCTGGGATTGTGGCTAAATACTGTCACGGGGTGATTTATTCATCTTCTCAGTGCCTCTGAAAGAGGGAATTCCTGGTCCAGTAAGAGTTGCTGTGCAATCCTGGGCAGACAAATGCTCTGTGAGGATGGCAGCAATGGGAGCAAAGTTTCCTCTACAGTAGTATGGTACAACTTGTAGCAGTGCTTGGGTAAATCTTTCCAGAAGAATGTGTGGTAGGCAAGCATGGGGTAACCCAGGACTCACTCAAAGCCCTCAAAATTAGAGATGGGTTAAAGATCGGAAGCCTGAGGTTTTAAGTTACTTTGAAATTTTTGTTAGCCTTAACCTTTAAAACTGAGATGTACATGTATACAATGAATCATTCTCTTTCTGTCCTGGCATTTTAGCAGATGGAGAAGCCAGTTTTAAGATGGAAGGGAGGAAATGATGATACTCAAACCAGAGGTCAAGCTGCAAGGTGTTACAGGCACATCTTCCCTCTATATGAATCCACATATCCTGAATGTCCTACTGATGTGATTTCTAAGACTTGGACACTGGCCTAACTTCCCTCTGTGTTTCCAGACCCAGCATATTCTGGAGTGATGCTGTGATTCATGTTTACCTCTCCTCAAGACTCACTAAATACTTGGCTTTGGAGAATGTGGTGGGGTTTCCACTGAAACTCCTCTGAAATCCTATTAGCTACCTAGACAAGGAAACTCTTCCTGTAGGTTTTTTTTTTTTTTGGGGGGGGGGGTTTTCCTTTTCTTTCTCTCTCTCTAAAGCCTTGCTATGGAGCTCTACAGTGGGGATTCAATAGCATTTTATACTGGGAATAATTCTCTGCCCAATCCCTTAGTTTTTTTTCAGAAGGGATCAGAGACACAAAGATTAAATGGGGGAGTTCAGTAAGTGTTCAAACAGGTCTGTACACATGTAAAGTGCTGTAGCAGGCATCTGGGCAAAGTGTTACTATACATGTCCATTGTTCCTAAGGTTGCAAATCAGTTTAAAATATTAACCCATACATTTTCTTCCTTGTAATTTCCAAAAATCTTCAACTAATGGGCTAAAACATGGCATATTTTCTCTCTGTTTCATGACAGTTTTCTTCCTGAAAAATCGAGTAAGCCCCTCCAGCTATCAGTTTTGTTTTCAATAGATTCAGAAAAAAACTGAGAGTGGAAAAAGAAGACATTTTCCCTTTTTAAATTATTCTAACTGCATGCTTTTAAAGAGGACAGCAGTCTCTGTCTTATGGATGTAGGGCTTCTTGATGGCCTCTGTCATCTTTTGGTGTTTGAGTGAGACAAAAATTGGATGTCATGGTTTCTAATGCTTTGACAGATTGGAGTGTAGACATCCTGAAGTTAATGGTATTCTTGTAGTCTGTTGGCTTAAAGAGAAGGGCACTGGCCCAACAAATCCTGTTGGATAGGAGTCATAAATGGCTTTTTTTCATAGGTGTTGGTTACTTTAGATTAGAGTTGTGTGTCATAGGAGGTACTCACAGGAGCATGAGTCTGGCTCCTCCACATCTATCACCAGCATTGAAGAGAAATATGCTCTTAAAACATGCTGTCCTCTTGGTGTGGCTTTTAGGACAGAACATTTTCTGCATGCTCAGCTCAGCAAACAGACCTCCCAAAGCCCTTAAGGAAAGCCTTTGAAAAAAAAAAGTAATGTGAGTAAAAAATAAAATAACAATAAGGTGCAGTATGCTTCTAGGTAGGAACTGAGAACATATCCAAACCCACAGCCATCTCCAGATGGGGAGCAGCAGCACAGACAGCTCAGTTCAGGGTTCTCTTAGCCCATCACAGACAACAGACCAAACTTTGCTTGGCTGGGAGTTAAGTGAAGGATTCCAATTAAGGGACAGTAATCCATGGTTCATTGGTGAAGGGAGGTGGTGCCCATGACTGACTTGACATTGGATTCCTCTCCAAGTGTTGATCCCATCCCAAACTTTAACATCCTCATGGAGTCAGTGTTGGAAGTATTACAAGTGACAAAATGAGAGGAAATCGCCTCAAGTTGCTCCAGGGAAGGTTTAGATTAGATAACAGGAATAAATTGTTTCCTGGAGGGGTTGGTCAGCCATCAGAACAGGCTTCCCTGGGAAGTGTTAAAGTCACCATGCATGAAGTGATCAAAAAAATGTGTGGATGTGGCAGCTGGGGACATGGGGTGGCCTCGGAAGTGCTTGGGGAATGGTTGGAGTCTATGATTTTAGAAGGCTTTTCCAACTCGAATGAGTCTATGAGTCTATAGGAGTAATAATCCAAAGTGCTGGTCCTGCTTCAATAGGGATTTGAGTGGTGAATCTGGGGCTCCTGACCCTCTGTGCTGCCTTGGAGGGAGCCCGATGTGTGCAAAGAGCACAGTAAAGTAATTGAGCTGGAGAGGCCTTTCAGGCCTGTGGATACTCAGCAGGCTTTTATCTCCTTCTGACTCAACTTCACACAGCACTTCTGTAACCACTTCCTCTTCAGCCTCATTAGAGCTAAAGGTGCTCCTTCTCTTTGCCCACACCAGCTATCAGTTATCTTGCCTTTATTCCTAGCCTCTGGTCTTCCTCCTAGCATGCTCCCAACTAATGTTTTTGTGCCTCTTGATATCACTGTCCCAGCACTGTGGCCTGCTCTTTGTCCCGTGTGCATCCAGCTGCATCCGCTTGTGTCCTGTGCTGCTTTTTCCTCCTGATTTTTCCTCTTCTTCTTTTTCTCTTCTTCTTCTTCTTCTTCTTCTTCTTTGTCATCTTCTTCATCATCTTGTCTTCATCTTCTTTGTCTTTGTCTTCTTCTATCTATGAGGCTTTAAGGGAATTTCTTGTATTTCTGGCCCTGAGATTCTCTTTCCCCAAAAAAACCCTGATGTACTGTGCAGGACAAAGCACTCCCAATGCTTTTCTTTAGATACCCCAAATTATTGCTATTCTTCTTAGACACCCCTTTTTCTCACAGCCCCCTCTTGATGTTAAGGATGCTTGGTGTATTATACAGCAGCAAGCAGGACACCACTGCTTACTCAGCATGGAAACACACAGTGCAGTGTCCTGGATGGACAAAATCCAAACTTTCTTACTCCCAGCATCGTTTGAAGCATGCGGAATGGAATAACATGGGATGTGTCGTTTGTACAGACTCCAGACTGGGCACGGGATAGATCCTGGACTGAAGCCTTTTAGGTCCTCCTTGTGCCATCACTTATGGCTCTGAGGAATGGATGCTGAGCCAAGACATGGTGCATTCCCTATCAGATGTGTTGTTAGATTTTATTTATTCCTTTGTTTTTCCCAAAGGAAAAGGAAGCTGGTCTATTTGGCACATGTGCAAACAAAAATGAAATAATGGAGACGGGGGAAGGGGAGGAAAGGTGAAAGAAGGAGTTCTGTGGCAGCAGCAGTAAATAAAAACAAAACTTTCATTAATGATTCATGCAGAGAAATAATTTTCCACACATTTTGTGGTGCAGAGGGAAATGTTTGATCAGAGGGAGAAGAAGAGATTGTTGCCCTGCCATGATGGTATTAGAAGGAGGCTACTGTGTATGATGGCAGCTCTCCAAGAGCAGAGTCAATCTAGGAAAGTTTGGTAACACAGATGATGGAATTGTACAGGGGTTTGCTTTCTGTGGCTGATCTCTGAGCCAATAACCTTTCCCTAAATACCCATAAAACTTTCCATTTGTAGCCTGGAGTAGCTGCAGCTACCTCCAGGATGGTGTGCTTGGCAAGAGCTGGCTGGAATATAGTAAGTATTTAAGTCCCCTTCTGTGCACATTGACACTTCCTCCCAAAGAGTTTTATGGCTGTTGTTAATGGAATAAGTTTTATCCTTGCAGTGGCACACACCATGCTGCACCCAGCAGAGTGCTCAGGGTGGTCTCCTGGGTCATCCCAGGAGTCATCTCTGATTGTACATCACACTGAGAGTGATGATGATTGGTCTGGGAGCTCAACAACCTGGTGTTGATCTGACTTAGGCAAATTTACCAGCTTGACTTTTTGTGTTGTAATGAGCTGAGGCACAGCTGGCATCTCTTTCTGCTTTTCAGTGTCCTGGAGGCCTGACGTTCACAAGGAAAACGGGCAAAAACCACATGCCGGCTACAGATGTCATTAGGATCAAACACTACCCTTGATTTCCTAGACAAGTTATAAATGCCTGGAAGTGTTCCAGGCCAGGTTGGACTAGGGGTTGGAGCAACCTGGTCTAGTGGAAAGTGTTCCTGCCCATGGCAGGGGGCTGGAAAAAGATGATCACTAAGGTCCCTTCCAACACAAACCAAATTTTTTTGCCTACTTTGGAGGGAACAAATGGAAGGAGTTTGATCATTTTAGAGACCAGAAGCCTCTGTGAGAAGGTGTTTACAGGTCTGATGACTGCACTCCCTTTCCCAACACTCTGATACAGCTTTACGTTATGAGTGAGTAGATTTACAAAACCTTGGTAGAGTTCTCTGGCAGGAGCTTGTAAAAGTCCTTGGGCAGCATGATGGGCACCTCTCCTGCTCCTGCAGATGGGTGCTTTGCTACACTGGCCACAGCTGTACCTTGGGCAGTATTGCTTTTATTGTCCTTGTGATTTATGGCCGTGTCAGTTGTCTAATCATTCAGTTGGCCCTCCTGCAAGCCCTGCATGATAGTTAGTTACTTACATAGAAAGGTGACTATCTGATCTAATTATAAAGTCTCAAACCTAATTATGGAGTCAGAGATGATTCCATAATCTACTCTAAATGTGTCTATGTTGAGAAGACAGATACGTGTCTGTGTAATGTGCACACTTACATGTTTCTGCAATTACAGATATGCTTGGATTTTAATTTATTTCTGCCTCTTTGTCTTGGGCAGGATGTGTGCAGCTTCATCTGGCTGTGACAGGAATTTGGTTTACCACATCTTTTTTCCTCCAGTGTGACTTTTCCCAACTCCCTTTGCCATACTTGGACACACTGAGGCACAGCCATCAGTCAGTGTTGCTCAGGAGGTGCAAAGGGATGGTAGCTCTTTTGGACTCAGCACAATCTGATGGAAACAAGTGAAGATTATATTTCTGGCAACTGCCATTAACTCTTGCTCCTTGTTTCCATGTGGATAACCCATATCTGGAACAGCTGCATCTTGTAGAAAGTCCTCACATAATCCACGCAAAATCAGAGGCAGAGTTAGAAGGATTTGAACAAAAGCAGAGTTGGAGGCAGAGGGACCATGTGAATAGTAATCACCTTTCTTCTTCTAATTCACCCTATTAATGAATTACATACCTTAGTTAGGTAGACACAAGGGAGGTGACAGGGAGAGGGTGTTTCCTATGTGATCCATAATATGGACAGAAAATAACTGCCGCAGTCATTATTTGAGCTCCCTGCCAAAGTTGGGTTGCTCTTTCAGAGGATCATGCCCTCAGGAAGTACAAGAGGCTGTGGTCAAAAGCTGCCATAAATCTAGCTCCAGGGCTCTGAGCTGGGGATTAGATACAGTACTGGTACATGATACTGATCCAGCATAAATGCATACTGGTTCAAATTTGCTCAAAAAAATGGCAGTGATTTAATTTTATCCCAGAAGAATATGTATTGTATCATGTTATGCCACTTGTCTGCACTACTCTGGCTTTATGGCTTACAAGTTTTCCCATCCTCTGGAAGTGAATTTAAGTCATCACAAAGAAAATTTTAAGCCTCATATTGTGTGCTTGCCCATTCCACAGAAGTGTGATCAGATGCCTGTTCCTGATCAGCATCAAAGTCATGCTGCTGGCTATCTGGCAGTGCATGGACAGAGACCACAACCAAGCATGAAATTCCAATTTCTTTTTGCAAAACAATAAAGAAGGAATAGGCTGGGCCATTTTTGTACTCCAGTAGGGGTTAACTGGGTTCAGTGCAGATTGTCACATGCCAAGATGTTGGGTTTCTAAGACCCATGACAAACTCTGAAGTTCCACAGACACTGCTCAGAAAAGCATGTTTCTGACCAAAATTTGTCCTTGCTGTAACTTGGGTTGTCCATTGGCTTCTGGCCCAGAGGCAGCTGCATTTCCACAGTGTCATACATGACTGTGGAAGCAACCTGGGAGTCTTTGGAGTGAAAGGTGAAATCTCATCATTAAACACTGCTGCATAGTCTCCAGTGCTTTGTGGTGAATGGTTTTAGAAGGATGGAATGTAAAGAGTTCCGGGACTCCTAATATTTTGCGGAGATTAGGGATTTAATGAAATGTCCCATGGAAGAATGGAAGATCCAAAGGCAACCTGACAGACACAGACTTTGAAAAGTTCTGACCTCCACTCTGCATCCCCCATGAGCCTCAGACTTGTGCCTTAGTTTCCCCTCACTTGAACCTGAACAGACTTTTTTTCTTTTTCACCCATTCATTCTGGAGTCTATGAATGAAATTAAAGCAGTCTCAGTAGTTACAGTGGTATTAGTGTAGAAGGGATTTGGACAGCACCTCTTAATATTGCTTCCAACTCCCTGCTGGTATTCCTAGTGCTCAAGCAGTTCAGAGGAACTGCAGAAACACTGGGCAGCTGAGCCTGCCTTGTTTGTATGTGTCAAAACAGTGCTTGCTTGCTCTTAATATGGTTGCTGTCACACTCAGAATCACAGAATAACAGAGCCACTAGGGTTGGAAAAGACCTCCATGATATCAAGTCCAAGCTTAAGGCAAAGTACTCTTCCATTTCACAGAGAATCCCAAGCAGGTGGATTTCTTCTCCCTGCTATTGGCTCTCATCCCTGTTTTTATCCTCGGCAAATTTTCACCTTAATCCTTCATAGCTGTGGCATCTGAATACTCACAAACACCAGGTTGCCTGCCTGCTGGAGGCAGAAGAAAGGAGCATATTCAGAGTCCCTAACAGGAGACATCCAGTATGACCCAAATGGGGGTTTTGTACCTGAAGGTCTTTGCCTCCAGAAGAGTGTTTGAGGTGCCCAGAGGAGCTGATAATAAACGTGAGCACTGGTAACAAGGCTGAACAAGCAGCCGTTTTCTCAGTACTTATCAGAGGAAGTGTGAATCTTACCCTAATTAAGAGCTAATGCCAACTTCTGTGAAATTTATTGTCATTCACCTGTGAATTATCCTCCTCAAATTTAACTTGACTGCAGGAAGCCTGCTAGCAGTAACACTTTCCTCAGTGAGCTTAATTTGGATGGTAAAATGCCTCTGTAGCTGCTTATTGAACAGGACTTGATGCTGGTGAGCACTGGAGGTCTGGAATGACAGCCTGGGTCAGCACTTAGAAGTTCAGACATACCTCATGCCCTGGGTATTTAAAATAGAAATAGAGCTCTTCCAGCAACAGGCCAAGGAGGAATGGCTTTAAACCAACAGAGAGTTAGTTTAAATTGGATCTTGGGAAGAAATTCTTCCCTGTGAGGGTGGTGAAGCCCTGTCGGTTGCTGCCCCATCCCTGGAAGTGTTGGATGGGGCTTGGAGCAACCTGGGATAGTGTAAGGTGGCCCTGCCCACAGCAGGGGGGTGGAACGAGATGAGCTTTAGAGTCCCTTCCAACACAAACCATTCCATGATTCTTCTCACAGGCACTCTGGAGAGGAGAGGTTTCCAGTAGAGGTTACACATTCAGAGGCCTGAAGTGAGGTTTCTAATTAGTCAAAGCACAGGTAGCCTGCCCAAACTAGAAAGACGAGTATGATGTCCCTGCACCCAAGTCATTTAACTATTAACCCTGAAGGAGAGTAAGGAGATATCTAGAACAATGACCCAGTTAATTCTGGGTGCAGCACTTGAGTGCAGGGTTATTTGTTGCTACCTGTGGGTCTGGTGATATCATCTACACACTCTTGGCAGAACAGGAGGCCAGTATTTTTAAGTCGGGTTTTAAGGTGGATTTGGCATGAATTCATCTGACACGGGTGTAATGCTACGACTTTATTTATCTGTTGCTTGTTTATGCTGAGCTGGAGGCACATGGCCAAGCAGGGATGAGTACCTGGACATGATGACCCAGCGTTGGGTCCCACAACCAGACTTTGGAGCAGAAACCTGGCTTTTTATTCACCCTCCACAAAACACTGCCCAGTGGCTCAAAACCTGAATGACTCTTCCTGTCCTGGAGCCATGAGCTGCATTTCAGCTCCCGTTCAGGCGAGGGTCCTAAGGGGGCTGGCTCATAAAGGCAATGGCAGCTGTCCCTCCCTTGCACCCTTGGTGGCTGCGGGCTCATCCTGCTGAGCTGCTCCAGAGCCTGCTCTCTGCAGCCAGCAGTGGGAGAGGTTAAAAGCCTGTGGGCGGAGGCCGGCACACAGTGCCCATTGTACATGCGTGCATACCAGAGCGGTAACTCCCTGGAATGCTGCACCGCAGCGCTTTTACCACCTTGTGTTTGTGTTGCAGCCCAGGAGAGTGTGTACATTGTGTCCCTCTCAACGTAGATTAACAATGTAAAACGGCAGATAAATAAGACTTTTTTTTTCTTGTTTTCTTTTTCTTGATTGGGCCGGTTGGAAGAGGAAGGTGTCTCTGACTCCCATCACCTCCACAGGCACAAGGAGAGGCAAAGTGCAAAGTCAGTCAATTAGGTGGAGCAGCTCCTTGCAACTGGGTGGCTTTCATGTACTAATTGTGTTAGTAATTAACAACTACCACATGGTTTGGGTTCAAAATTCGTGGCATTTTGTAAGGGCATTAACTAACCCACTCTACAATGGGTTTGAAGGATGTGAGTGTGATCCTTGTTTCCCAGAGGTGAACTGGAGACTCGCTGACCGCAGGGTGCGGCAGGGCAGGCATGCGTGAGACCTGGGATCTGTTAGCTCCTCAAGATCATCTCTAAGGAGACCAGTGACACCAGCTTTGTGAAATTAGTCTCTCCACTATGGCCAGGAGATGTGCAACTTAAGAATAAGTGGTTTTCTGGTGTATTCTGTCTCCTGCGAGCTACAGAAACCATGCCTAAGGCCAGATGGCAACTCCAAGTTATTTTAAATTTTCTTTTTCTTTTTTTTTTTTTTTTTTCCTTTCTGCTTGGGTTGTCAGCTTGTGCTATTTATGGGAACTTTATTTGAATTTGTGTCTGCTGGGACCTGGGTGGAGGTCCCCGAGTGATTTCATGGAGCCGTAGGACACTTAGGACTTTCCACTTGTACCTATACATGCCCAGGTCAGAAAAGTGACACACAACCGCACTCCAGTGCAAATGTGAATCTATAACTAATAAAAGGCACTTGTTATTACTTCTTTGTTGAATTTCAAGCTCCTGCAAGGTACCTTTAAAAAGCAAAAAGAAGCCAGTGGTACAAGGACTTGTGTTTCTTCTAGGTGAGCTGTGCTTTACAGCAGTGTACACTGGCACTGTTGTTCTGATTTGGTGATAGGTAGCAAGATTATTTTTTTTTATTTTTTTCTCTGTGGCATATCGCTGCCAAGAATGACCTGGGAAATCCCTGGCTGTGCTCAGATCTTGATGGCAGTTGGTCAAGTGTAGCTGAGCTAATCTAGCAGGGAGCGACTCCTGAAAGAGCCAGTCTGCACTCCCAGCACCTAGTCCTGGCAGTGCCTTCCCATTTCCTTCTCCATTTGCCAGAAGTGTTACTTGCTGTTTCTCCTAAAATAGCAGGAAATATGTTTATTTCTCTCTACTAATTTTGTGAACTTACACTTTTTTTTTTTTTTTTGTGGATTCTTTTGCTAATTTTGTGGCCAAAATTGGCTCGCCATGAGGGGTGTATATGGGGTGGCAATATATGGGGAGTTTTATGGAGGGTGCATGAAAGCACCTCAATACCTTTTAAAATACCCCATAAGTATTGCTTATAACAAGATGTCCTTGGGTGATACTGAGCTCAACTGAACATTCACAGCTTCTCCCTTTAACTGAGGGTTTGTAAGGTACCAAGCAGGAGTGTTTCCATCTCAAAGGGTTCCATCTCTGATGCTTTAAAGAAAGATAAAACTTGCAAGGTTGAGATGACAGTTTGTGCATCATCCAAGACTTTTCTACAGAACAGTGGAATGAGGGCATAAAGAACTCTGGGAAACCTTGAGTTTAGTTTTCCTCCACAAACCTCAGTGTGTGGGACACTGAAAAGAAGCCCAGGTGCATCCTCCTGCAATTCCAGTATCCCATAGGTCATCTTGGGCTGCAGTTGGTCCCTAATGAATTGTTCATCCAAAGTAGGATTACCCTCAGAATAGCTGGCAGCCAAGGGCATGTCTCTCTCACACCTGGGAAGTGAAGAACAGAGAGTTTGAAACTGCTGCTGATTCAGAGGGCAGCACCATGTTTTCTGTGCTCTGATCACTGGGTTATTGTTTAACTCAAGGCAAGTATCTGAGTTTACTTTTTTCCTCCGCTGTAAACCCTGTGACAGTGAGCACGTTGAGGTAATGAGGAGGTTCATGGGTGTGGAGAGCTGGCTGTCCCCTCATTTATTGCATAAGTCGAATTGAAGATGTTTGCATTTAGGCAACAGTTTGGGTGTTTGGTTTTGGGTTGGTTTTGTTTTGTTTTGTTTTTTTTTAATAATATGCATTGTCATCAATTTAACAATAGACATGGCAATTGTTCATTGCTTTGTGATGTCAGATCCAGCCCTCAGAAATGCTGGGGAGCCTTGGTTCCCATTCTGCTCCAAGGAAAGCCCTTGAGATGCTGCAGGGGAAGCCTGAGTGTGCCCCATGTCCTGTTTCAAACATCTCCACACTCATTTGATATATGTGTGTATGTGCTAACATCCTCTCTTTTTTGTTTTTTTTTTTTTTTCTTTTGACAGTGGCACATTTGGTCTCTTCTGAGCATCTTGCAGCCTCTGGGTGACCGGCTGTGTATGTGCTAACATCCTCTCTTTTTTATTTTTTTTTTTCTTTCTTTTGACAGTGGCACATTTGGTCTCTTCTGAGCATCTTGCAGCCTCTGGGTGACCGGGACATTGAGTTTGGTGGACAGTTGCCATTCGCTCCCTGGGATCATATCTGCCCTTGCTTCCCCCATCCCCTTCCATACTCCCCTTCCCTCCAACCAAACTCCAGGGCGTTGTGATATTGCCATGGAGCCCAGAGAGACTTTGAGCAGCTCCCGGCAGAGGGGAGGTGAGGCAGACTTTCTGCCAGCTGCCGTCACCTCCACGAAGCCTTCGCCTGTCTCGGGCTGTGCAGGGGAGACGATGCTGTCTTCATCAGGCGCGGGGAAAGGGATCCCGGTGAGCAGCGAGAGGCTGGAGCCTGAGGAAGAGGATGAGCTGGGCTCCGGAAGAGACGTGGATTCCACTTCCAATGCGGACAGTGAGAAATGGGTGGCGGGAGATGGCCTGGAGGAGCAGGAGTTTTCCATCAAGGAGGCTAACTTCACGGAGGGGAGTTTAAAACTAAAGATCCAGACCACCAAGAGAGCGAAGAAGCCCCCAAAGAACTTGGAGAACTATATCTGCCCTCCCGAGATCAAAATCACCATCAAGCAGTCTGGGGAGCAGAAACTTTCCAGAACTGGGAAAAATAGCAAAACAACTAAAGAGGAGGACAGATCACACTCCAAAAAGAAGGTAAGTCCCATTCTTTTACATCCAGTTTCTCCCAGGAGCAGAGGGAGAGGGAAGGAATGAATCTTCTCAAACTATTTGTGTCCAAGGCATAACCTTTGCAAGATTTGGCCTTGGAGCAGCACAGGGCAAGTACCATCCTGCACTGCCACGTATGCATCGGGTATGATCTTGAACTATCCTTCAGATGAACCAATTCAGAAGAGATCAAAAGTTCAACCAGGCTTCTTCTATTTTTGTATGTAATTGAGTTTTGAGATTAATGATTATATGAGTGAGAAATGAAGAAGCCCACTTCTAAACTGCTTTGTGCCTGAGCACTAATGCTCAAGCCTTTTGGCAGTTAAAGCATTCAACTGCATTTTTAAAATAGAGGTATGTGCATGGCGATCAATTGAATTCATTCCTGTATTCTGGGTGATGGGCTCCATTATTCTTGATTACAGCATTGTGTGAGTAGCACTATAGTTATGCTACAGAAAATACTTCCATTATAAGTCTCATTTTCTTCCAGATGCATATCATTTTCTTGAAATATCCTTCTGCAGAGAAATTTTTGGTACTTTAAGTCTGGGTAAAAATTGAACTTTTTTTTTATTTTTTCACTTATTCAAGAATGAGAAAAGAAAGAAAATCCTTTCTCATATGAGCTGTTTTCAGGAGTACCCTTTTGATTTGCTGTTGGCTTGATTTTTCTGTAATGTCACCTATACTTAGTATATAGACCAAATTTAGTTTGAGTATATTAAGCAGCACTGCTGGGGACACACATTTTTGGATTAGTGGTATTTTCTGTCCTAAGCATTAGCCAAGTATGTTTGGTCAGGTCACAGGAAAAATACTTCACCTTTGCCTTCTTAGTAACACATAGATTTCATGATGAGTTCAGACAGAACCTAATTTGATAAAAGATGCACATGTGTCTCCAAAACCTGTACAAATTTATCTGGGATTTAGGCACCCTCTGATTAGGGCTTGGGTCTCAGCTTCGTTTTCCTGCTCATGCAGCTTTGATCCTTCTTCTCCCACACCTTATATATGTGATGGGTGCTCAAAGGGCTGTGTGAAGCCTTGAGGAGACTAATTGCCACCACCTCTTCCTGGAGAAATCCTCCTCGGCAGACTGACTTAGACCAAAATTTTCATTACTCAAAATCACTTTTTTAAGCATTGATATTTCCCATTGACTCAAGGCAGAGCCCAGGGAGATTAACATCACTCACTTTTGGAGTACTTTTCTTACACGCTGAACTTGAAACCAAACAAAAAAAAAAACCAAACAATTCAAGGGGGTTTTTTTCTCTTAATCTTTTACATGATGTAGTAGTGCATAGGCATGAAAGAGGTAGCTCTTTTTAA
Organism: Passer montanus; assembly: GCF_014805655.1. NCBI lineage: Eukaryota > Metazoa > Chordata > Aves > Passeriformes > Passeridae > Passer > Passer montanus. The sequence goes on from NW_024373923.1 coordinate 65,425, forward strand.
CACAGCAGAAGTTTGGCCCTGGAACACTTTGAGAAGAGATTTTCCTCCAATCTATTGAAAAGGATGGGCTGCCTTCTTAGCACCAAGAAATGTCTAATTTCCAGTTTCCTTTCTTCCCTGAATGTTTGTAGAGGTTTCAGGGGAAGCAACAGAGTTTTTATGAGACTCAGTGACAGCAAAGATGTCACAAGCAATCCTTCCATAGCAATGTAGAGGAGAAAAAAAGAACTGCAAACCCCTATTTACCATGCATGGGCTGTGGAGAATATGACTGCACAAAATCAGAGCCTTCATTTCTGTGTATCACCCAGTCTGATGGGCATGGAAGGCGTGTTCTTTTCTCTGTGGTCATCCAAAAGGTTGAATAAATAAAGCTAAGCATAAGGAAGTTATGCGCAAAAAAAAACCCCAAAAAACAAACAAACCCAGTGGGAACAATAGTTTAAAAAAAGCACCTTGTACCATGGTTATGCTCAGGGTGATGACTTTATTGCAGGAGGACAAGGAGTTTGAAAGAAACAGACCACAGCTCAGACACGGCTGCATCCAGCTTGCACCTGCGTTGCGAGGTCCGAGCTGGCTGGGGCTGTGTTCACACACACACCCTGTTCTCAAGCTGGGAGCGCTTTGGGTCAACACTGGTCTAATCTGGCCATTAAAACAAACAAAAAAACCTCAGCACCCAGCAGGTGGGTGCTCTGAGCAGATGGGGAGAAGGCTGCTGCCCCGGTGCACCATTAGCATAACACCCAACGGCTGCCGCGCGGCAGCTGCTGAGCCGCAGCTGCGGCAGAGATGTCCCCGGCAGGGGTCTGGAGAGACCCCAGTGCTGTGATCTCAAGGGGTGTGCCTGATGCCTGGAGACCAACAGCCTGCATCACCAGGATGGGGAATAACCCGTGTCCCTGCAGCCGGGGGGATTTCGCACACGCCTGCCCCTCGGCCCGTGGGGTTCCAGGATCAGGCTGTGAACACCTCGCATCAAGGGGTGATCAAAGGCACTGCAGAAAGGGAGGTGGGAGAAAAGTTCTGGTGGTGGCAGAGTGATTTCTTCTGTGGCCAATATTTATCTTGTGGTGGGTACAGAAATTTTGGGGGGAAGATAACTAGGAGGAAACAGTAAGTTGAAATTTGCATGGATATGTAGCTTTCTGGTCTGTGTCTTTCCCTGGAAGTGCAGAGCATGCAGGAACCGTCTGCATTTACTTGCAGAAGCATTGAGAGCTGCAGTAGTGGTTGTGGGGGAGAAAAAAAAGTGATTTGTCACATTTAAATGGTTTTGGCGGTTTTGAAATTTCAGCACCAGGCTGTTTTGATTGCCTGTTGCTTTAATCAGCACAAGCTCCAGAAAAGCAGCTCCTGGCAGCAGAAGGAGGGAACAACATATTTAAAGAGTGGGACAGACCTTCAGCTGGCATCAATCCACTGTCCTTTATGGATTTTTGCCAGGAGAGTTTGGCCCAATGCACACACTTCCCTTGCACATGGGAGCATTATTTGGGTTTACCACCTTGCTTGTGGATGCAGAGAATATACACAGACTGAGCTGCAAGTGCCATTCTTGTGCCTCTGGTGGGTGGGAGTGGTTGTCCTGCACTTCATGGAGTAGCACCCAAATTTATTTTTCCCCTGAGGAAGTGCAAACTCTATCAGGACTTGAAAAATCCCCTTAGCTTGTTGCATAATATTTCCAGCTACATCTCCAGCAGTCCCCAGTGCTTTGAAATACCACTTCAGCATTCTTGCAGGAGTTTCAATACACACAGCACAGAGAGCAAGTAATGAAAACATGGAAGCAATTTAAGTAACAGCATGTGGGTACACAAAGGACTGGTAATGCCAGCAATGTAAAAAGGGACTGTGAACTGGGGATATAGCATTTATTCAGTGGCCACTTAGGGAGGAAGAAGATATGCCTGTTTCTAAGCTTTACACTGCTCTGCTAATTAGGCAATAGGGGTTAGTGCTTGATTTCTAAAGCTGTGGTCCAGAGAGCAGCAGTGATTAGAAGGGGACTCTGTGGAGAGCCACGATGCTCATGTGCTGAGGCCCAGGGTTTTTTCCTTTGATTCCAGCTGCTACACTATATTAAAAGACATAAACATGCATTAAATACTTTCCTCATGTTGCTTTTCCGTGTGAGCAATCGCCCCAGGGATGTTATGCGATCCTGAATGGGAGGGGAGGGAATTCAGGAGAGGATCTTGCTGGGTGCAGTGCTGATGCCCCGGAGTGGGGAGGGAGGCAGGGGATGAGAAAATACCAGCGTTGGGAACCTCTGCTCTGCTGGCCTGAATACCTGGCTGCAACGCAACAACTTTTGGGGTTTCTTTTAAGTCCAGACCATGCCAAGTTTCACATCGGCTTCCCTTACTTAAAAAAAGAGTAAGGGTAGTTTCCTAACCCTTTTCCCGGGGCTGCTCAGAAGTTGAATCATAGCTTGAGCTGTTTCTTTGGCTGCTTGTGTGGCAGTTGGAAAGTGCACAAATGTTCTGTAAGAATTTTCTCTTGTTTCAACCCTTTGGCACCTGGGGATGGAGTGGGCTGAACTGTTGCCACTTCTAAACCCACAAATAGCTCCATTTCAATTAGTCTGATTGGAGAAGGAGGGAGGGAGGGAAGAAAAAAGCCAGGAGCCCAGAGGATGTCCTGCTGGCAGGCTGGCAAGCCCAGCAGCTGCTGCTCTCTCACCTGCAGTAGGGTTGTTCGAGTCAACCACCTCAGCAACATTAAAGGTGCTTTTTCCTTCAGATAAGGAAATGTTGTTATCAGATGTTATCAGTCTGGAAGAATATTGAAAGTGTGGTACCATATGCAATGAAGCAACCTATCAGCATTCTCTACCTGCCATGGAGCATTTAAACAAGTCCCAGATGAACAGTTATTTCTCTGATTATTTCCTTTTCTATTTCCTTTTTTTTTTTTTTGTCCCTTCCCTGCATTTGTTTTTCAGGTTTTATTTTCCTATTCTTTTATGTCTGTAAGCACTTTATTTTCCACCCCTTCTTTGTTTAGGCACAGCCTGACAAAGGTTCTTTGCAGCTTTCATCATACGCATAATGTCCTTCAGAGGATGTAAGCTTGTGGTTTTGTAATTATTACTGCACTAGGGTTTTTTGAGAGCTTGGGATGGGTGAATGCATTTCACTGCTGAGAGATAAGCACAGCAGCAAGTCAATTGGAAGTAAAGCTTCCTTGTGTGTAGTCAGAGGAAACTCTATCTCTGGATTTTCTAGCAATGGTTTTTTTTTTTTCCTTTTGAGTTTTTGTAGGTGTTTGCCATTTCTCTGCAGGAAGCAGTTCTAACACTTTCCCCCTTGAAATTCAATTCACAGTCTTCCTTTTCACTGCCCCACATATGCAACTTTTTCTGGTGATTCACCTTTCATTGAAGACTCTCTCATTCACGTGCTCTCACCATTGCTGATGCCAAATGGATTTTTGCCCTCTTTTTTCTTTTATATTCTTTTACTATATTCTTATATCCTTTACACATATATTTGTAGCTCTGTAGCCTATCATAGTATTTATAGTTTTTTTTACCTTTTACATTTTACCTACTCTGTTAGACAGAAAGACAAAGTGAATTCCCTAGCAGCTCCAAGCTGGGGGTCCAAGGGTAGATTCTTGGGGAAGCCAAGTTAAAACCAGTTGTCCGAAACACATTTTCATAAAGTTAAGTTCCTATCTAAAAGAGGGGTAATTCAAAGAAGGTTGAATTGGGAAGGAATTACTTCCCCACTGATGTCTCTAAGTGGGATTTCTGTCAGATATGCCAATTTGCTACACTTATCAAAGTTATGTATGCATCCATCTTTGGGTCCATCTTTGGCATTTTCCACCTGGCCAGTTGTGCACCTAAGGATCCTGGTAAAGGTACCCTCTTTTTATCACCTAACTGTGTGATTTTAGCACCAACAAAAAGGCATCACTGCCCGCCTTCTTCTTCCACAGAAGATCACAAGTGCTCTCCCTCCTCTCCTTCCCCCTTCTTTTTATTGATGACTGCACATTGCACTTTCCCTCCAGGTTCTCGTGTGCATCCGCAGCTCTTGCTGCATTACCCCTGTGCCGGACTCATCTCCCCGGTGATTTGTGTGCATGATCATCCAATTGCTCACCATGCAGGCTTATCCCTCTTTGCTAGGGGCATCCCTGTGCAAGATGTCATCTGAGTCAGCTCTTCCCGTTGCGATCCCAAACGTGGCCCGGGGGGTTGATGTAAGTGCTTGCTCTCTGTGGCCTAGTGAAGAAAAGAACCTGCACTTGCAGGTTAGTTGGTTAGTTGTACCTGCTTGAAGTGGTAGGGTTTGATTTACAGCTTATTTTTCTTCCCCTCCCTCTCCCCAACTCCCCAAAGGATGGAACACCCACAGTCCCTTCAGCTTGGACCTGTTTCTGTGCTGGTTTAGTCCTTGTTCTCTCTTTGCAAAGCCTTCAGGCAGCTCTACTTATGCTTATGGTGGCTACCTGGAGTGCACACCAGCAGAGTAGAGCTCAGCTCTTCCCAGGTTATGATATAGTGGTAGAGCCCCAGAAGTGCCAGCACAGTGGAGGAGCGTTCTCCAAGCTGCCTCCAAGGCAAAACTGGCTCTTGAGCAGCTGAGAGATCAATAGAGAGCTGCTCCAACAGGCACGAGGCTCCTGGCGTTTTTAGTCCTTCTACACAAGTGCATGGGTGCAAAGATACACAAACTCAGCTCTTTGATAGTCATCCCAGGTGCCCTTTAGGCTAGCTTTTCTTCCTACCACACTGTTGAGGGCACAAATGAAACAGTTGCAGTTTGGTGGTCTCCCACCTCAGGTATTTTAGGCTCACCGCAAAAAAAGAACAAGAATGAATGGTGGGGTTTGTTTTGGTTTGTGTTTGTGAAAAAATTAATTTCTTCACTTAAGAAACCAGATTTTCTGGGAGGTGAGGACAACTTAGGTTCATCCTGGTCCATGAAGGCTGAGGTGCTCACAAAGGGAGCTGAGTCATCTTGATCCCCCACATAGCCATCTGGAGGAGGCTGGTCCCACCTGAAGGTGCTTCAAAGCCTCTCCATGAAGAGCTGGAGGGCTGGATCCCAGCTTTTAACCCTTCCTTCTCCTCTAAAGCTTGCTGGAGAAGTGTCTGTCTTGCATCATGTCCTGGATATCTGGATATCTTGCAACAGGAACAAGGCAGAGTGTCTTTTCCAGCTCAGTGCTCTGCCTGAGCCTGCTGATGCCCACCCCTCAGCTCTGTCTGCTCCCAAAGAATTGTGCTTTTTTTTTTTTTTTTTTTTTTTTGCTACTAGTCAAGTGGGTGCTAAAGAAGCAAACATCTGTCAGTGAAGGGACGGGCTGAGGAAATGTAAGCAGGCTTTTTCTGCTGAACACAGAGTGCCAAACAAGGAAGACTTGGTGTACTTGATTAACTGCCATATGACCAGGGCTTGGGAAGGCTGTCTGTGTTGAGGACAGGTTTTGTTTTGTAGCAGTCTCTCCCTCCCACAGCTGAGTTTCGATGGCCTTCTGTGACATTTCCTTGTTTACTTGTGCTGTGTCTTTCTCTTACAACCACGACAAAATATCCACAGACCTGGTGTTGGGATTGAGGAGATGCTGCAAGGAAGCAACTGGGACAAGTGCAGGAAGCTGGGGGTCCAGGTGGAGGTCCTTGCCCCACGCACCAAACTGCAGGAGGACAGGGTGCCAGCCCTTGGCCAAGTTGGTGCATGCGTGTTGTTTCGAAAGCACCATGGCCTCCAGGCTATCAGAGATGGAGATGTGATGTGCTGGCATGTACACCCAGGGCTGCAAACTGGTTGGGTTTTCATTTGCAGAGATTTTGGGGTGTGAGTCCTTCATATACATGATCGTGTTCTTCCAGCATCAATTTTTGCCTGCCACACTTCCTCTCCTCCCCTTCCAGGCATGCCTGACCACAGGTACTTTCTGGTTTACTTAAAGACTTTTCATCTTGACTTCATTTCATACAGCTAGCCCCCTCATGTCAGGTCTAATTCTTCCCATGCTTCATTCCCAGATGGGTTTCTTGCTGGCCCCATTCTCTGCCCAGCCAGTGGGACTGAGTGATGGACCCATCTTAGTTCATTTGAAGGGAAAGCTTGTCTTCACCTGGTGCCCTCAGCTTTTCTTTTCTTTTGGGTTTTTTTTAAGAGAACAGAGACTTGCAAAAGTAGGTTTCTGGCCACTTTCCTCCTATGTAACTTCTCTGGTGTCTAGTGATTAATGAACTTTTCAGCTAAGCCCTTTTTGGGAGCCTCTCAGAGTTGCCTTTCCTCTGGCTAGAGAACAACTTGAACAAAATATGTTAGAATATTGTATCCCAAAGATTGTGATTTTTCATCACATTTGATCAAAACTGGACAAAATATTCAAAAAACATTCAGGAGAGAGGACTGTGCAGGCAGGCAAGGACTTTGTGTGTACATTCACATACAGCCAAATACCGTGTGACCATGTTAGCCTTGTTTCCTTAGGAAACTGGTCTAAAAATATACAGAATAAACATTAATTGTTTTGGTTTTTTAATGTTGAGACTTTTCCAACTCTTGGACCTTAAAATGATTCCATTTCAGATGTGACCTTCGAGGACAAGACCAGTTAGCTGTGTTTTTATAAGAGCACTATTTTCCACTTCTTGACATGACTTCTAACACAAGTTAGACCAGTGACTGCTGGTTTCTTAATTTCAGGAGATAAAGTGCTATTTCTACATTGTGGTTATATTTGGTCTCCGAACTGCAGGTGGTTGCTATGAGGAGAGGGATTCTCAAGCCATGGTGTTTGTATCAGTAGCATGACACTGTTTTCACATAGGATGGACAGCAAGCTCTATTTGTCCAGACTGGTCAGAGTAGTATCAGTCCGAACATCTTGTTATTATTTTTCTTTTTTTCTTGGAGCTGTGGGCTAGCAGTGAAAAGAACAGCATGAGGGCTAAGGTGTCTTACTACAGGTTGCAAATGGGATTGTATACCTGAGATCTGGCTTGGACTGTGGCCAAGACAGGTTAGCTGAAGATGAGGACATGGTCAGGTCCTGTACACAGGAAGGCATCAGGAGAGCCTGCCTTCCCAGAAGAATTTCACCAATTCTATAGAGAGGAGGGTAAGTGGAACCATCTTGCCTCTTAGTACAGAATGTGAAATAGAGCAATGAGATTAAGTGACTCACTCAAGGAACCTGTCACAGGCCGGGTTAATGCTCAAACCCTTTTCACTGAGCTGTGGTTACTTAACCATGACACAGTTGAGTCTCCCAGGGGTGACCTGATCTCCAAGCATGGAATGCAGGGCCCTTCTAGAAACCAGTCCTCCTCTAGCTGTCATTTAAACAGATCAGTTTGATTCAAAATAGTTAACTCTCTGCATCTTCACTGCTCACTTAAAAATAAAACATCTCAGGGAAGAGCTAGGGCGCGATGCAGAAATAAGGGGGCGGAGTTTTGGGGACAGCATGCAATTGGTTGACCTAGATGCCCTTAATAATCCCTTCTGGTCTGTAAACCTTAAAATGTGGTAAGAGTTGAATGAGGAATATCTACTGGAGGACTCATTATCTTCGCATCAGTTTCTCATGGCTCTCTCTCACCTGGGTGGCAAGGTTTACAGAGAGAGATGGTATCTTTTTATCGACATTGGGTGTTACAAAAACTCTACCACTATAAACTTGGGTGGTTCATTGAGGAATTCCAGTACTTTGCAGCACCCTAACTTCATGCAAGCTGCTCTCCCTCCACATGGCTGAAAGATGAGAATCAACCTGCAGGGGATTTGTGGGTCATTCTGACTTGCCCAATGCTCTTGTTTTCCAAAGGAATCTGGTGGCACAAACAAATGAGGCAGAGGACATGGCCCCCCTCTCTCTATGCTGAGGACTGTGACAAGGAGAGGGATGAGCACTGGACTTCAGTGAGTCACCACGATCACACCCTCGCCTCACTGCAGGGCGAGTCACTGCTTCCCCAGCTGGAGCTTCTGTGAGAAGGCACTTCTGTAACACGGTTGGCAAACATTTCCCAGGAGGATGTGTAGGAAACTAGAGTTTCCTCATACCTCCGAGGTAGAGCTTACACTGGGATTACTAAACAATCAGTAGTCTCCCCTGCTCCTCACTAGAGCATTGTGCCAGCCTGGGTAGCTTCATCAAAACTTTACCTGCTATATTCCCGTGTGGGTAATTTGGTGAAGGGTCACCCTTAAGACTGAGAAAAGTAGACCTGAGGAAGATGTTTTTTTTCCACTGGGGAGCAGCAGCACTAACAGGGTCTAGATCAGCCCTCATTTTTGCCTCCCACCAAAGTCTATTCAGCTGCAGGGACAGTCCCTACATTAGTCACATATCTAATCCTTATTAGCAGGGAGCTTGAAGGCACTTCTTTATTGCATCTTCCACTGGGAACTGACGCTCTTGGACTTACAAGATATTCTGGTTCTTATATCCTATGTCGTGTGCAGGTTGGATGGGGACAATTAATTTGTCCTGTCCATTTGCTGACATTGTGTCCACCAGCACTCAGCTGGTGAAGTTCCCTTCTCAAAGACAGCCTCTTTCTTTCCATGGGATACTTTTCTTCAATAATTTACGTAATCAGCAGGACAAATACCCTCCAGCCTTTTCTCTCTTTGGTCTTAATTCCATTGCATCACTTGTAATTATATTCCTGATTTGAAATTGGGGAGGGGGGTGGCGTGGGAAAGCCTATTTGCTTCTGTGACTACAGCACAGCCATCACAGGAAGAAATGAGGAGAGGGTGATGGGGAGAGACTGATCTGTCCTTAGGCCATCAGCTCTGGGCGTGGCAGGAGCTGCTCTTAGTCACTGGGGGACAGCCACTGCCAGCATGCTCCTTGGGAATCTGTGACAAAACAGGGCGGCTCTGCAGGAGGGCAGCACGTCCTTTGCTGCTCCCTGTGCTTTGGCTGGCAGCTGTGGTGCATAACCAAGCTATGCTTCATCCTTGAAGCCAGCTTGGGTCCTTGGGATGTGGAGCTGTGGGCTGTAATTTGGCTGCTCACGTTATCTAGAGGATGTTTTAAAGAAAAAGGAGGGCAGCTTGTGGTACACAGCCAGATGCTCAACCTGAGGCATTTGAGTGTGATGGAAAGGCTGGCAGTGATTTATTGTTGGCTTTCTGCATTTGCTGGAGTTCATATCACAGATATATATGCAAGACTTTGGTAAAGTAGGACTATTGCAAATTACTTTCTAAATAAGTATTTTACTATCTATGTGTTACTTTGGCCACTGAATTTCTCTTTGACCTGCTCAGATGTTGGTGTTGAGGATTGTTCTAAGGTAGTGAAAAGGTGGGAGATGGAAACCCTGTCTCTTTTCAGTCGATCTGACCTCACTTAATCTAATATACTCAGCACGAGCCCATGGGGTACAGCAGCTGCGTGCTGGAGATAGAAGTCGACTCAGTCCATCTTGGCCACATGGTTTAATAGGCCTATGAAATCTCTGGGTCAAAGGCCAGCCACCATGCCCATCTTTGTCACATCTCAGTGATGTGTATCCTGGCAGGTTTTTCTTTTTGTTCCTCCCCGGCATGGAAAGAACCATCTGCCGGGTTGGCTTTCATAAGAATTTTGAAAAATACCAATTTCCCTTTGTGTGAGGGGGTGGGGGTACACAGGACAGAAGGAGGAAGGAGAGCCTGACCTAAAACCAAGCCAGTATTTTCAGGGATTTTAGAATAGCTTGTATTGTGTTTCCTACTCCCCAAGGAAGGGTTGTCCTCTTTCTTCTTTTCTCTTTGATTCGATTCCCTGCCACTCTGCAAGCAAGTCAGAAGCTGCAGCTGCTGCTGTCAGCTGGGAAGGGAGTCCCCTTGTTTAAAAACCATGTGTTAATCCCTGGTTAGAAAAAGTAGCAATGCTTTATGCTCCCCTTATAGCCCCCTTTTCTCTCTGCATCTTGACTGCCTGCCCGCAGACTTGCAACTTGTGTGAAAACACAGGCAGGCTGACACCAAAGAGACTCAACAAGAACCACAGGTAGCACGAAGATCTGTAAAAAAATAAGCTCAAAGCCTGGACAAAATATAGTTTTGAGAGTAGGGTGGCAGTCAGAAAGGACAAGTGTATTATGAGGTCTGGGGTAAAATTTCCTAAAGGGAAACCTTTAGAAGTAAGAGGAGCTGTTTTTGTCATAGCTGTTGGACACAGATGGGTAGAAGTGTTTGCTCAAGGGGCCTGTGCTTTGTTCCCAAGGAAAAGCCAGCAGCCCAGTGGGAGAGGAATTTAAACAGTGAGGTAAGGAGAAAGGAGGATTTGGCTCTGCCAGATGGAGACAGCCATGCAGGCAGTGCTGCAGAGTGATGGGTAAATAAGAGGCCCAAGGGGTTCAGTAAGTTTACCAGCAGGTGTGATACCACAGCATTGATGGGTGAATGCAGAAGGTGGCCTGGGGCTGAAACAGGAGAGAGAGAAAGAAAGAGCTTTGATTTTGACCATCAAAAAACTCCTTCCTATCTTTTCTAGTAAAACAAGAAAATGAATCTGCACAAAGACAGGGAAAAGGGACTTAGATGGTGGATGGTACTTACAGAAAATTGAAGGCAGTGCCCGGTAACTGTTATAGATCATAGCATGATTTTGGTTGGAAACCCTTGCCACAGGCAGAGACAACTTTATACCATGTCACCTCTAATGGTAGAAAAGAGCACAGGTTTTCAGCTCTTTCCTAAGGTTTTGAAGCAGAAAATTGAAGCAGACAGAGGTGTATCACCCAGGACCACTGGAGAAGGCATCCCACCACGCAGCACCCCAGCTACAGCCAGGACCCCTGCTCCCACCCTATGGCTCGGCTGGATCGGTCATTCCCCTACCATGCCCCACATCTCCTTGTCCACAGGCTGCAAGAAACAACAGGGCTCCCCGCAGGCTTTTCCTGCCAGCCTTTTCCCAGATGTGCCGCTGCGGGCAGACCAGCGATGCCCACCCACCATGGGCGGCAGGTGGGCCGAAGGCAGGGCCGCTTCCCCGCAGATCACTCGCGACCTCTGCTCCGCGGTTTGGGGGACAGGAAGGAGCCAGCAGCCACGGCCTGCACCCCAGGCTGCTGCCGTGCCTTCTCCGCCGTGGCCCCTCGTTAATAAAGAGGTGTAATTGGGAGCCCTCCCTCCATCCCGTCTGGTGTGAGGCCATTTGTGTGCCGGAGGAGGAGGGGCAGGCCCGGCGCTGAGGGGGGAGGCGGCAGCGGGGGAGAGAGGGAGGGAAATCGCCTTTGTTTGTTCAAGTAATTTAGGCCTCAGATGTTTTCGAGAGAGAAAGGCAAAAGGAAGGTTGATCGGCGCTGGCAAAGGTGTGCTCCTGGTGCATAAAAATATCCCGAGAGCAGAGGGGACAAAGTGCAGGAAAGAAGTGTGGATTTAAGCATTTTGCGTTTGGTTCTCAAGTTTGCCAGGCGAGATGCGAATCTTGGAAGAAGCCCAACCAATAACAAAAAATAAACAAACAAAAAACTAACCAACTGAGAAAAAAAAAAAAAAAACAAAAAAAAAAAACCCAAAAAAAACCCAAAAAAAAAAAAAAAAAAAAAAAAAAAAACCCAAAAACACACCAAACAAAAAAAAAAAAACAGGAAAGAAGTTTGGTCTGCTTCTCTGGCTGAAGGGAAAATAGGAGATTTGCTAGGTTTTGCCGCCAATGAATTTTGTTTCTGTTTTATATGTGCTAGCACATTACTTTTGGAGTCAAGATTTTCTATTTCATGTGCACTACCACACTGCCTTTGGTGTTAAGAGTGCAGATCTTCTATGCCTCCCTGTTTCCCATCAACCCCGTTAGACATCTCTTTTTTTAAATGAGAATAGAAAATCAAACAAAACAAACGTTCTTCTGTTCATTTTAAGTTGAAGTAAAACTCACATTTAAGCCTCACTGAAAGACCTAAACTAAGTTGAAAATGTCTGCACTGTGAAGGGTGGGCTTTGCCATTGAAACCCTTGTGTTTCAACTGTGTGAAAGTTGCAGAAAAATGCACATGGGATATGCAGAATTTAATTTTTTTTTTTTTTTTGCAAGTTAGAGAATAGGGTAGTGGTGTGAAAGAAAGAATTAGTTATGGCAAATCTTATTAGTGTCCATTGTAAGCAGAGAAGCAGAGACATATGGGACCACTTGCAAAATTATTTCTTGTTTATTCAGCTTCGTAACCGAAGCAAATTTTTTTGCATAGTGTCATTTATTTGGCAGCTGGAGGGGTGTGGAAGGTGTGCGTCTATGAAGCAAAAAGGGGGGAAGAGAGAACACAGTGTTGGTATTCCATTAAAAGTGATGCTCAATGCTTTGTTTGTCAGGTTTTGGCAAAGCTTTTTGCTTTGAAAGCCATTCAGAAAGGATCGAAGCAGATGGCAGGGAGATCCTGTTTGTGTTATTTTTGGACATTCCCATTGAAAGTCTCAGATTGTTGTCCTTTTTCCCCCTTCCCCCACTCATGCATGTTTTTCTTTCTTCCTTCCTTTCCCCTTTTCTTCTTGAGAACATTTTTTTTTTAAGCATATATTATTAATCATACAACATCACCTAAAAGCTGGGTGTGCTCCTGATGAACCAAGCTGTGGCTAGTTTATATTTTTGTCTGTCTAAAATCAGACAAAGCAGTGGGAGCACTGTGTCCTGAAGCAGTACAAGCAGAGTCAGGAGAGCGAGCTGGGAGGCCAGACTGCCATTTCGTGGGGTTCAGCTCAACAGCAGCACATTTCCCTGGCAGACCAGCAGCTGTATTAAGCCCAGGCAGCAGGTTTAGATTGAAGGTCTCTGATAAAACAACTTTAGTGACCCACGTCCTTTCTAAGCCCTTGTGGAGGAGAGGACCAGCTGGAGATAGACTGGAAAACTGAACTAGCCCCTGGCTCTTTGTGCTGGTCTTCCCATGTCATTGGTCTCAGGCAGCCTGGAAAGCTTTCATTCTTCCATGGTCCACGCTCAGATTGTGGTAGCAAGAGAGAACTTCATTGCCTCACATTGCTGGTATAAACAGCTTCCCTGAGCAGTAATTTAGTTTCTAGTAACAGCGCTGGAAATGTCTGCAGCGCTTTTCATGTGGAAGTCTTCACAGAAGCCCTTCACAACCTTTGTGCAGGCAATCCAGCAAAGCTGAGCCCAGTCCAATCAGTTAAAGCACTTGGCTAGCCCAGGTCTGTCAGCGGGGATGTGCACACACAAGGAGGATGGGAGGTCTTGGCTGCAGTTGGTATCCAAAAGTTCAGGTGATTCACCCGAAGCTCCTCCAGATGATTAAATCTCTTAAGCTAAGCTGGAAATCTTGAGGAAACAAGCATTATCATGCTCGTTCTGTCAGTGGTTATTCCCAGATGGAAACAGATATTTAAATCCTCAAGTCTTTGCATCAGGTGATATTAGCAGTACTTTGGCACAGGAAAATGGTTTATAAGGACATAAAGCTTTGGCCCAGAAAAATAAGCAAATTAACTTTACAGGTTTCACTTTTACTACTGTAACACTAAAACACAGTTCAGTGCAGGTTGTGTTTGAGTTCAAGGTGATGATTCATCTTGGTTTTTACATTGATTGAACCTGTATACCCACATCCTCAATGTTTTTGATTGTTTTTTTTTTTCTTTTGTAACTGGTGCACTGAGGGAATCCACTTCATAAACTCTCATTTTGGTCTTAATTGAATGAACACTCAGAAGTCTTTCATGTGCGTTGCAGCACCTGAGTTTCAGTGCTGTAGTTGCAAGGTGGTAGTAGGTGACTCTTTATGTGTGATGTCCCTCAAGGTGCATTTTGTTGGATGCAATAATCTCCGGAGGGGAAAAAATAAAATTAAAAAAAAAAAGAAACCAAAAAAACCCAAAACAATCTTCGCCTTCCTGTCACTGTTATCTCTTGCTGGATGATGAACATCCCCTTGGCAGTATTTTTGTTCTGCAGTGCTGACTTTTTCGCCTGCCTTATTGAAGTTTGGCAACACCTTTTTGTTACCTACTGGACGAACCTTCTGCTCAGAGGACCTTCCCATGCTCCTGGGGTGGCACGGCTGCTTTGCCCAGTGAGGATATCCCTTCAAGAGCTTCCAGGGATAAGGGCTTTCCTGGTCTGGTGCTTTGAGAAAGGAGCCAAGTAACAGTCTCAGACTAGACAAAAGGCAAACTCGACCTACTATTTATGTAGTTACTTAAACATGATTTAACCTAAATAATGCACACTGTGACTTGGCCGGGGGAGAGGGGGAAGGGGAGGAGAGGAGCTTGTTTCTAATGAGCCAGGAGACAGGACAATTAATTACATATGAAGGACAGATAACTGACAGCAAACTGTCTACAGTAGAGAGAAACAAAATACCGATGTGAACAATTAAAGCGTCCATGTGATGGAAGGGTCAGCGATTTCTCATAGAGCAGACGGCTGGACACGGCCCCTGGAGAGCCACAGTGGATGCTCGGCTGAGCGGGAGGCCAGGTGGGCAGAGATTTTGGGGTCCTCCACCATCAAAGCTGGGCAGGCATTTCTGAGGCTGACAGGCAGCGCTCTGGGCATTATTTTCATCACATGCGCTTCTGACAGCGGAACTGTTAGCTACTAATCTCAGCAACACGTGTGGCGGGGAAGAGAGCGGGTGAGGCAGCAGAGCAAAGGCTCCACGGGCAATTAGGTAACTGCCTCAGGATGCTGCCAGCCACATGAAGAAGAGCTGAGATGATGGAGGTTTTCCTTCCTTTTTTTTTTTTTTTTCTTAAAAATAGTTAATTTTTCTCACCGTACCCTGGATGTGGAAGCACAAATCTCAGCTGGTGGCAGTTAAATCTTTGAGGACCATGGCCAGAAATTTCCATCCTTCTGCTCACCCTCCCTAAACTGCAATGAAATCTGGCATGACTTATCACTCACAACACCCCTTTCATCCTCCCCTCTCTGCCAGCCCATCCTGCAGTCAGCCCCTGGCTGTAAAGGTTTGAAGGTAAAGGCCGATGGATTAGCCTAGGGAAGGGCCAAAGGTTAAATGAGCAGGGCTAGCAGCATGCAAAGGGCTACGATTGAAATATTTGCTGAATGTTGACAGGCAGCAGAATAGAGGCAGACAAGTGGCAAATTCCTGTTTTCTCCTCTAATTGAGAAAATATTTTGGGTGGTATTCAGGCAGGCTGCAGATCGAGACAGGGAAAGTCAGCCAGCCAGGGAGGGAAGGATGGGAAGACTTTAATAAAAGCACTATTCCCACTAAATGTTTCCAAAAGCTTTGCGTTTATTCTTGTGGAAATCCCTGGAGTCTGGGGATTACCTTTTTCTTGGTCATTTTTGCCATGCAACTACAGAGACAAAATGCTGCCCCTCTGAACTTGATATGTCTTACAAGCAGAATTTGACCAATTCTTCATGTTTTTGCAGCTACAGAAGTCTTTCATTCATTGAAATCTAGAAAGATTTGGCTTGGAAGGAACCTTCAAGATCATCTTGTTCCGAGCCCCTGTCATGGTCAGGGACATTTTCCACCTGACCAGGTTGCTCCAAGCCCCGTCAAACTTTTCTTGGAAGTCTAGCTTAATAGCATTGGTGTGCTGCTGTGAAAAATCCAGATGTTATGAGGATCTATCTCTCATCTGCTGGACAGCAGATTAATGAGATTTGATGATATATTGATAAAACATGACAACTACTCAACCCTTGATTTTATTTGCTTGTAACAGGGACAATACTCAGCTGTGTTTCAAGCCTGCTGGCCTTGTAACTGGACAGGACTGTTACAGTCATCATGGAAGTGAAGAGAGAGAAATTGTGTTTTTCAGATGCATTACAGGTTGACTATGCTGAATTCTGCCTTGGGTCATCCCTCTGGCATTCCTTGCTTGCTCTTGGATGTTAGTGGGAAGCTCTGGTGGCACTTGTGAGGAGGAAATTCCAGGTTGATGTTACCAAAAGCAGTTTGGTGGCCTTTCACACCCTGATATCTTCCTTCAAGGAAGGAATCCTGCAAATGCCCTCTGCCTTAAGCCTTCAGCTTTATCCTTCCCCAAAAGCTCCTTCAAAAGCTGATAATGTACTGAGAAGGTTTCAATTAACGCCATTTCCTTATTTCTTAGAAATATGGTCTTATTTAAGGAGTCGGGGAGTAAGGGAAGAAAGATGTAAAAAGAAACAGTTCCTCAAGCCAAAAAAGCAGCATGAGGGTCAGCAAAGTTTACGTTCCCTTCTAAATGCTCTTGTCATAAAGCTGGGAGGATGACTTATAAAATGTTTTCTGGAGCATGCCATAACTGCAGCAGAGGAAGGTTTTGGCAGGAGTGTACCCAGTTTGTGGCCAGCAAGTTTTGTTGCACTTGGGCTCTTGGACTCTCATGTGCTCCTTAAGGATACCCAAGAGGCAGTCAAGAGATTCCTAATAGTCAATATGATCTTGGTTAAAGCTTCAGCATTTATCAACAGCTCCAAAACATTATTGTTGAGCAAAAGAAAGGAAAGCTTGCCTGGCTTTGTGGATCAGCTTCCAGTGAGGCATGCTGAGGGCTGCCAGGGTTCCATTCTGCTGGCCTTGCACCACAGTTGCTCCTGGAAAGCAGTTCACAGGGTTGGGGCAATATTCCTCATGCTGGAGCAAGGTAAGGGATGATTCTTTTCTTGCCTGTGGCTATGAAGCAGCTGGTGTGTTGGTTGCTCAGCACTGCAGATTTTTGCCTTGATTCAGGAGGCCTGTGATGGGAATAAAGCAGCACAGTCAACATCTTACAGTGGGGAAACTGAGGCACTAGCAGAGAGTGTGTCCAGATAAGGGAGTAGAGCTTGGGAAGGGGCTGGGGCCCCAGGAGAGGCGTCTCCTATTGAGAAACATAGGTAAACAAGAGCAACAGTGAGGTTTGGTTTGCACTTCACTCGAGGAAAGAGAAGGGAGTAGAGCTTGGGAAGGGGCTGGAGGCCCAGGAGAGGCTGAGGGAGCTGGGAAGGGGCTGAGCCTGGAGCAAAGGAGGCTCAGGGGGGACCTTGTGGCTCTGCACAGCTCCTGCCAGGAGGGGACAGCCGGGGGGGGTCGGGCTCTGCTCCCAGGAACAGGGACAGGAGGAGAGGGAAAATCCTGTACCTGTGCCAGGGGAGGTTTAAATTGAGTATTAAAAATTTTCTTCACCAAAGGGCTATATCACCACTCCATGAGGGATTTAAAAGCCACATAGATGTGGCACTTGGGGACATGGGTCACTGGTGGCCTTGGCAGTGCTGGGGAATGGTTGGACTCCATGACCTTGGAGTAATCTCCAACCTAAAAGATTCCATGCTTCTGTGCCTCCCTCTGCATAATGCTCTGTGTCAGCATGAGCTGAAGGTGAAGCCCCTGACTCATTCAGTCATCAAACCATCCTCCTGCCTTTAAATCACGGGTCTGTCTTGACCTTCCCTTACCCCCCTCAGTCTGTGCCTGGGTTGCACAAGGGAGAACAAAGTGACACTTGTTTGCCTCATCCAAAGAGCTCACTCAAGCAGGTGATTGTCTTGCCTCCTTTTGCAGTCCCAAAACAAAGTGTTGAAGTGTTGTTCTGGGATGTAAAACATCCCATATATTCCCCTGGGACTGGATTTTTGCTTTCTAACTGCAAGTGGCACTGAAAGGAAAAGAGGTCAAAATTGCAGGATAAGGGAAATAATTCCCAGGTGCTGAAATTAGGAGAAAGATGTGAGCACTCATCCTCTGCACTCCTCACAGTGCAGAGAGCAAGGGAGCTTTAACAGCTTTAGTTGAAGTCTCTAAAGAGCTGATCTTTCATTTGCGACCCTGCCAGGGGAACAAAAAAAACCCCAAAAAACAAAAAACACCCCCCCCAAAAAAACCCGACAAAACAAAAAAAACCACCCAAAACAAAAAACCCACGAGCAAGAGGATGAGAAGTAAATCAAATTCAGTTAAAAACTTGTCATTGTTTATTTGTTTTGGGGATGTTAAGAGGCCAGCACATCTGAGACCAGCACAAAACTATGTCTTGCAACAAAACAGCAAGGACCATGGTTCTCAGCCACAAGCCCTTGTTCACCTCCAAAAGGGAAATTTATCCCTTAAGGGAGGCTTGGTTTTATTTAATCATTAATATTTTTAGCACATGTGCTGCTTCATGTTCTTATGAAGGTTTGGGGTTCTTATTCCAAACAGTTTTGGACCTCAAAACCCAGGTGTATCCAGCATGGAAACCAAGGAATTGAAACATGGGGTTTGTGCTTAAAATGAAAGTTAAACTTCCTCTGTTTTGATCTCCCTCCCTTCAAATAAAGGATATGATAGCACACGCCATCCTCTGTAAGAAAAGAGTTAAATCTACAAAGCACTTTGAACCCCAGAGTGATATCATTCATTTTATTTGGTCTGTTCTGGTTTTGAGTCAAAATGAGAAGAACACAAAAAGATCTTGAGTCAGCGCTGCTTTTGGTTTTTTGTTTAAATCTGAAACACTGAAAATGAAAGGGCAGCAAGACAGGAAATATAAACTGAAAGTAAGAAGGAGACTTGAAGAAGCCCAAGGGAAATGGAAAATCTAAACTTTGCCGGGGTGTCTTCAGCTGTAACGACCTGAAGGTTGAGCTCACCCCAGAGTGGGAAATTGTACTTTTTCATGCAACAAAAAGAGAAGAGCTTCTCTCAGGGGACTGATGATTCTGGTCACTTCAACAGTTCTAATTTCTAAAATAATTCCCATAATACCAACATCTTACTATGGAGGAGTGTGGTGGTGTTGTTGTTGCTGTGTTGCTGTTTAGGCTTTTTTGTTGTTTTGTTTGGTTTGGTTTGGCTTGGTTTGGTTGGTTTTTTGGTGGTTTTTTTTTGTTTGTCTGTTTTTCGTGGTTTGTTTTGTTTTGTTTTGTTTTGTTTTTCATGGGTTTTTTGTTTGTGTTTTTTTTTTTTTTTTTTTGTAGGGAGAGCCAGACCACTTTGGTTATCAGTTATCAGGGGAAACTGAGGCTCACAGCTGTAACCCGAGTTGCCACAGGGTATTCATACATGCCAATGCTGTTCTAAAAAGCTTATATTTCACGATGTCCAGGCTAGTGCTTTATCTTTCAGCCCATTATATTTCTACAGGGTTGTCTACTTAGTTGCTCAGGATTTCATATCAAGAACCAGTTTCTGACCAGAAGTTTAGAAATTTGCCTTCTTCACAAAATAATGTATTTCTTAATTTTTTCCTCACTGTGTGGCTTCTAGTTCTCAGCAACTCATTTCTCTGAAAGAAATTAAAGGAGCCTCCTACAAGCCCCATGACACAGAGTTTCAGTGAAGCAGGGACCAAAAACAACTGTGTCTGAGTAAATGTCTTATTTGGGTGTTTGTAATCTGACTCAGCAGCCCAGACCTTGATTTTTATCTTCTCAGAGGATTGGGTGGGAGGAATGGGTAATAACAGTTCAAAGCAATGCAGCTTCTAACATCTGGGGCTAAAGGGAAGGATGGTATTTTGCAGTAAGGGCTATCAATATCTTGATGTCATTGTTCAGTTGTTTGCCCTGCTGTTGTAACATTTTACAACCAGAAAAGAAGCTCAGATCATCCAGGCTTCCTAAAAGACACTTTGCTTGCTTGGAATATTTTAGGAACTACAAATATACTTCATCCTTCCCCCACTGATTTTGCTTGTAACATCTCAAGAAAATACAACAACCAAGCTTGGGTGAAAGTGATCAAATGTTGGAAAGATGGTGAAGTAACATGGGTGGAAGCTGATAAATTTGATAAGTTTGGTTGGAAAGATCTCTCTCAGACTTTAAATGAAAACAAAGCAGAACTCGTCCTCCTTAAAATGTAATTTTTCTGTCAAAGAATAAAAATCCACTGAAATTGGGAAATTGGAGGTTTGGGTTTGTTTTTTTTTTTTTTTTTTTTGGGGGGGGGGGTTTGGGTGTTTTTGGTTTTTTTTTGTTTTTTTTTTTTACTACAGGCATTCTCAGAAAACCCTACATTGCCTTTAGGGAATTTAAGTGAAAACAAACGTGCTTTTTTTGGCCATGTTTGGCTAGATAAGAGAGTTCATTTGGGTATTTATTTATTTATTTCTTCACTGACACCATTGCTAAAACAAGTACAAACTGAAGATTTCTAAGCATTCTAGTTCCTCCTGGTACTTTCATTTAGGCCTTTGAAGCTCTAGGCAGGCCAGGGAGGAGGCTGGAGCTGCATCTGCCAGCACTCTGCTTCTCTGCCTGGGCTGTCCCTGGCCTCTGCTGGGAATTATGGAGGTTTTGGTTGTGTTTTGTCTCCTCTGAGGCAGAGTAGGCTGCCTGGACAGCAGCTGGCTATCTCTCTTTGCTTGCCACTGATTTGCATGTGACCATGCAGTTTCCTGTAGTTTTAGATCCAGCTCTAGCAGCAGCAGAAAGGCGTAGGTTTAGGTCCAGTCTTACGCAGTGGATTTGTGGGCCACTGTGACTCAGAGCCTTGGGGTTTTTTGGACTTCCAAGACAGACGCTGAGACAGCTGATACAGGAAGCTGGGGGTGGCAGATGGCCTTAGAGCACTGCTAAAGGTGAGAATGTGATAAGACCCACTAGTTAAGACAAGGCTGGCAGCCTTGCACTAACACCCATAGGCTTCATGGCAGGGAGGTGTGGGACTGTCAGGGATAAAGGGACTCAGGTCTTCATAGAATCATAGAATACCCTGAAATGGAAGGGATCCACAAGGATCATTGAGTCCAGCTCCTGACCCGGCACAGAACACCCCCAAAAATCACACCATGTGCCTGAGAGCATTGTCCAAGTACTTCCTGAATTCTGCCAGGCTGGTGCTGTGACTGCTGCCCTGTGGAGCCTCTTCCAAACCCCCTGGGGGAAGAACCTTTCCTGATATCCAGCCTAACCCTCCCCTGATACAACTTCATTTAATTCTCTTGGGTCCTGTCATGGCTCACCAGAGAGGCTTCAGACTCCTCTCATATCTTTGACCCTGCATACTGATGATGTGATTGGGCTTCCTCGGCCAGTGAGTGGCAGCTTGTCACAGAAGTAGTCCCTGAGTGTGTTGACCCTTTTGCCCACATGTTTAGGCATGATATGGCATTGGGGAAGCTCCTCTTTAAAGGTGATTGTTGTCTTTTGGTCCTTGTGAGGCCAAGATTGGCAAACACGGTCCCTTAAATTTCACCATCAGTGGTCTTGTAGATGCTGGAGGTGAATTTCCAGGTCTAGATGGATTCCATATGCCTGTATTAATCCAATATTTGGTTAGGAGAGATTTGAAGGTGTTCAGTTCTGTTGTATAAATAAAGGAGTCACAGCTGAACACCTCAGCTATGGTAGTTTAAAGATGATCCAACTATTTGTTTGAAAAACTACTCTCAGGCCCTCCTATAATGAAAAGATTTATGTCATTAAACATGGGAGAAGGGAAGCAATCAGAGACGGTGAAGGAGTGATTTTTAAATACAAAAACCTCTCAGAAGAAAGGCAAGTCAAGGACCCCAAAAGTTCTCAGAGTCACGCCAATAGCACAGTCATGAGAGGACAACATCTTCCCTTACCACAACATACAGATGTATTTTGAAGCCTCGCTATAGAGTTTACATGTGAAATTATGTGCTTCTGGGATGGCTTCATGCTCAGAACCTCCAGTAAGAGTGGTGAAAATTGGTACATGCTGCTCCTTGACCTGACAAGTGGCATCCCGTGAACGAGCACATTAGAGGAGCTTCTGGGGCTTTCTGTGTGGACTACAAAATGCCCAGTGTCCTCATTCCCTTCACAGGATGAATTAGTTGGTTTTGTGGAAAACTGTGACCTCAAAGGGGATGCAGTGTTCAGGAGTCAGCTTGGATACCATTAGCTCAATGTTGATTGCTCCCAGCTCCCACATCTCAAAACGAAAGTACAAGAAAAAATAACTCTCCCCTTCCCAGTTTTCCATGCTGTACCGCCTTCCCATTGATTTTATTGCAGTTCATTGTTATCCCTAATGAGAGAATTCTGATTTAATGGAGTGTTGGATAGACTGTAGTCAGCACAATTCCTCTTTCCTTCCACCCTATTTCTGTAGAATAATGTAATACGATCTTTAGCAAGTCCCTTTTTGTTTAAAGGAATATCCAAATGGAAGAATCAGACTGATTGCCGTCTTGGTGTGCTTTTCTGTTCTCTGGAACACCTTCCTGCAGTAGTAACATCAAATGTAAAGACTGAGGAACTTGACCTGGCAGGTGCCAGTTCTTGGGAATACAAATGTTCAGCTGTAGGAAATATCTCTGTTGCAGCAGCGCTGTGGAAGTAATTAGGCAGAGGATAATGGATGGGCTGCAGTGAGATAGGAGGGAATGACTCCACAGAGGTGCTTCATGGTGAGATCACAAACTACAACAGTGGAGCGAGGATGGGCCGGGGATGTCAGCCAAAACCTGTGGTGAAATTCATCACCTCACACAGGACTTCTCCCTGGCTGTTCCTGCTTTTACAGGTTCCCAAACATGGAGACCCCTCCTCAGGGTGACTGCAGCAAGTGTTAAAGATGGAAATGCTGCTGTGTTTCAGTTTTACATGAACTTCTGGCTTCTGTTTCCCCTGTTACAAAGTATTTTGCATTCACAAAGCACTTCCTCCTTCCTGACAACTGCAAGTGGACTGTTAGGGTGGGGAAAGACTCGTTCTCTAGTACCAGGCACATGGTATGAATCTTGGGGTGAATCTTGTGGTTGTTCTGTGAAGGTCCAGGATTTGGACCTGGTGATCCTTGTGGTTGGTGCCTTCCAACACAGAACATTCTATGACCTTCTGATTCTTTATTCGGGATCACAAAACCAGCATCTGGAAAACTCAATGCAACCTTTCCTTTGAGGCGACCATTGCCACATGCTGCATGTTGCTTCCCTACACGTGCAGATGCAGGTGGGGATAAACAGGGATCCTAAGACAGACAACGTTCATGTAGATCAGTTCTTGTAAGTAGAGGAATGATCATGAGTGAAAGCATTAAATTTCTTCAATTTTGTTCTGTTGTTGAGTCAGGCTGCAATGGAAAAACACAACCTTGAATCAGAAGGTACTGCCTTCAGGAGTATCGTCTCCTCTGCTTTGTGTTTGGGAAGGACTCAGATGTAGGCACATGGCTAATCAAAGTGCTCCTTCCCTATCAGTCTGTGCTACACCTTTCCCTCTGGGCAGCATCTGTGCCCAAACACAACCCCTGGAAAGAGGAGGTCTGCTCTTCCTCCCCAGCCACCTCTCCCTGCCGGGGATTCCCCTGCTTGGTCTCGTGTAGCTCTGGTGGTAATTATCATCATCTCATGGCTCAGTGGGGTTTGCCTCCAGAGGAACCAGCCGTATGGCTTTTGGCACCCATCTGCACAGGTATGCAATATCTCACAGCAAGTTAAAAAAAAAAACAAAAAAAACCAAAAAAAAAACAAAAACAAAAACACCACCACCACCACCAAAAAAAAAAAAAACCAACAAGGAGAAAAACAAAAAAATCAGTAAAAGATGTTTAAAAAGTAGTTTTCTTACTCCCCTTTCCACTCTGCAGTTTAAACAGCTTTGTAGTTGTCTTGTTTAGAAAGCTATTTCTCAGGCTAATCTATGGGGTTTTTTTAACCTTGAAGTTTTCATTTCAGCTTGAAAAACAAACATAACTTCTGTTTTGCCCACAGACTTGCTCCCACCCTGCCACAATGTTTTGTGATGGCGAGCCATGCAGTTCCTTGAGCCAGCCTCTTTTCTTTTTTCCTTTTCAAAAACAAAAATCAAAAATCTCTGCTTGTCTGCACTTTCCAGGGATAAATGTTTTTAAAGATGCAGTGTGGAAATAATAGTGTACTTTAGGAAACATGGGTTTTTTTCCTTTCCTGAGGTCTTTATTGCCACTTTCTTTCTTTTCCTCTGGTTTTGCAGCATCAGGACCTTGGGATATTAAGGTGCATCAAAACCCGATGCAACTTTCCCCCCCTCATAGTCACCTCCCCTTGCTCTGGCTTGTGCTACTATAGGAAAAAATAAGGTGACTTGGAGAGTTAAAGAAAATCTTAGCCCAACATCACAGTCATCATTTCCTGAAGAATGTGCCAGCCCAGTTCAGGAGATGAGGATCTCCCTTTTCCTCCTCTGGCTGGAAGTCTTTCAGTGGGAATCTCCTTGCTGGAGTGTGGTGCCTCCTTGCCAGGGGAGCAGCACATGGGTTGATCTCTGTGAGCAGGTTAAATAAACAGGACTATGTTTGGGTTAATTGTCACTGGTTCTACTGCTCTCCATTACTGATCTATCTGGGAGCCTGGCCAAGGAGCAGATGAGGGAGACAGCATCATCACCTCCCTCATCGTCTTCATTGTGTCTGGATTTATCCTTTTTCTTTTCCTTATCCCTCCACCCCTTTTTCTTTTCCTTTATTTTATTCTTTATTCTTTTTTTTTTTTTTTTCACTATTTTTGTTTTTCTCTTTGGCTGAGCAAATAGGCCAGATGGCAGTGAGGGGAACAGACAACAAGTGAGCCATGGCATATGGGCAGCCTGTTTAATTTCAACTCCTGTTGGGAAGTGGCTTGCAGGGAGATAAGTTGCAAAAGCAGAAGAGAAGGAGGAGTGTGTGTTGGAGGGGAGGGGCAGGAGGAAGGGAAGACCCTTTTTGAGATGAAGCAGCCCAGCTGAGAGGAGTCCGGGGCACAGGGGACTGAAACCTTGGCTGCATTCCTGACACAAAGCAGTAAATTAGCTGTTTCCGTGTCAGTTGGTGCAGGAAGTCTTGTTGGCTGCACATGGGTAGGAGAGATGGGGATGTCTGCCTCAAGCAAGGAGGAGGAGAAGGAGGAGGAGGACATGTCTCCAATTTCCATCTCACTCCCCCTGTCCCAGGCAAGCTCCAGCCACGTTTAGAACCTGGGATGTTGAGGTTTTTTTGCCCAGCTGCAGAAGAGGAGTCGTGCTGCCTAGATGATTTTTTATCTTTGCAAATAGGATTGTGTATGTTTTGCTCATATGGGCATCAAAGTGAGATCACCCACTAAACAGTCCTTTGAAGCAAAAGGCATAACTTTTTAAGTTTTGAAACAAAACAAAATAAAAAGTTGACACAAAACAAAATTAAAGGCAGCTTAATAACAATGTAGTTGACAGTGATTCCCCTTTCCCCTTCTCTTCTGTTTTGGCCTTCTTTTTTCTCTGTCTCAGTTTTCTTTTTGGATTCAATGTGCAAGCTATCAGTTTCTGGCTATCTATTCACATCATTCATGCATTTTGGATTTTGTTGACTAAGACCAAAGGGAGTCTTGCCTTAAATGTGTCCTAAATGATTTAGGAAGAAAATTAGAGTGAATTGCACTAAATTATAGATATGTGAGGCTTCCTGTCTTTCTTTTGATGTACTTAGACTTTGGGAGAGACTGAGGAGAGGTAGGTGTACTTTTCTTACTTTTTGTAAATATGCTGCTTTTGAATCTCAGCTTCATTGAAATGTAGTTTAAAATAGCTACACAATGTAGGAACTTGAGAAGTCTTATTCCTGCTGATTCTTAGTGGGTTTGGTGTTCCTTGGTACAGGTTCTCAACACCTTAATCCCAGAGGCTTTCTTAAAAAAACACCCATTTTGGCCAACAACATCATAATTTTGTTCTATTTGCTCCTCTTTGATGAGAAGAAGCATGGAATCCAAATAGGATCATCACACACATGGACCATTTGGAGCTCTGTGCATGTTATGAGCATCCTGACTGTGGGTGGGACTCCATCTCAATGTGCCCATGTCTGAGATTCAGCTGTGAGCTCCATGCTTGTGCTTGCCAGGGTGGGAAAACTCTACACACCAATTAGCTCTGGAAATCCTGATTCTGTTGGCAGGATGCAGATGATCCTGGGCAGCAGTTGCACTCTAGGCCTGCACAAAGAACTTTTTATATGGCTTTAATTCTGTAGAGAAGTTTTTATTCACTAGAGATTCTGCATAGAAATGATTATTCATCACTGGCTTGGTGGAGCAGAATTTTAACTTACAGCTCAGGCATTCCTCCACTGATTAGTTTTAACATGAAATAGAAACACAAGCCTCTGATTTATTGGTGAAATATTTAAGATAGATTGTTAAATTATTTAAATAGCAGAGTTTAAAGCAGGCAAGATAAAACAAAACAAAACAAAAAAGGCAGTTCATCCAAATAAGAGCTCAGTTTTCCCGAACTTGAAAAACGTACATTTAGACTCACTAGTTATCTGAAAAAAAAAAGTTTCCACTTTTATTGCTCTCAGAAAAAAAAACCTAATTTTTAATCTTTTTCCATTTGTTTCATTTCTGTGAATTCATCTCATCCTTTTTCTGTTTCATCTGCAGTGCTAGTAATTGTTGCAGCCTCCATCATTTCCTGCCATTCATCTAGCAGGTATTTGGGCATTCACCCACACTGGATGCAGCTTTCCTTTTTCTACAAATGCTAATAGAGAGTTTTTTTGACTTACTGTTGGTAAACCAGGTGAGGACTGCTCCAATCTTCTTGCCTGGGTTTGGACATCACCTCATTGTCTTGCCCTTAGAGGTGACCTTCCATCCTACCTCGAAAAAGGTTGTTTGCATTTGCTACATTTGTCTTTTCCCAGTTGCCCTCTGGCATCTGTATGGCATTACCACAAAGTAAAATCTGAGATATCTTCTCAAAGGAGGAGAGAGAGGTCATACTTGTGGTCTTCAAAGATTCTGGAGTGGTCGCAGTAACAGTGTAGACTTGTGGAAGTGTGAATAAGCATAAAGATATTTTGCGGACCCTTAACATTCATTTAATATAATCACAGAACAGTTTAGGTTGGAAGGGACCTTAAAGATCATCCAGTTTCAACCAAGCCATGGACAGGGACACCTTCACCTTGCACTAGATTGGTTTGCTCAAAGCCCCATCCATCCTCACTTTGAACAGTTCCAGGGATGGAGCCTGCACAATTTTTCTAATTTTTTCCCCTAATTTTGAGATAAAATATATGGGACTTGCTGCATCCTAAGGAGCGTTTAATATTTTCAGTTTCTGTTTGTCTAAGATTCTCCAATTTGAGAAACCTTGCTCACTTCCTCAGCCATGTCTGTTCTGAATATCAGATCAGTGGGACACATGAAAAGCAAAGGCGATTAGGCTTTGACATGTCTTCAGTAAAAACTCATGGGAAATGTGCATCAAGACCCATAGACAGCTTTAAAAATTGCAGTCCTTTCTCTTCATCTACTCACATTTCAGCATAAAAAAAGAACTATTTTTCAAGTCTGACCTCCTGTAGCAAACCCTTCGTCTTGGGCTGTGCATCCGAGAAGGAGAAAACTTTCAAGGTCTGATTATTTTAAATGTGGCAGCTGGAAAAAAGATAATTAGGACAGGCAAATCCAAACAGTAGTTTTGCAAATGGTATTTTTCTTTTTTTTTTTTTTCCCTCTGTATGTCTATATTATACTTTTCCACCTGCCTTCAAAGAGAAGCTGATAAAAAGGATTTGCTTGGCCTTTTTGTTGCTGAAGGGGGAGGGTGTCATTTTTGTGTAGTGCTGCGAGACAGATTCTGCAAGTGAAACTACCCCAGCAGGGGCAATCCTGCCCGGAGGGGACAACTCCAGGGACTGAAGCAGATTTTCTTTTTTTTTTCCTTTGCTCTCCTTTGTGGATTTGTTGTGCCGTGGGACCGGGTCCTTTATGGCATGTTAGGAGTGGGGTTTATGGAGCAATCAACTCCATCAGCAGTAGTGGCAATCACATAATGCTTTGGTCCTTTGTAATAGATTTTGTGTGTATGAGCTGAAAGTATGGCCAGGAGGGAAAGGGATGTGAAATGTTGTCTTTTTTCTCTTCCCTCTTTTTTTTTTTTTTAAGTTGGAAAGAGTCTGTCTGAGTTCCTTTATGCTTTTCAGGCTCAGGGATGAGAGAGCGTGTGTACGTGTGCGCGTCTGTGCCCATACAGTCGCTCAAGTGGGAAAAAACCCCGTTTGCAGTTCACACAGGAGGAATTTCTGATGGAGACAACAGTGCTAAGCAGAAAGGCACATCCTGATCTCTAGCAAGTGAGGGGCACGCTGGCGGACACACGCACACAACACATACTCTCCAGGCGCTCTGCATAATACGTGCAAAGCGCTGCCCTTTAATGAACGTAACCTATGGTGGCTGGGATGCAGCCGGCCAGACCTCACCATTAATAAACTGGGAACATTCTTCTCCTTTTTAGTCCCTTTCAATGCCAGCCCTGCGTTTTGATCTCCCTTGAATGCTGCTCCCCCTCATTTGGGGCTCCAATTCTGAGAAGATTTGGCGCATTGTTTGAGGTCGCAGGATGTCGGATTGATTTCGGAGCTTTTGTATTGACTCCGGGCTCCTGAATGAAGCTGTCATGTGTGTCTGTGGTTGGCTAGCAGGCTGTCCGGCTGCAAGCTGTGCCTTCCTTTGTTGTTTAGGCCTCATTGAGCTGAGGGAAGAGGCTCATTTCAGGGTGATTTACCACCACCCAAACACCAGCTGTCTGTTGTACTGCTGCTTGCCTCCACCTTGGATTCAGTTCTTGTTTCCCTTCCTTTCCCCCCTTCTCTCCCACTCTACCACTGTAGGCACTTGGGTACTGGTTCTTCAAAATGTGTGGATCACCCTGACAGAACAGCAAAAAAACACAACAAACACTGAATGTGTTGTTCTTCCTAATGGTGTTTATGCAGCCATGGGGAATTTTAGAGTGTGCTGTTGCAGTGCTATACATAGTCTCAAAGAATGATATCCCACGTTGGAAGGGACTCACAGAGATCATCGAGTCCAAGTCCTGGCCCTTCACAGGACAGCCCCAAGGATCACACTGTGTGCCTAAGAATTTTGTCCAAATGCTTTTTGGACTCTGGCAGACTTCAGGCCTTCTCTGGGGTGGTTCCAGTGCCCGACCACCCTCTGAGTGGTTGTGCCAGCTCCCTAGGGAAAAAGCTGCTTCCAGTATTTTCAATTGCCGTCGCTCAAAAGAGAGAAAGGCTAATGAAAACCAAGCAGGTTAGAGCCCAGCTAGACCTGCCAGCTTCTGCAAGGTGCATGGCACAGTGCTAAGCCAAGCCCACCTCTGGAGCTGAGCTTTCCAGCCACAGACTTGGAAGACAGGATCCTACTGTTAATCCCAGCCAGCACAGAGCCTGGCAGCTCCCTGGAGGCCGGCCGGTGCCATGTGCCTCGTGTCTGACTCCTTTAAGCAGGGCTGGCAGCTCCACACGGGATGGCTCTGGGCAATGCTGCAGTGATTTGTGTGTGCCCTGCGCCTCCCCTGGAGCTGCTGGCGTGAAACGAGTTGTGACCGACCCTCATTTGACTTCTGGGTGATGCAGTTCAGTTTTTCTCGACCACAGGCTGTTAAAACTGGCAACTGCTCAGCTCCTGTCACCCGTGCAGCTGAGATAATTAAGCCTGTTACTATTATTACGGGGTTTTTTTTATTTTTCTGCAAACTTGGGCCAACTGCTGGAGCCCATGGTGCAAGGAGGTGGGTGAGGCCAGCCAGATTCCCTATAAGAGGCGGATAATAGGACATATGTCAAGGAGCCTTCTTGCTCTTTTTCCTTGGGAAGGGTGATGTCTGGCAGTGGATGTGAGTCAGCAGAAGGCAAAGCAATCTTCCCAGTTGGAAAACCTTGTGCCTACCTGCTTCTAAACAAGAGCACCTCATGTTATTAAAAGGCCAGGAAACATCGAAATTATTCTCAATGAATTAAGACCAGACATCTATAGCCAGTCAGATAAGGCTCCTCTCTTTGTGGTATTCTTTCTTTCTCTATAAGCATCAAGCACTGCTGGACGAAGAAAGGAGGGAAATATTAGGAGGCAACAACCACAGCAGGATAGCCCCAGCGAGGTGTTTTAATTTCTTAACAAACTCCTTGGGCCCTGGAAACTGTAAAATAACATACAGATAAACAAACAAAAACTCACTAACCCTTAGCACCCTGTAGGGCTCTGTTTCAGATTGCTGAATAAAAGCTGAAGTTGCACATGCATGTTTAATGTAACACAAGGCGTGTGCTGTGGAAAAGCATGCTTTCCTCTAATCTGGTTCCAGACAGAAGCATCCAAACAGAAGCCCCTTTCCCTGTCCCCACTGAACTGCTTGGTGTATGTGAGGAAACCCCTGAATGACAAGGCCTCCATCTGCTCTGGAACAGAGTTGCGACTGGCTGCAAATGTTGTCCATATGCTTTTTTTTTTCCCTTTTGCCTTTCAACTTAGCTGCCTAATGTTAGACACCTATCTGCAAATTAATCATCTGCTCATAAGGAGCTTTCCTAAAATAAGGTGGAGGTAGTAGCTCATTCATCCAAAGCACATTAAGAGAGGTGCATCTGCTGGAAAAAGAGGCGGGATTATTTATCCAGTGCATTGCTTTCATTTGGGTTTTCTTAGGGAATTGAAAGCCCATTCATTCTTGTAGTGCCAAAGTAAAACAAAAAATACTCTCAAGTTTTGGGTTCATATTTCCCTTGTTCTCTTGATTTTCCAGGTGGTTATGGACAACATCTTGTAATGTCTCTCTATTAAATAAAACTGGTGATACTTCCATTTGGGCAGAAGAACATGGCCATGGTTTGCCATGACCTCAGGTGGCATTACACCCATAGAAAGGTCTAAAAATTGGAATATTTTTCCCTTGGCTTGTGGTTAAAAAAGGTAGGATTATCTTATTTGACATAACAACTTTGCAGTGGACAGTGGGACAAGCTGAGCACCAATGAGACATATGTGGATATAGTTTCCTTACCACAAGTGTATATTTATGCCATAGCCACCCCAAGGCATCCAGTGGCTTTTTGGGAAATATGTGAGTCTTTCCTAGTTCTTGTTATAATTCCAATTTGTCTCATGCTGTGGGGTGTCTAGAAGGTAAGTCTCTGTGGTTAGAAAAAGGGGTCTCCCTGTGCCTCAATTTCCTGTCTCAAACACAGTATTAATACTCTTGCATTAACTTATAGTTTAAGCACTTCTGAGAAAAAAAAAAATTGCTTTAATAGATTACAGACCAGTTGTTGAAGGATTGTAGTAATTGGGCAAGAGTGAAACACCTTTGACAGATGGAAGTCACAGGCAGAGGAGGCCAGTTGGAAGTAGTTCCCTGAAAACCTCAGAGTCTGACAGCTTGTAATCAGCAGCTCAAACATGAGGCATTTGGGTAGTTATCAGATTTGGTATCAGTACAACCTTTTCAGTGTTGTAGTTTTTTCCCAGCTTCTCTTTTGGAAGGAGGAAAAAGATAATTTCTGCACATTATCTGACCTTGCTGGGATTTGTGAGATGCTGAGCTCACCAAGAAAGAGACCTCTCCACACCTGGCAGGTTGCAGACTCCCCCAAGGTGACCAAAAGTTTATCTGCCTGTTTTTAATTCCTGCCACCAAGGGTGATCTCTCTGCTGTGCCCTGACATTGAGCAATGGCTGCAATTCCTTTTAATCATGGCCTTTCCCTTCCTCATAATTTAGGGCAGAGCACTTCCACTTGGCTAAACTCACTAACTGTGTTGGGATCTTCTTTTCTATATAAATTAATCCAGCTGAAATGTCATGACTGTTCTGCACATGAGCAGATTCTCCCTCCGTTTTCCAGCAGATGCCAAGAGTCTTTATTTTTCAACTACGGACAGCAAAAGTCTGCAAGTAGGCAATGTCTTTGTGTGCATGCCTATGGAAAAACAAGTAATTGTGATACATTTGTGAGGACTCCACTGGCTCTTTTTGACTCCATGCAGTTTAAATTCAAGCAGCATTTTTACCAGGTCTGGAATCCCAACTCCTTTCCGCCATAGTGATTTATCAAGATGTCCAGGTTTGATAAGCAACAAAAATACTTTGGTGAAGAACCAAAGTGACAAATAATCCCCAGAAAAGGACCCTGTTAGCATGAGGAACCTTGCTGCTTGGATCGTATTCAGTCAGTCTGAGGGGTTTTCGACAAAAACAAAGATGTCTGAGGTCAGCTTTTCTCTCAGACTGTTGGTTGCAGGTGAAAGGAGAGTGAGTGGACTCTGTTTCATTGCAAATCTCAGTTGGTTTGAGCACCAGTCCCTGGAAGTGTCCAGGACCAGATTAGACAGAGCTTGGAGCAACCTGGTCCAGGGGAATATGTCTCTGCCCGTGGCAGGGGGTGGAACAGGGTGATCTCTAAGGCCAACATTCCAACCCAAATATTCTATGAGTCTATGTCACAGGCATTGCAGACTCTGTACCAGCAGTGTTAGGTGAGAGGGTGTTCTTGGATTCCTGGCATGGGTTTACCAGGGCTGATGTGGACCCATTGGTCTGCTGAGCGCAAGTCTCTCCTGAAGACTTTATTGCGCCAAATCTGGCCACATTAGAAACAAGTAGGCATTAAGCTGGTAAAGGTGAACAGGAAAGGTAGTGTATGAGCTTTTCCTCAAGTCACTGCTGTTTGGTATTTGTATTGGGTGAGTATGCTAGATATGTTCCTGTTCATGCAAGTGTATGAAAACCATGGGTTAAAATAACATGTTTCTTTTCAGCTTTGCTTTCCCACTGTCTTTTTCCACACACCCTGCCTTCCTTCTGCCTCTGACTTCCCTAATGCTGGGATATTATCCTCTGTGGAAGCCTTCCTGGCAGATTTGGAGCCCTCCCTCTGCGAAAGTAAACCTCCCAGCAGCACAGGAAGACTCCACAGGCTTCCCTGATGCTCTTTCTTCCCCTGCTCCTGATCACAAATACAAGCCTCTTAGTCTTCAGTGGTTCAGATTGTGCTGATGTTTTTCCTTCCTTATGTCTTATAGGGAAAAGTCATTGGAGATGCAAAACTACTTATGAGTTGTGGTTGCAGAAAAGGGAAAAATTCTCAAGTGAAAGACTCAGATCAGGTCAGTCAATATGTACCTTAACTGGTGAAATCTAAGAATGTCTTAACATCTGGTGGATTTGATCTGTGTTGTTGCATATCAGAATTCCTGGACACAAACAGAGTCCTTGGCATGATTGACAATGGTACAACATTAATGTTTTTGTGTTTGTTACTTGTAGAAAAACCCTCAAGCAAGATTGGGGTTTCATTGCACTAGGAGATTTTAATTCCCTAGCCTGGCTTATTCCCATCTGGTTTATTTATTCATGAATTCTGTTTCTTTATAAGAATCCACTCCAGGCAATGCCTTTCTTAAAGAATATTACATTTCCTTGCTGGCTAAATGCATGCAACCTTTGGTCTCCTACTGTAGCTGCCTGGATGGGTGGTAGTTCATTGCATGCTTTTGTTCTGAAGTGACACCATCACAAGGGCGTTCTTTATTGGGGTTCCTCATGGCATTTGTTCACAAACCAATGGCCAGGTTTCAATATTCATTACTTGGAATGAATGGCCCCTTATTCTAAAATTGGTCAAATTGGCATTGGTGGGATCACTGGTAGGGTTCAGTAATTGCAAGTGAGATGGACTGTGCTTGGAGGAACAGCCAGCTGGTGGTCTCTTCTGTCCCCCTACCACTTGGCACTTATTCAGACTAGCCAAGTTCATCCCTGAACTTTTTTTTTTTTTTTAAGTTCTTATGGCCTCCTCTTTGTAGCTAAAGATGAGTTTGAACCTGGAGATAATTTTTTTCCAAAAAGGAAACAAAATTTGGTTTGAGCATAAGCATTTTATAAAATCAGGTCACCTAATGTTAAATGTGGCAGAGTGAAGCAGCTGGTCTCATTTACCAAATAACTTTGATCTCTAATGTATCTTGAGGACAGAGTGTGACTGGGTTTAGACCTGAGGCAGATTCAAACTATGTCCATGAAGCTCCAGAAACTCCTGATAGTTTCCTGAAAGGAAAATAGATGAATTCTTAGGAAGAAAAGTGTTTTTTCACCTTCAACATGCATGTTTATCAACTTTAATTAATAATAGTGTCTCAAAGCCTTGTTTTGTTAATGTTTGAGATTTGAGAACAGATCTATCGTATTTATACACCTATTCATCCATCCATGTACATGTTCTGCAGTATTCTCTGTTGTGAGGAATATTGGTCACACTTACAAATTCTTTCTAAAATTAAGTCTTTCATTGATTTGCTTTGTTTTCCTTTGTGCTTTTATTAGAATTTTCAAATCAACAAATTAATTGTCATGAGCTGTATCATCAGTTTACCATCAAGACAAGGATTCATATTACTTTTCTTTAAAAGACTAGCTTCCCATTCTTTCAAATGCAAGCTTAATATTCTTATTTTGAGGCTCTAACACATCAGGGGAAAATTAATTTAGAAATAAGCACTCTTTCTAATCTTAGTCTTTTGTATTTTGATGTACTCTGGTTGAATTACTTTAAGGAGACCAAAATACCATTAAAGCACTGGCAGCATAGATCAGAAATAAAGTTGGAACATTTTGATTGCAAAGAGGTTTTAAAAAGCACTGTCTCTAGCAAACTCTGGGTAGTAGACCTCAAACTCACAAATGGCAATATTTTAATTAGCGTGTAGGCAACAGTTTTCAGAGGGGAAAAAATATCCCATTCTCTTTGATGATATCTGGAACTGTGATAAAATATTTTTTGCATTCAGTTACTTCCTGAAATCTAATTTTTGATGCCTGATGGTGTGTTGACCATATCAGTACCTCTTTATTTTCTGTATCAACATAAACTATTGGGAAACCGCTTGCTTCAAAGGCTGTAAAGCTCATTCTTCATGCTCCTGGAAGGGTCCTGTCTATATTTCAGGGGATAGGAGGTAGATGGGAAGGAAACTCGTACAGGAGGGTGGGTGGTAGTGTGGAACATTTGTCGAGGAGGTAGATGGGTAGATGGGTAGAAGGAAACTCGTACAGGAGGGTGGGTGGTAGTGTGGAACATTTGTCTGCAAATGCAGGACCTCAGATCAGCTTATAAATTATCCCCTGGGCCTTGTAGATAAACACAGACTTCTATGGTGACATCGGCTGGGAAAGGCAAACACTTGCTGATGATTGTAGGCTAATCCTCCAGGACAAAAATTGCCAGAAAACCAAGGAAGCATTTTTTTAGGAACAGCTTGTTTCACTTTGTGAAGGGGAAAAACAGTGCACTGGATTTACTTTTGTTTACAGAGTTCTACCCCTGCCTCCTGCACCCTGTCTCAGATTTGAAAGATTTACCTTCATTATTGTTATTCTTGTTGGGGCCTTTTTTTTTTCCCCCTACATTGCTTTGTGTTTCACTCTGGTGCCTCTGTAAAGTTTTGTGAAAATGCAACTTAGTTTTCATTTGCATGGATGTATGCATATGTATGTGGTTTTTATACCATTAGCTATTTAAAGGCTTGGTTTTAAAGTCACCAACTACGTTTCAGCTGAAATTTTTGTGGAAGGTGATGTTTTGCAAAGAGATAATTTTTCTTTCATTCCTTCAAGTGAATTTGGAAACTGGAAAAAAAATCCTAAACGCACTGCCCCAGCTGAACCAAATCATATCCTCATTGCCAAGGATTTAATAGACCAGCATTTCTTACTTCAGTCTGGAGAAGAAGAGACTTAGGGGAGACCTCATTGCAATTACAACTTTCTTGTGAAGGGAAGAGGAGGGGCAGAGACTGATCTTGACAGGACTTGAGGAAATGGCATGAAGCTGAATAAGAGGGGGTTTAGTTTGGAGGTCAGGGAAAGGTCCTTGCCCCAGAGGGT
Organism: Passer montanus; assembly: GCF_014805655.1. NCBI lineage: Eukaryota > Metazoa > Chordata > Aves > Passeriformes > Passeridae > Passer > Passer montanus. The sequence goes on from NW_024373923.1 coordinate 100,947, forward strand.
GCTGGCACTACTCAGGCTCCCCAGGGAATAATCAGAGCCCTGAGGCTGCCAGAGCTCCAGGAGAGTTTAGACACCACTCTCAGGGATGCACAGGGTGGGATTGTTGGGGTGTCTGTGCAGGGCTAAAAGTTGCACTTAATGATCTTAGTGGGACCCTTTCAACTCAGAATATTCTGTGATTCTCCAGGATGCCTCTAGAAGCAATGGCACTCCTTGACCTGAGCCCTGTTTTCCTGAGTTTGGCAAAGACACCAACTATCTGCATGGTATTTTCCATGTTGCAAGTCACTAGTGTGTAAAATCTGGACCTGTCAAGGGCAGAAATCCAAATGGGCTTAGACGGGGCTGGGATCTCACAACAGGCACAAGGAACCCAACCTTCCTGTTGGATTTGCACCAGACCAGGAGAGGGACTGGTGGTCTGTGTTCTGTGGCCTCCCAGTCCAAATCAAACCCTGCATGATGATGTGGTAGGTTAAACAGTGCAATATAAATCCCACCAAAGCTTTCAAATCCTCTAAGGGAATAGAGCTGAGTGCTCTGAAGAACTAGAATAGCATCCCCCATGGATGGTCTCAAACAAGGTTTGGGTCAGTGAAGCAAGATGATGGAGAGGAGTTCCCAAATAAGGTCACCTCTTGCAAGCAAAACCCCCATATCCTTGTCTGCCTTTGGCACCATTGCTTCTTGTTTGTGTGCTTTGTGGGAGTAAAATTTATCCATGCTCTGAGGCCCAGAACCAAGTCTCTGCACCACAAGCATCCTGCTGTAATTGTAAGGTTCATATATGCCCTTTGCAGTGCTTATTAGATTCCCATTAGTTTATGCTTCCCCATAATGTTATAAAGTTATAATGTTCCTTATTATTTGAGATGTATTGTTGTTTATGAATGACAGTCCTGGACTAGGATTTCCTTGTGCCAAGTAGCATACTAACATAAAGAAGGAAAGATGTTTCCCAGGGAGCAGTTTCATTTGTGTGCTTTCTGAGGAAAACAAAAATGCAATTTAAGAACAGGAGGGAAATGTGTGGGTGGGCAAATAATGTGCATATTAGAGTTATGCATAAGGTTAAGAGCCAGAAGTAGCAGAGTGCACCATATCCTCAGCACGTGCAACTTTCCCTACTGAGGGTTTAGTTTTATTTGCTTTCCATTGCTTCTCCCAAAAGGTGGGTGACTGCTTTTATACTTTGATTTGCAGTTGTTGTTGTAGGGTTTTTTTTTCCTTTTTTCCCCCCTCTTTGCTTAACTTTTCTGGTGGTTCCTGTGAGATCAAGTGTTACTGAGAAGTCAGATCCCCTTTTCCTTCCCTGTGTTTGGTCTTGGTTTTAATATGACAAACATGTGCCTGCTCTGGAAATGGTATCCATGCTGCAGAGTAATTATTTAGTGAATGGTGGATCCAGTTCATGTTGGCAAGGATCAGATTAATCATTATTAATCATGACCCCTCCGACAGTAACCTCATCCTTTGCCTAAGTGCTGCTCTTTATTAAGAAGTAAAAGCTATTAGAGAATGGCTGAGCCACTGCTTTCGTTGCACCAGCACAGGGCTCGGGACTTCTGGCAGGAGGCAGAGGAACTCAGTTCAAAGCTAAAAATAGATTCACATGGCCCATGTTCCAGAAATGAAATAGGCAGCTTCCCCTGTGGGTTGCTTCGGCCTCATCCGAGTGTCCTCCTTTCCCCTGAAGCCTCACGAGATTTTGACTCTTTCCAAAGGTTGAACTCAGTGTTAGGGATTGAATAATCTCTCTCAGACCTTTTTTGTTTGTCTGCTAATTTGTTTTTCTTTTCAAACTGAAGTCGATTTCAGTGTAATCTAATGCATGTGCAGTCCTTGCAAGGATAGGATTTTAAGATCCACTTTAAGATCCTGGTTGCAGCAGGATTCAACAGCTGGTGAGACTAACCAAGAGCTTAGCTCCCTGGGACTTCAGTTGCACCAAGCAGAGCCTAAATCAAGGATTCTTTGAGGATTTCTGGATTCCTTGAAGAAAGCACTGCACTGTTGAGGTGAGGCATGCAGTGATGTTCATCTTGTGCAAAACAGCTGTGAGAAGTCAAACTTCTCTCTCCAAGTCACTGGGCTGTAGTTTGCAGAATTATATAGATACATATATATGTCAGAACAGAGCTTTCAGTCACCAGAGGTCTTCTGAGAGTAAACAGTTGTTTAATTTATAATTATTTTGGTTTCCCTGGCAGTTTCATGTTCTTTTTTAAGAGGTGAGGCAGTGTTATCCATTGATGTTGTTATTGTTTCAGCAAAAGCACAATGACTTAAGTACTGGATTGAAACCAATCTCCACAACCTTCTCACCCCACAAAGTCCATCTTAATTACTTTTTAAAATGTTTTCACTGGCTGTGTGGAATTCAGGACAATATCCTTTAGGACAGAAAAGGAAAGGAAAACATCTTTTGTCTCCATCTAGCTCTTCATTACCTGGCTGGTAGCAGTAGAAAATTGGAGCAAACCTGCCATGTTATTTTGATCTTTGCCAAAGTTGTTGTGGGAATAACACTGTTCATTGCTTGAAGGAATTTATAGAAGAATAAAAGTAACAGCAAAGATGAATGACATTACCAACACAAACTGTCTGGTAAGCTGCTGTGAAATTTTACATGTTCAGGGCTACTGATAATTTCCCATCTTAAAAAAACAGGGTAGGAGGTTGTAGGAGAGGAGGGTGAAACGTGTGTAAAATAAACCCTCCTCTTTAAATAGCTAACTGTCCTGGGCTGAATTGTGTCAGAGCTAAGTTCCTTTGGCAGCCAGCACTGTCATATCTGCTGAGGGCATAGCAGAGGACTGAGATCAAGTTTTGGAGAATCTGCCTTAGCCTTGCTGGCTCTCCCTTACATTTCTTCCACTTGTTAGCAAGAAATGCACTGAGGCATGAAATGAAGGAGTGCAAAGGCTCCTGTACTTCATCTGAGAAAATCTGGATCACACCCCCTCAGTTAATGTTTCTCTCAGCTAAAAGAAATAAGAGTAATAAAAATAAGTTAAAGCATTGGCTAACTTGGAATTACATGGGTGGAATGAAGCAAGAGGAGAGAATTGTAGGAGTGAGTGTGTGTTGTCCACCGTCTCCAGTGCCCACATTTATGGCAGAGTTTGAATCTCTGGTTGAAAAAATCATTGGATTCTGCACAAGTTATAAAGATCTAAACCAAGTAAAATTTAAAAGAGAGAGGCTGTTAAATGTCTGTGGTATCTGGGCAATAAAGGTAAATACTTTTAAAAATACTTTGCTGGTATAATAAAGCAGGGTAGAAGATCATACAAAGAACTTGGAACTGCAGGAAAGTGTTCCAGCCACTGAGAACTCATAGAAGTGTTATATATAGCACCACTGATAAACACATCCCTTTTGGATCTGGTGCCTATTAAAAGCAACCTTATACCTCTGTCATTACACTTATCTAACCAATTAAATTTTTAGTGTTCAAAATACTCATGCAATACTTGTGCATCTTGTTCTTCCTGCCACGTCAGAGTGTTTCACCCTTCCATGACACAGGTGTTGCCCTTAGCAAGTCGGATCACCTTCGCTTATCCATTCACTTTCTGCTGGTGGTGCTCTGAGGGGAAAAAAGTTTCACTTGGTGAACCAAAATGCTGCAGAAAATTTAATCTCAGAAACGTTTTATAAAGCTGGAAACCTGTCTGTGGGATCCGGCTGTGGACTAGAGGTGTTTGGACAACAGATGCCTCAGATGCCTTTTCTCAGGTCCTCCCAATTTCATACAGCAGTTGTGTTCAGGTAATTGCTGAATCTGCTGCTGAGCATCTGAATTCCTGGTGGCTGGGAAAGTCTTTTAATTTCATTCATCTGTTGGGAATGGAGGCTGGGTGGATTAGTCCCCATTCTTTGGATTTCTGTAAGTTTTGCAGTGATAGTATTATGAAAGAAATTTCCTAAATGTAAACCCCTGAACAAAAGAGATTGAAGTTATGGGTGTCCTCTGCAAGTTCAGCTGTGGTAGATTTGTCTTGCAGTGGGTTACACCTCCCTTCACACAATGCCATTTGTAAGCTGACATTTCTAATGACCTTTTATAATCACCTATTTCCTTTTCTCACTCATTTTATGAATAGTCTTGTACTCATTTCAAGAGTTTTCCGCCTTATGGTCTCCTCTTACTGTTCATATTAATTTCAGAGTGGGTTGGGCTTCCTGTAAAGTGTAGCACAGTGTAGACTGAAGTTCAATAGAACCTTTCCTTTCTACTGGAAAAGAGAGACCAAAAAACTCATAGTCCCCTTTCTTTTTGTTGCAGCAAAGGCTTCAGAAGTGCAGTCAGCAAATTGCCTTTTTTCTTTTTCTTTTAAGACCCTTCTGAATGTGAGCATTAACACAGTGCCCTGCCCCTGTTCAAGACGTAAAGATTGGGGCTCTGACCTTTTCTAGTGAGTGATGATCCCCTTGCACTTTCCCTCCTGAGCTGGAGCTGGTGATGATGTTTTGTCCAGGCTCTTATTCAGGATATGCTTTCAGCCAACTTTACTTGACCCTCTGCCTTCAGTGGGACATATAATTCTGGACTTCCTGCCCTAAATTGCTGTGTACTGCCACCTTGCATTGATGGGTCCTTTGTTCCACCTTGGAGGCAGGTTCATTTTGGTGCTGGATGAAGGGAAGCTGTACTATTTTGAAAATCAATTTGAAAGCCCTCTGAATGAAAAGTGTTGCTAACATGAAAAATATTATTGTTATCAATTGTCATCCCTGGCCTCAAATGCTGAATTTGAAAGGGTCATTTATACTCCTCAAAGGCAAACATGTACCAGTGTGTTAAAAGAGAGCTAAAGCAGCTGAAGAAAATGCTGTGCTGTGGAACTTAGGCTTTGAAATCCTAGGGAGAATTAATAACTGTTTTGTTGTTTTCACTGATCTCACTGCATAGATGGGGAGGGAAAGAGTGATCCCATACCCTCTGCCTTAGCAGCTTACCTGCTGTCAGGAGACTCAGCCAAGGCAGGAACAGCATGCAGATGTATGAGGAAAAGGCCTGGACAAAGATTTGGACTTGCCTATTTGATAATTATATAAGAAGGACTATTTTCCTCATTATTCTCTGCTTTTCTGGCTGCCTCTTATGGAATCACAGAATCATAGAACTTTAAGGGGTTGGAATGGATATTAGAGACCATCCACTCCCTACCACGGCCAGGGACCTCCCACCAGACCAGGCTGCTCAAGGTCTTATCCAACCTGGCTTTGAGAACTGCGAGGGCTGGGGCATCCACAGCCTCCCTGGGCGATCTGTGCCAGTGTCTCACAGTAAAAATTTTCTTCCTGAGAGCTAACCTAATAGCTAACCTAAATTTCTTGTACCCTTTACTCCTTGTGCTATCACTGCAGTTCCTGCAGAAGACCCCCTGTCCAGGGGCCCCCCTCACATATGGGAATGTTGCTATGAGGTCTCCACACAACTTTCTCTTCCCCAGGCTGAACAGCCCCACCTCTGCTGCCTTTCCCACTCTGTCCTGTTACCCTTAGCAGATGCCAGCATGTGAAGACACCACGGCAGGGTCAGCCTCAGCCAGCCACCTTTTGGATGACAGATGCCATGTGAATCCCGATCCCATCTCCTCTGAGGTTCATGCAAACTGAGCAGCCCGCTCAGAGCTGCTGGGAGCTGTGAGGTGCAAGGGAAGTGCAAAGGCTTTGTGGAGGGTGGCAGATGGAGAGCAGGACCTGCCTTGTTGGTTGGAGTGTCGTGCTTGAAGCTTTGTGGAGTGCTTCACGCCTGTCTCAGTCAGGATGGGTGCAACATGCAACCCTAGCAGAATGGTGGCAGGTTGCACCCTCCTTTCACTGACATTGTACCAGTGTCAATGTCAGGACGATGAAATTCAGGTCCTATATTTCAGCAGGTCATCTGTCTGGAATTGAACCCAATATGTTTGCTCTGCATTCAGCAAATATTTGGTTCTAACACTGGTTATACATGGAAAATGCATTCAGTTAAATTTTCCATCAGCTCTGGCTCTTGGGGAGCTTGTCCTGCTGTTGGGTTGACCATGGTGGGGGGAACATTTTGCATTGCTCCATCCAAATACTTCTTTGTTTTTTATGTCCTTTTACTCCCTACTATATCCCACTTCATGGGTTTCTTGATCTTGCACATGAGTCTGGTTTGGTAAGTGACGGTAGATACGTGTGTACCTTGGGTTTAAAGTCTCCTCATATAGGCCAAATCAGTTTTTTTAAACTTTCCCTCCTGGAAACCACTCAGAAAGCTCTGAGTCAAATAGAACTGTAACCAAAGTGGTCTTTGTAGAAGAAAAAAAAAAAAATCCCTCGTGCAGGGGAGAAATAATTCAAGCTGTAGTTTGAAAGTCTTTAAAGTCGGTGGAACAAGAGTAGGTTCAGTGCCTATGGAGTTGGCTCACCCTTCAGAGATGCTGAGTCTGTCACAGGTTTCCCACACAACCAATCATGATTTAATTCCTGGGAAACCTCAGCTCTCTTATAAAGGAAGCAGTGAAAGCAGCACTGATATCCTTCATGTTAAAGGCTGGGGAGTACTTGGATATTGGCATGGGGTAGGGATTGCCTGAGGTAGGTTAACTCTAGCTTGCAATATAGTACAGCTCCTACTAGCCTCATGACAGAGGGATGTTTTATTCTTTTTCTTTTTATGTTGTATCTTAAAAAGAAACAGACAAAATTGTGATCTAAAGTAGCTGGAAAAGAAAAAAAAAAGAAAAAACAACCCAAAAAGCCATATGATTCGCTGCAGGAATAAATCCCCTTGGCAACTGGTCCCAGCCTGGAGAATATATTCACAGCTGGGTTATAAACCCTCAGAACCAGCCAACATAACCTTAACTAACACAACATTACTAAGGCACTGCTGTAATAGGATCATTCTGCTATGGCTCCTGGGCATGTTTTAAGTGTCATCAATTTAGTCTACAACTGGAGGCTGTTAAGTGCAAAACCATTTTAGCAACTGCATCTTACATGCAGGAATGATTGAATATTAATGGCTTTTCTTTTGTTGAGGAAAAACACAGAGAGGAAAGTGAAAATCCACAGGAAACCTCACTGTCTGTCCTTGAGTAGTGAAGTTCATTTTTGGAAGACAGCAGGATCAATCTAGCAGCTGAGTATTGGAGTGGGAGGCCAGGAAATTGACTCTCATTCTCCAGCACTGATCTCCTGTACAAACTCAGCCAAGTTATTTCACCTTAGTTTTCCTTCTCAGTCTTATCTCTCCAAGGAATTATTTGACAGAGTAGTTATTCCACTCCCTTTTTGGAATGAGTTAGACTCCACCTGCACAACACTGAGAGCAAACAGGAAAAAGCTATGAGGAATGCAGCCAGGTGTTTTGTCCCACCAAATATGCCCATCTTGGCTATTTTGGTAGTAGAGGTTAAGCACTTTAAAAAGAGCTCAAAATGTTTTGCAACTGAGTGGGAAATATGTTTGCCTCACCTCAAAGCTGGGGTCAGAATAGATGATAAAATTAACTTTGCCAACCCTATGTGCTCTTCAGTACTCACTGAGCTGCTCCATCTTTTACCATGTCATGTGTTGGTCGGGGGAAAACAAAAGTTTTCATTTGGATATGGATACTTGTGTTGTCTGCAGTGCTGTGGGGCAAGACTTGTGTGAGTATCCTGAGGCTGCCTAAATATCTTTGTGAACAAGATGACAAGGAGGTGGTAACCACTTTACACAAATTTTGCATTACCTGGTGCAACAAAGTTGGAGCTGTTGCAGGATTTTTGCACAGGAGTGGTTGGACTTTAGATGACTGACTGAATGAGGTGTTGTCAAGGCACTGACACTGTTGGGAATAAAGGCTCCGAGTTGAACACTGGCTATCCTCACAAAGAAGTTAATTGAAATCTCTCTCTCAACATCCTCCCAGCAGGTCAGTGGTTGTGCTTAGAAAACAAGGGAATGAATGAATATCATAATATCTGATGCAAAAGCTTTTGTGTTCTCTTTTTATCATTGTCAAATCATGCTGAAGAGGCTGCAAGGTGAAGAAACTCTCAAGCTGCATTTTCAAGAAGCTGTTAGGATGAAGACAGAGCATTTCAAAATCAATACTGAAGCTTGAGATCCAAAGAGCAAAAGGGAGAGTCATTATAAGCTGCTTTGCTTCTCATCTCTAATTCCCCATATTCATAACTTAAGCCCTGTCATTTGGATTTATCCTCTGTGGCCTGCAGTGACACCAGGAAAAGTCCTCCTTTTTAATTCTGTGGCAAAAAAATAGCAACACTGCAGGGTAGGATCATATATCCCCCCAGAAGTTTAGGGCTTAAATGTTTCATGTTGGGCACCAGATTTTGCCATGTCCTGCCCCTCCTGATAGTCTCCCTCCTCCTTCCTCTGCTGTTATGCATCAATCATCCTCTTTCCTAGAGGCTGGGATACAAATGTAATCCCAGAGAGAAGGGATACTGATACAGCCAGTCCTGCACATGACTGTTGCTCTGTCCTTGGAGATGCCATCGCTAAATCTAATGACAGGATTTTGCTGATGGGAGTGTTTCAGCTGGGCTGGAGAAAGCAACAGGAGCAAGTAATCTAAGAACCCAGCTTTGCCATTTCTGGGAGCTCTGTTCTATCTCCATTCACTTCTCTAAGTGGCTCTCTAAACTTCTCTTTCCTTTATTACTTCTTAGTTTCTCTTATCTTGGCACTTATAACATCATAAAAATTTCCCTCACTGGTAATATTTTTAATTATGGCCTGGAAATGAACCTTAGATCTGACTCAGCCAACCCAACTAAACAATTCATAGCACATAAAGGTTTGGTGTTGAATTAAGTAATTATTTTAAAATAATTAGGATTCCTGTAGAGTTTGTTTGGACAAAATACCACAACCTCAAATGCTGTTCTGTTTAGAGGCCTTCAGAAGGGCTGCTGGGGTTTGTTGGGATTTTCTTTTGGTTTGGATCTCAGAAATGTGTTTAGAGGAGGGGATGTTGCCTCTGGAAAAATCCCAGCACGTATATTCAGGAGAAGCTGCTGAACCATGGCTGACTTACACAAAGTCCAGGCAGTCAGTGACAGGTTGTTCCAGCAGCACAGTCTTCCTGCTTCTGTGTTTGTTGAACCAGACTTGAGATCACATTATATTCTGCTGGTAAATTTGGGAATGGACTTTGGTGGGAGCCCAGCACTCTCTCATTTGCTAAGCCCTTCATAAACCCTACTACTACTTTTTCTAACTCCCCTCTGGACTTTGAATTACACTGCAGTGAGCATAACACACGTGAGTAAGAGCTTGAGGTCTTTCTCACTTGGGTGGTCCTATTAAAAAGACCAGGTTTGCTGTCTTGGCTCCAGAGCCATTCCAAACACCACTGCTATTTTTCTTCCCCCAGCATTTCTTTCACCTGCCTTTTTTTCTTCTTTTTCTTTTTTTTATTTTATTTTTCCATGCCAAATCTATTAATATGTGTTTTAACCAGTTAACTTTGGAACCAAAATATTAACTGCATAAGAGGCAGGTTTATAAAATATGTATTGGAGCAGGGAACATAAAATGCCCCCAATTTCATAGCAGTAAAAAAAAATGTATAAAGTGCTGAGTGAAAATTGAGAAGGATCTAACTCAAGTCTTTGAAAATCACTGCCAGTTCCTATGTGCTGTATTTATTTTGACTTGGAAGGCTCAATCCAGTCCAGATGAGGTCATTTGGTTGGGAGAACATGTGTCCATGCAGAGCCAGGAGGCAGGGAATCCTGGAGGATGCTCTGGCTGCAGGGCGCTGAGCTGCCAGGGTGCAGGGCAGGCAGACCATCTGTGTGTTGATCCTGGCATCAGAGCATGGCTCTGGGATGGAGGTGTTGTAATCTTCCAGTTGATTTCTTTTTAAGGCAGGCAGGACAGTGTAGCTTTTGTGTCCTCAGCTGTTTGCTGGATGGGGTAAGTAGAGGCAAAGTTTGATGTGCTCTAATAACCTGGGGACAGAGGAGTATATTTAGTTAGGGGACTCTTTGGTTACTTGTTCATATGACTTCATGCAACAAAGAGCTTGTTATTTTGTTTGCCCAGCTCTATCTTCGACCTTGTCATGTTTAACCCTTGCCCTCTCAGCACCTGATACCTGCTCAGCACCATTTTACTTTCTCCTCCTTCTGCACCTTCATCTTCCCTTGCTCCTCTCAGCAACCTGGATCAGTATCTGGGCCATTTGTGTCTATCTAAGAAATGTCACTTTTTTTTTTCTCTGGGAGCTCCATCTCTGCTGCTCAGTGCTCCATCCCAGCAGGTGGGGAATGTCCTGTGTCCTCCCCATGAAGCCTTGTCTGTCCTGCTGCCCCTCTCCCCACCTTCCTGCCAGCAGCCTGTTTGCCAGCACTTTGCACGAGGAAGCTGCTTCTATAAAAATAAACCGTGCTGAAATCTGAGAGAGAAGCCATGCCAGCCTCACACTTCATTATTGGTAATGTCAGCCTATTTGATTCCCATTTGCAAACAGTAGCCTGCATATGTTCTTCACCGTGTACCCCATCTCCCTGTGTCTTATTCTGTGAAAATTCAGATTCCCCATGCATGTTGCAAAGTCTGCTTTGTAGTTTGCTTGCTCTGGGCCACAGACACCCCTGCTTCACAATTACAGTGTGGAAAAAGCCTGTTAAGTCACTGATTTAATTGCCTGGTTACTCAGGACTAACACAAGGTTGCCATCTGCAACAGGCTTGAGCCTCTTCTCCCACCTCCTCTACCTTTATAAGATTTTACTCCTCGCAGCTGGCTTTTATTGCTGATTTACAGCAGAAAAAGCCAGCAGAGACAGACCTGTATTTCCTGTTTTTAACCCCAATGTGCACTGCCATATGGGCATTGCTTGGGGAGGGCTGGATGTGCAAACAACACTCCTGCACCTCCAACATTGCCTGGCTGTTATGGTGTCTGCCTGGGTTGAGGACATAGGATGAAACTTGATTTTCCAGGAGAGGTCTCTATTAGAAAACAACAGAAAAAAAAGGAAAAGGGTGAAGAGGGAGAAGTAAGACAAACCAGGCTTTTTATCAGTAGGGTAAGCACTGCATTGCTGCCCTCAAAACCCCAAACCCTGAGTTGCAGGTCCATGTCTCCACACAGGGATGAGATCTCAGATGGGTCCAACAAGTGCTGGCAGCAACAAGGGGCCCCCAGTAAAGCTCAGGGAGGGGGGATGTACCCAGAGCTTGAGGAGGAGATGCCTGTATTGACTTTCACTCGATTTACTGGAGCAATTGAGTTTGTCAGTGAAATGTGAGAGGGGCTCAATCAGCTGTCACACTGAGACACTCCTGTCACTACTGTCAATAGCTTCGAGTTTCTGATCCTTTCTCAGATTAGCTCTGTGCCAGAACATCAAATGAAAAGCTGTTTGGGGCATGGGGAGGGGAGAAACTCTGAGCAGTTATCTAGGAATCAGTTTACAGACTTCAAAGCACTGCCAGGTTTATTCTGACGGCCTATAGCAATGTGCTGGGATCCTTAATGCATTTTCAGTGTAATGCAGGCTCGGGTCTTCAGCCCCATGTTCACTCATGGACTGGGAGGCAGGAATGGAAGAAAAAGGAAGGCCTCCCTCCCAGTGAACCCAAATGGCATGCAAATGGCCTGCCTCCTCTGGAAGAACTGCTTTTAGCTTGATGGAATAGGTTGCTGTTCTTACCTTTCATCCTGAAGGACTCTGTGCTTCTCCCAGCACCAAATGGAGACTTTTTCTGGCAAAGATGGGTTATGTAAAGGCATCACCCCCAACAATAGGACAGGAGTGAAAGTAAGTGGGACAGATTTGCCAAGCAGAAAAAATGAAGGGAAAGAGAGGGGGGTTTAGCTAACCCATCTGAGCAGTTTTTAACAGTGCTGGCTCTCAAGTATGTACCTTTCTGTATCTGTAACATGGTAAAAGCTTTGTAGTCCATGAAGTTCTTCCAAGACCTTTTCCTTGAAGTTTCACTGGTAGGATCTGAGACAGCCTTTTTACTGAGAATCTTTCCATCATAAGTCAATATGAATGAATGAATGAATGTATATGTCTCTTTTTGTAGGAAGAATAGGCCATCAGGAGACTTCTTTAAAAAATACTTCAAGGATTTGAGAACTCTCTTTTCTCTGTTCACACTAAAACAGCTTATGGCAAGGTGAACTCACCATTTGCACAGAAGCCAAGAGGGTAATGCTAATCCTATTACAAAAATAATCTACCACCAAAAAATAATAATAGTAGGGGTGGAGAAGGAATCCTTTTTAGGCCAATTCTCTGAGTAAGTCCTGTGAATTTACTCTTTTCTTCTTAGGGTTGTAATGTTAAACATTTTGCTATCAATATATGAGTTACAAAAATTACTGTTTTCCTTTCACATTCCTAAAGAAATTAAAGAAGAGAAAAGCTACATTCTAACATTATTGATATAGGGTTTTGTCCTTTAGAGAATTCTTCTCTTTTTTAATAAATGTTGTCTCAGAGTGAGGCAGAGTCCATAGACAAGGTTATCCAAGTACAGCACCAATCTAGATTTTTTTCCCTTGAATGTAATTTTAAAATTTCCATTTTTTCCCTTGTCACTCAAATCCATTAGCAAGTTTCCTTTGACTTCAAAACATTAAAAAAATTTAATCTGTTCCTCATTCAAGATCACCACTATCCTTCCCATGCAGAAAGTGGAACTGCATTCCACTGCTTAATATTTAAACAACTCTCTGTCCAGAGCAAGTTATACCTTCTCTCCTACTTGAAAAAAACTCAAAAGTGGCCCAGTTCAGAGTGTGATCTTTAATACCAGAGGGAACCCTGCTTGATTCTCTTGGTTTCATTAATGTGAAAAGGCCATGGAGAAGTATGCTAAAGGCATTAGAAAGGGGGAAAAAAAACCCTCACCACATTCTCCTTACAGAGTATTTCAAAACGAATGCTGGATACATACCTTTCCTTGACCTTTTCCTTAGATTAGTGCTATAGGCAGCTGTTGTGCTTGTATTACACATTCCAGTGCAGGGACTGAATCTCCAGCAAGGTAGAGGGGGTTTGCTCTGTGTGTGTGTGTGTGTGTGTGTACACGTGCGTGTGTTTGTTACTCAACCTCTTAGCCAAAGGTCTTCCATGTTGGTTTTAGCTCTCTATGGTGGTTTGTTTTTTTTTCAGTTTCCAAGGGGAGGTGTGGCTGTTTGTGCACTTTGTTTATGTTCACAGGATGACAGGAAACCTAAGAGCTTTTAGTGAATTCAGATATACTCTGGAAGAGGTGTGAATCTCCAGCCATTTGGGTTTAAAAGCTTTCATTAAGTCTGAGAATAGAGGAAGAAAATAAACATCTCTCTGCTTTCTAGCTGCAAAGGGATGAAAGGTTCTCAGCCTGTGGGCCCCCAGGATGGATGCCTACAAAGGGAGGAATTACAGGAGAGATAAAAAAGGCTAGAATTGCTGGTAAAAAAAAAAAAAAAATCTTAGAGTTGCTGCTCAAGCTGTATTTGGTCTTCATTTTACTGCGCCCCCATTGAGCAGTTGGCCTTGGTATAAAACCCTGGTGGAGCAGAGCGAGCCCATCACGCACAGAATGAGCTTCGTGGGAGGAGTGACGCCTCTAACAAAGGCACCAAGGCAGCTGTAACAAAGCCACGGAGGCAGCTCTAACGACTCGGGCTAATTGCATCCACCCCCGCAGAAAGGGACGCTGCCAGGGAGGATGCTCTCCGTGCTTGACCTGCCCCGCCCGGGCAGGCAGATGGGCGACAGCCCCCGGGGCAGATGCGGAGAGACGCGTGTCTGCCCCGTGTCACCGCAGGAGGGGCTCGGCGTCACCCAGCCGAGGCCTGGCCACCACGACTGGCTGTCTCTGCGACATCGAGAAGGGGTTGTCATCCGCCCCAAAACTTCCCCTGCCGCCTGCCCATCTGCGGGCTCCTTGGGGCAGGTACTTCCCTCAGATCGCGTGTTTGCGCGGTGCCTAATTGCAGATGCAAGGGTAATATAAATAATAAGGTTAAAAGTCACTCTTCTTGAGGGGAGGTGAAAAGGGAACGGAAATGGGGCTGCTACTCAGCTTCCTGGCTTTTCCTGGAGTCAAAAAGAGAGTGCAAAAGGGTATTGCAGGATATGTCGGAGTATTTAGTCTTGAATCATTTGCCATCCTGTTTTTATTCCCTTGTAGATATATTTCAAAGAAAGTGTTTAGATGGAGCTGATGACCTCTCTTATAGCTGAGGTTGCCTGTCACTTCCTATGATAAGTCCCTCATTTGATTGTTTGGGCTGTGGCAACCCCCAGTGTTTGAGCTGAAGCCTCCCCTGCTGCATGCCAGACTCCCACCGAGTTCATTTCAGAGGAGGGGATTTTCAGTGCTCTGCTAAAACCATGCTAGCTTTTATCATTTGGGAAGAGGATTCCTGCTTTTTCATCTTTCAGTCTTTAAAAAGCTCATTCCAGGTGCGCAGTTGCACACCAGTCCTCTAAAAGTGAGGGTAAGCTGTGAGATGAAGTGGTCCCACATGCTGGGCACTGCCCAGGGTGCTGCCTCCACTCCTCCCTAGCACAAAGTTTCTCTGAGAAGCAGTAGCAGTCCAGCTGTCCTTATCCTGGAGAAAAGAAGGATCAGGGTTGCTCATTGCTTATTGCTCTCGACCTGAAAGGAGGTGGTAGTCAGGTGAGGATTGGGTTCTTTTCCCGGGGAACAAGTGACAGGGCAAACAAAATGGCCTCAAGATGCAAAAAGAGAGGTTTAGATAAAATATTAGAAAAAAATTATTCACTGAAATCTTTGCCCTGCCCACACAGGCTGCCCAGGGCTGTGGAGGGGTTCCCCAACCTCTGAAGGGATTTAAAATCTGTGTAGATGTGGCACTTGAGGACATGGGTTTATGGTGGCCTTGCCAGTGCTGGATTAACAGAGGGTTCAATCATCTTAGAGATCTTCTCCAGCCTAAATTATTCTATTACTCCCTCTGCCATAATGGGCTGTGTCAGCATGCACAATCTTCATCATACATGTGATCATGCCAGCAACACCAATATCATGGCAAAAACCCAAATTAGTAGGGGAGGCAGCAAGAGAGTTGCAATTTTAGGACATCAGAGGACTTGAAGACTTTGTGTGTTGCACTGTTGATAGACACAATCACAGGTCGTAGTGATGTCCTTCCAGGGGTATGTTTAGGTTTTCCCTTGGACACATTCCAATGAAGTCAAGTGATGATAAAGTATTGTTGTGAAAGAATTTTGTGGAAAAGTTAGCCATTTGTCTTGCTTTGTGGTTTTTTTTTTTTTTTTTTTGTATTTTGGTTTCTTTATTGGTTTTTAATGTGTGTAGGATTACATGAAAGTTCTTGTGCTTTGTTCAGTACTCACACTGTTACTGTTGATTCATTGTCAACCAATTGCAAGAAGAGAAAGTCACTGGCTCCATGGATAGGTACAGTGATTCCAGAAATTATCAGCGTCTGAATATGACCATTAGTCAGGTTTTGATGGCAGTAGTGGTGCTGCCTCTGATTCTAATCCTGTGTAAACACCATCTGGGTGTTGCAGAAGTTACACTTAGTTGCTGGGCATTACAAGTAAATAGTAATTTACTCAAAATTACTATTTCTATTTTTCAGTTCCTCCAAATCTCACTTAAACAGGGGCCTTTGCTGCGTTTCTGTAACAATAATGACGTTATTTGTTTCCTACTCATTTTCACTTTTCCTTATCTATCCAAGATGATGAGCCAAATTGTTTCCTGCTTAAATCTGGTCTTCACTGTCCCACTGAAAAACATTTTGAACTCTATTTCTCTCCAGCCTTGCTGAGTCATCCTGGAGCTTGGCTCTGAGTTCCTCATCTGATAAGAGGCAGTAGAGGAACTTCCTAATCTCAGAGGCTGGTGCCAGGAGAAATCCATTAGCAATCATGATAAGATGTTCCAGTTATTCCAACAACTCAGGCCTTATAGCTATTGAAAACAAAGCTTGCATTATGTACATAAGTGATTTTCTCTATGAGATTTAAAAGTAAAAGTGAATGAACATAATTTTTTTCTCTTGAATAATGTAGTTGTCCAATGAGTGTTAGAATTTTCCTTCACCAGTGTTTTACTTACTGCTGTGGAAAGGATGCTCACAGCAGAGGTTAAGTGAAGATGGTCTCTTGTACTGAAGAATCCATTTAACTTTGTTCCCAACTGTCCTCTATTGGACTTGTGGACCTCTCTTCCTCTCTCGCTTCCCTTCTTCTCTTCATCTCCAATAATAGTAGCAAATTTTCCTTTTTTATCCACCAACATTTAACCAGTAATGAAAAAGGTGGTGGAAAACAATTTCCATTTGCTTTCCACATTTAATATGAAGCAGTGAAAATCTTTCCATTCTTGCTCTGCCAAAGTTCCTAATTTTCCCTGCTCATTTTAGTTTTCCCAAGCATCAACATTTGAATATTAACATCCTACATATGTTCTCCACTTACGTAGTGGAGATACAGCTGGATCCAGAGGTGGAAGAACAATTGATTTGCATGGACTAAGTTTTTGTTTGGGACCTCCCTAGCCAACTCATGTAATTTTTAAGAATGTTATGCTATGAGGTGTGCAGCAGTTTGTATTTTTCTCCCCCTCCCACTTTATTTTTTGAATTTTATTTTTTCTACATCAGTATCAGTGAGTGATGAGGCCCAAATTATAAAGTCTCTGAAACTCAGAAGGCACATAAATAGAATCTAATTTACCTGATTTTAATTCAGATTTTAAGGAACCTGACCCACAATTCTGAAACATTTTGAATTTAGCAGTATTAGCAAGTCTAGTTACAATACTGCTGGTAGTGGCTCACATATAGTTATGATTTTTAATCCTAAAGCATGTATGATTCAGTACCAAATAACTCTCTCTTCCATGTCAGCAACTGCAAGACACATTTCTTTTAAAAGCTGGGTCCTCTCCCTAAATCTGCCATACATACATTGACCCACTTCTCTGCTTCCTTCCAACTTCCCAAGAGCAAATGTTTAAAAACTAAACTTTCTGCTCAGTGGTTCTGATGACCCCACCTGATCTTTCATATTACATACAAATAGAGGGTTTGCACCATGTAGCTGTCTTTTCCTACAGAAAGAGAAAATTACATTTTCCATTCTCACATTCTAAAATAGCTATAAAAAACCCTGAACACCAGTCTCTAAAACACTATTTGAAGTAAGAGTGACCTCAGATTTTTAAATTTTTTTCATCCAGTAGCTCCAAATGTACTTCTCTGTTTTGAAAATTGTGCTGACATTTGAATTGAGGTAAGCACAAAAGGGTCTTTCAATTTTCCTGCAGGATTCTGAAATAGTAGAAAGTACTGGAGTTGCATTTTAAGGATGTTATCTTCAGCAGCAAGGCCGACAAATCATCGCCTGATGCAGGCAAGGGGACTGTGCATGCAATAAATTGAAATTTGATGGGAAACCCGTTACATTTGTGAGAATTAGCAGCAGTTCATATGATTTCTAAAAAAAAAAATAAAAAATCCCTGCCTGCTGAGCAGGCATCAGCCCTACCAAGTGCAATGGAGCAGCCTCAAGCCAGGTGCTGACAAGAATTTCCTGATCTCCCTTTGACCCCCATTGCGGGAGGTGAGCTGGTAACAGAAATTAGCAAGGATGCAGGGGGACGAGAAGATGGTTTGTTTATTTCTCCTTGCTTGGAAATTGTGTGTGGCTGTCAGGGCTGATGTGTTTTTCTGACACTCAAGCTGCCTCGCCAGCACTGCATCTTGTGGACTACATAGTCATCTTTTATCAGGAGGATGGTGGCGTGGTGAGAGACATCCTCTTCACAGAAAGTCAGCTCAGCATTGCTGCACAAGCATTTGGAGGGCTCAATTCCTTTTATTCTCCTCTCTGAAGAGCCCTTTGCCCAAATTTCCCTTTCCCCCCCCTTCTTTTCTAAAGACTGAGAAATGCCTCAGGAATGCACTTGCTCTCTCTCTCCCAGACTGGCTCTCCCAGTGATGTATTAATTAGCTGGAGCACTGCACACTAACGAGCAACTGCAGGCTGATCTCGTTAAACATTAATGCTTAACTAGAAAAGCAAGAGCTGTTAAAGATACGCCACTCAATGTCATCCATGTCCAAATGTAAAAGAAGTCAGCGGCTGAGCTGCTGGCACTTGTGTTTCCAGAGGGAGTGAGAAGGGACAACTGGCAAACTTCTCTTTTCCAGAGCCAGATGGGAGCACCTGGACCATAGAGGAGTTTCCATGCTTCTCTGACTAACCCAGTCCTTTTCCAGGGGACAGCTCTCTCTCAGGGAGTTAGATGGGCAACTTCTTGTGCCCTCGCTGCTTTTCCAGCCTTTTCCATACCTTGTTTTTAGTGGTCAGGTCCCAAAACCAGCACAGGTCTGCTCCTTAACCACTATTTAACCACAAGCATATGGTTGAGGCCTGTGTTTTCAAACATGAAAGTTTCATGTCAGGTAGTTACACCTCAATGCGGTAATCCAAATTAGTGGTTGTCTTCATTATTATTGACTTTGCTGGATATTTTAAGCAACACCACTGGAAAATATTGACCTTATCACCTCTTAGTTTCAGTTTAGCCTCGGAGGAACTTGTTAGGGCAGCTCTTGATATTGTGAGGCTTTGGTTTTTCTCAGGGAAAATCTCTTGACTACCTCATGAGGAGCTTTCAGAGTGTTTGTTCATTAACCAGCTGGAAATACTGCTGATGAAAGGGGGTCAAGCCTGAGCCTCCTGCCCAAGGAGCCCTGCTCTTCTCCAGGTACGTGCTGTTACAGCCCAGCTGTGCACATTGGTGGTTCTTCCCTTCATTTGCATAGGCAAAAATGGGATTTTTTTGTGCACTGTCTTAATGACTGCTGCATGCAAATCAAACACAGAGTTTTGCGTGAATATCTACGCTCAACTTACCATGGAGTTACCTGGCATAGCCAGAGTATAAGATATGTTTCAGGATTTGCAGCAGATGTAGCAGCCTCTTAACTTACTCTCTGCCTCCCCTTCTTTCCAATGTAATAGCATTAACACAGCAGCCAGTATTTTTCCTTGCTGTCCAGCTCTTTGCATTATGCAATTTGATGGCAATTGATAATTCATTAATCATTTCTTATCGTAGTTAATATTTGCCCAGCTTGCTACTGTGCAGCAACGGTGATGGGAGGGGCAGGAGCAGGAAAGTGAAAGATACAGTCAGGGAAGCACAAAATTCGTGGGAACACAATCTTGAGAAACGGACTCCCTTCCCTTCCCTTCCCTTCCCTTCCCTTCCCTTCCCTTCTTCTTCTGGCACCAGCAGTTTCAAAGGGTTAATCCAATGTTCTCAAGACAAACCCTCCTTAGATCATCATCGAGGCAGCTGCAGCCATATGCAGAAAGTTTTTTGTGACTCTCCAAGCAATGCCTTTTTCTCCCTGAGGAAGTGAAAGGGTCACGGCAGCCCTGTTGGGATTTTGCTGTTGGGGTTTTATTTTTTTCAGTCTCCTAGCGTGATGCTCCCTCAGACTGCTTAAAAGCTACTGGACCTGATTTCCTCCCTAATGGTGTTAAGGCTGGAACTGGAGCTGCCTCTGCAGCCTGGTCCTCCTCCTGCCCATGTCTTCAGACGTTATGTCACAGCTCCTGGGGTTGCTTGCTGACTCCAGCCAGCCTCCCCAGGGGATGGAAAGCAGGTTCCCCTCCCCGTGGCAGCAGCAGTGCCCACATTTAAAGAAGCTGTAGTGCTGAGCCGTGACTGCATTAGTTCTGCTACATTAGAACAGCAGCAAAGAGCTTAATTTAATTCGTTGGCCTGTATACCGACACCTGAGGGCCACTAATTCACTGTCACGTATTCTCAGTGAAACCAGGCTCTGTAGTGTTCACTTTTTTTTTTTTTTTTTTTTTTTTTTTTTTTTTTTTTTTTTTTTTTTTCACTAGAGGAGAGTCTTGCAAGGCAAATGTTCATTTTCTAGGGCTGGAGAGAAATACACCCTTCCAAGGATCATGGCAGGTCAGGATGACTCACTTTTGCCCATGTCCACAAGGGATGGAAGATCATGCATCTCTTTTTTTTTTTTTAATTTATTTTTTTCCTTTGAAATGTATAAATTGATCTCAGTTCTGTCATTTTACGGTTAGCAGCATCCATTAAAAAGTTGATTCACGCTGATATATGAGTGGTCCTAAAACATTTATTCACCACAGGCTGTATTTGGACATCATTCAAGGGCTTTGAGCCTATTAGACACTTCAGCCCTCTGTGTCTTCTCCAGTGATAGCATCAAGTCCTGTAGTAGCATTTGCTATGCAGTAACTTCCAAGAATCAAGCCTTGCCTGTGTTGTTTGCGCATGAAGACCCATTAGGCTAAATTAATCCCCAGGGTAAATGTACAGACTTCAACAGAATGTTATCAGGGATAAATTAGGCCTATTGATTTTTAATGAGGTTCTTACCTGAATAAAGAAAATAGAGTTTCTCTTCTGTTCTGGTCTATTGTTCTGCTGTAAGCATCACCAGAAGCACTTGCTTTGATCCTGAATTTTTAAACCTGGAAATTTTACATTTCTAAAAGGATTAGGAAACATTTTTCTTTCTCCCTGTTAAATGTGAGCAATGCCATTGTACAGTGGAATAAATTTACACATCTCCAAGTACCTTTTCTGCAAACCAAGTGAATAGACTGCCTGAAAAAATACTGACTTCCTATACTTTAATGCTGACCTCCTCCTTCACAGACCACCCTCATCACAAAGGGTTTAGTCCATGCTAATGAATTTCTAGGAAATAATTTTTGAGAAGTACAAAGTGATTTTTTTTCCTTTAGCTGATGTGGCTGAGATAATTCGTGTCTTGCTGTTTCATGCCAAGGATTTCTAGTGTGACCCCACTCTCTGAGCTCTCAGGTGGGTAATCTGGTAGTCACTCCACATCACCAGTGGAGACACATCTTCTGACCCCCTGGGAGCACAGCTCTTGAGAACAGAAGGATGTTACACATGCCATGCTGTTTTCTGGGAGGGTGGTACACAGCTGATCCCAGGTGTGGGCATTCACAGCCAGGTCTTGGCAGGTGGCTTCTCTCTGTCATTGTCACCAGTGCCTCTGCTCTCCATGGGAAGACAGAGAAAGCAAATTCTTTATAATTGAGTCTCTGTGCCCAGAGGTTTGAAAAGAAACCATTTTGTGATTCTGAGAAGTGACCCTTCTGTCAGGCTGTGGCTGATTTTAGTACAAGTGTTGCTCCCAAAGCCGCTGCCCCTGCTGAGGTCTGGGTCTGCAGAGATGGGGCCATTTCTGTGGTTCATCAGTGGCATCCAAAACAAGTAGGGCCTGTGTCACCACAGCCCTGTGGTGACATGCATGGCTGCAGGGACCACATGTAAGTATCCAGTATCCAGGTGCCCTTTTAGATGTCGCTTCACTGTAGGTCCTCATGTGACTAGAGATTTTTTTTTTTTTTTAAATTCTGCACTGCATGGTTAAGGAAACTTTTCCATTACACCCAAATCTCTCTGGAGGCACAAAAATATTGGTTAATTTGCATCCTTTATAATGTTTAATTTAAACTTTTAGCTTTCAAAATGAAGAAGCATTTGTTCATTTCCTAAAAACTATTAGCTATCTGTTGGGAATAGACTTTGTTTAATAAACGGTTGGCTTGGCTTTAACCACTGATCTAAATGACAACATGTCTGCAGACTCTCAAGTCATCAGTTTGTATTCCCAAATGTGCCCTGCTAGTGGAAGAAATATTTATATTTACTCAGAAATGCCAACAGAGGCTGCCTGTGCTCTTCTAGCACAGATGAAGGCCAGTGGTTTGAACACTGGTGGTACTAACTTTGAGTCAAGAAGTTGTACTTCTTGAATATATTTTTTAATTCAACTTTTTTTTCTTTTTAATGTTCTTTCACTGTACACATACAGCCATATATATATATATATATATATGTATATAAAAAATATGCATTTCCACTATATACATGTAGAAGGGTATATGGTTCTTTTGCAGAGCCTATATGAGATTTTCCTCCCTTCCCATTTGTTGATTTCAGGTCTGTATCTTTAACTTTTCTTTATCTTGGTAATCCCAATAATTCCTACAGTTCCCTGGGCTGTGGAAGAGAGCTGCAATTCTCTAGTGCTTTGCATTGTAATTCCTCCTGTAGCATTTCATAGCAAAAGTAAAAAGAAACCCTAAATGTTTAAATTGGAATTTTCCTTTGGAAAAGCAATCATACAGGAATATTCATGCACTGCCTGGCTCAGGTCCTTATTTAAGTAACACAAAACACCAGATGTAAACTTCTTACAGGCTTAAGTGTGGGATTTGGAAAGCGATTCTTCTTTTTCACGAGCACGTCTTCCTTCCCAGAAAACACCACAAAACCCTTCACCAAACCCGTCATCGGCAGCAGAGATAAGGAATGCTCCAATGCAGAAACATACCCTAAAAAGGGAAAGGCCAATATTGACTTGCAGGGAAGCTTAAGCCCTTTAAACTCACCCCCTGGACAAGGAGAATCAATGTCTCTTGTAAAAAAAAAAAAAAAAAAGCACAGCTACTGTTATAGAGCAGGCTGTTAAGCTATGCTAACAGTCGTATATTTTCTATTCAAAACTGTACCACTGTGTATATAAACACGGGAAGGTTTTGTTGCTGTATATGTCCAGATTTTTGACATGCGTAGGTGGAGCCGCCGCAGGAAAGCCTATTCGGGAGCTGGGAGCAGCTGCCCTAATGGAATATTATTGACTTTAGTTACATCAGGGGCTAAATATAGATCGAGCAGCAACGTACACAGGGCTGAGTCTGACAGCCAGGACAGAATGTACTGCTCTACGGACAGACAGATGGACATTGCTCCTGCGCAGATGCTCCTTTTAGGTCAGGGAGCTCTCCTGGGCTCTTTCACCCGGCGCCACGGCTCCCGTGGGCATCCTGCCACTGGCCAGCCAGGCCTGTGGATCTGGCTCCAAGGGGAGATGTGGTCTTAATCTGGATTTGGACACATCTCCTGTAGGCACCTGTTGGCGGGGCTCACCCAAGTTAGTGGGGTTGTGTTGATTTATGTGTGGTAAGGGGCTGAAACCAGCAGCTAAAAAACTACAAGGAATATTTATACCTTGAATATTTTGCCCTGGGCTTCCTCTATTTCCATCCTTAATCCCTCTGCTCCACCCTCTCTCCCACCCAGTTGTGCTTTTGTGCTGTTTAAAATTTGTGCTGGCATCCCCTCTTCTGAGCTCACACCTCCTTGAAGTTTTGTTTTTCAAGGAAAAACCTGCATATGCAGCAAACATTCCTCAAAAGCCCTTTCGCAGGCTGGACTGAAAAAAAATGATCTATGTGTGCCACATCTGCGCACACAACAGGAGAGTCTGTCCCTCTGCTAACCTTTGTGGAGAAGGAGCGTGGAGAGATCATCTGTAACATTTCATCTTGCTTCTTTGGGGCTGGAAAAGCTAGAAAGGAGCCTGTTCTTTCTCTTGCTTGAATGAGGGTGAAGCCTTTCTAGGAAATTGGATTTTAATCATTTTTTTTCCTCCCCGCCTCCATCCCTTTGCTGCTACTTTTAAGCTGGGAGAGCACTGGTATTGAAAGGGGTGTGCTTATCCTGACAGGCTTTATAGAGGAGCATCACAGGGCTGCAGTGCAGCTCAGTGCAGAGGTGTTAAAGAACTCTGAAGACCTGGCAAGCCACAGGGATGCTGAAGGCAATGCCCAAAGTGCCCAGAAGTTCAGACAGTTATCTGTATTTTCCTTTCTGGGAGGGAAAGCCCAAGGCTCTTGTATCATAGGAAGTGACAGTTTTGAAGTGAAGCGGGTTTAATAGTCCGAAAGCACCAGATTTGTGATTCTTTGGGAGAAAAGGAGCGTGCACTTTTCCCTCACTGCTGTTTGATCCTGCAGATTTAAATCCAGCTAATGTGCACAGACAGACCTGTGTGGTGTCCCAGGTGGTTTATGGCTGCACAAAACATTTAGGCCAGAGCTAGAGAGAATCATCTGCTCATATGTGCAATGACCTACATGAACCAGTATTTTTTATGAGAAACCATTTAAAGGCTTTGGGGTCATAAGAAACCCTACAGCAACACAAGGCAGGGATTGATCCAATTTATCAGACTCTATTTGCCTTCTCCTTTATAATCTGTAAGAGATCTAGAGTATTGTAGCTTTGTTTTCTCTCTTATCTCTAGTCCTTCCAAATTCCCTGAAAATACACACAACCCAGCAAACCTAGGCTGTGTGGGAAAGGACTGCATGTATTATTATTATTATTATTATTATTATTATTATTATTATTATTATTATTATTATTACTTATTAGAGCTCTAATAATAACTAGAGCTTATTATTAGGGGCTTATTAGAGCCCCTTTTAAATGCTCTGATCATTACAGATTGTACATTTTTAATAGGTGCTTTTGATAGCCTGTGGAGTAAAACTGCACACTCCCCTCCCAATCAGTCTTTGGACAATCATTTTTTTGTATAGAGTATGAGGAGGGAAGCAGAGTGAGTACATTGTCCTCTTAGATTTATAGCCTGGGAGATAGGTCACAACCCTTAGCCACTTTAACAATTATCTATACTTCCAAGGCCTGGGGGACAAACATGGAATATATGTTGTATTACACCTCGAGCCACCCTGGGCTGTGAAGGTGGTGCTGATCTGAGTCAGTCATTATGCAATGGCATCTCACCAGAGGGTAGGGAGAGCATGAACAGCCAGGGGTGTCATCTCTGCGGGGCTGTGGCTGCTCCAACAGCGGGGATTGATAGTTCCAAGTCCCAGGGGCACTGCTGATCCCTTCAGCAATGTCCCACCTCAATATGGAGACTTTTGCAAGGGTAAGGAGACACACCTGGTTCTGTGTGTCTCCTGCAGCAGTGTTGCTACGAGCTGACATCTCCTTAGTGCCGTGGAGAGGGATTAGGAGCTTCACTGATGCAAGATGGTGTGGGCACAGCAGAGCGTCGCTGCCAGCTCCAACACCACTGCTGGGCCAGCAGCAAAGCCTCACAAATGGAGCCACTTCACTCCTTAACTTTTTTTTTTTTTAATGTCTGCACAGTCAGCTGCAGTGAAACACACTTTGAAGTGCTGAAAGTGGAGTTGCAGCCATTCAGTTCAGAGGAATAAATCCACCCTTCCTCTTCCTGCTCTGCCTCCAAGCACTGAAGTCAGGCTTGGGAGAGCCCTGCTTCTCTGTACTCACATTTCCAGGAGAGAGCGAGGGCCGTGCTGTGATGGGGAGATGCCTTTGGGTCCTCCAGTGCACATTCAGTCCTCTGGGGATTTGACAGCATCCACTGTGTTGAACATGGAGTACCCAGAATCTTCTTCTCCTGCTGAAATATTCGGCCCTTGCAAGCATAAAGCCTCATCAGGACTGACCCTTGCATGTCCCAGCCCAGCATATTGTGAGAGCACACAGATAGATAACCTCTGGATTAGTTTCGTTTCTTCATCTTAGAAGCAAGAAAAGCATCAGTTAAAGCTGGAAATTGAGGGAAACAGAGATTAAATTTTGGACTTTTTACGAGCAATTTTTTGTTCCTCTTGTCAAAAGCCCTAAGACATGAGAAAATATTACCTAGAGTCCTTTCCTTCCTCAAACTGTGCTTATCTTGTGATCTGTATTTCTTTCCATATCTCTCTTATATTGCTCTTATCATCTTTTTATCAAAAGTCTTCAAAAGATACCAGCTGAGCTCAGCTCTTGTATCCCCTTGAATTCCAGTGGAAAGGTTATATTTGGTTTTCTAGGAATGACAGAAAATATTTAAGACAGAAATAAACCGCTATGGTTTTGGAGTTTTTTCCTGGTCTTCTAAGCCTTTTTTTCCTCCTGTATGCAGGGAGTAAGATTATTTGAAGGTCTCACTATTGTATTTCATTGCTGAGGAATGTGGTGAACCACCCATCTTTCCTGCTAGTGGATATGGATCCATGCAGGACAGTCCTGAATATCCTGTTCTCATCTTTCTGCTTCAAAACCCAACCCTTAGGTGAGATTATCTCATAGAGATTTCTTAACTTGCATCAACACACTTCACCACAGCAATGACAGTGTAAACCTCATAGTTACACACTCCACTATGCCCGACAGCACATACACATAATTTTTTCCTTTCCTCTTCCATATCCATTCACACAGACTCCCCTAACCCCAAGCCATGGCAGAAGATAGAAGAACTGGTGCTGTCTGTTCTCCACCACCTCATCCTCTCTTTGTCTTCAACCCCCACCTTCCCAGATGACCCCACTGTTAAACTAGGCTGAATGGGACAAAGATGTCAGGGAGAAACCATATCTACAGCTGTCATCATGCTCTTTTTACATCTATACTCTGTGTCAATCCCACCTTGTGCTTGCTTCAGGCATTTGGAGCTCACACTCTGTAAGATGCCCTGCAAGTTTTTATCGCACCTTGCTCAGAAGGACATTTTATTGACTTTAGGCACTCATGTCATAAGCAAAGCATTTGTAAAAATTAAGATATGATCTTGCTGCTGTGTTGTGGGTTACTCCACTTTGCTTTGAAGATTACATGCTGAAAATCATTCCCTGACAGTCACAAAACTGGTGCAGCTTGCAAGGGCTTCCCCAGTCTTAAGCACTAGACATTGCTCTGGAACACGGCTAAAGCTGGAATGAATTGAAGTGTGCCCATTGTATTGAAATCTCTGTGGCCTGTGGCCTGATGCAATACTAATTTTGAGATGTTCCAGATGCCCTTTAATGGTTAGAGCACTCTTAATGCACTGCAGCTGCTGTATTTTGGAATAACTTTTGTTGCCAAATTCCTTCATGTGTAAAAGCAAGGGTGCTTATCTGGTGTAATGGGAAAAAAAATATTGCAACTGAAAGTATGAACTGAAAGGATTTATGAATCACCATCTACTTTTACTTAAAGCTTGATAATTATCTTTTTCCTTTCTGTGTCTATAGACATAATCTCTCTGTGCCATCTCTCTAAAGAAATCCATGCTCACATTCCAGCAACACAGAGAACTAAATAAAACAGCAGACATCCTTAAAAGCTCCACAACTGGACAGTCCCACTTTTAAATGTGTGGGCAGCCTTTGTGCCCGTTTGCCATCATTTCCACTTTCCATCACATTTGGCTTGCTTCAGAGAAAAAGTCTGCTGCCAGGATTTCTGCTGGCTGAAACAAGGGTGAAGTTCTGGCCTGATTAAAATCAATGGCAAAGCTCCCAGGAACGAGTAGGAGAGCAGACTGTGATTTGGAGTACTTGGAGGGCGTACACAAAGCAATCACACATAGCAATATAATTGCGGCCATTTGATGGATGCTAAAGTTAGAGATCAACAACCAGCAGATAAAAATAGCAGTAAGTTCTGCTGATTCTAGTTCTGTTATTTTAGCTACTGTTGAAAATCAATTCCTTTCCAGCCTTTCAGGATAGGTAAAAACACATTGCCTCCCATAGTAAAACTTGAGAATTTTGTTGTCTTGGAATAAATGCTACCCTCCTAAGCATGCTGCTGTATTGGCATCCTTAATATTTCCCACACGTACATGCAAGACCTGTTAACATGTTAATGGATTTGTTTGCTTGTCAGGGAAAATTTTGCCCCCCTGCAATGACAGCTTCAAACTCACACTGCAAAAGGGCAGGGCAAGCAGTCACTCAATGGACAAGCACAACACAGTTCTCCCGGCAATAAAGGCTTCGGATTCGAGACGGGTGCCTTGCCACTTTGATCTGCAGCGCTGGTTTAATCATGTTAATGTGCTGTCTAATTATGGTAAACACTGCATATTATTCAAATTAAAAATGTATATTGCTATTCACGTAGTCAGCCTGCAGACGTTTTCACGCATTAGTGTTTTCTAAGCTGAATGCCCTTTGGTCAGCAGCAGAGGCTGTGTGTTAGCCCATTAGTTAAAAAGGGAGGTGTGCGATCAAATTTAGTGGCCAGACAACTTGGACCATGTTTTTCTTGGCATACACCAGAGAGTGAAACAGTTTCTCTGAAGCAAAGGTGTCACAGAAAAATCCTGTGTGAGGTATAAATCTGAAATCTGCCCTGCAGCCTCTCTCATCAACATGAAACCATGGCCAGTTTGGTCTTGAATGCATGAGCTTGCCTGCCTTGAGTTGTTCCCACCTTAAGAAAAGAGATTTTCAGAGTCAACAGCTTTGAGGATTCAGGCTTTGTTTCCTCCCCTTATAATGGACACTAACTCTGGCTTTCCCAAAAATTCATCTTGCTTGGTGGGCATCACTGGAGGGTGCCAAACACATCATAAGAAGCAACAGTCCCTCATTGCAGTGAACAGCAATCCCAGTCCTGGTTACTGGTCTGGCAAGCCTGTGATTATATATCCAGGATATCTGATTAGACACAGGAGTTTCTGAGATGGGCCTAAGGTGAAAAGTATTCCCCCAAATCTAGATCGGCAATTCCTCTTTGTCTGGGGTTGTTGGGATTGTGTTGTGGTATTCTATGTCTAATGAAAGCACCCATAAATAAACTTGTGATTTAGTGATCTTGTTAATGATAGGAAAGGAATTTAACACCAATAAGAATAACAATAGTCATAACAATCCCACTCATACGCCCATTACTATTATTAATACTATTAGTAATAATGTCATGTTGGCTCTTGCTGCTATCAGATATCCAATGTGGCTTCTCTTGTAAGAGTAATATCATTCAAAGTATTTCACATGACTATGCACTGTAAAATGTTTACTTAGATATTTCAGTGCTTGCCACATTTTCATACCATTGTTGTGGGTTACAGAGGAAGCTGCTGGGCAGAATGAAAACATAAGAGTACTTGATAGAACTGCTTAACAAGCAGGCAATCCATAAAAGCTTGGACCATTCAATATATATCTGAAAAGATAGGTGCTTTCCTGATAGGTTTTTTTTTTTTCTGTTCAGAAACAGGAATTGTGCATGCACTCTACAGTTATGCAATAAGACCTATAAAATTCTGTTTCCTTGTATTAGGTATTTTTCGTTTCTTTTGAGGAGGCTTCTTTTTTTTTTTTTTTTTTGGTACACAAGTGTGGATGCTTAGACTTGTATGCTTAGCATGCTCTTTTATTCTTTTGATTGCCTCCCTATTCTTTTTTCACCAAGGTCCAAGATGGAAAATTACAGTGGAAATTACTTCTGTGCCTTGAAATTTAATTATCGTAAGGGCAGGAAGAATTCCTTGAGACAAATTGTGTTATGATTCAACTGTCCCAGATTGTTTCTTTCTTTGTTTGCTTTCCCTGTTTGATTTGTTTCAGTTTGTGGGAATTGTTCCCAGTCATCAATGCCTTGTAGAGCTGAAATAGATAGGAGGAGTTGGAGAAAGACAGATTCTCGGGTTGTGAATGCCATATTCCTGGAAGTTTTTTTGCACAGCTTGGTCTAATGGAAGGTGTCCCTGCCCATGTCAGGAGGTGGAACTGGATCATCTGTAAGGTCCCTTCCAACCAAGATGTTCTATGGTTCTATAGTTCTTTGTACTAATGTATTATTTATGTTAATAAATAGCTCAGTAATTGTCCTCTACTGATTTCAAAATGACTTGAACTCAGCATTTTGTATAGGTGAATGTGACAAAATGGCTTTTCTTGAGTTTATATGTTGTGAACTCTGCCAACAGTCATATGTAAGTAATGAGGCCCTCACTGGTTGAGGACACAGGTTTGTATAAAAAGAGCTTCAAGAACAAAACTCTCTAGGTGATTTTACAAGATGGTTTGTTATAGAAAATCCTCATCAGACCACACAACTCTCAAGAAGACTATTAGTTGCTGTGTTTACGTTGTTATTTCATTTTAAAAATACTGATATTTATAAATTGATTATTTGATCAAACTTTACAAATATATTTTAATAGATTTGGCCACATGTAGTGGAGGTGAAAGTTAGGATTAAATGGCACAAGAAAAGGGATGGGTGTTGTTTTGATCTTCAGACAAGAAGAGAGAATTGGCTGCCTAAGCAAATAAATTAAAGAACTGTGATGAAATAATTTCATGCTGGATATAGCTTTTGTGCAGAGCAAAGGGAAGGAAGTTGCTGGAGGCACTTTGCAGAACAAGGGAAATGCAGCATCCTATTGGATATGTGGTAAAGGGAGGGGAAGAGCATCAGTTCATCTGCTCCAACCCTGGGCTGTACAGGGCTCATCCCTTTGCTGTATTCCCCCAGGTAAAGGGAAAAGGGGCAGAGATTCTTCTACTGTGTGTCTCAGGCACCTTGTTGCAGCTCCACTCCAAATCACTGCATTCAGAACACTGGAATTTTAGAAAAATCATGAGTTCACGAGGGTTTTTTTTATCCTTCTCACTTTTGATCATTGTCTTGGCAGGCTGTGACAAAACAGTCACTGAAAAGAAGTTTGAGGGATGCCAGCGGGATCACAGAGTCACCCACTAAATGCCACCCACCAGATCAGGTTGCTCTAGGTCCCACCCGATCTGACACTGATTCCATCACTTTGGCAGTCTCTGTCTCCATGTTCCCTTCCCCATCTCTCCCCCTCCTCACTGCCAGACCTGTGGTTGAGCTGGTGCTGTGTGGCTGTGGTGCTGCTCAAGGGACTGTGCTGGGCTGTGCTCTGCCCAGAATCCTCTGGCCATTGATCAGGACAGAACGTAACAGGTGCCCTGTGCTCCAGGAAGGAGCAGCTGCCTTTTTCTCCACGTTCCCTGGCTGTGGAAGGGGAGGGCAGGCTGTAAATGTGACCCATCTCCTGCAGCAGGAGGCTGGATGCTTGGTCACACTTGAGTGCCTGGTAAAGTGCCAAGGCCCTGTTTGATCATGGGGCACTTTCTACACTGGACGTGGCTGAGAGCTTTCCATTACCACATAAACTGGGCTCGTGGGAGTT
This sequence comes from Passer montanus, assembly GCF_014805655.1. Taxonomy (NCBI): domain Eukaryota; kingdom Metazoa; phylum Chordata; class Aves; order Passeriformes; family Passeridae; genus Passer; species Passer montanus. The sequence goes on from NW_024373923.1 coordinate 131,772, forward strand.
GAGTCTTCCCTCTTCCACCACCTCTGACCCAAGGTGTGGGGTCAGCTGGCTTAATCCACCCCAGGGCCAGAGGAATGAGGACACCTGTCCTGCAAGAGGCGCCTGAACCTGAGCAAAAACCAAAACAGATTTCAGGTGCTATCAGTTTCCATCACATTTCTGAAATTCCAGGGTGGCTCAACGTACTTGTTGGGCCCCATCTGTGACCTTAGATCCTGTGGCCATGTTCAAGAAGGAAAAGCTGATGGATGTACTCACTGAAGATCTCAAGTGGCTCCCAGTAGCAGAAACTGTAGCTGGCTGCACCTACTTGAAAACTTGCTGCACTTGAATATTTTATAATAATACTTAAAATACCCCTAAGTCTCAGATCACGACCCAGTTGAGAAGATAAATCTGTAGGAGGGCTCTGACCCTTGCCATGACATTTGTCCTTCCTTGGATTAACATTTTTGGAAAGCAAAAGGAGAAGCAGGACCTAGAAGTTGTCAGTCATGGTAGCTAAACTTTGTTTCTTTCAGGAATCTGTTTAGGAGTGTAGCTTTTTGGAAGTAAACCCACTAAAATGGAGACTGAGCAATGGGGATGGTTTCATGGGTTTGTACACACTGTGGCCTGTGGACTTGAAAACTAGGAGTGGAAATTAATCTGTAAAGATGAACCTTGAGTGTGGGCCAAACATGGGAGACAGGGAATGAGGGTGAAACCACTTGTCCTGCTTTGTCCCTGTCCCAGGCGCCAACACTGCAACTAAAATCTTCATTCCATCGTGAGTATACTGTTGGATGAAACAAGCAAACACACAAACAAACAAAACCAAAAAAAGCCTGAAATATGAGCTTTGTGACAGTGGAAACTGATAGCATCTTACAGCGAAGGAGGGGGAGAAGGACAAGGTCAGCGCAAACTTGCTGTGGTCAGATTTCTGGATGAACCACCAGCTCACCATCTCCTTGGGGTCCTTGTTCCAGAAAACTAACTCAGTGTGTATTGTTTTTATTATCTTGTCTCTGTAGGGATGTGAAGGGCTTGATTTGGTTTCCAGAGTTGGTGTACTTGCTGCTTTGTGATTATTTTGTCTATATAAACCTGATTGGTCTTGCAGCCTGCAAGAGTTTCTTCAGCACAGTTTGTAAGAAAATTTCCCTTGCTGTACTTATTGCTGCCAGGTTGTTTGGGAAGAAAAAAGGAGAAAAAGAAACCCCAGAAAACAAATCACTAGTATGGGGGAAAGAAAAGAGAAAAAAAGAACCCAAAAAAACCACGGGAAATTTAGCATAGACCATTAAGAACTAGGGAGAAAAAGCAAAGACCATAGACCAGCCAGGGACATGGGGCAAGGATGAACAAATCTAGAAGAGACAGAGGTTCAGAGAGGGGAGGAGAGAGAGCCTGGGCATATTTTGCATCCAAACACAGGGATGCAGGCAGAAGTGAGCACTGCATCTGGATCTACAAAGCACCCTGGCAGCGCCCTGCAAAGGCTGGAGGACTCTGTGGGGACCCCAGGACGGGAGCTGGAGGGGTCCAAGCACCCCACTCGCCCTCTCTGAGGTTTTTCTCTCAGCCTGGGCCTCTGTGTGGGGAGAGAGCGAAGCCTTTCTGTACAAGACAGCCCCTTCAGACGATGCCTGGGTCTCTGGAATAATAGATGGTGTTTTTACAACCTCTCAGAGGCCTGTTCCTGGGTAGACGGTGAAAGGCAATACCTCAGGACCACTGGGTTACAGGAGGTTGTAAAACTGCTCCTCCCCATATATATATATTTTGACAATGCTTTCACTGAGGAGTGTTTCCTCTTTTTTTCTTTTTTTTTTTTAATTTTATTTTTATTTTATTGCCATGGCAATCAGTCAGTCTTTCCCCCCTACCCTCCCATCCTCCCCTTTTCACTTTGACCTATCAAACTGTAAGTCTTATTTCAAGCTGACGTGGAGGCATTAAATGAGTGACTGGGCCACCAATTTAAGGGAATTGATGATCTTTCGGGCTTACACTCTCACGGGTCAAATGATAATGTTGCCCTTCAGGTTAAATTCATGTGTTACGTAGGGAAAACCAGGAGCTTAAGCTCTACCCAGGGCCAGCAGATGCAGACAGAGTTTGGTCATAAACAATAATTTAAAAACTGATTTTGAAAAGGACAATGCAGGGATGTATAATTTTTCATTTGTTGTTTGTTGTTATAATTTTTTTTTGTTGTGTGTTTTTCTCCTCTAAATTTCTGTGCTTCCCTGCAGGCAGACATTCTCTGTGTTCTGTAAACTTTTAAGTAAAAATGCTTGTCCTACAGAAGACAAAGATGATATGGAGTGAGACAGAAATACAGATAGAGATGGAGATAGACTAGTATAGGCATAAATATAGATATGATTATAAATAATATAGATAGAGATAAATATATAATTGCGTATATAGCTGAAGATATAGCTAAAGATTATATCCATTTTATTGTGTCCCAGACCATGGCTACAACCAGAAGCAAAGGCATGAGGTTTACATGGCTTGGAGTCTGATTTATTGGCACACCAGAGAAAGGCCTACAGCTGATATCATTATACTAATTATTAATTAGATTTTCTGCCTTCCCTGTTTATTATAGACTCCTTTCTGCCCCATCACGTTCTCTCTATGTAAATATTTCCAATCCATTTCTATCTTTTCTTCTCTTTGCCTCATTGTCCTGCTGCCACATACCAATGACCAATTACACTTTGCTCAAAATCAAGTACCTAAAGCTACTGAATAAGTGGGAAGAAATTACTAGCCCATCCCATATTTTTTTTTTTGTTCTGGTTTGCATTCTCAGTGGAAACATAAAAAAATCATTGGTAATGGACATTTATTCCCCTCTGCACCCATGACAAATGAGATTGACATTTTGGGTCCTTAGCTGCTAATGGTTGCAAAATGGTTTAAAACCTACTGGGTCCATTCAGAATAAAGCCTGCAGTTACTTCTAGGTTCATAGATTTTGATAAATACATTCTTTTCTTTGGGGGAGATTCTAGCAATTCCACAGACTTAAAAAAAAAAAACAAAAACAAAACAAATTAAAAAATAAAAACCACATTAAATTTTGGCTCATAGATGTAAATGGGAATTGTCTGCTGTGTGAGAGAGGAGAGGAAAGAGAACTGATAGCGATGTGTTTACATTCACTTCTCCAACCTCTGGTAGGTCAGAGGAACACTGTACTGCTGTCTCAGGGCAGTGAAACATGGTTCCTGCTATGGCTGCACAGAGCAGAGCAATGCCAGTGGGATTTTGGATGGATCCTTGCAGTTGCTTTTATGGGACAAGGATGAGGTGTGCAGGGGAGATGGTTTTAGAGAGAGTTTGGCTGATCTCCAGTGTTATTTTAGGTGAATTTACATCTAAATCTAAGTCAAAAATGGGGACTTAGTTGCATGCTTGGCCACACAAAAAGGGGACAACTCTCACCTTAGTGCAAAGAGCTTAGATCATGTCTCTCATCCAAGAAAACATTTGATTGCTTGGGCTTTATTGCAGGGGTAGCACTGAGACAGATACTTAACAGGTACTATTCATGTGGGAAAAAAAAAAAGACATCTGTTGAAACTATAAACCCATATTGCTTTCAAATATGTCTCTTGACATCATTTGCAGTGGCCTCACATTCAAGACTAGCAAGAGGTCTGGAAAGAGGACACCAGATAAGCACTGCTGCCCCAGACAGTCTGGGGAGGTTTCGTCTCTTAATGCAATGTGCCTGTCATTTATCAGTCCTCCATTCAGGGCCCAGCAGGGACAAATTCCTCACACTGGCACCCCTGGGAGCTCCTATCCCTCAAGCTGAGCCCACCGTGAAGCTGCTTGAAGGGAATGAGAGGCTGCCAGCTCTGGGCTGGGCTTCCAGGATTTCCTAGTGGTACCTCTCACTGGGGAGGTTTCATCAGGCAGTGGGGCAGCAAACAGCTGCATCTCACTTTTCATACCTAGAATTTTGCAATATTTATACTGGAAAGGCCATACAATAAATGCAGGGGTAGGTGAAGCAAAAAAAAATGGTTAAAGTAATTGGCAGATGAGACCACCCAATGTTTTGAGCCAGAACATGAACAGTTCTATGTCTATGACATTTTGGGGAGCTTGAATATAATTTCTTCCCCCCAGGCTTCTGAGTCAGCTTTTTACAGAGTTCAGAAATCAAGAGCTAACTATTTTTTCTGAGAACAATTCAGTTTCCCAGTCTTTACATGTTTAGGCTGCAGATGCCAATGAATTATTTGTGAAGGTCATGTTGAATTTGTAGGACACCATTAACAGTTGCCTTCAAGGGAAGCAAGCCTTCTGTCAGGAAATTTCTTTGAGAAATTGATTATTACTGCTATTATTTCTGTGGGATGTGTCATTTGGTGATGCTGGGTGAGTGCTGGGTTGGTAGGTTGGATGTTTGTGTTGGATATTTCACCTCTGGTAATTACCAGCTTTGCATTAGGAGACCTTCAGTGCGGACACATCTGACAAGGAAATACATCTGATATTTCCCAACAGCACTTTACAGTTGTTTCAAATAAATAAATGAGGGCTTCTCCTCCCCAGATCCTGTTGAGGTAGTCAGCAGCTTGCAGCAGGTAGATAGATTGCTACCTACACAGAAATGACAAGTATCCTCCAGGCCCAGGAGAGGGAGATCACTTACAGCAAGGACGCTGAGTTTATGAGCTACCAAGGAATAAATATACAGCAAAGAGTTTTCCCAGATGTAACTGAAGTGAAGGGTTTTTGCCTCAATTTAAAAATAAGGAAAACAAAAAAAATCTTGCTGATTGTTATGTTTTGTTTTCCATCTTATTAAGGTTTAAATGTAACTTCTTCTAAACACCAGTGAGTTGTTTATTTAACTTTGAATTATCATGTCACAGAAACTTACCTTTCATTTTCAGGCAGAAGCCTCAAAGCTCAGAACCTTGATTAATAAAATATGAAGAGTTTATGCTACCTGTTTCTCCTTGTTTGAAGGAACAATTTTTCTGCTACTGAGAAGACAGGTAGCATTACCAAGAAATACAGATATTTTTCTCTCTCTCTCTTTGCTTAGGCATTGGACTAGAGAGTGAGATATGTGGGCAGAAATCTCAACTCTGCCAGAGATTTTCTGGGTGATGTTGGCTGGAATAAAAAGGCATATCTTTCCACATCCTGGAGTTGTGTCATATTTGAGAGAGTCACTCAAGGGCTTTCTAGGAGAATCCTGGAGATGCTGGTTTGTTCTCTGTAGATGGAGTCTGGAATCAGCTGACACTTGGATGTCTAAGGTAGATAAAACAAACACTTCTCTTCATCCTTCTCTTCATAATTTTGTCCATCTCCAGATTCCCTCAGTTAAATGGGCATAACAATCTATCCTTTTTACCTATGCTTCTGGAATTCCCTCAGGGCTTTGTTGTCTCAGCAAATGCTGCCCAGTGCAATGAAGTGCTGATTCTGGTACAAGCCATGAGTTCTCACTTGCATTTCAGATAATAATAATAATAATAATAATAATAATAATAATAATAATAATAATAATAATAATAATAAGTAATTAATGGGAGTTTGTTGCATGTAATAGGTGTTTATCAACCTTGTTCATGGCAGGGAGAGGTGAGTGAAATGAGATGATCTTTAAGGTCCATTTCAAACCAAGCCTTTCTGTGATTCTGTATTTTACATCTCTATTAAACATGTGCTATGTACAGTGCTAAAATAAAACAGCCTGATGAGTTTCATGCCTGAAATCTGAATTATAAAGGGAATGTGAACATCTAATCAAAATCCAGGTATTAGCATGGCATCCTGTGGTATTTGAGAACTATGAAGACAGGATGCCTGGATGGATGTACAAACATAAGGCACAGTGGCATGAGACATAAAAACTAAGTATGTTTTTCTGATTCTGATGTATAAGGTGTTATATTAGAGGTTATACAAACCTCCTTCTGCTCTTGGAAAGACAAACACCGTTTTGTTTTCACATGAAGTTCAAGATCTTCACGCAAATGAAAGGCTCCAGAAAGTGTGAATTTAAGGCAACAAACTCATTCATAATAACAGCATAACAAGAAACTAGAAGTTCTGCACAAACCTAAAGTTTGGGCCTGAAAATACAAAACAACACAAAGAACAAAAATTTCCACTCACTTTTCCATGGCAAACGGAGAACAGGGGACATGCAAAGCATTTGTTTTTAATTTGTTTGTTTGTTTTGGACCCGTCCTAATCAAGGGCTTTTCCTAGCTGTTCCCTTCCTCCCCCGCCTCCCCAGACCTTCCAGACTCCCTTGTGCTTCTCTCCTCCTTCCTTTTATTTATTGAATTTTTGAAAAGAACCAAAGGGGGTCCCCAACATCCCATCGCCTTGGAGAGCTTGTTTCCCTACAGGGCTGCAGATGCTGGGCAGAAAGGGCTGAAACAGGCAGCAGAGAGGCAAGGAGAGTGTTATCAATCATTCAACATGTTAAAAGAGAAGAAGGAGCAAGAAAAAGAGGGAGAGAGAAGGCGGGAAGCAGGGTGGGGGGAAAGAGCCTGGGCTGAATTGGAGGAATTTCCTCCCCCCGTTGCTGAAGGGAGGTTTTTTGGACATCTGCCCAGACACATGCCGAGTCAAAGAAGCGGGATAAATTCTGGAAGAATGAATGGAGGGAGAGGAGGGGTCAGGAGGACAGAGGGGAGCATGGGCTACGGGGAGCAATGGCAGCTACAGGGACAAAGGAGGTCTGTGGGGGGAGACTGTAACAACAGTATGCATGTGTGTGTGTGTGTGTGTGTATTTTTCTTTTCTTTTCTTTTTTTTAAATTTTATTTTTGTGCCTGCTAGATGTTTCAAACATTCATTTCTTCTAGGGCACTGCATATAGCAGTGAGACCTGTTGGTTTTATGGTAAGAGGCAGCTTGTTGTCTCTTGGATCTTCTGTATTGCCTGAGACAGACCAGGTCAGTCAGGCTGCATCGGGGTTGGTAAGCACGTTTGGTTGCTTGAGCAAAACTCATGGTAGGGTCTCTCCATCTTCTTAAAACTCCAGACAAGGCAGTGTAATCTGAAGGACGCATTGAGCCAGGCAATTTCTGACTGTGAGTCGGGGCATAGATGGGCAAATTGAGTGGTCAGCTTGGACAACTCAGATGAAAGGTCAGGTAAATCATTCTCTGTAGCAGATCTGGGATGTGTAGGTCGTGATCTGGGCAGCTTGTTCCCAGGCCTTCTCCATCCCTGAGGTTTCAGGAGGTCACTTCCTTGGCTTTCTCAGTTTAGCTGTTCATCCAAAAGAACTCTGGACTTGTTGGAGGGCGGATGTGGGTTAGGACCTGCTCAGATTGCTCAGATGGAGAGACAGCCAACAAAACTGGGCTGGCAGCAATCCCTGTCCAGAAGAGCCAGCTGGACATGGAGTGGTGGCAGTAACTACTTCCTCGTGTCTGATTCAGCCAAAAAATGTTTGTCTGTCCATCCTTTCAGGTCTCTGCTGGCCTTAAGAACTATCAATCTGAAAATTACTCTGAATTTGCTAAAGAGTCTGTGTGGCATCTTATGTACCCCAAGTAGAGAGTCATCATGTGTATCTATGAATTTTCTTCCAGTCAGTGGCTCTGGTAGTGAGCCAGTTTAATGAACCCCACCCCAAAGAGAATCACAGCCTTGTGCTCTTGAAGCAGCTTCTTGCTGTGGTTGAATATTGCTTTGATTGTGCCACACTTTTTTTTGTGTTATTTTGACAAGTTTCTGATTTTTTTTTAAAACTTTATGAGTTCTCTATTGTACTCCTCTAGGGTGACCAAATCTTATCCAGAGTTTGCATTATTAGGCCACCTAAAGGACTGCAGAGTAAAGCCTCTGTCAGCTCAGTGCCTGCACCCATAAACCTGTTTTGTTTCAGCTGCTGATGAAAAACTTGCTACTCATATGAGAAAGGATTTCATATTTGAGCCAGGTAACTTTTCCATCATAACACATCATTATGCAACAGTAAATGAGACCTCCCAATGTGAAGAATTAATAGAATCATAAAATCATAGAATATCCTGAGTTGAAAGGGACCCACAACGATCACCAAACTGCAACTCCTGGCCCTGCACAGGACAACCCCCAGAGTCACAACCACATGTCTGAGAACATTGTCCAAAAGCTTCTTGAGCTCTTTATGGCTTGGGGCTGTGACCAGTGCCCTGGGGAGCCTGTTCCAGAGCCAGACTACTCTCTGGGAGAGGAACCTTTCCCTGATGCTCAGCCTAAACCCTCCTGACGGAAGTTCATGCCACTTTCTTGGCTCCTGTCACTGCTAACCAGGGGGAAGAGTGTCTTCCCCTCCTTTTCCTCTTGGGAGGAAGCTGCAGACAGACTGAATAGACCTGGGCAGCTCATCTGGGTTACTGATTTTACAGAACAGAATCAGAGAATCACAGAATGGTTTGGGTTGGGAGGGACCTTAAAAATCATCCATTTTTAACCTCTGTGCAGTAGTCTGGGATGCCACCCACTGGGTCAAGGTGCTCAGGGCCCCAGAGATGCAAGTTTATTCTCTCTATCATCACACTAGCATGACATTCAACCACAGTGTAATCCACAGATTTCTAAAACGATAACTTTGGAAAATGAATGGACTAATTAACTCACTGAAAGCCCAAACTACCTGGAAGCTGATTTTGATCAGATCCCAAACTGAAGGCTGATATGCTGTGATGGCTCTGGTCAGCATTTTGTCACCCATAGGTTCCTCACATTATCTGTTCTCTATTGGTCCAAAAAATGCTCTGAGCATCTGCTACCAAGGCTTTTCTAGAGGCAGCAGCCACTACAAGGCTGTTTAAGATAAAAATTCTCTCCTGATATTTTAGCAAGTAGAAGACTCAAAATTAAGCTTGATCCATTAGTTATATTCATTGCCATTGTCACCCTCTTGCTGTAACTGAAAATATTTCTGTTGGTGCAAACTGTAGTTAAATTAGCTTTGTAGAAAGTATCCTTCTTGCCACCTCAAGAAGCAAATAAACAGAGAAGTATCCCCATAGCAGGTTCAAATATAACATTTTGATCACTCACACAGAACAAACATTGGTATAATTCGTTCATGGGACAGTTGTTCTAGCCCCTAAGATAAGCACAAAGGAAATAAGCATGAAAAGGGAACATGAACAAACAGGTCTTGTGTCTAGAATAGTCATTACAATAATTTTGCATTGGGATGCAGTGGCTTTAAAAGATGCAGTGGATGGCAATACTTACATTAAACTGCACTTAGCATATGTTGAAGGCTTGCACAAGTATATCAATTCAGTTGTTTCATTTATCTTTAGTGTAGCAACCCATTCTTGCTCACAAAATATCCAATTAATCCTTATTTTGCATAACTGAAAAGCTTTAGGCCTGCAAATACAAAATCAGAACTTACAAAAAGTATCCAGCTATCATGCCTTTGGGAATTTTGAGGATCAAGATAAGATTTATTTTTACTTTAATACTTTTGTGAGTAAAATAATGTTGTTGAGGGGCAATTTATATTAGAACACAGTCAAGGACAGCACCAACTGAGCAACCTGGTCTAGTGGAAGGTGTCCCTGCCCATGGCAATGTGTTGGAACAAGATGAGCTTTGAGTTCCCTTCCAGCTCAAGCCATTCTAGGATTCTATGACTTGTATGTCAGTGTTAATGGTGGGGCATTCCTCCGTGGTGTTGTGCTTGTTGTTCTGCTTAGATGTGGGGCTCAGAGCCTGGTTCCTCCTGCTGTCACAGTCCCAGTGAGCACGATTTTAAAATCTGTGTTTATTTCTGTTTTGGGAGGAATGAGAGAAGGCTTGCTCCCTTGCTGTTGGAGCTGCTGAAGTTGAAAGTAGGGAAGCACCCCGTGGCTTGCACAGCTGTGCTGCACCACCTGCTGCAACCTGGGAGAGGATTTCAGCCTCCGGACTTGCAAACTTGGCTCCAAGTTAGAAATTGAGAGAAAAATAGAAATAAAAGAGAAAATAAAGAAGAACATTCAGAAAAGTCAAGTTAGCTCTAAATAAATCACTTAGATATCAGTATACAAAGTTTATTTAGAACATGCTTAGAATGTTTTTCATGTGCAACACTTGAAGTGCTGGTCTGTATAACCCAGTACACATCTTATGCCAGGACAACACCCTATGTTTTATCAGTGTAATATAACAATAGTAAGTCATATGACACCTAGATTACACACAGTTCTGAGAATAAGGATGCCTTTAGGGATAATTTTTTCCCCTAATTCTTACATAACTGCTGTCTAGAATCATTGTTACTTCAGTATAATATTATCCATGTAGTAAGAGCAGTGTAACTTCTTTATGGTAACTAATCTATTTAAGTTTAAGGCAGAGATGACCAACTGTTGTTCCAAGGCTTTGTTAGGACAACAGTGTGTTTTTTATCTGGTGCCAAAGAGTTTTGGTCATCAGTGAATGTAACCACCAAAGATATTGTGGGAGAAGTGGGTGTGTAAAGCACATGTGTAATATAGATCTAGATTTCATCTGCTTAATGTTTACTGTTTTATCACAGATCTTTGCACACTAATCTGGGGATAAAAATGGCCCCTAACAAAGCAAAATTTATCACCCTGTCAGAGCATTGTCCCAATTTGTCTTCTCTGTACAGTCCTTGAGTACTGAGTGAGTGGTGCTCAGTACTCCTTGAGTGGAGCTCAGTGTTTCCAGACCAAAATGATATTATAGTCATAAATGAGTTTGCATATTGTTTTTCCTCTATATTTTCATGTTGGCTGGTTTTGTCTCATAAAGTAAGTATCCAGGTGTGTCTAAATAAATAGATATTGCATTATAGATCACTCCCACAGTGGATCAAATCATATACACAACCCTGCTGGCTCTTTTTCTGTTGATATTTGGCTCAATGACTGAGACCCAACCCCATGTTCACCAGCTACTAATGATACTTAGCTCAGATATAGGTACTTGGTGTAAAGAACAGTCTGTCTTTTACCCAGCCAGCAGATTGACCTGTCAACCCAGAGATTGGGGTTGACAGTGCCCTTTGTTGAGCTCTGATTACAGCAGTGCTGGCAAAGCCACCGTTGTGTTTGGCACTTGTTGGTCTCTGATTTGCTGCACAGCGCTGTGCACTGAAATGAAAAACATCTGGTCAGCTCACACGCTCTATTTAGACTGGTTACACAAATGCATGAGATTATGCAACCCAGACCTGCGATCCTATTTCTCCCTCTTCTGAAGCATTTCATATTTTGTCTTTAATCACACTGGACAGCCAGCTGGCTGGTTTCCAGGTGGCCTTTCTTGGATAGCGAGCCTCACCGCTTGACTGTCGGCACAGGTCAGCCTGCCACCACCTTGCTGTTCTGCAGGGATGCCTCGTGTCCTCCCTGCTTCCCTTCCTGAGCAGTGGAAGCTTCTGCCAACAGGCCAGCTGTGGGAGCTGGTGGAGTTCTTGAAGTGCAAGGAGCTTCTTCAGGCAGTGTGTTGAGCTTGCTTGCTCCTTGGGTTCCTCCTCCACACTTCTGACAGTGTGGCCCTTCCAGCAGCTAGGGCAGGGCTGATAACCCTCAGCCCCCAGCTCCAGGAAAGGCTGCCTGTTCCCTGGCACTGGCAGGAGATGATGCACCTGGGAGAAGGAGTACAGTGAATCACAACAGAAGGAGTTCAAATCAGGATTTCTGATGGCTTTGCTCTTATCATCCTCTTTGATAATAAATTGCTCAAACATACATTTCACCAGGCTGCCTCTTCAGCTCCTCACTGAGGAGGTTTCCTGTGCAGAGCGTTTATGAAAAGCTCAACACTGGAAAATGGCAGTGCTGTCCAACTGGCTTCCCACCAGGCTCACGGCAGCTGAAAATCAAGTTTAGTAGCTCAAGCTCAGTAAGTTCAGCTTTTAATTAAAATATATAATTTAATGTTAGAGACCTCATTCTCCAAGAAGGGTACCATTATAAATGCCCACATCCGACCTGGATTGCTGAAAATTGGCACAGTGCCTCTATTATGTTAGCGATAGCAAACCCAATCTGACTTATTGCTGTAACCCTTTGCCAGGCAGACAGACACGGTCTTCATCCCAGATACAAAAATATGAGCAAGTGGTCATTGGAGTTGACTTATTTTGCATGTGAGGTGACCAACACCCCAGTGTGACCATAGGGAGAGCTGTGGATTCTGAGCCCCCACTGTGCCACGTTAAGTCATAGCCAGGCTTTCTGCAAAGAGCTGAGTGGGGATGGTGTTCAGCAGGCTGTCCCAAACTCTGTATGTAGAGGCTGCCCCAAACTCTGTATCTAGAGGCTGTCCCAAACTCTGTATCTAGAGGCTGTCCCAAACTGTGGTCACTGTCATCTGATTAGAATTTCTCCTTCTTTGTATTTGTGTCTTTCCATGTTGGCACATAAATAAAAAGCAGGTAAATAAACAGAAAATAGTTAGTGCCCCTTATCTCAGGAGCCCATGATGATTTTTTTCCACTGCCCAGTTCATGCCTCCTTTATAAGTGTTTCCTCTTTATCGTGCAGTTGACTCTGCTATAATCCTGGGCTTCACCAGCTAAGATTGAGGAATGGCTCCTTTAATTTGTTTGGAAGTGGTCCAGTCTTTGGAGTCTGGATAGCTCTGGTTCATATCTTAATAATTTTCATGCCTTTGCATGAATTTTTAAAATAGGAAATACCCTGGTGAGCCCCTGGATCTTACTCTCTTGGCTGGCAGCTTCCCGTCTCCATTAAGGCAGCCAAAGAAATCTCATTCTCCAAAACCACAAGAACCTCCTCTTCCACACAGGGAGAGGAGCCTGAGCTTTAGCTGGGAGGTGCATGCACAGACGTGTGTGCAGACGTGCAGGCATGCACTGCTTGATTCACTATTCCTCTCGTCCCCCTTTCACCTATTAGTGTCCTCTGAAGGATCAGGTTACCTTGCCAGTGGAAATATATGAGCTCGTTGTGTGATATAGCATAACTGCAACAGCAGATCATATAATTTTCCCCCGAAGGCTTGTTGCAGACTATGTCGAGTCATTTGTATTTATGACAGCTTGGGGGTGATTTAGTACGACCTCACTTTGATAAAAGCCATTTAGAGCTCATAAATATGGGTGACACACTGCCTTCTCGGCTGGGATTTTAAATGGAGAGCTGCATTTGCATTCCCATTGAGCTTTTATTGTTTAGGGGGTAAGGATGGGAACAGACGAGGTGAAACAGGAAACAGAATGAGTGTGCAAAAAGCAAAAGGGCCCTTGAGGAATGAAGGCTGCTGCTGTGCTTAGAGTACCCCTAGCTTGAAGCACCCATGGTGGCCTTTCCTCCCCACATCTCCTCCTGGGCATGGGGCAATTTGAAGTTCTGCTCATCCCAAATTGGTCAGTAGGTGGGAGAAAGGGATTCTCAGGTTTAGGGGCAACATGGATTCAGCACTGAGTTTTCATAATAAATATAAAAGTCTTGCGTGTGCCACCAGGTTTTCTTTTAGCTTGGTTCTTGCTGTTGTGTGCTGTAATTTTGACTTAATTTCAAGGAGCCATTTACCAACTGTATTTATATTCTATGCCCAGATTTATAAGGAAGTTGACAATTTATGACCAACAATAAAAGATACTTAAGCCAAACATAGAGTTGTCAGATTTTATGCACCATGCTTAAATTCATCATTGACGGAAGCAAGTAGGAAGATTGTTCTTGAAAAATTATTCTTTTTTTTTCCCCTATAATTTGTGATGCCCAAAGGAACCTGGGCATCACAACCCACTGAATTTCTCACAGAGATGAAGATCCTATTTTATGAAAGAGGACTCAAAAGATGAAGCAGCTTTCATTTTTGTAGTCACTGGCAGAGGCAGGACCAAGCCTAGGTTGGTGTCTTGACCATCAGGTCACCAAACAATTCACTTCCTGAAGCCATGAATTGTCCCATTCTCTGGTTTTCCTTTCTGCAGTGCAGGTCAGCAGGAATACTGGAACCAGTTCTGGGTGGCTGGAAACACATCTGACACATTCTTGGTCAGTCCTTAATGGTGTGATTACTCACTAGATGTAGATGAGGACCATGATACTCAGTTTTGTGTGCAAAGCTATCCTGTTCGTGGCCTTGATACTTAGGACTGAGGGGTACCAAATTAAACTAACCCAAATCTCTTTAGGAGAAACCTATGTATACATCTTTTCAGAGCGTAATATGTGTAAACATTTTAGATTTATTTCTTTTTTAAAGCCTGAACAATGTTACTTCTAAAGATTACCTCTGAAATTTATTTTAGGATATACCTGTATGTTTGAAATGTATCAGAAAGATTTAAGCTGCTCAATTTTTAAGGTCTTTTTAAGCTTTTTGGAATGTTCTTTATGAATTATAGGGATTTTTTTGTAACATTATTTTTATTTTTGATGTCTAACAGGATAAAGCTGTCACAAAAGCAAAATAAATCTTGCCCGCCTATCAAATCATTCTTATGGTGCAATATATCATTAGAGTTATGTACCAAATTATTTCATTTTATCCATAAACGAATCAATTAGCTGTGTTGAAATTCTTTTTGTCCTCTGGGTTGGATAATGTTTACAGGTTGCACCTGCCAGTTCACTTTGATGTTTACAGCAGCAAACCCAATGCTTCCTTTTAACCATCTTATTACAAAAAATTATTTGTGTCATAACCTGATTACATATATAGACTTAAGGAGTCTTCAGAATTGCTTGTGGGTGGTGGTGGACCAGCACTACCCAGGAACAGATTCAGAGGTGGGGATGAATATAAAGAAAGGTGCTGAGGCTGCAGCCTGGCTCTGCTTTAGCCTCTCTTGGCCCATTGGCACCACGTGGCACAGCATCACGTCTGTCCCCCCTGCTGCTGCCATACCTGGGGGCTCCCACCTAAAACCTAGGCAACAGGATCCAGAGGAATTAAAAGGCAGTGTGCTTTTCATTAAGCAAATGAAAAGAAAATCACAGTCCCTGCCCTGAAGATTGTACACTGTAATCAATGGCAGCATTAATGTGGAACTTCAGTGCACTCTGAGGAACAGTAAAACATGCATGATGGGACCCTGAAGATGAGACAACCAGTAAACTACTTACTCTGCTTCAGCTTCATTAGCCATTAAAGCAGGATAATGGCACTTACCTTACCTCGACGGAGATTAGTTAGTCGTCACTAGCACAAAGTTATGAAGGGAAAAAAAGGGGGGAAAAAAGGAACATCCCTCAAATTCATGCCTTAGTGATGCTGGCAGAGGATGGGACCCAGGTCATGCCACATGGTTCTGGTGGCCAGGCTGGCTCTGGAGGGCAGGGGTGCTCATGCATGGGCTCCTGATCTGCAAGAGCAGCATTCTTGGGCGTGCACCAGCACATGCTTTCAGTTGTGCTTTAAGATCCTTTTGGGGCCTTCCAATGCAGAGCATGCCATGATTCTATGATCTTCAAATGGAGGGAAAGGAAAGCATTGATTTTGCCAGCCTGACCTCTTGCATTTGGGGTTCAAATGTGGATAAGCTGCCAAGTGAGCTTACTCAGAGACCACTGATGGCCACCCTGCAGACATTTGGCTGCTCTGTCTAGAGCTCCACATGGCTGAAGCCTCCCTTGTCCATCTGTGCCATGGGACCTTTCCATGGATGACAAAACAGAGACAAGGAGCAGAAGTGACAGCCCTGTATGAGCAGGGTTGTGCAACACCTGTCCACACCATGCCTGGTGTGAGCCCACTGCCATTTATCTTTATAAACATTTTTATTAAAAGTAGGTCCTAGAGCAAACAGACCTCACAGTGTGGCTTTTTTCATTAAATGAGCTTGATTTGGTCTCTGCTGACTCAAAAAGCCAATCAACAAGCTCCCTGAATCTTTGATCCATTTTTCTACTTTGCTGTTCTCTAACGACTCAATTTCCTCTCCTATCATGCTTTTGAGAGGGGGGAAATACAGACTAGTCCCCCAGTTATAATACAATTATTTAGTGCAAGGGTTTGGGTTTTTTTTTTTTCACTTGAATAAATTAGTTGTTAATTAAAGCTTTTTGATGTAGTGCAAAAGGAGTTATATTTGATACCAACAGCTGTATGCTGTTTGATTTATAGTCCTTTGGGGTGTTGGTTACAGCGATCCATTTCTCCCCCTTCCCCCACAAAACACACACACACACACACTTCAAAGACCATTAAGTGGTACTGTGTTTTCAATTAGAAGGAGAATATTTTTGCTGTTGTTTCCACTTTTCTCTGCATCACTTGAAACCAAGAAAGCAATGTTTCATCATTTTGGCCATTTTCCCCAGCCCACAGAGCTGTGGCACTGGCAGCAAAGACAGTTGTGAAAGACTCTGCTTGAGGTGATGGGTTGACCCTGAATGTGGTTCCCTAGCTTAGCACATTACAACTGCAAATAGGAGACACTGGCAGAGGATTTTCTCTGATTTTCACTTCAAGCACGTTAAATTCCCACAGTGGGAAATGAGCCAAGCTTCCAGGTAATGCAGGAAGTGTTTGGAAGCTGTACTATGTCTCTGGGTTGAAGCATCTTTGTAGTCTTCAATCTGTGCAGAATTAGGAACCTGGGTGAATTTAAGCAGTTTGGGTTTGATTTCCTGATGGGAAATTAGAGAATGCAATGGGAAATGTTGGCAAAGGCTCTGGGTGAGATAAAATTTCTTCTAATCCCCTCCAAGAGTAGATTAATCCAGTGTACATTTGGTGCTCTCACTTAGTTGATCGATTTACCTATCTCTAATATCTCAGAAATGACTCAACACTCATCTGCTTAGCTATGACTGTTTCACACCACAGGAACCATAAGCCAGGGGTGTTTCCAGGAGGATGTGGCACCTCAGAGGGTTGTCCCACAATTCCTTGTCTCCCTTCCTCACCAGTGAGGTGAAGAATAACCTTAGGAAAGGACTTTTGTCAGTTTAACATGGCAGCCACACACAGGTTAAAGAGGAGATTTTCCATACCTGGCGCTGTTTTCACTCAATTCCCAGCACTGTGTTCTTTATCTCCAATGGAAGCGGCTGAGCAGAAATTCTTCATGCTGTTTTGTGTTTGGACTTGTGTGTCTGGGAAATGGCAGTGGCACTTCCCAGACTTGTAGGATAACACTTAGGGCACCTTTTAGAGATGATCCAAGCTCAGCTGAGCAAAGTAATAGGATCAGCTTCCTGTGCAGACAGAGAGAGAAAGCCCTGCTTCTCCAAGAATCCCTATCCCAGGCAAAGTTGTCCTAATGCTGCCATTTAATTTGCTTTAATCCAGTGGAGGGGGGGAATGGGTCTTAATTAATTGCCTTCTACTCCAGGCTCAAGAGGAAAACCTGCTTTGGAACAATTTAATGCAATCAAAATCTGCAGGTTGTGAGGCTGCTGGCAGAGTTCCCTGTTTGTGAGTAAATGAGTGCACATTTCCAGCTCTCAGGGATGGGTGAAGCTTTTCTGAAAGAAACTTGCTGGAGGTGTGGACTCTTGGTGAACATGAAGGACTGGAAAGTAGAGTGGCTTTGTTCTCTTCCCTGCTTGTCCCAAGGGAGCATGACTGCACTGTGGCCTTGAATCTTTTCCACAGCTCTTGGATGCTGAATCAAATTTGAAGGAACCAGAGGATGGTGGAGAAAATTTGTTTGGAAGAGGGTGGTTGGAGAGGAGCAGAGAAAGGCCCACGTCATCTCCCTTCTCTCTCTCCCTCTCGCTCTCTGAGAACTAGAATAATTTTTCTTTTCCTGCTCCCTCTTCAGCAGTGACAGAAGCAGTAATTCTTGCCTACTTAACCCAATTTCTGGAGTCCCACATGTATTACATAGTTATTAATACTTTTCTGGTATGCTGATGTTGAGCTTTGTACGGTTGCACATTGTGGAGTTTCCAGGAGGGGTTCTAGGCCACTGAGATTGGCAGCAGACTTGGGAAATGCCCTTTCATTTCAATGTGGTGGTGATTACTTTCCTTTTTTGCTATTACATTACTTGTTCCAATGACCTGCTCTGGGAAGAGCTTATTTATCTAAGCATCAATTTTATATTCTTGTTCTCAGGGCTGTAAAAAATGTGCTTCTCTAAATTGCTGGGAGACTTTCTATCTTTTCCACAGCATGTTGTTTTGTAGGGCCTACAGAAATACACTCTTTCAAATGCTTAAATTAATCTCATAGTGGAGGAAAAAAGTGAAAGATTGTTCATGAGGAGTTTGATTTATCAACCAGTTATTTCACAACTTTTGTCTATGTTCTGCTTTGCCTATTTGAGTTTAGTTGAAGAGTGAACAAGGAGTGGGTATTGAATGAGGAAATGAAGATTTTGAATAAATATGGAAGAAAATACATGTTTTCATTTGTGTGCATGTCATCCTGCTGGACACCAGGATAGATATTTATGGATATCTGAGTCTGTTTCCTCTCTGCATTAGTAACTGAGGACTTTGAGCAAAAAATATCTGGCTTTAAGTTAATGAAAAGCAGTATGTGTTAAAGAACTGGAATAACATCTCCACCAAGCACACAGGTTTGTGGAGTGATCAAAAGTTAAACAAGTTTAAAAGGGTGAAAAAAGAAAACCAGCATGGGAGAAGTGAAGGAAAAACAAGAAGGAAGGGTGTAAAAGCCAGCAAGAAAGACAGCTTTAGCCCAGGGGATGTGCCACAGAGGTCTTGGCCCTTAAGGGTCACTAGGGAGCTGGTGAAAAAGTGTTGGTGTGATGGGGAGAGCAGAGATCAAGGAGAGGGCCAGGGAGGAGCCAACAGGAATGGGAAAGAGAAACCCTGTGGTCAGAAGTAGGTCAAACTGTGTGCAGCCATGTCTGCATGAAGTGTTGGATGGATTTACCTGAGGAGAATAATTTTCCAGTACAGGAAGGGCATGGACCTTCTGGAGCAAGCCCAGAGGAGGCCACCAAGATGATCACAGGGATGAAGCAGCTCTGCTATGAGGAAAAGCTGAGAGGATTGGGATTGCTCAGCCTGGAAAAGAGAAGGCTTTGACCAAATTGTGGCCTTCAGGTACCTGAAGGGAGCCTACAAGAGAGATGGAGAGAGACTGTTTACAAGGGCCTGGAGTGACAAGTAAAGGGTGAATGGCTCCTCACCGACAGAGGATAGGTTTAGACTGGATATTGGGAAGGCATTCTTGGCTGTGAGGGTGCTGAGGCCCTGGCACAGGGTGCCCATGTGCCTGCCCCATCCCTGGGGGTGTTCAAGTTCAGGTTGCATTGGGCTCAGAGCAACCTGGTGTCCTGAAGGGTGTCTCTGCTCACAGTAGGGGGGTGGAATGATTTGTAGTGTTTCTTTCTACCCAGGCCACTCTTTGGTTTTCCCTTTCCTGAATAAATAGCAGAAGCAGTTGGTAGGGAGAGAGTGACAGGGAGGTGGCAGTGACTCTGTATTTGGGTAAAATTAATACCTCCCACTATAATGGGATTCCATAAATTTTGGAGACCACCTTGTTTTCTTATTGATAAAGACCAGGAGTTTTACATTCCTAATGATTTTGATTAGCAAACTTTCTCATAAGTTCTTTATTTCTCTGAATACTTTTTTTTAAAAAAAAAAAAAAACAAGCAGTAATATCTCTATTGTTTGAAAAAGAACCTTTTGAATTTTGGCAGGGACAAAAGCCCTGCAGCTGAAGATATGCCTTTCCCTGCTCCCATGAACCTCCCCTCTGTTCTGGCTGAGTTATGAGCTGTGTAAGATCAACATTCCCCATTTCTGCCTTGTATTTCTCAGGAACATTTTGGCAGCAGGTCAGAATCATAACTGAACAGGAATCTTCCGCAGACCTGGGCCCAGAGAGCTGCCAAAGCAAAAATAGCAACGAGAGAAATCCCTCGGGGCTCGTGGGGCAGGTGGAGTTGGTTCATCACCCCCTGCAATTTCCCACTAGCAGAGGCTGTGGCAAACCTTGCCAACCCAAGCAGTGTGTGCCTCTGGGGATCCTCGATGAAGGGAGGGATGGCTCTGCTTTTGGACAGAGCAATACCCACTGTCTTCAGGCTGCTGAGTCAAACAGAAAAAGAGCTAGGAAGTGTTGTCTTCACCCCCGTGGGCGCAGCCGTGGTGTTGGCTGTGGCACATACATGTTAATCCCATGGTGACCTGTGCTCCCTGTCATGTGTGAAGGAGCGCTTTGCTCACCCTGCTGGAGAGGCACTCACTCAAGCAGAAAATAAGTTCACACAAATGGCTGTGAAAGTTGTGAAATTCCTGTTTTTTGACACTTTCAGGGTAAACACGTTTCCTACTGCAGTGGCCAGTGTAGTAAACAGGGAGAAATTGTGTGCATCTATACACACGTGTGCGCACATGTCGGATGACGGACATCTGGATGGCCATGCAAGCACCACCATATGGGATGTGTTCATGTTTAGGCTTAGAAAAATAGGGGAAAAAAATTGTTTTGCAGCAGTATGCTGCAGAGCAGAAGCGGAATCCCAGGGTTTTTTTTTTGTTTTTGGGGTTTTTTTTGGGTTTTTTTTGGGTTTTTTGTTTGAAAAAATTGTTTTGCAGCAGTATGATGCAGAGCAGAAGCGGAATTCCAGGTTTTTTTTGTTGTTGTTGTTGTGGTGGGTTTTTTTGTGTTTTGGGGTTTTTTTTGTTGTTTTGTTTGTTTGTTTGTTTTTGAGGGAAACCTAATAAAAATGCACATTTGCAGACAGACACACACGAAAACTCCACATTTCCGCAGACACGCACGAGGTGCCGGTGCCGCTTGTCAAGCCGAGGCGGCTGCACGCATCTGCATCTGCCGCCGTACAACACAAAAAGTTTTATTTCCTTTTGAATAGCAAGGGGCTTTCCCCGCCTGCCCGCCCCTTCCCCGGAGCTGTGCTCCTGACAATGCCCGGCTGCGTCGCTTGCTGGAGCGCCTGTCATTAAGCAATGCGCTGATTATTCTGGCAGCTCTGCTGCTCGGGTCCCCATGGACGAAGTCAGACATGGAGAGAATTGAATTTCGCCAAGGATGGGGCTAAAGGTCGTTCCATGCAGTGGACAGCTGTGTCTAGTCAAATCGAAACTATTGCTCCAAGTGTTACCAACAGAATAGCTGATAGCTCTGTTGTCAGTTCATTTACACTTGCATCCTGTTACAAATTAAACTGAAATTGTGGTGTGCTGAAGGAGCAGAAAGTCGGTTTTCTGCCAAGTGACAATTCCTTATATCACCAATTTCCAAGTGCTGCCACTATAGATCATTGCTAAGGGTTTTTGTGATTTCCAGAGATGAAGATTTAGGATTCTGATTTTCTGCCATGGGCAAAATTCCCATTAGCACCTGCTCTCATCTTCTAATCCCATAGGTTAAAAAGGAAATGCAAAGCTGTGGTAACTAGCCTCTTTTCTCAGCTCTGCTCACAAAGAATACCATAAAATACAGAATTGTTTCATGACTTTTCCCATTTTCCAAGCTTTCTTTTTCTTTTTCTTTTTCTTTCTTTTTCTTTCTTTTTTTCTTCTTACTTTTCTTCTTTTTTGATCTTCTTGTTATTCCTCTGTTTTCTTTCCTTTTCTTTTCACTTGTCCTTTTCCTCTTTTTCTCTTCTTTCCCTTTTCTTTTTGCCCTTTTTTCCCTACAATTAGGATGTTTGAATTCAGATACAATGCAAACTATGAAATACTGTAATTCTGCTACAAACTCTGCACTGAGGCAGGGTGTATCAGTGAGAACATCTTAAGAACACTGTTTATATGCCAATATTCATTTCAGCCCAGCCCAACATCTTCCCCTGAAACACTCCTAAATCTCTCCATCACCAAGACAGAAAAATGCCTTCTGGGCAGAAACACAGCCTCTCCCAGGATCCTCAATGGGTCCTAGCAACCGAGCTGAAAGCCTGGGACTTGACCACATTTGGAATAAACTTGCCCAAAAACATCAATGCTAATTAGCTCGTGTTATGAATGGATTAAGTGAGACACCAGCTGCAATGGGGCATTTTGATTTGGGTTGTGGCTGGGTAATTAGATTCACATAAGCTGGCTGGGGAGCTGTCAGTCAGCAAGCAGCAGCTCTCTGAGCTGTGTTAGGAAGAAGAGCTTTTCTGTGTCCCGTCATCTGTTTTGCTGTGAGCCTTTGGGTGATGTACCAGTAATCAAGCACAGCGCTGAGCATGAACTGAAACCCTCCCCTGAGCCACAGCCACGCAGCTCAGTGACTTCAGAACTCACTCCTCCTGCAGCAACACTATTTTATTTATACTGCAAAATACTCCTCGGATGGTGGCTGCTAATGTGAATGCCGTCCTTCCCTTTGATTTGTGCCTGCTTTCCCCCTGATTTCCAAATTGTCATTGGTGCTTGGAACAGTTTGGGGGGAAACGTGATTTATACTGTCGTGAAATGACCTAGAACAATTGCAACTACAGAAAAGTATGCAAACTGAATTTATAGATGAATGAATACATGCAAATCACAGAGTGATAGAATGGCCTAGGTTGGACCTTCCACTAGCCCAGGGTGCTCCAAGCCCCATCCAACCTGGCCTTGGACACTTCCAGGGATCCAGGGGCAGCCACAGCTGCTCTGGGCCAGGGCCTCACCACTCCCACAATAAAGATTTTTCTTTTATTTTTTTTTTCAATATCTAATTTTAACCTACTCTCTTTCTGGTGGTGTGAGCATCTGTGGTGAGCTGAGTCTCTTTCTGGTCCTGTGATCTGTGGTGTAGCTGGGTTAGTGGTTCTGGGGTCCCTTTCCAAGTGATGAAGAGAAATAGGTAACTCCAGGGAGGTACACCTATTTCAGACATCATCTGTGTTTGAAGGAGAGGATCCACAAGAGGAATCTCCAATGATTTGTTTAGATGAAGTTGTTTGGTTTATTTTTAATGGCTCAAACAGGAGGCAAATCCTTCTTTTCCTCCCAGATCTGGAGCTTTCACATAATATCCAGACAGCAACTTTCTTAAATGTGAAAAAGGCAGGGAGTAAAAAGGTGGGCTTGATGCTTCTGGCATAGAGACTTTATCAGCTCCATAAATAAAGGACATATGCATGTGATGCCTGACTGCATCTCAGATTGCAATACCAATGTTTTAAAAGCCTGCTGACAGAGCATCTGCTTATTTCATTACTCCTCCAATGTCTTTGCAGGTAAGTCATGCATTATACAGTATCATCTCCAGCAATGCATGAACAGGGGGGACAGAATGGAAAAATTCTGGATGGTCCATCACTTTCCCTTACCTTCCAGGAGAGTGGAACATAAGAAATCATGTACTCAGCTAATAGACAGAATTAACAAAATAAGATCCTGTTTTTAGTGCACTAAGATTTGAAGTTTTTAAAAAGAAAAGACTCTATCATGGTACTTTTTCTGAGTTGTCTGCTTGCACAGCAGAACAAAGATCATTTTCAGTAAACTCCTGCTCAGAAAATATACTGAGGGGATCAGTATTAGTCAGGTGAAAAAGGAAGTGTCATGCTTGACTGGAAAACATACAGTGGTGAGTTTCAAGAGCTTATGGTGAGATTTGACACTGCTACACAATTCTGAGAAGCACAGGTCCAGATTCAGCCTGGCCCTGACTGTAACCCAATCTGTCCTGTGTTATCACCAGTAGTGTGCAGTGTGTCAAAGGGTTAGTGGTCCCACCCTATTAAACCTTCCCTTTAGAAACAAAATTTGGTCCAGAGATTATAAAATGTGACTAATAGGCAAAAAAGAAAAAATATCTCCCCAGACAGGTTTTCCAGTCTGCAAATTCATGGACACTTCACCTTGTGCAGTGTCCCACTGCTCCACATCCCAAATGCTTCCTCTGGCTAGGTTTTCCAGTCTGCAAATTCATGCTAACCTTGTGCAGTGTCCCACTGCTCCACATCCCAAATGCTTCCTCTGGCTGTTGTTGACTAAAAATATTGGATCTTAATTTTTTATTTTTTTAGTATTTTTTTAGTAAGAGGTGATTTTCTCAGCCATGAATACCCACTTGACTGCATGGCACTGCCTTGGCTCAGTTGAGTCCATAATCCACCAATCCCAAGCCTTTCCTTTCAAATCTGCCTCCCTCCCTGGCCATGTGCTTTTGAGCCAATGTCCACAGGAGTCTGCTGTGTTTATTTGGGTACCTGCTGAGCTGTTTACAGGAAAAGACCCAATCCAAAAGCAGTTTTGTCACTGAGGAAGAGGCCTAAAAAGAAGATCCATAATGCCATATAATGCTGTGGTGATACATTATGGGTCAATAATGTATATTGACCAATCTACATACATCTTCACATCTTTTGGTGTTTGGTTGGTTTTTTGGGTTTTTTTTTTTTGTTTGCTTGTTTGTTTTTGTTTTGGGGTTTTTTTTTGGTGGGTTTTTTTGTTTTTGTTTTGGTTTGGTTTTGGGTTTTTTTTGGTTTTTGGGGTTTTTTTTGGGTTTTTTGGGTTTTTTTTTGGTCAGAGACAGCAAAGAGCTTTGAGACACCAGGATGCTTATGTAAAATGGGTTTCTGGGCCTCTGTCCATTTGATACACACAAAAATTATTTAGAAAATGCTCCTGCATCCTGCAGAGAAATGGATGAAGATGACAAAGAGAGTCATGGAAGCATCTTTCACTTCTGGACTACAGGAGAATGTAGGCAGCAAAATAGTTTTAGCTTTATAGGCTTTCCTAATAAGCATCCATCACTGAGGAAATACCATAAGATATTTTCCACAAGTATTCATTAGCTGTTGGGTTTTTATAAGCTTGGTTAGACTTTGTACACTTTCTCCCACCATTCTGTCATGTTTGCTCTTGACAAATATTCCAGCAAACATGTTTGCATGCAGCACTATTTGTGGAGGCTGTAAATACTGGAGAATATTCCTGAATAGTGCCTTTAATATTCCCACAGAAAACCTGCTTCCAGAGATTGTAATGTCCCTCTGTTCAGGAGACAAACACCGCCGTGTCATGCAGACATTTAACAGCCCGTGAACTGGGAAAAGATCAAGAAGAGTTTTTAGAAAAGAATTTCAAACACGTTTTCTTAGGCAAACAGCAATCTGCCAGTAGTTCACAAATCAACACACTGAATATGTCAAATGCCTGTCTGTTCCCATTCCTGGGATTTAAGGTCATGAACAAATTTTGAAAGCAAACCCAAATATTTTATTTGCTATTCTCCTCAGTTTCAATCTGTGGAAGAAAATAGATGTTTAAGAAAAAAAAAACTAAATTTTTTTTCCCCCTTTAAAATAGCTTCCATAACATAGTTTCTTATTGACTGATCTCTAAATAAGAGACTCTTGCTCTTGACTCCTGTTTAGATGAATTACTTCTAAGGCTTTTCTTTTTGTGACAGCGATGAATTGGTCAATGTTTGTATTAAGCTTTTCTAAGTGCACTATTAAACGGGAAAAACTTCAAAAATAAATAGGCCAGCTGACTCAATGATAAATTGAAAAGAGGGGAAGGTGTGTATTTTAGACAGAAGAATCATCATGGAAATTGTCCAATTGCCAAGCATTTGGAGAAGGGCCATGTGGAAAATGCTTCAAATAGGTACCAGACATTAGCTGCTGTTCAATAAATGAGACTGTGCTTTGCAAAAAAAAACCAAAAAACCCAAGAATCTCATCTCACCAGCTCCTATCTTGTCCTAAGGCTTTCCTAGGATCTAAATATTCCTGATAGTGTTGAAAGTAAAACCTTCAGGCGTTCTGTAAAAATCCTTTAAGTTCCTCTTGTCAGCATGACTGGAAAGCAAGCTTGGATATTTTATCTTACCCTTAAATGAGAAAAATATATGGGCAATGAAAAATGAAAAGGAAAGGGGAAGAATCCTCCTGGAGTTTTGAATTGCTTTGGGTTGTTAATAAGACCCAAAGTGTTGTTATTAAAAACTGAGTGAGGACAAATAAAATCCCAAGTTATTCCCCCGTTTACACATCAGAGGATCATAAGTGTGAATGGCTGTTTCAGGAGAGGACAGATGGCATTTTCATGGTGTTCCTCTAAATGGGTCTTAAGTTCTCTTTGTGGGTGGAAGTACAACCCTCTGTTTTTTCAGTCTGACAGACATCAGGGCAAGCTGGCAGTTCCAGGATAAGCTCCTGCAGTTGCCAGGCACATCCCCACATCCATGGAAAACCCTGTGATATTTAGCTGAAGGTGAGGCTAAGGGCCTGCAGTGGTTTCCCAGCTCTGGCTCCAACCCTCAGTAAACCTGCACTTCTCTGAGCTGTGCAAATGAGATAGCAGTATCTGTCTCACAGGGGGTGTTAAGAAGCTTAATTCATTAGTGTTTACAAAGTGTTTCTAGATCCTCAGATGTAAGGCTCTATAAACAGGCAAAGTATTACTAATTGCCAGCTTATACTGAATTGAAAATAAAGATGGTTTGAGGAAAGAAGTGCTGAATTTTCTGGTAAGCTGAATCGGTCTAGTGGCTGTAGGTTAAACAGTTTAAAGTTTAATTTTACATTAATATCATCTGATAAATCTCCATTTGTTTATATTGGTGTAATATTTGACCTTCTGTTTACTTTGGGAAAAACAAGAGTCTGAAAGGAGGGCCTCCTATGGTAAAGAATAAATCAAAGGCTTAATTCAAGTAATCACTTCTGAACATGTATCATGAAGTTGCATACTTTAAATGGAAGGAGTCTTGCTTTACAGAATGTGGCTTCAATTGTGATGTTCAATTTAAACCAAAATATGTCAGAAAAACTACCTTGCACCTCTTTGTGGCCAAGGAGAACACCATGGTTCCAAAGTTTAGAGTATTTCAAAGCATATGGGTGGATTTTTTTTTGTTTGTATGGTTTAGTTTCAAGGGGGTTTTTTGTCCTCTTCATACAGGCCTGGCAGGAGAAACAGACCATTTCATTTAGCTATTCCCACTTTCTGAATTTCCTGCAATGCTACAGAAATATCATGCTTGGGTTCCTACTTAACTTTTTGTTGGCATTTTGGAAGGTATCAGGAATAGGAGTAAGTTGGCTAACTTCTGCTGTTTGTACTTATAAGTTGTGTTATTTATATGCATTTTTCTGCAAAGCCTGATTTTTTAGAACCATCCCTTCTAAAAGGTTCCTTCAAAAATGATTCACTGTAATAGAAAGAAACTTACTTAGCGCTCTTTCACTCCTTAAGAAACACTACATTTTATGTTTTTCTGCCTCAAACCACACTTTTAAAAAAGTAGTGGATAACCATTTCCCACTTGGCCTCCAAAGGGTGAAATCCTCATCTGGTATAAATTGGCATAGCTCTATTCAAATCAGAGCAGCAACATTAATTCATTCCAGCTGAGGCTCCAGCCCTTAAAATGCCAGCAAGAAGAGTGAGTTTTGCACAGGATGGATTTTTGAGCTGGGTGGAAGGTTTTTCTGTGTAACTTAGCTATGTGCCTAGGCTCAGGGCTGTGGGAAACTGTGTGTTTGACATCTGCAGCATACGCAGCAAATGCTTTGGCAGTTTGAGTTAATGCCTTTTGAATTCACAGGTTGTTTACTTTCAGCTTGAATGTGGATTTGCTTTCAGCCTCAGTGGGAAATCTAACACAAAAAGTAATAGGACAAGCCATCTGTCCAAAAAGCTATGAGAATTCCTGGTTTTGAACCAATAACAGAGATCAGGGACAAGTTCACCCTATGTGTAATCTCTGCCAAATTATTGGCATGCTCCTTGGATTTCCGACCTGGGACCCGATCCCTCTGGTGCAGTGTGAGCACACATAGACTTAGGGGAAGAAACCTGCACAATGAGCATGGCCAACACGCCTTTCCAATGGTGGCTCCTACAGACAAGCATTTTTCCAGCCCTCTCTTCCTCTGCTCTGATTTACAACCCGTTTTGGCAGATAAGCTGTGCACCTGTGAGGCGGCCCCTGCTCCTCGGGGAGCAGTAAACAGCACGAGTCAATGGGAACCCCCAACTCCTGCCAACATTCCCTGCAAGTAAATACCAATCCATGTGTTAGTCACAGGCCAGAGAATGGTGTAACAACTGGGTTGATTGGGTCACTTTTTCTGAAAAGGGGGCAAATTTCAGCACTCTTTCAAGGGTCCAGATTTTTTTACTTTAAAGCCAAAAAGCCATGCCTCTGTCCCGCTGTGTAAACTAAAAAGTTGCACAAGGGCCAAGCTTTGGAAAAAAAAAAATCAGCATCATGCAGCATTCAGCAGGACACAGTGGACAGATTTTACTGAGAGCACAGCATGTGCTCTCCACAGGTAATGGAACTGCTCCCCATTCTCAAATGGTGACCTGGGCCTCATGCACCTGTCTTGATCACCCGCAAGAAGTGCCATCACCTTCAGTGAGAAAACAGTTAGCCTGTATGTACTGTGTCTAGAAGGCTGTGTCCTTGTTTTGGAGGACCCTGTGGTTTAAAATCTTGGTTACAGCTTTTCCTCTGATTTTGTCCATTGTTTCTGCTGACCTGGATTAAGTTATCCTTGTTTGGACCAGCTAGAAACAAGAGTCTTGATCTCCAAACCACTTGGGTGAGCTGAAGGTCTTTGCTTGAGTATTTAATAAATAATAGGGAAGGCAGAGAAAAAGGCAACAAGAAATCATTTGGAAAGAGCATCATCTGGTCTTTAACAACAAAACCTTCACTGCATTGTGAAGTGAATCTATAGGCTTTAAACCTTCATGAGGTGAATGGCTCAGGAGAACAGGATATCTGCCAGCATCCTTAGAAGCACACTAGCCTGATTTTGACCTGCCCTACACACAGAGCAGCATTAACTCAGATACCCTGGTGTAAATCCAGCCAGAGGTCAAACCCAGCCCTGCAGCAGCCCTGTTTGTCCAGAGGACTTCATCAAAACAGCACCATTCAGCATTCATTCCAACAGCACCAGGCTAATTTACCTCAGCCACACCTGGATTTCTGAAAACCGGAGGGCACTGGATCATGTTCACACTGTTTTCTTTCACTCTTCTCTGTCAAATCAGGGCTACTGCAGATTGAGTGGGGAAATAAGAGTCTCTTCAAAGTTCTTTTTTATTTGGTTTATTGATTCAATAGTATTTCATGGCTAATAACCACCCTTGACTAACAGGCTCATTTGAACCGGGAATGCTGTGGCCTCTTATGTAATTTAGTGGCAGAACAGCCAGTTTACAGATAAGTAGTCTGCTTAAGGTGGGAGAACTCAAGGCTTGTAGTCTTTTCTTAGGAAAACAAGCTCCTTTTTCTGATGATTTTTCGGGATCCTTCGCTGAAAGTTTTCCACAGAATCACAGAAGCTTTTTTTTCTTTATTTCCCATGTACTTGTGCAGTCACGAGAACAAGAATGGCTTGCAATTAAAGTAGCACAGTTCAGCCTTCTCAAATTAAAAACTTTTTTATTAGCTTTTTTTCTTGGAACCAGAGGCAGATGAGCCAAAACACTGCATAAAATAAGAAGAAAGCAAGCTGGTTTTGTTGTGTTTTTGGCACGGACAATGGCTTTCAGAGATACTGGAAGTCATGCAAGAAGAGTGTGTTCTTAAGAGACTTCTAGCCCTGCTCTGAAAACTGAGGGCTTTAGATAAGAGTCTGCATGTGGGGATCTTTATCCAAAACAAACCACCCAAACTTTTGCAGTCACTAGTACTGATTTCCTCCTCTGCATCTCTCTGTGCTGTTGCTCACACACAAGTTCTTCAAGGCATCCTAAAAGCTTTTCTTTGCCCGTAACAATTTAATTGCCTCTTGGCTAAGATTTTCTCCTCTGTGAAGAGAAAGAACACGATTAAAGTGCCCGTGCTGCCCAAAGAATTTCCTCTCCTCAGCCTCAAACACCGGGACTGTTTTCCTCCCCCTTCTGCTTTGCCACATCTCTGCGTTTTGCACGATTGTTTCCTATTTTTTTTTTTCCCTGCCTGGAAAAATCCAACGTTTCCTCCCCCTCCCATGGCAACATGGGTGACACAGAGAGAGAAATCAGCACAGTGTCAGCAAGAGTTTAGCCCCGCAGCTGGGACCTGAACTTTCAGCAGCGGAGCACAGCACTGGGTCACTGCACCAAAGCAAGCCAGACTGATACAAAGTGCTTGCTCACCCTGGGAAGCATCAGAAGCCAGTTGATAAAAATCTTTAGGCATCCTCTTTTGTGACCTTAGGCTTTTTTTTTTTTCCTGGGAAAATGACCATGGAGTGTATATTCAGCATCATGACACCCAAAGTGATGCAATATTTGGGTGCTCTCTGCACTCAGGGGGTGATATTGCATTGGGGCAGTGTGGATTTTAGAGCTGTTGAAGATGGAAATGGAGCGTGTGGACTCAACATGCTGCACACGGTGTGAAGTTTTCAGCTGTGAAGACCTGAACGATCACGTCTGCCAAGAGTTAATGTGCTCAGAAAAAGGATGCTAAAATATTCCTTCCCACTCCAGTTTGCAACTGAGAACTTGCTAGCCTGTAATATATTTTATTTATAGCATCTTTTGACTCAAAGGATCTGAAAGAGCCTCTCTCTGGGAGTCACTTCAGTGATACCTGCAGGCAGGGGTGTTTCTCTGCAGATGGCTCCAGCTGAGGTGTCAGGGCCTTCTTTTCCATGGACTCATGTAAGGAACCTCCTCTGCCTTGCCAAATGCCAGCACTTAGTAATAAGGGATAGAGGGAAGGGCAGAAATCTGCCCTAATAAACCTCAATAATAGCAAACAGAGAAAACTGGCATATAAACCCCGTGGGAGAGAGCACTGAGATGTCACTGGCTGGCTTTGGAAGCAGACATTGGGAGGAAGTATGGGCAATGCTGGATGATATCCTTACGCAAAGAGCTTGGGACAGTAAAACCACAGCTCAGAAGAGGGCATCCAGGTGGCCCCACATGGATAACACTCCAGCCAACCTAACCAGATCCAGCTGTGCTGTGGTAGCCTGGAGAAACTCCAACAGAGACCCTGTGCAGGGCATGCAGTGGTGGAGGTGCTCCTAAGGGGAGAGGCTGGGTTTAAATCCTCAAACTCACACATCCCTCAGTGAGCACAGTCACAGCAGGGCCTTCTGCTTATCTTAAGTCCACTTCAGCACCTGCCCATCAGCAGCTGGCTGAAAAGGACCAGGGGACCAGAGGACCAGCTCCTCCATGTGGCTCCTGGCAGCTGGAGAGGTGTCACCCAGCCCTCTGCTCCCCTCCTGTGCCATCCCTGCAGGCCAGGGAGGCAAAAGTCAGGCCCAGCTGATGGGTTTGCAAATCCAGCCCATGATTTCTGCTTCATCCACAGCCAGGAGAGGTGTTGCCAAGACACATATTAGGCAGCTGCTCAGGACACTGCTGTGTCTGTACCACCCTGAGCATGCTGCCTGCCTGCCTCCCGCTCTGCCTCTGCAGCCCCATATCAAGCCAGTTGTTTTGCTATTCCCTGAGGTGGCCAGAATGTATTCAGCAAGAACCACTTTGGCACTTCTGCTGGGTCTTCTGAGAGATTTGCCACAGGGAGGGAGTGTCCATCTGCTTCAGCGTCCTCTAAGTCCTGTGTTTTCTAAGGAGTCCTGATGTTTCTCCATGGAAAAAGCCATCCAGGCAGTCTCATGAAAACCCCAGGGGCACCAGGGGTTGTTTATGGGGCTGCCCCCTACCCTGGGTCTCTAGACAGGTTTTCAGATTAATACACTCATGCCTCCATGATGAAATCCTCAGCACATCTCTCCTCCCTCCATGTCCTTCCCAAGCCATCCCCAGAATCAGCATTATTATATTTTTTTCTCTAAATCTCTTTCCTCCAGGCACCAGACAAGGTGTATTTGATAGCACTTTATCTCTGTCATGCATATGTCAGTGTCTGAAACTGGTTTAATAGGAGTCACATCACTGGATGGAAGTTGGCTCTCTCAGGTCCTTTCCATGGAGAACAAGTGTTTTGCCTCATTCTCTATCTTCCAACAAAAATTGACTCCTCCCTCCTTTCAGGAGGGGGCTGGGGTTAGAACACCCTGGCAGCCCAAGGGTTGCATTGCCTGCTTTTAGGGCATCTGTCACTCCTCCTGAGAGAAGAGAACATTCTTCTTGTGTGGAAAGGTTTTGAGGTTTTGAGTGGTTTTTTTTGTTTGTTTGTTTGTTTGGTTTTTTTTCCCCTGTTCTTGGTCCATTGAATATTACATAATCTATCACTTCCTTCGGTGCCACTTCCACATGTGCTGCTTCAGATTTGGGGGTGGGAATGGGAGGGATTTCCCCCAGAATCATGGAATCGCAGAATATTCAGGGTTGGTAGGGACTCACAAGGATTATAGAGTCCAGCTCCAAGAATCCACCATGTACCTGAGAGTGTTGTCCAAATTCTCTAGCAGCCTTGGTGCCTTGAGTGTCCTAGAGTGCCTGACCACCCTCTGGGTAATAAAACCCCCTAATATTCATTTTATACCTTCCTTGACACAGCTTCACGCTGCTCCCTCAGGTCCTGTCTCCAGAGGGAAGGTGGCAAGCTATGGACAAGCCCTGGGTTTATGGAAAAGCTAAGAGGGAAATAGGGGGAAAAAAACACCAACAAACTTAAGAGGGAAAACAAAAAAAAAGGAATAAATATTTGGGAGGAGAGTGTTTAAAAGGAGAGAAAAACAAATCAAAGCTGGTGCCAGGCTAACACCAACAAACTTAAGAGGGGACGGGAAAAAAAAAAAAAAGGGGAATGAATATCTGGGGGGAGAGTGTTTAAAAGGAGAGAAAAACAAATCAAAGCTGGTGCCAGGCTGGAACCAGCAGCTGGTTGCCAGCACAGCAGGCTGAGAAGTTGTTGGTGGAAGCGCTCAGTGCCATGTTTGGGCTGCTTAAAAAAAAAAAAAAAATACAGCGTGTTATCCTGCCTCTGCCTTCCTCCCGGCCCCACAAGCAGGAGGAGGGACTCGGCCGCCCGACTCGGGCTTGCGAGGGATGCGGAGCGTGTCCTGCCCGCCGGGCGTGTGCCCGCACACCCTGGGCAGCCCCGGGTGAACCGTGGGAGATGCCAGGGCATCGGCAACCACGGCACGACCCTTCCTGGCCATGCGGGGGGAGGAGGTGCGGGGACGGAGGAGAAAGGGGAGGGTGGAAGGTTGCAACGCTTGGCTGGAAAAATTTGAGAGGAGTACAAAAGGGAGCGCGGTGAAAAGGGGTGGCGGCGGGGAAGGGGGCAGGGGGCTGAGAGCCGGCTGCCGTGGAGGTGGAAGGAGATGGATGCTGGGAGGGCGTGGGGAGCCGCGGGCAGGGCTGGGGGGCTGCGGAGAGCCCGGCAGCCGAGCAGCGGGGCTCATTTTCCTCCTTTCTCTCCGCCTCCCTCCGCCGGGCGCTCGGAGGAGGAGGCGAGACAAAAAGCTGAACCGGTGCCAAGAAGGAGCCGCAGCGGCTCGAAAATGGCACTCCGCGCCGCGCTAATATTTCGAAGCTGGGCTGTGCTGGAGAGCAGGGGGAACGTGTCAGGAATGAGAATGGCTGGGACCGTGGGGCTGCTGGCCGGGCTCAGGAGGGTCCTCCCTCCTCCCTGCCTCCCCTTCGCCTTTTAAACGTGACCCTTTTCTCCTCCAGCTCCCCGCCACCCCCAGTGATATTTAGGAGCTCTGGGAAAGGGAGTGGATCTTTGCTGTAAAGGGTCTCATCCCCTCCTTCCATCTCCGTATCGGGGAGGAATTGTAATTTTATTTTTTTTTTTTTCCTCCCCCCTAAGGAGGAAAAGAAGACTCTCAGGGAGTTTTCTTACTGTTTTCCTGTTGCCCATCCCCTCCTAGCCGCTGTCCTCCTCCTCATTGTGCCCATCAGGCTGCTGCTGTGGCTCTGTGTCTCGATGCAAGGTTACTTGTAGGACACAGGAGTGAGTCTCTGCTGCAAGGTGCAGCGTCGCCTGCGTCGGTGTTTCCCTCCGCTTCTCATTTGCTGCGAGATGAGGCAACTTCCAAGCGCTCAGCTCAGCTCCTGCTTGATGCAGTGGCGCTGTTTGGGCTGCAAAAAGCCCCTTTCCTGCAAAAACCTGTCTGGATAAAACAAACAAACAAGCAAACAAACATGTAAGGCCGAAACTCCGTCATTTTGCGATGTTGGTTCATTTGCAAGAAACAGGATGGAGTTTTGTGGTGGTTTACATCTGAAAGGGAAGATTTTGCCCTGTGCTCATGCCCTTGTTGTTCCCTTTGCAGCCAATGAAAAAATCCAAACCAAACCAAACCAAACCACCTCTTTTTAAAATAAGGGTTTTTATTTATTTATTTATTTATTTATTTATTTATTTATTTTTAGCATTTAAAAAAAATTATAAACCTGTAGTAGTTCAGTAGTTGCAGTTAAATACAAAAATATTCCCCCCGCCACCCCCCTTCCTGCTGCACAGATGTTCCTTTTTGGATCATTCTGGAATTTATATTTAAAGTTTTAGGTCATCTTTACAGAAACTAGGGACAGGAGAAAGGGAAAATCCCAGTCTCTGGTTTTGAAAACAGGTCTAGATCCTGTTAGAGCAGCAGTTTTAGCCCTCACATAGTCAGCAGGTCAAGTTCAAGGAGACCTTTCTAAAGCAAGGGCAGAGCCTCATTAGCTTGCTGCATCTTAGAAGCTGGTGGATTATTGGGTTGTTAGCTTGGCCCATTTTGTAGTCTCAGGCATGGGATGATCCCTGTGACCTCTTTCTCACCTGAAAACCATGCCCTAGTACACATTCAAACCACTTCAAACCTCACCTTTGGTCTCAGACATGCAGGCCTGGTTTGGGAGCACCTACCCCTGCCCAGGGAAGGCTTTTGGAAATGCTCTTATAAATAGGGGGGAGTTCAGGCAGACTTAAAGGTGTTGTCTTGCATGCTCCCCTCAGCCTCTTCTCACAGCTCCTCACAGATCAATAGTTCTTGCTCTGTGGAGGATCAAATTCTCTGTCCCAAATTAATGCTGCTGGGAGTGGCACTCATTTCTAAGTTGATGCCAACAGATTTTGTATGGAGTAGGATGAACAAAGCAGCTGATCCCTTGCTCTTCCTCACCTCTCAGCTGTACTTTACACGCTGTATTTGCTGCAGTTCAACGTGGGCTTGTGCAGAGAAGGTGCTGCCATTCCTTCTTGCTCTTTTTCCTTTGTTGTGACTGCAGGGTGTGCAGTGCTTGGCCCAGGAAAGCTTGGTTTCTTCACCATGGAAATGTCAACAAGAGGGTTGGCCAAAGAACCTGGAGAGTGTTCTTGTACCTTCCACACAATCCTACCTGTTTTCTCTGAATAAAGGACATGCATAAAACACATGGGTTTTCTGTAAACACGTGTGCATGCTGTCTGGTTTTCAGTTGTCCCTTTGGATGCCATGAGTGGAGCTGTTTGAAATACCTTCTCCACCCAGGGCACACACCATGCAGCCCTTTCCTGAATTTCATAGAATCACAGAATAATCCTTGCATGGTTTGGGTTGGAATGAACTGTAAAGCTGATGGAGTTCTACCCCCTGCCATGGGCAGGGACACCTCCTACTACACCAGGTTGCTCCAAGCCTTGTCCAGCCTTGGACACTTCCAGGGATCCAGAGGCAGCCACAGATGCTCTGGGCACCCTGTGCTGGGGTTTCTCCACCCTAAAAGCCAAGAATTTCTTCCCAATATCCTATCTGTCCCTGCCCTCTGGCAGTGGGAAGACATTTCCCCTTGTTCTGTCACTTCATGTCCTTGTCCCAAGTTCCTCCCTGATTCTCCTGGAGCCTTTTTGGGTGTGGGCAGATGCTCAAGATCTCCTTGGAAACCTCTCTGCTCCAGACTGAACAATTACCATGCTTCAGTCCTTCCTAGTAGGTGAGATATTCCAGAATTTTCCAGATGTTCTTGCTGACACTTTTGGCTGCAGCTACACCCGTTCCTCTGGGAAGAACCTCCTTTTTTTAACCTGAGATCTCTAAGGATGGGAATCTCAGGGATCTGTGGGATTCTAACCTGCAAGAGAAAGTGGTGGTTAAAGCCTATCAACATGACCCACGCAGACCCTGGTCCTTGTCCTGACCCATCCAAGTACAGACCACTGCTCATGTGCTTTCAGATCTGGAGCCAGTTTGTGTTTCCTACTGATTTAAACTTCTTCAGTGTTCATATACTTCAGTTATCAATTAACAATTCCCAACAGGTTTATAGAGAGGATCCCAAAGGGACAGGTATTAATGGATGCGGAGTGACAGCATCCATGTGTGCACAGCAGCAAAATAGTTGTTCAAGAAGGAGAACTGGGAGCAACAAATTAAGGCAACAAATTAAGTCATCTTCACAAACTTTGTTATTTCAGTAGACAGACCTCTTTCATTTCTTGAAATCTTGACCATAGGGGAGCTTGTGGAATGCATCTTGTCCATCTTGGGGCAAAAATGCTACTCTTGTTCTTTCTGAGTGGTCAAGTCAGCCATCTGGGCAGCTTGGTCATGCTTCCCAAGGAGGGAAGGCTTTGACAAGGCAGCTGTAGGTTTTTTGTCTTCATTTCTCCCTGTCTAAAAGAAGTGTCTTTGGATATATTCTCCAGAAATATGATGTCTAATGTGTCTCAAGTTGCTTCCTTCAAATCCTTCATCCTTTTAGCAGTTTATAATGAGAAATATTGTCTACTTGGAGTTGTTATGAGGTAACTTGTATCTGGAAGGGTCAGTCTAAAGGGCTCTTCTGAGGCTGTCTTCCACTCCTTCTCCCCACACTTTCCCCACTCACAGTCTTTTTTTTTTTTTTTTGGTTTTTTGGGGTTTTTTTTGGACCTGTAACCTCACATTTCTGTAATCTAAATGTGCAAATGCTTTGCAGTCACGGTCCAGTAGCTGGGTTAATCTCAGACCCCTGGAGTGGCAGATGGCTGATTTGTTGCTGATTCCAGTTATAGAGAATTGTGTCACCTATTATCTTTGCACAGACTGATGCTTAAAAGGATGCCTTTGGCAAAATCACTGAAAAGCAAAGCAAAGCAAAGCAAACACTCTCTGATCTGCATCACCACAGGTGAAAATGTGAAATATTTCACCTTTGTGTGAAGGGCTGGAGAGGTGGACAAAGAACAGAGGAGGAGGGAGAGGAGGAAGGGGAGAGGAATACCTCATTTTCATACCAGAAGTACCAAAGCACAGTGCAGAGCATGTTTGCTGTAGTCACATTGTAGAATCATGAGCACTTACTCTGTTTTAAATGGTTTTGCAATGTGGTAATCCTTGGCTTCAGCTCCCTACTTTAACTCTTACACAAACCAGGCAGGTTGGCTTCTTGTGACACCTCCCTGCTCTCTTCCCAAGCTTTTCTAGCAAAGGTTGTCACAGGAATCCCCGGCATCACTCCCTGAGACCACGGCTCATTGTGTGCCCCACAGCTGCTGGGGAAAGCTGTGGTGGCTCTGGCATGCCAACATGCTCACAAGGGACACTTGGGAGGGGAAGTTTACTCATCTGTGTGGGGTGAGGGAACCTTGGGGGACCCTACAGAACACTGCAGGACCGAGGGGGGGCCCCACCACTGGGTGCTCACAGGGCCCTGTCTGGCAAGTGGCGGTAGTGGTTTCGTAGTGAAACATTTAAGGAAATCAAAAGGGCAGAGCAAAACTCTGGATGCTTGTGACCATTTTCTACACAGTCATCCCTACAATCAAAGTTTTCTCTCTTTCTCTTTGCTTTGGGAAACAGAGTCAGATGAAGAATTTGGGAAGAGAGTGTGGGTTCCCTGTGCAGAGTCCAGTGACGAAATCTGTGAACAAGGTAAGAACAAGGGGATATGGCTGTGATGATTTTTGTTTTATCCTTTTCTCATTCCAAACACAAAGTTGGACACAAAATTTAGCTATGTGTATCACAGAAACTGATAGTCCAAGCACCAAGCAAATGAGCCTAAAACATTAATTTGGGTTTCTTGTAATGCATGCCATTATGATGGTTTGGGTTTTAAAACAGTTCGTATCATATCCAAATGATCTATGTGTGAATAATTGTTACCAACCTCCTGACACCAGGACCTAATTAGGAAGTAACAGCCTTAAATAGGCCATTTGCGTACTGAGCTTCCATATGTCTCCTTGCACAATTTATTTGCTCCACTCCACTGAGGTATAATGAGAAGAAAACTCTTAGAACTGCTTTTGACTCTGAGGGTCTTCTCTTCATCTCCTATACAGTTATAGCCCCTATTAAGATAATATCTCTTTCCCTGTCTTCCGAAAGAAAAAGCTGTGGTACTTTTAGTCCAGATTGCCCAAGCTTCTCTGTTTCCAAGGTTTCAATGGAAATGGAGTGAAAAAGTGCCAAAAAAATGCAGACTGAGAAAAATGGAATGCCGTCAAGGAAAGCAGAAAGGTCAGGATGATCAGGATGATCTTGAGGGAATACTCCCTATCCTATCTACCTCACAACCCTGCTGAAAGCTGATGCCATTGTATTTCAGTTGTCATTGTATGGATGCAAAGAAAGGATGTATCTGGATAGAAGCAATTTGAAGATGTTTTTATTGGTCTTGTTTGGCTTTCTTCCTGCTAGGATGTGAGGATGGGGGAAAGGTTGGTGCAAAGTGTCTTGGATTTTTTCTTAGTTTTGAATATTTTTCTCTGTCTGAACCAACATCCTCCCTGGGACTCCTTGTACACGTTTAAATGCATGGTATGTTCTTCAAGTGTACTTTCAGAATATATTCTTTATTTCCAAACAACTCTTGCATGCACGACTTCATCTTACACTTAATGTGTCCCACTTTTACTCCCATCATTCTGAAGTCAGAAAAACCTAAATGTGTGATTGTCATTTTCTGTCATGATAAACTAAAATAAATTCTAAAGGTGTGGGTTTTTTTGTTGTTTGTTTTTTGGTTTGTTTTTTTTTTTCACCCCAAATCTGGATCTTGTTTAGTGTCCCAGAGAACGACAACTCTACTTGCAATGATTTTGTTTATGATAATTTAAGTGTATGTTCCTTTCCAGGAATTGTCATTGCCTTCCAGAAGGGAGGTTAGTGCTAGTCCCCTCGCAGTGATAATTATAATCAGACCTGTCAGCCTTCACACAGTCTACACTTATCACTTGCATTTAGAAGGATTTTTCCTGAAGCCTATTACCAGTTCTGCTTCTTCGGGAAAAACAGTCATGATTTTTTCTCCTAATCTTTGATGGCTCTCAGCTTTGAAAGCATGGAGAGGAGCAAAATAACTGCCAGTTGTAGTTAAAGAAACTGTCCGTTGGTCCTGGTATGGAGCTCTGGAAAGCCAAAGAGTGGGCGGATAATCTTGGAAATGCTGAGGGGCTTAATTTGTTTGTGACAACACTTCAGGTGTGCTGGAAACACAAAACAGTTTTCCAATGGTGTTGGTCTCAGGAAGAGCCTCTGCAGACCTGCTAGACATGGGCTTCAGGTGGCAGGTGGCTCTTGGCAGTGGTGCCCTCTCTCCCTGCTGTTCTGGGCAGCCATCCCTGCCCATGCTGAGAGAATTGGAAGCAGGATGGGCAGAGAAGTGGCTGCAGTTGCTGCTGGAGGCAATGACTGGCATCACATGGACCAGTTGCCACCAGTGGAGCAGTGACCAGCTGGGCCAAGACATGGTGTTGAGTAGGATGTGGTTCAGTATTTTATTCATCCCAGGATGCTTGAAAATTGTCCCCCTTAGTGCTATTCCCTGGGAAACACGTTGACCCATTTATTATTTCCCCCATTTTCACTCCATTATTGCTATTGATGTGCTGCTAACCCTCCTTTCTTACCTTTCTGGTTTTTACTAGCATGAAGACAAAAAGGTGAAAGTTTTACCATTCCACTAGACTAAATGAGTTATGTATCTTTAAGTTCTTCCTCTGTTATTACCATGCTTTTTGTAATTTACTCAGAGATTTAGGCTCCCTTGATTTTGGCAGAATCTGAGGGTGGTCAGCACTTTATAGTTTTTTTTAGCAAAGAGATTGTGGAAGATTGGGAACTCTTATGTGCAGTTTTATATTTACAGTGCACAAGGATATGACTTGCCTTTATTTTATTTAAATTCACTGGGAACTAGAGATTTATTTATCAGGTGTCATTCCCTGAAGGATGAATAATGCCATAAAGAGAAGACTTCATCTATTATACAAACAGATTTGAAGGCTTTGCTATTACATTGCTCTGCCTGTTGAATGGAGTAAAAATGCCTTTGGCTGAACAGAGACAGAGTGATACTTAGCAGTAGCATCTTATGACCTTTTGATCAGCTGAGATCTCAAGCCATATTAGTGGACAGATTATGATGTGATGGAAAGAAGGCCAGGAATAGCCTTTTCATCATGAGATCTTTTCTGTGAATATCCTTCTTGGGTGTATTCAGGTGGTTAATCACTGGGGCCAGGGCAATCATTTGGAAGCAGGGGAGTGAAATGCTGGTAGAGACAATCCAAATACACTCAGGTTGTTTGCCAAATGCAGCTGGATATTAGAGCTGATAGTTTCTTCCTAATATTTTCCTACCCTCCTGTTTCTATCAAGGCTGTGGGTGACCTTGTGATTTTTTTTTCCCATCTGTAATAACCACATTTTGGCTGAAAGAGCAGCACAAAATGAACCTTGAGTCCTTGGACCACAGGGGAGCTGCAGTTGCGAATCAAAGGAATGCACACGGTGAATATGGATATCAGACTGTGAAGGGAAACTCACATGAAAATATCTCTGTCATTTTAGAGATAGTAACAGTAGTGCTTGAATCTATTTCAACCCTTCCAGGGAAAAAAAGAAATAATGCAGGTTTTTCAAAAAATGCACAGCCCTGACAGTATTTCTCATTTTACAGGGCCAACCAGAGCAGAGAATTACTTTTACTTTCTCTTACCTGCCTGTGCCAAGTTACTCCTCAAACTTGGCTCTAGCTTTGAATTAGCCTCCTTTTCTTTGTAATGTCCAAGAAGAATCTGCAGCCTCCTTGAAAATCAAACATAAAAAATCACTTGTTCACTGTTGACTCTGCACATCAATAGCAGTTGTGCCAAAGATTGACCCAGGTGCTGTGGTCACTTTTGGAAGGAAAAGGGGCAGACACGTGGATGTGGAGTACCTCAGGGCCTGTCTGAGCACAATTATATGCCCAGGCAGCCCATGCTGGTTTTGGGCTATGCAGCATCATCCTGTACATTGCTAGCACGGGGTGGGGGGTGGGGGGTCCGAGTTGCACACAGTTTTTTCCCTCCTGAAGACAAACAAGATGCTTATTTCAGTGTCAGGAGGAAGAAGGTCTGGCAGCGTGAGAATCCCAAACCAGTGTAGTAGGGATGATGATGCACCAGGCGTGGAGAAAAATAGCTGTCAGAGAGTAGTGAAAACTCTTTGAAAATAAGGAGGTTTTGGAGGTGGGAGAAGCTCACAGCAGGACACTGTCTCCTCTCATCTCCCCCAGCCTCTTCAATCAGGTGCCTGCTGGGCTTCCCACCCCTCCTGCCTTTGCACGAGATGACAGGATTGTAAGGCATTAGATTCTGCTGGCATGAAGGAATCTGCCATCTTCCTGGCATTATTGCTTCCTGACTCAGGAAGCCACTGTGAAACATCGAGGCTGTGAGCACTCATGGTGCTTTTCAGCTGCTACTTCCAGGGCCACAAAGGGGAGTTGCAAGGTGACACCAACTCCTGACACAGGTCTGCACCTTCTTTTCCTTGGGAAAAAACAGGCAAAACTGCAAAAGGTGGATGGCAGCCTTGGTTCTATCCACAGAGAAAGTGCCACTACTGAAATACAGCCAACCCACCAGGATAAGGAGTTCCCTCCCAAGATCTGTCTGCAAGGATTAAGTAGGTTGCTGCACAGGTGATTGTCAGAAGCATCATGAGCTAAACCATTCAAAGGGGTGCATTCCTCTGAACAGTTGTTATAAGAGTTTCTGATGGCAGCTTTGAAACTTCTTCACTGGGAAGGCTTTGTGGTGTGTGTGGTGGAGAGAGTGTAGGCATGAGCTATTTCCTCTGCCTCCCTGCTCTGCCTTCAGTCCCTGTGGGATGGAGGATGCCCAGATTTGGGTGACATAGTACCAAGATCTTCCCTCTTGGTTTGGGATTGCATTAATCCTGCCCTACCTTCTGCCAGATGGCCTTGCCTTGATAAAATCAATTCTCCTCAAAGTAAAAGAGCTTGCCTTCATCTTCTTGTAGCTCAGAGACATCCATGAAAATAGAATTGCTCTGCTTTTTGCAGGTCAGGACAGAAAGTTGCTATGGGACATATAGCAGTATCCCTGTGGTTTATTCCCAACAGGCCCCTCATAGTTGTTCATTCACTGGGATTCACCAGCAGGATCAGGGAGAGAGCTAGAAGGGTAAAAGCTGGAAAACTCGTGGGTTGAGATAAAGACAGTTTAATAGGGAAAATAAAAGCCATGCACACCAGCAGAGTAAAAAGGGGAATTAATTCCCTGCTTGCCATGTTCAGGCATCTGTTGAGTCACCTCCAGAGAGTTGAACCCATCACATGTAACAGTGACTTGGGAAAACAATCACCTTCACCCCAAACATTTTAAATGTTTCTAAATCCTAATTCCCCTCCCTCCTTCTCCCCACTGTATACACTGAGCATGGTGTCACAGGGTCTGGAACATCCCTTTGGTCACTTGGGGTCACCTGTCCTGGCTGTGTCTCTTCCTAAATTCTCAATCACCCCCATCCCTTCCCCAGCCTGGCAGTGCAAAAAGCAGAAAAGGCCTTGGCTCTGTGCAAGCTCTCCTCAGCAATAACAAAAACATCTCTGTGTTATCCACCCTGTGTTCAGCACAAACCCAAAACTCAGCCCTGTACCAGCCCCAGGGAAGAAAAAGAACCCTGCCTCAGACAAAACCAGCACACCAATAGTTGGAGCAGCACAGTCAGAGCACATGGCAAGTACTTGGGCTGGGATGCTTTTCTGGGGGTAAGCAATTTCAATTAGCAAACTTTGAAAATGTAGTATCAGACAAATGTCAGTGATGTGCAGTGGGATAAGGAGGACAGTGATTTGTTTATGAAGTTCATCTGTCCACGCATAACAATTTTTTCACTTTAAACACACCACATCTGGTTCCTTGCAAAGATTCTTAGATTGCAGACAGCAGTAAACACGCGTCCTATTGAGTAAGAGTGATTTCATGAACCAGCAGAAGGATTACTTGTCATAACCAAATTTACAGCCATACAATTCCCTTTTTCTGGCTGGAAAGAAGTAATCTTGATCGGGAAAAGAAATATGTCATAACAATAACTTAAGCAAGTTAAACAGTATCTGGGGACGTTCATGGGAATGTAACTGGGTATACTCAAAGTACTAAACTAGTTCTCAGCACACTTTTGGTCCAGCTATCAAGCTCCTAAATCATCCTTAAGCATGGATCAAGGTTCATCCCTGTGAGCTGTTTGCATTTAGCCGCTGGGCTAGGAAAGCTAAGACACGGTTGTGAGCAGAGGTACAAACCTCTCTGTGCCAGTTGGCCTCCACGCCTGGGAATATTTTTGGGCACATTTAATTACTACTGGCTGAAGAGGCTCAGGCCCAGCTGAGAAACTGGACTCCTTCACTCTAAACTCCGTTTGTCAGCAGTGGGAGAGGGGAGCCACCAGCAGAAGCTGATTCAGCCTCCCTCCATCCTGACCTGCCCAAACTGTAGACAGTTGCTAAGGCAGCTAAGCCCGCAGGGTTTAACATGCTGATAGCAGAGGAAAGGCTGTATTATCCCCCAAAAAGCAACACATAGTACATTTCTAGCATATTTACTAGGCACCTCCCCAGCCTCTTCAAGCTCTTGTAAAAAGATGATAAAGTCATTGGGGTGTTCTTTCTTGCAACGGGGATTGTCACCCATTATTTTTAATTTTTTTTCTCTCTCTTACCATGAGGGGGTTCCTTTTTCAATAAGTTTCAGCTATTAGATAGGTGTGCTGTATAATTTGCTTTCAACAGTTTGATACTTATATGTGTCTTTAGGAGACAATTATAGACTTATACATAATAAAGAAGCTCATGGAAGGATACAGCACTATGTCTTTCAAATGTAGGTAAACCCTTTGTTTGATATACAACGTTTTATTTTGAGTTCAAATGTATTTACACATATATATAGATATAGGTATCTATTGTTTTCTCACTGAGTTAAAAACCTCATTGAACAGAAATAACTTTGGCTCAGCTCCTGCAACCACAGTATAATGCTTCATTATCTTTTCTTTCATTGAAATCTTCTCATGCACAAGGTGATCTAATTTAATACTTGTTTAAACATATAAAACAAAACATTTTCCCTTCAAGAATACCTCAAGTGTTTGGTCACAATGGGGATGAAATTATTGATTGTATTTGGCACACATTTGGAAACATGACCTTAATCTGCAGGTTTCAGGGGGAAAAGGTATTTTCCCCAGGTACGGCAGTAAGTCAGATAAGTAAATTATACTTTTGACATGTTAAAGATGTTCCATTTTAGACAAAGGAAGTGATATCCCAGTTGTGTCACTGAAACTCAATGTCCTGTGTTGCTTGTTAACAGCTGCACATTTGTTGTTTCAGTGTCCCAGTTTGCTTTCAAGTATAAATGAACTGCTACATGCCAAATAATCAATAGTTCTGCCAGCTCTGGAAATATAATATTGCTATTAATATTGATCCACCCAACAGAAATCAAGGCATCAAATTTTGCAGGCATTACTTG
Source organism: Passer montanus (assembly GCF_014805655.1). Classification (NCBI taxonomy): domain Eukaryota; kingdom Metazoa; phylum Chordata; class Aves; order Passeriformes; family Passeridae; genus Passer; species Passer montanus. The sequence goes on from NW_024373923.1 coordinate 176,197, forward strand.
CCAGCACCCTGCGTTTTACCTGCAGAGTAACCGCTTGAAAATCACTATTCCCCAGGGAATAATGTTTTATGCTCACCCCCATTCCCTGTGTCATAATGAGCACAAATATAAACACAAAGGGATTGGGGCACAGGTGATCAGCAGATAGGGTGCATAAATATTTATTTCAGCCTTCTGTGGTGTCTTGGTACAGCAAACCAGATGCAAAGAGCACCAGTGGAAAAAATATGCATCAACCCTAGTGTCCATCTCTAAGAGCACAGCAGACAGCCTGGCTGGCCAAAAAAAATCAATGTCCTGGATCTTAGAACATTTTATAGTGCCTAAAGGGGCTCCAGAAGAGCTGGAGAGAGACTTTGGACAAGGGCCTGACACAGGGACTGTTTCCCACTGCCAGAGGGCAGGGTTAGATGGGATATTGGGAAAGAATTCTTGGCTTTGAGGGTGGTGAGGCCCTGACACAGGTTGCCCAGAGAAGCTGTGGCTTCCACACCCCTGGGAGTTCTCCCAGGCTGGATGAGGTTTAGAGCGCCCTGGTCTAGTGGGAAGTGTCCCTGCCTGTGTCGGTGGGGCTGGACTAAATTATCTTTAAGGTCTCTTTCAACTCAGACCATTCTGTGGTGCTGTGAGAAGGGAGAGATGGTCCATGGGTGGATGGCCTGAGCTCTCTCCATGCACTGGGAGCACCACCAGTAGTGAAAGCTCCTACGGTTTTCTTGCAGAAGTCATTCCAGATTCAGGTTCTCAGGTGGGGAAAAAAAGATCCTGCAACACTGAGTGTTGCTGGCAGCACCAAGAGCATCTGTTCCTTGTTCCCCTGTCCTCTTTGAGCTGCCAGATTGCCTTGGGAGAGAGAAAAAGTGGTGCTCCCCATTCTCACATGTGTGTTCACACACACCTCTGTGAGTTTGGTGGGTTTTGTCATATCTGTAATGACTTTGCAATGAAGCTGTGAATGAAAGTTTGGCAGACTGGTTTTACGATTGTCAGCCTTCCCAGAAGCAGCCCAGAATTTCATTAACTAAGGTATAGGCATGATTTCTTATAAGCTCTTTTGGATTTTACTAGATCCAGATAAATTAAATCAGTGTTTTATCTATGTGGCACCAAAATTAGTTGTCACTGATGTCTTCATAAAGGAATGCTGTAATTCTGGCCCTTCATATTTGAGCAGCAGCTGCATTAGATGATGCTCTCATCTTTTAATAAGTGCTTGTTGTTCAATAAGAGTGATGGGAAATAAGAAACCCAGATATGAGGAAAACATAATCTTGGTCAGGATAAGTGGGTGAAGTAGGAAATATGAGAGAGTGGTCACACCATGTCACCATGGCTGGGGAAAGTGGCAGGACATTGGTGGAAGTGTAGAAGCAGGAGCCTCAGATGTCTGGAAGGAGTCCATGAGAAACCCAGACAGGGCAGAAGAAAAGAAATCTTTCCTTTCACATGACTTAGGAAGAGGGTATCAGAAGAAATTGTACCCTCTGCAATGCCTTGCTCCTCTCCTTGAGATGGTGGCCTGATCATGATTCAGTGTCATCATGACCTGCTGTGCTACCAGCTCAGTTCTCTCTCCTAGGTGACCTTTACCCACATCGTCCCCTGGCTCACAAGGAGCAAATTTATCAGCCTTATCCTTCATCAGAGAACTTCAGCTTATCTCCTGCATGAAAAGCCATTTAGCACCTGTGAGATGAAGCTCAAGACAACATCTTGGGAAGTCTACATGAGGAATGAGATTTGTGTTATCTCTTACTGGGAGCAATCAAGGTCAGGATTGAAGAGCAGTCAGAGTTGCAGGGAAAATGAATGCAAGGCTCTTTATCTACTGGCAATTCCTAAGACCCAACTTCATATCAAAGATTACATTTCTGCACTCTCTCTGAGGCAAAAAAACTAAAATTCAGACACTCAGCCAGGAGCAGGTATGACTTAGGGTTGCTTCTTTGGAAGAATATGGAGGTAGGGCTGGAGTTGTCAATAGCTGTAACTGTGTAGTGCCAGCAAAAAGAGGTGGTGCCATGACTGCAAGTTTTCAAAACATTTCTGCCCCCACCACTATCACTTCTTCTCTGAACAGCCTCAGCAGCTTACTTCAGCTGTGACTGAAACCACAAGTTATGTTATTATATTTTTTTGCTCCCATTGGGTGGTGAGTGTATGGCCATTTCTTCCCTTATCTCTTCTTTAAGACAAAATGGCCCAAAATGTCATCGTTGAAGTTCATAGGTCATCAGTGACTTTAAAATCCTCTCTGATTGCCTTGGATCAAACCCAAATTAAATAAAAAATCCATGAGAGAGTCAAGGGGTCAAGATACCAAAATAATGTGTCCAAGGCAAGCAGCTTGCTGGTTTCAGAGTGTTTCTGGCAGCCATCTGCTTGTTTGAATTTGAGGATGTGACGCTTTTAGAAGTCAGAGAAAAAAACACACACTCAGACCCACAGCCTTCAGATATTTTACTTGATAACAGGATTCTCTTTTTTGTGCCTGTTTTCTTGCAACCTCAAGAATGTCCTGTTTTGCAATCATACTGTCAGCAGGTGTCTGTAGTGCTGATATACCAGGATGTGTAATTATCCAACTAAAAAAAGTAAAAATCTTTCTGAAGCCTTGAAACATTTTTTCTTTGCTCCTCTTCATGAATGAGCAACAGAATGGGCTGTGTTACTAAAACCTGATAGTCACTCATTTATTTACATGGTTAATGATTGTCCCTTTTTAGCTAAAAAGATACAGTTTTTATCATTCTACTCCTATTTCAAGTCTGTAGTCTCAGCCTTGTCCTGTGTAACAAAGAAAATGATCCTTTTATGGATGGTGTTAACCGAGACACCAGTGACAAAACCACATTTAAGAGCTAAATTCCCCTTTTATTCTCAAAGGTGATCAGGATCAAAGCACCAAGAGTCCAAAGCTGAAGAGAGAAACTTGAACTCCTGGTGTATCCTTCCTGTGAACAAATAAAGACATTATAAGTTCCCTCGTGCCAGTGTGACCCTTTTATTCAGCAGTATGGCAGTAACAGTTATGAAGATGATATTGTGGCAGTCCATAAAATCCCTGTCATGGCCAGAGCATCATAAAGCAAATATATTATTGTTCTTGGCCCCAAGTATGTGTGACAATAAAAGGTGAGTATGGGAGGTGGAGAACCCTGCAGAGGCAGGCAGGAGTGGGACAAGGCTCTGCAGGGCCCATTGGTACAGCCAGCTGTGGCCAGGTGTGGTTAGGGTTGGGTGCATCTCACTGGGAGAGGTTTGCAACAGGGCTGTGGGCAAGGCTGGTGTAATGAGAGCCTTTTCTTTGCAGGAGTGACAGCCTTGAGAAGGACATGAAGGTGTAAGAGCAGAAGATGTTTACTTTCTTACTTGGCACTGGCTTAGGGAAAACATTCTTTCTCGATTAAAAAAAAAAAACAAACCCAAAACTAAAATGAATAAGGCATTCATAAACTAATGAAAGCATCGTTTTCATCTGTTATAATGGACTTCATTAAATTCTGGACATTCACCACATTACAATGTTTATCTGCAAAGCAGTATTTCCCCATGCCTGCTGAAAAGGAACAGCAGGAGTACCTCAGCAAATTCAACCCACTTCTGGCATCTGGTGTCAGGATTTTAATGGCACACACATTACCTTGTGTTTTTTGTACACCCTCATTTTACTTTAAGTGACAATACTTAGTTTTGAAACCATGCTTTTCACACATAAATTTCAGTGTCTCAGGAACCAGGGCATAACATCACTCCTGTTTCAGAAAACAGAAAAAAACCCCAAAAACCTGAGTGAGGTGATTCAGTTGTGTCCAGAATAGACCTTGATTTTCTAAATCCCAGGAGTGCATTGCATCTCCCACTGAAAGATTTACCCATGAGTAGACAGTGTCACACAGGATGTGAACCAAAGGCTTGCACCAAACTGCAAGCCTTTGAACACAATGATGAAGAAAATGTACATGTCTCCTTTGGCTTCTTGTGGTGTTGGATTGCTCCTCTCCAGATTCTTTTCCAGAGTCAGGAATTCTGAACCAGTTACTGGAGGGGAAAATATTCCACTTGGTAGATAAAGCCAATAACATGAGGCTGCCTGTGTTTTCCTTCCATTTTTGTCACTGGCCATTGTCAGTCAGCCCTTTCTAGTGGGATTTTCTGTAAGTCCTGTTTGGCATAGAGAAGCAAACAGCTGACCTCCTCTGTGCTTCCTGTTTGTTTTCTTCTGGTCTCAAATTTGCTTCTAGGCAGCTTGGGTTCATTCTTTTGCTGAGGCTCTCTAGGACTCACCAGGTCCTGTGTTGGTGTCTGTCAGCAGCAGCAGCAGCCACTTGGGAGGCCCAGAATCATGGAAGCAAAACTGGAAGTCCCTAAAAAATCTAACTGTGGCTGTAGGTCACCTAATTAGCCAAATTTCTGGGGGGGGGAGGAAAAGCACCTGCTTGTTTAAAATGGTCCAATTCTTCAACTCTGTGCTTCTGGGGGCATCCTGAAAGAGCTGGGGTGGGGATTTAATCCTAAAGCCATCCTTCTGGGCTTTAAGTTGGGAACCCATGGCATTCCCAAACTGGTTTGATGTATTACAGGTGGCCTTATTTCAGGCTTTGAGGAGCCACACTTTGGTATAACCATATCTGCTGTTGAAGAGCCATTGTGTCCCTTCAAATCCTCTGGCTTGTTCTTTGCTATCACATGTCACATCATTTTGAAGTAAAGGGTTTATTTTCTTTTCAAGAAATACAGGAAAATTGGTGTCAAGCAGCTCCCAAAATCTCAGGGAGCCATGCTTGCAAATGTCCTCTCCCTTTGGCATTGGGAGTTTCCCAGCATGGCCCTGCTTTTGATTTACAATGAGAGGGGATGTGACAAATGAGCCTCTTTGATCTCCCTCCTGCTTGGAAAAGGGCTAAATGGGTTACATCCTTGGTGAACGAATCAACCAAGTGAGTTCAGAAATATTCCCCCTGCTTCCAGGGAGAACTCAGAAAACTCAGAAAACTCCCTGGTAACTGAGGAACCATCCCCCCACAGGGCTGCAGTGCCACTGCCCCCATGGCATTTTCCACAAAAAGTCTGTGGTCACGCAGCTCTCAACACACTCAAAGAGAAAAGGAGGGAAGTGGGCAATAACGTCCTTCCTCCACAGCCCTGTCCACCCTACAGACACATTTTCTGGCCAAGTTATTCCTAGACTTTGGGCAGATCAACTGGCCAAGATTAGGCCTAGGGAGTGGAGGAATCTGTGACTCAGCACCAAGCCAAGCTGCTTTTTCTCATGAAAGTTATAAAAGCACCATTCCCCAGTTTCATATACCTTGAGATCCTGGCTGCTGCCTACAGATTAATGATTTCGTGAGGCTTTTATGAAACAGTGGGGAAATCTAGGATGCCTCTGGCCGAAATTTCCCTGTCCATGCAGGCCTGACCTGCAGGGAGGACTTGGTTTTCTGGACAATGTTTCATAGGACGAGGACAGTCTAGCAAGTTGAGGGAGAAGAGCTTTCTGAGCACAGACACTCAGCCAGTATTGACATTTCAGTGCCATCCCTGGCACTGTTCAAGGCCAGGGTGGATGGTGCTCTGACCAGCCTGATCTCGTGGAAAGTGCCCCTGCCCATGGCAGAAGGGTAGAAATGAGATGGGCTTGAAGGTCCCTTCCAACAAAAAACATCCTGTGATTCCATGAGTGGTGTGATTAATAGGCCAGAGGGAGGTCACAGGAACATTTTTTATGTGACAGAGAAAACAACTTTACCTATATTGTGACTAAAGCCACCCTTTGCTGACATCAACACATGCAGTTATTACCCCTGCATTTAACTCACAGTATCTTAGGTGCTACAAGCACAGGACTATTTGGTAGTGCCAGAGTTGTGCTTAAAAAGAACTGGGGTAACAGAAATATTGAAATTATTTAGGTGAGATCCATTTTTCTCCATATTTCTCTTGTCTTGCTTAGTTTGTGCAAAACTTCAAATCCCTGTCTCACAGCTGATGGACAGAGCCAGGCAGGCACATCCAAAAGTTTCTGTCTGCAGCTACAGCTTGATACACTGCAGAAGGACAAAAAGAGCAATCATCTAGACGTGAACTGAGCCAATTAAATGTCTGAGCTGTGTTTCGAAAGCGAACATGGGCGGCATCAGAAATTTTCCATCAGCTGTAATAACGCCAATTACTTTGCCAGTTGCTGATTCCACTGTGATTTGTTTAGTGCAGTCATGCTTCAGCTTCTTGCCTGGGCTGATACACTTTGTTTATGCTGACTCCTCATTTGCAAAGCTTTACTGTCTTTTTTTCCCTAGTGTTTTCTCTTTTCCTTGGGCCCATCTCAGAGCACAGAATAATCCTCTTCCCTCTGCCCCTGCCAGATGGGCAGAGTATCCTAAAATGGTGACAAGTTTCTTGAGAGCAAGAGATGCTGCTGTTGTTCCCAACAACTTTGCAGATGCAGAGATCATCCTCTGATTCTCCTTGTGGCACTGAGTTGAGACAGCAAAAAGCCCTCCCAAGAAGTCAAGGAGCTTCTCAAGGAGTCTGATGTTGGGACTGGATGGTGATGGTGACTCTGAAGCTGACTGCTTTTATCTCAGGCATAGAAAGGGGGACCTTGTGCCTCTCCTTGTGACAAATGCACACAAATACATGTGCACACTCACAGTGAGTCTCCCTGGAAAGTTAGCTGGAGTTTTTCACTGGTGTTTACTTTCAAGTCCATTGGAATGATTGGGCCACTTTGCACAAGAGCTATGATTCTCTTCCTGCTAACTGGGGAAGAGCCCTAATCATGGGCATTAAAGGAATGCATCTGCCTGACTGGTGACTTGAATGTAGAGTGCTGCAATATCTTCCAGGGATTTTAAAAGCTGGTTTAATTCTCTTTTCAGTCAGGTTCAGACTGGGGAGGGTGGGATGACATTTCCTCTACCCTCCTTCAAGAGATGCCAAGAGTTAGCTTGACCTCCCGGGTGAGTAATATCTTTTCCTCATTTCACCCTCCCACAGCAGCTATTGCCATCTCCAGAACCCTACTGGTGCTGCATTTTGCACATACCAGCCTTGCTGCCATCTTTCCCAATATCCAATCTGAGCCTGATCTGAGCACCATGAGTACATTTTCACCAGAATGCAGCAGGACTTTTTCCTATCCATCCCTGGGGCAACCAAAGGAGTCCCCAGAAACATGATCTGCCACATGAAGTATCAGCTAGAGATGAGGCTATCAGCTCTATTCATACTCTGCTATCAGTTTCAGCTTTGCAGCTGACTAATATATTTGACACACTTTGCTCCTCACAGCCCTCCTTGTCACCAGGAATTGTAAAAGATCCCCTGGACGTGTCACAGTTCATATCAGCCACAAATAGACACAAAACAGACAAGCTGCTGGCTCATGTCAGAGAAATGTGGCAAAGGGACTTTGCAGAGGAAATGTTTAGGAAACCTAAACTGAGAAAATTAAGGCAAACTTTGGCTCTAGGAGATGAACACACTGGGATGTGGTTCCTTTTTCCAGCAGTGCCACCGTGATGGACCTCATGCCCAATTGCCTGGCAGTTTACAAAAACTGCAGTCAACAAAAACTGCAAAATGTGACTGAAGCTGAAATCTCCCCTTACAGAGTTCAGGATTAAAATTTCTTGTCCACACTGCATTCACAGCAGCACAGCTGCCATGGACAGCAGCTGCAAGTCTTGTTTTCTTTGTGGGAAACTGACACACAATCAAAAATAACTTTTCCAAGGCACAAACCTACTTTGAGAAATAGTTAAAGGTACAAGAGAGCATCTCCTCTCTCCTGTCTCACCTGCAGGACAGCCTTGCATTCAAAGATAGTTTATGTGTGAATGTTTGTGGAGCAGCATGTAACTCAGTAGTCACTAAGTCCATACCATATCCAGTTCGCCCTCAACAAAAACAATCACACCACAGAATCATAGAATTGTTAAGGTTAGAAAATACCTCCAATATCATTGAGTTCAACCTTTGATTGAATACCACCACATCAACTAACCTAAATCCCACTCCCAGTCATTGCTTGACCTCCAGGGATGGTGACTCCACCAACTCCCTGGGCAGCCCATTCCAATGTTTAGAGACCCTTTCTGTGGAGAAGTTTTTCCTGGTGTCCAACCTGGACTTCCCCTGGTACATATTGAGGCCATTTCTTCTTGTCCTATTGCTTGTTGCCTGGGAGAAGAGATTGGCCCCCTCTTGGCTACAACCTCCTTCCAGCTAATTCTAGAGAGCAAGAAGGTCTAAAAAATCAAATACTCATTCAGATTTTGAAAGTACCAAAATATTTTCTTTTTCAGAATGCAGACAAATCAAGTTCACTTAAGACTGAAAAGCCACTAACCTTTTTCTTTATTTTTTCTAGTCCTCTGTGTTCTTACAGAGTACTGTTGTAGGGTCATGACATACTTATTGTGTATGTGTTGCAATATAATAACTCATCTGGAGATTTAAACTAGCAAAGGGATTATAAAACTAGAGGCTGCTCTGTTGGTATGGCTGGGTTGGTGTTTATTTTAGGGAAGGATCTATTATCTCACTGTGTTGGAGAGCTGCCCTCAGAGCACCAACAATTCCTGCCCTTCATTTGAGGTCAAAGGCAGGTCTCTCTCCTGGTGTTTAATCTGACTTTTTTATGGGATCATCTCCTGGGTTTTAGCAACATTTAGTAAAAGAAATAAAGCCAAATTTGTCATCAGTCTCATTAGGGAAACTTCACTGTTGGGTTACCAAATAAAATCCGGTGGGGTCCCACTGGATATGTTTTCTATCACAGCTCAGGGTATTTAATGCAACCCTTATGGTGAGTACAGCAGACTTTGCTTGTGTTAGGGCCTTGGAGACTTTGGAGTGGTTTTCTCTTTGGCTCAGACCAGCAAAATATAATTTTGCTCAAAAAGAAAAGGAGAATAACAGCTGATATGACAGGAGAGAGAACAAGGTAGAGAACAGGTTGCAAGGAGATGTACTGTCTAAATCCAGCTGAAGTCTCATTGACACATGTGCGTGTGTATATCCCCATCCATAAAATGAGAAGATTACTAATTCTCTATCTTGCAGAGAGCTAAGAAGCTAAATTAATTACTGTTTGTGGAGCTAATTGAGATTCCCAGATGAGTACTGTTTGGAACATTTTAATTCTTATTATTATTATTTCCATTGAGGTTTGCCTCCATGTAATTAGTTTGCTATATCTACAAACAGGTATGTTCTCTCAAGCTCTCTGGAGGCATTCCTCATGGGACTGGCCCAAGCTGTGTGGCATGAGGAACCACCGGCAGTCAAGACTGAGCTGTCTTACAGCTCTTCTACCTCACCCCAAACCCATGTCCATCTCCTTGTATGGCTGTGCTCTTTAGAAAGTCATATTTCCTCAAGTGAACAGAAACAGCTTAAGGAAATCAGCTTGATTACAAATTTATGCACCATAATAAATTACTGTGGTAAATTATCCTTGTGTGTGTGTAGTGGAATCAAGCCTAGAGGTGGATTATGTCCATTCCAGGGAGGAAAAGTGTTTTGCAACAGCATTAAAGTGTGTCTAGTTTTGCCATCAGTCTCTATCGGGTTGAAAATTAAATAAATTCTCCTACAATGTGTACCAGTCACCTATTGTTTTAGGTTATATTCACAAGTGCTGTTCACTTCAGTAATTCTGAGTTAGCTCAATATTTAAAAAAAAAAATTTCAATAAAAGCTAAAGTTGCCATCACTGAAGATTCACGTGTCAAATACCTCTCCTATTTAAAAGTAGCACAAGAGTAGTAGAACAAAAAGACATACTAAAATGGTGCCAGATTTAAAACAAAACAACCCCTTAAGATTATGTAAGAGCTATATGAAGTATGTTGTTTTATTTATGAATGTGGAACTTTGTCTATTCATTATTTTGTGTGTCTGGGCCGGTGTGGTTTGCTTTTCCTTTCCTTTCATATTCAAGCAATAATTGACATTGAGACAGACAAAGGAGTGAGTTTTAAGGATCTTGAAACACAAGAGGAAGTTTTGCCAGAGGTTTCATCTGAGAGAAGCTAAGTCAGTATGAGCTGGAAAGCTTGGGGAAGTAGACAGAAATAATCAAGTCAACATGTCAAAAAAGGCTGTTCAACTTAGGCTGGAGCTGTGCTTGTTTACCTTTCTTGTGCATAAAGCTTAGAGGAGACAAACTCTGTGATGGGAAAGTGGTTTTAAGCCAGCTGAAGTACTTTATGGTGTTCACATCTCTTTTACAATGGGAACATAGAGGTGCAGGCATTTCTATTTACTTAACAAGTCAGTGAAACCCTCAGTCTGATACTGTGTCCAATATAATCAATTTTAGTGTTGTGATTTTTGTGTTCCTGTAATCCTGGGGCAGTCCTTCAAAATCCATATTTGCCAAGGCAAATATATTTGGCCTAAAGGGAACTGGGAGACTCCTTTTTTTTTTTTTTTTTTTAACATCCCTGAATGAATAAGAGGCTATAGTCCATTTTAAAGGATGTGTTCATGGATTCTGAGACACCTGAATGTTTTCAGAGATCTGCCACTACCTCTGAAAAACTGAAATAATCATTGCCATTGGTGTCTCCTTTGGCAGGACACCTGTGGTTAGAAGGAGCAAGTTAATATAATAATTGGTTGTTTAATCTTCTCTATGTCCAGCTCGAACTTGCAAATAATAGAAACACAGCCAGAGTGCTTTTGCTGAGTGTTTCACCAGCTTTCCCCATATTATCTAATACAGCACTGGAAAGAACTGAAATTTTAGACCTCCATTTGCAGGATTCCCCAGCATTGCTATCAGCAGCCTCTGAAATGGATCCATTCAGTTGGCCCTTTGATGTGCAATTAAACCCAGGAAAAAATAGCTTTGTGTAATGTATAAATAGAAAAGAGGAGAGATAAGGGTGGTGTTGAAGTTGCTGGCTGACAGCTTGGCATCCAAACCTTAAAGGTGAATGCCACTACCACTGCTTAAGAAAATTGCCTGCTCCTTCCTAAATTCCAGCCCCCTGAAACTTAGCACTTTATTTATCTTGTAGCTACTCTGGTGAGTTTGGAAAGAACAAAACAAACACAAGAAATACCCCACAGAAACCATTTGCAAAAAAATCCATAGCCAACATAAGGTCTTTGAGGCCAACTTAATTTGTCTTACTAGCAAAAAGAAATTTTTTGTTAGAAGAAAATATTGCTCACTTTCAAGGACAGTTTTTTCATTAGATGGTTTTTCTCTTTATCTCCATAAAAACAGCATTCTTGCAGGAACCCTTTAAGTTTATTCATTCTAATTGATGAATAATTGACATTTGAAATACAGGCCTCTTGCATGCTGCAAAAGTTATGAGTACATGGGCTGGTCTTGGAGGGACAAGGCATCCAGGTACATTTTTATTACATTGACAAAAGCATGAGAAAATCCAGGTGGAAGTGAGGGTATTTGAATCAACTTCAGCAAGACATTCAATTTCACCTTCTAAAAGAAGCAAAAATAGCTGATGCCAATGAATGAAGAAAGCCATTCAAATTCAGGAGAAAACAAGGATGGAAAAGGAAGTGATTATCACCTGACCATCACTTGCCTGAACCATGTGGACAACTGGTCCCAGATGGATTTCCAGGTTGGAAGTATCTCTGACTTTGGTCTCATACAAACCAAGTGAGGTCATCCTATCTTTTGAAGATCCCAGTGGCCATCTGCTGCATGACTTCCAGCTGGGTGCTCTTCATCCTGCTGAACTGCTAAGAAATGTTTGAAAACTCAAAGCATTCTCCACAGTAATGTCAAAACAAAATCATAGAAAACCTGTTCTAAAAAGGCTTGCTCGTCTGGTTTTGGTTTAGATTTTTGTTGTTTTGGCCTTTTTTGTGTAAATCCAATAATGTCAAAACAAAATCATAGAAAAGCCTGTTCTAAAAAGGCCTGCTTGTCTGGTTTTGGTTTAGATTTTTGTTGTTTTGGCCTTTTTTGTGTAAATTGTTTATTTGAATGATATTTTTTTAGGAGATTTTGCCGCGCATTGTTTTGTGGCTGCCAGAGGGAAAATCGGTGACAGCATCTGCTTGTTTAGTTTTGTGACTTCTCAAATGTAGATACAAAAAGTAGGTGTCACCTTTGCAGTAGTGACTTGAGAATAGGAGGTTGATGTCTCTTCTGATAGAGAATGGTGAGAGTCAGGGCTTGGGGCTGAACTCATTTCTAGGTACATATGTAAAGCAGTAATACCTGAGCAACAGTTTAGCATGGAGAGAGCACCAGATCTTCCAGCTGCTCCATTAGGACTTCAGGCCAGGCTATTTAATGATGCTTTGGCCTCCTCCTTTAAGCAGATTATCACAGTGACACACTGACTGCTCTGCCCTGCCAGCACCCTTGGTCTTTGCTCATGGTGACTCTGCTGTCCATGAAGAGAGGAGGCTGGGGCTGACAGGAGGTTTTGCTGTGGGCCAGGGTAATCCCTGGATTTTGTCTTAGATAAATAATAAACAGCAGCAACAAAAAAGTGTTTATGGGAATTGTTTAGATTTATTATTAAGAGTAATATTATTATTACTTAGCAACCTTCTCAGGTTATCTTTGCTGGGTGCAGCTATTTGAGCAAAAAAAATTCCCCTTGTTGCACAAGAGCCTTTGGTCCATGCTGCTGGAGGTGAGCCATCTCCCCGGGGCTCTCTCTCCAGATTGTTTATTTTGTCCCACCACAAGCTTGCCAGTTCCCTGTTGTAGTGAATTTCACTTTCTTCTACTTTTTGAGAAGGAATAATAGTCCTTACAGGGCTTTGAAGTGCATGTAAGTGTTGGGGTCACAGATGATAATACAACTGTTACAAGGACAAAGGCAGTGAGAGTGCTAGAAAGGCATGGGTATATACTTTCCTAGTGAGAACCAGTGACTTATATCTAGGTTTTTCTGTATTTTTACCACAATATCTGTGCAAAAAAACAGTAGAGTGTTTCCAAAATAAATGGCCCCACACTGGGACTAAATTCATTCCGCAATTTTGGCTCTAAAACTAGAGTGGAATTCTGAAAAAGAAAAAAAAGTTTTCTTATTGAAAGGTGTACATTGAGACAGATGGAAAGGAAAAGAAGGATGAAAGAGAGGAAACATAAACTAGAAGATAAAAAGAACTGGACATTTTTTTTTTTCCTTCCAGAACATGAGGAAATGCAGTTCCTGAGATATTTTATGTAGATTTCATCCCCACAAAAATACACTATTCCTTCAGTTCTTTTCCTGAATTCTGCCATTAGATCCAGTCTGGAATTGACATGTGACCTGCAGCAAGTGACAACTTCTGTGTGACTTGGCTCATCCTTCTGCAAACCTGGGGGTTTAATGGGTTTTGTTCATTAAACCTGCCCAGCTCCTCTCCAAGCTGGAGGTGAGGGTGGCACTACATACATGCCAAGTCTGGATAGAAGCTGTCAGTCCTGTCTGCTCTAATGAGAATTTTCTCCTAAAGAGGACATCAGTGAGTAACCCATCTGCTGCTGTCATGTACACACAGCTTGCCATATATGCTGAAAAATATTCCTGGAGGTGCGTTCCTTCACTCAGCTTTTTTTGTCAGCAGTCCTCTGAAGATAGGAGAGTTCTGTTCCCTTAATGAAAGTTGATGGTGATATAGCTCAAGAATTTTGGAAAATAGAAGACAGTTTCTTTGCATCAATGACAGGTGTCTAATTCATTCTCCTGCCTATTACATGATGCTTCAGCCAGGCAAGCAGGGAACTCAGTGCCCCCACAGAAGATGAGACATGAGATGGCCTATTTGGGTATGAAATAGGTGCTGGAGTCTATCACAGCATGGAAAGCAGCAGTCATACATCACAGTATGACATAATTTTTCATCATCCTCTGCCAGCTGAGCTGTGATTAACGTGTTAGCAGGTTTGTCAATTGTCAGATCATAAAATTGATCATTGGAGCTGCACTAAAATGTGCAAACCTTTGAAAACAGGCCAGGCTTTCAGGCTGATCCAGCACTGAATTTGCCTGCAAGTTTTAGTTCCCTCAAATGGAGGGAGATGATGTGCAAGCAGCACCCTGGTTCCCCTTGCTGTCCTTGCTGTGTGCAATGTGTCTGTGCTGTGTCCACGTTAACATCAAGGTGTTCTGTGTGCTCCTCTTCATCCAAACACCCTTCAGCTGAGGCATCTGATGGCATCTTATCTCAACAAGAACAGAGACAGATGCACTTTGGGCTGTTCAGGTTTCCCAACCGGTTTCTCAGTGTTGTCACTTTAGCACAAAACACAATGACAATGGTTATGTGTAATGGGATTAGATAACTAACCACTGACAAAACAATGGTTACTTGAACTAACAAGCATGAGAAAAAGAAAGAGAACCGAGGACCGTGACCTAGAATGGGAGAGGAGTGAATAACAGATGCCTTTTCACAGTATTTTGCTACTGCTTGTCATGAAAGAATGCTCAGATATTTGGAGAGTAAGCCAAGACTTGCTCTGGTCAATGGGGCCCCAAGGTGTTTGATTTACAAACAGCTAAAAATGCTGCAAAACTTTGAAAGTGTATTTACAGCCTTTTTTTCACCCTGTCTGCCTGCTGGCACATACAGAATTACGAGGGAATGGTTTGGGTTGTTACTGTGGTTTTACTCTTTTACAGTTGTTCCATGCACAATTTTTTCCCCATTTTACGGGTCCCTAAAGATCCACAGGCCACCCCTTGAGAACCAACAGCCTGGAAAGACAAGGTGGAAAATTTGTGCCTTGGAGTGCATTTATTAGAGTTCCTTGGTTCTACAGGAATGCCAGGAGGAGGAAAATCACGGACTTTGGGTTCTTTGCAAAAAGAGCTGTCTTGTTGCGACAACGAAGGTTTTTCTTGAAACAAAAGTAGAAAAGTCTGAAGCTGTGTTGTGCAGTGAGCCGAGTGTCGCATGCTGCAAATGCACCCAGTGCCCCTCAGGGCAAAGACTGTGCAGCCAACAGGCTCAGTTGAACCCTCCCAACAAGACCAGTCCTACAGACTTGTCCATCATTCCCCAGTATCTTCCCCAGGGAATGGGAGGCAACAAGGTGCAAGGATGTAGCCTTAGCAAGGTCACCCTTCCCCTGATTTTTCCTTTTTTTTTTTTCCAGAAGAAGGGGTTCATTGCAAGGAAAAAAGGTGTTGTTAAAGCCATCCTCCTTGGCACTGAGTGCCCCTGGCAAATCTTGGCTCTCTGCACACTCTGTGTCTACTGTGCCATGTTATCCCTGCACTTCCCGTGAAAAAGCTGATCCTTGAACCACTGAGATGAGGTGTTTTTGGTGAGGTTGAATTACATGATGACCACACAGCTGAGGAATGCAGGTATTTGGGACTCCTCTGGAAAGACCCTGCTGCAAGATCTCCAGGGTGTACTGTACTAAGCATAAGCCTACCACCCCCAGGGTTTGGAAGAGAGCAAATTCCTTCCAGGATTATAGGATTAAGAAGTTGAAAAGTGATTCAAATTCTTCATTAAACAGAAAAAAAAAAAAAGAGAGAGAGAGAGACATGACGGGAAGCTCTTCAATGCATGCATCACTCGACGTGTTTTCCTTGTAATTAAAGGAAGTTATTGAAAAATATTTGAGGGGATTAAATGCTCAGAGTATATGTGCCGATCAAATAACACAAGAGTCTGCATTCTTCTGAGTAATCAATGGAGTGACTTGAATGGGGAGGTTCAAAAGAGCACAGTTATTGTTAAAGTGCCATTGTAGTAGCATTCACCATACTGTATGGCAGATGGACAGGCCCAAGGGTTTCCCAGCAGGGAAACCTCACTATAGCTGAAAAAAGCGAGGGTCTAGAACTCATATGTGGGTATTTCCATAGCTGCTGTTAAAATTTAAGGCAGGCTTTTCTTCCTGTTGTGCTTCCCAAGCTGAACACAGAAAGAGATATTCCTAATTTCATAATTTCCCAGTTTGAGAAAGGCTTCTTTTGGACTGAAACTATATTTCTCTTTTATTCAAGGAAACAAGACATATGTCCACAGACTATGTGAACAAGAAAGGTGTTTTAGGACTGAGCACAGGGGTAAGAAATGGGAGGTGCTCCTGTGGTAAACAGGGAATTGTACTTGCCATTATTCTTTCTTCTGTCTTCTGACAGCTTAATTGTTAGTGGTCATTATTCAGCCATTAATTAAGAGGTCATTATGTCCCAGACACCTGGTGTCTAGAATAGCCAATGTGTCCTGCAGTTCGTACATAGCACCATGACCACTGTGGTGTTCTGTGAGTGTTTTCCCATGTGTGTGACAGAAACATTTCGCTATCCAGATATCTTTGCTTTATTCTGACTTTTTGTTTGGGTGGTTCAGGGCTGAAATGGGCACAAACAGCAGTGTGACAGAGGAGAAAGAGATTCAAAGGGTGTTTGAAGACCATAAGGCTATAGGATCCTTTGTCATGTTACAGCAGAATGCTGGGAATCAAATTTCCCTGAATTACCAGTGTCCTGTTTCCAATGCTTTTGGAGGAGGAAGAACCTGACTTTAGATAGAATTTGGCCCCAAGGTTGTACTTCCATCTTTGCTCCTGCTCTGCCATTACAGCTTGGGGACAAAACACTTCACCTTTTTAGCTTCATTTGGATTTTATAAATGAGAAGATTAATGGCATCCCCTTCAATTCCTGGATTTTACTAAAAGTGCTTTGAGATATTGATATGAAAGATGCCATATAACTGTACAGAGAAAGATTATATTTATTCCTCTTTCATTGTCTCTTTTTTAAGTGGTTCTCACATAGTGGAGGGAAGAGATCTCTCCTCTCCTCCAGAGAGAGTTTTCTAAATTAGGTCTAACACATCCTCACCTATGAAGAATATCAGGTCACAGTTATACCAAAGCTGTAGCCATCTGGGAAGTGAAGCATGGTCCTGGTGCTTGTCACCTCAAGATGCTTTCTCTCTAGACCTGTTCATGACAGAATTCTTGCCAGACCAGGCTCAGGAGGTCACTGAATCCCTCCTCCATAAGGCAGGGCCAGCTCTACCCCAAACTCATTTGTCTGATTTGCTCCTATGCAGGTCGAGCAATGCTGAATCCTTCAGCATCCTGCACCAACATGCAACTCTCCTTACCTTTTATTTGTTTTCTTAAATGTCTCATCTCTATTTCCCCCACCTCAGTTTTATTACATAATTTCTTATGCTACCCACAGCAAACTGTCCCACATTAGTTCCTTTCTCTGTGCTTTGGCCACTTATAGCAAATCAGTCTGGAATTTGATCCAGTCAGGAAATGAATCAATTTCAGACGTCCCATTATCCTCATGCTTTTGCCTTGCCAGAAATGTCCAAATCAGGATGATTGTTTCTTAGCCAGTCACTCCAATCCTTTTTAGGCACTTAAAAGCAAACTTTCTTAGAGAGAGGCTTAGCACACCAAGTACCCAAATTGAAGTTAATGGATGCTCCTGAGAGCAAGTCCTGTTTATTTTGGCATCTCTCTGTACAAACAAAAGTCTGATTATAGGTATCTGCATAAGAAAGTGAAGACAGAAGACCTGCAGTTTTTTCCTTATTACAAATATTTTTCTTTTATTTTAAACTACTTGGGCAAATCAACCATATATATTCTCACTTCCTCCTAAAAGCTAACCAGACAGCATATGCCAGTACCCAAATTTCCCACTGGTGGTTTGTTTATCATTCAGTCACCTTGAGCATGTAGTGGAAAGTCTGAGCTGACCCTGAGGTATGGTATTTGTTAATGACCAAAACCAAGCTGTCATTTGAAAAACTCACAGTTCAGTCAACTTTGTGTGATGCCACACAGTATCAGTAAGTGTTGAAATTCAGCAGAACTGAGTACAAAATGGGCTTTGGAATCTTGTGTCTCATGCCCTAGGGGATAATGGAGTGGGTATTTTTCTAACCTTACAATTGTGGTTAATAAAATAATGGATGAGGAATGGGTGAAAGAAGTTTTTTTTTAATTTTTTTTATTTATTTTCTTTTGGCTCCACAGATGTGCTTAAGCAAACATAATCTCATGATCCTGCAAACAGCAGTTCCCTTGGCAAAATGGTTTGGGAAGGCTTTGGATAACTTCAGTTAAAAAACACACTTGCAAAAAAATAAGCTGTCAGAGAGTAAATATTTAACTTTTCCATTTGTTTTCTTCTTTTCATGGACTGTACATGACAAACCTTATTCATAGCTGCTAATGTTGTAGTTAATGTCAACAGAGTTATAGTTGGAAAGGAAATTACCCGGACTGTCATGATTTCACATCCTTTTTGTAATTCCTTCTCCGGATAAATTGGTTGTTCATGACGACAGACACTGAAACAGATTAACCTGCCAGCCAGCTTATAGTGACACACATTAAAATGCAAGTTCTGGAGTTGTATATGTAAAAAAAATTACCCATAGAAAGTAACCTCCACAATGAGAAAAACAGAACAAACCCACTGACCAGAAGTTAAAACCAGCACAAGTTACAATAAAGAGGCAAAGGTTTAACAGATTAAACCAAGATGGTTCCTGGAGACTGGTTGTCTTGGGACATCATAGGAAATTTTTGAAGGATATGTGATTTATTTGAACTTTACTAGAGTTGAATGAGGTTGTTCTGCCCCTGTGCCCCTGGGCTCAGGTGAGACCCCACCTGCAGAGCTGCCCCAGCCCTGGCTCCAGCAGCACAAGGACGTGGAGCTGCTGGAGGGAATCCCGAGGAGGTAGCAAGGTGATAAGAGGGAAGGAGCAGCTCTTTTTTTGGTAAAGGCTGAGAGAATTGGAATTGTTCAGCCTGCAAAAGGGAAAGATTTGGACTCATCCAGCTACAGCCTTCCAGTACCTGAAGGGAGCCAACAACAAAGAAGGAGAGGGACAATTTATAGGAGTCTGGAGTCACAGGATAAGGGGGAGTGGCTTCACACTGACAGAAAGCAGGTTTAGATTAGATATGAGGAAAAAAGTTCTTGGCTGTGAGAGTGATAAGGAACTTACATGGTTTGCCCAGAGCAGTTGTGGCTGCCCCATCCCTGGAAGTGTCCAAGGCCAGGTTGGATGGGATTTTAAGCAATATGGGATAGTGAAAGGTGTCCCTGCCCATGGCAGGGGGTAGAGCTGGATGAGCTTTAAAATTCTTCCCAACCCAAACCATTCTGTGACTTGATGATTCTGTGAGGCAGGGCTACTGTGGTGTGAAATCTACAGGTGGTAAGGATAGATGAAGTCTCTCCCACTTTCTTTTTGGGTCTGTGATTCACAGAGAGACTAATTTCAGTGTTCTCTCAGCCTCAGCTTGGCCCACACAAACTGGGGTCCTGGTGGACATTGCCCTACATCTTGCAAGCATGGGCACTATTGGAAATGCACATACTTTGCAAGCAAGGCATCTCTTTTTCACTGTTTTTTTGCACTGGAATGAGGCAGTGTTTGAATTAAGCCAGGTGTAAAGTGTATGTGAAAACCATTAGCAAAGGCTGCTTTAAACAATGAGACTTACCATGATAATGAGTGTTAAACTTGGTAGTCAGTAATAACAGGGTCAGCGCCTTGGAGAGCAGCTCATTGCAGAGTGTCAAGAAAAGGGAAAGTGATTAGCTTGAGTTTCCAAGGGAAAATGAGCAGTCCACAAGTTCAGTGCTAGATTGTCTGTAGTCATGTTAAGAGTCTTTGTGTCTCTTCCCTTCAGCAGTGGGATCAAACTCCTTGCTTCGGTATGTGCCTTCCCTGTTGCTAAATCCATTTACACTGGGATTTGCTGGAACATAGAGGAAACACAGTGATCTGAGCAGGCAAGAAACCCAGGATGTCCTGAGTTCTCGTGCTAAGACTTGGCAAAAAAACTGGCTCCTGCCATTTCCTCTTCTCCCTGCAAAGAGTTTAATTCAGTAATTATTCTAAGAAACAAGATCTCTGCATGCTTGGCGAGAGGCCAGAGATTCATCCAAACTTGTGGGCTTACTTCACTGATGTTCAGGCCAATTGGTGCACTCAGGCTGCACAATGAGTTGCAGATGTAGTGATCTCATGTACTTCATTGGTGAAAAGCACAGAAATGTTTACCCTGTAGTCGAATGTAAATGTAAAAAGATGGTTGCCTGAGACTGCAATCTGAACATCCCAAAACAGCATCACACCAGCCCTCCCCCAATTTAATCCTCTTCTTTGTTGCCTCATCTCTCCCATCTGTGAAATGGAAACAATTCCACTTCACTTTGTCCTGCTTTGCCCCGAGGAACTGGAATGAGCTAGACCTTTCAAAAGGACTTTGAAGACAGATTATTGTTTTTCATTACTGTGTGCAACACTTCTCACCATGAAGTGATATTTCAGAATAAAGGTACAATTCTGCTGTGCCAAGAAAGTAATGCTAACCTTCCACCAAAAACATCACTGCTTTGTTAGATGAAAATCAGCTGTGTTTGACAGAGTGATTTGTAAACTTTGCCAGTGCTGTGTGGTTCTGCACGACCAGCCTGGACCTGGTGTATTTTATTTTTTCCCTTACTTTCTGGGGGGGATTATGTGCTGTGACTTTGACCTGGGACATTTCCTTTCTTCAGGAGGATTAAGCTTCAGTTGTTTTTCTGCTAGCAGTGAGTATCATTTGCAGACTAAGAAATATGATTTCCTTCTTTTAAAATGGGTCAGACCCTTTTTGGTGTTTTAACCACAAACAATGGAGTTCAGAGAAAAATCCAGAGGCATACGGACTTGGGAGCCTTTGTGGCTTCAGATGTGAAACAGGCCTGTCTAATGCATTCAGTTACTTGTCAGTTGTGAAAGAAATGTCTAAAGTTTCCTAATATCATATCAGTTGTGCAAGCAGCTTGCCCTTTAAAGTAGGTGCTTAAATCTGCACTTGGTTTTAGTAAAGCTTAGTCTATTTTTATGCCTGAAGAAGTTTCGTTTTCTAATAGTGGTGGAAAGAAGGTAAAGAATTAATTTAAAAGGTTTTTGGTTTTTTTAGATAGAAGTAACTCCATTTCAGATGTCTGTGTCTCATTCAGGGCAATTAAGGATTTCATGTCATTTGATATTCTCTTTGAGAAGCACAGGAATTGGCTGCGAGTTCCTACCCTTGTTAGATTTAAACTCCATTTCATTTTAACCCTGGGGAATTAGTCTGGGTTGAAGTGCACGCATGCATGAATTAAATCACAGCAACATTGCTGCATCTCTTTTTAGTGCAGAGCTCTCAAAGCTCTTAATAATATGTTCATTTCTCAGACCTGCCCTGTGATATGGGTACAGTAGCTGTATCATTTCCAGAACTGCAGAATCCGTGTGCAATAAGGCACACCTCTTCCTTTCTTCTTCTGCAAGGGCTGAACCTTGAGCAGGCTTTAACCTCCACTGTGCAGCCTCCAGCTTGATGTGCTTTGTTTATAGCTCAAGCAGAGGGGTGCGAGTGAGTCTGTTGCCTAATAAAGGACTTTTTTAGCTGGTTGAGCAGGAGTAATTCCTGTTTAAATGCTTAGGATCCCATTGATTTAATCTGGCACAGTTTCAGCAGGCTAGACGGGTGAATGTCTGCTGCTCAGAGTCATCAGTGGCCTTAGGGTTTTCTCCAGTGAGGTGTGAGATGTGGATTTGAGAGACAAAGAGCTTCAACTCCGGCTCATTTGTGCCATCCAGCCTTGTGTAAGAGGTGAGGTTTGCAAGGGGACAGCCCTGTGTGTTTGCAAAGGGGACAACCTTGCTCAGTTCTCCAAATGAAAGGCTTGAGATCCTCATGCTCAGGCTGCATCCATCCAAAGCAGTGCAGCCTTTCACCAGCTGTTTTTCTGCAGCACCTTCATATGCCACGGGCACAGGAAAAAGCACAAAACAACCCAGGAGAGGGTGAATGACTCTGCAGAGCTCAGAACTGGAATTAATTGCCATCACTCTCCCGTTGCTGGTAAGGGCCTTAGTGGGGCAGCAGAAGCTGCAGCCCATTACCTGACAGAGCTGGCTGCTAAAATCCGGAGGGATGAGCAGCACGACAGCCGTGGTAGGTCACCTCCTGCAGAAAGGATAACAAAACATTTGTGTACCTTAGGCAGATGGAGGGACAAGCAGCAGAAGCACACGGGGAAGCAGGTACGTTTGTAATTACCCGGAGAGGCAGCTCACCTTTACAGACCAGCAGAGCTGGCTTAATGTGGCAACAGCAGCTATTGCACCAGTTGAAGGAACAGCAAAGCTGCCATGGCAACGTCTTCTCCTCAGGGGATCACAGGCGGGATTCTGGCCAAGCCAGACCAAATTTCTCCTGTGCTTTCCACTGGAAAAGTGCCCCTCCAGCTGGCTACAAAAGACAAAATCCAGCCCATAAGCTGAAACAGAGTAAATATTAGTTAAACAGTTTCAACTCTCAAGATCTTGCAAGCAGTAGGAGCAGCTGTCAAGCTGGGAGGCAGCTCCAGTGCCCGGCACAGCCCAGCCACAGCGTGTCAAGGATGCTGATGATGGGATGGCTGAAACCACAGCCTCAGGGAGAGGCTCCAGTGATCCAGTCCAAAACCACTTCCCACCCAGGGGACTCAGAGATGAGAAGAGCCACAGAGCACCATAGGTGGACAATTTTGCTACAGCTTTCTACCTGGTGAAGGCGTTTTCTCCCATGTAGTCCATGAAACACCCTAGGAAAAAGGTTCAGCAACTTCCTTGTTGGAAGTGCATTTCAGAAAAAGGCTTTCTACTTCTTTTTTCCCCCAAAGTCAGTGCTCAGACTTCTTCTTTTTAATAAAGCCATCATGGAATGCTCAGTTTCATGGGTTCCCCCTTTCTCTAAAACAGCTTTGTCTGTTTTCATTAATCATTAATTTCCTTGGCTGGAACACAGACCTTTAGTGTGGACACTCCTGGCAGAACACAGCAGAAAAAGGAAGTGATCTTTTCTCTTGTTTAATGCTGCCTCTCAAGGAACTGCAGGTATTGATTGATGCTGCTCATGTTTCAGATATTCCCTGTGATGGGAAAAAAGTCATATTCCCTTAAAGTGTCAGTTGTATTACATATCAGAAAATAGATCTCTTTAATGAGCTCAAAGTATCGCTTTTTTTTTTTTAAGTGTCTCTTTCTATGTTGTCATATAAAAATAGATAATATTCATCACATCTTTTTTTTCCTCCTAGTATGATTGAGTTACGGCAGTAAAAATTTTCCTTCCCCCTTCTCAAATCACACAAAGTATATCACAGCTGTAGGCATAGGGTAACATACTGGATTGCTCTACCTTAAATAATTTTTTCTCATGTATCCATAAACATAAATAAATATGGTAGTCATGGCTGCCAATGATCCTTTGTTTCAACAAGTTGGCCATAATTAAGCATTGTATAAACATAATTGATAGAATTAATGTCTCTGAATATCCCTGGAAATTTTAAATCCTTCAAATTGCAATTACTTAGCTTGTGGCTAATTTTATAAAAGACATAAAAGAGAGACAGGAGTGTTTTATATGGGTCTTAATCTTCCAAAAAGGGTCTCCAAAGCTCAGTCTGCTTTTTTTAAAAATTTGGGAATAAGTTATTAATGACTTTGCTAATCAATATGCAGTGTAAAGCACCACTAATTCCTTGAATGAAATAAAATATATGTTCTAAAGCTTTTCTTGTGTAGATTTTAAGTCAGGAATTGGAGAAATAATATTCATCTTTTCCAAGGAAAACTAGCTTTAAACCAAGGCATAAATGGGACGTAAGTATTTGGGAAATATTTTAAAGAATGATTGATTTAAGGAACTAGAGCAAAAACTGCTCAAGAAAAAAGACCAGACAGTACTTCTGGAAATTCTGGGAGTCTATATGATTGCAAAAACTTGTGCTTTGTTGTCACTGATTTCTCTGTTTACCTTCAGAGACCTTTTTTTTTTGAATTGTGGAGACAAATGACTCCATACCTCAGAAGTCTCATTTGAATAGTGGGTGTAAAGATATATTTGTACTTTGTGATGTCCTTTGAGATTCTTTGGAAAAAGTGCTACATGAAGACTAAATATTCTTCTAGCATATAAATGTATATATATTTGTGTGGGGGAATAGGGAATGGATGCCCACACTGCTGTGGAACTGAGAGGAGAGGAATAATTTAGCAAAGAAAAAAAAAAAAGATGAAGAATTCTGGGCAAAAAGTCATTGGATGTGATGAATGAAGGTTTATCTGCTCTTTATAGTGACAGATAAGTAATGAGGTTGAACGGCTGCGATATTGTCTGGAAATAGAATAGATGACATTTTTAATAGGCTCAAATTGACTCTTAATAGTTCAGACCATCTGCTGAAACTGTGGAATAATAAAACTAGTACTTTTATTATGACCTTCTAAAGCATTAAATGCTCTGGGAAAGTATGTGGACATTTCTAAATCTATGTTTTGGTTGGACAGTTTGGATAAAAGTATTTTGCAGTAGGTTTGAGGGTCAGGCTCAGGCCTGATTGTTATAAAAGCAAAACCAAATGAGATTCCAGCTCTGCTTGCAGGTGCTTAATAACCTCATAATCCATTTAAGCCAGTTCCTTAAAAGCTAAATGTGCTAAAGTACATATAAACAAAAATGCAATACTAATACCAATGCTAATACTAACGATGATGATGATGATGATGATGATGATAATAATAATAATAAATGCAATTGTAAGTAGTAGTGGTAGTAGTATTTGGTAGAATATTAGTATAATCAGAGTTCTTAGATCAATATATTAACCAAATGACAGATGGGGACCATTTATAACAGTATAGTCTCCTCTAGACAAAAAAAAACCCAAAAAAACAAAACAGATAAAAAAATCTGTTAAAGGCTGAGTCCTTCAAGAGGAATATTCAGTTTGAAGCAGGAAAAACAATGCACACACATTGCAATATGAGTTGAAAATAATTCTGTAAGGCAGAGACCACAGAACTGAAGACGAAGAGAGATTTTTTCACTTTGGGATATCTCTTGTTCATGTCCATTACGAAATAGCTTAAAATTGGCAGGAACCTTGTTGTTACTAGGTGTATTTGGAAACTGATCATAGAAACATTATCATCATTATATGATTAGCTTTATCTAGTGTCTATATATAGCTGTGGGGGCTTTTTATATGGAGATGTTTTCAATGATATTCTTTCACTTTGGCTGTGTTAGATGGAGCTCATGGAAATAAAACCCTGGACTATCCCTTCTGTTATTGTGCAGTGCAATGTGCAATAGGCTCCTCATCCATGATAGTGTAAATAATGGCAACTGAATAAAGAGAATTAGCACTCGTGCTAAATGGCTATTTCTAGGATGTTTAGTGTTCAGACGACCCCTTTTTTTTAGTTTTTGCATGGGTTTTTTTGTTTTTTTTTGTTTGTTTGTTTGGTTGTGGTTTTTTGTTTGTTTGGGGGGTTTTTGTTTTTGTCTTTTAGATTTTTGTTTTTGTTTTTGTTTTGATTCACTGGCCTCCTCACTGTCCAGTTTCTCTCTGCAAATGCAGGAATTTTGGTGTGGTTACTGATTCCAAGGTAAATTTAAGTGAACTCCATCCAAAACTATTTCAGATGATGATTGAAACTTGTTGGCAACATATATTATAATTTGTGTTAAAATGTGTATTGTAATGCCATGGAGCCCACCTCAGATACCTTTTCTTTTGGAGGTAATATAAAGAGAACAAAAAAGGTGCTTTTTAGATGTTGGAAATCCAGCACTGAAAACAAATTTCTTAATACATTCATGTCCTCTTGCAGTAGAAAAGAAACAAGGTGTGACTAGAGATGTCAAAGTGTTAACTGAAATCCAGTCCTTAAAAGACATTATTATAATGTTATAATTCAGGTAAGAGGTCATCTGCTCCCACTTACTCTCCAGACCTGAGTCAGTTACTTGCCTTCTTTGCCCTCTAGTTTCTCTGCTTTTGAAGGTTTTGTGGCAATATTTATTTTAAAAGATGCTGAGACAATAATTTATTCATATTGGCAGTCTTCTTCCAGGTCCCTGGAAGGTTGGGGCATGCAAAGACATTGCTCTTATTAAGGCATGTCCTAGTTAAGCATAAAGATGAAGCAATGCTTCTGCTAGGTGGGTGGAAGTTTGTACAAAGGTTTTAAATTTTGAAAGGGAAAAGGTGCCACTCAGCCCTCAGGCTTGGCAATCTGAAACTGCATCTGCATTTCCAGAGAGAAAACACAGCAAACTCTTCAAGATAGAAAAGGGAAACAAAATATTAACCAAGGGAAAATTAGAACTGGTAGTGTTTTTTCTAGTGATAGTGGTTAATCACTAAAAGAATAGACCAGTGGAAGTGAAGAATTCTTCTTCTTCTTATATCTTCAAGATTGAAGGTCTCTCTGGAGGAAATGTTTTAGACAAAAATTATTGGGCTCAACAAAAGAGGAGCTGGATAAAAATTAAAACTCTATGGCATATAAAAGATAGATGACTTACTAGTGCCTCTACATGTGTGATTCATTTCACACAGCTTTAGATGTTTGAAGTTAGATGCCTAAATTTGAACTGGTCACCCTGGGCTCCCTTTTCAGTCAACAGTAAGAAATGGGTATCTCCAGGGGAGCAATCCATTTGACCTGCCTTGGATGCCTGTTAGAGTGTGATGCAAATTGTCCTCTGGGGAGCCTGTTGCTCCTTGTTGACTATCAAGGAAGCCTATGGTGGTTTGTTCACATCCCACCCTCTCATTTTCAGATGCCTGAGGAAAAGCGTGTCTCTCTGTGAGACACCTAGGAATTGTGGAACAGCAGCCCTCAATTTATAGTGCAGAGGCTTGTTTTGTGGTAGTACCTACTTTGCGTAATTTATAAGTCAGTTGCTGGATGAGTTGTATTCCTGTGTTGTTGAAGAATTCTGTGTTTTGAAAGGAAGACCGAAGAAGATCCCCCCAATTTCTTCAGGGGCACAGATGTAGGTAAGGGTGGGCCAAATGCTGTTGTTACTTTGGTATAAAGTCCCAGCAGTCTCACAGATTTTGGTGGAATTGCCATGCTTTACATCTTAAGAATAAAAGCAGAAATTAGCCATTTAGGAAGGATTAATCCAACTACCACAGCAATTTAGTTCTTTCTGTTCATCAGATGAAAAAGGGAAGTTCTGGAAAGAATGCTAGATATCACAGAGCATTTTTAAACAAAGACTCTTGGGAAAATCCTTGTTAAGCATGTGGAGACAGTGTTAAAAACACTTTCATCTTTCATTTCTTCCTGTCCTGTAGCCTTCCTGGCGCCGCTCCAAATTCACTTCATCACTTGGTGTTACTTGGTTTAGACCTGTGCCTCTTGCGTATCCCGCTAATAGTGGATTCCTGTGTAGTGTATCCAAATTCCTCAAGTCTAGCCCTGTCACTCAAGATGATGAACCTGTCATCACGCCGGAGGTGTGCTCGCAGCTACGCTCAGCCCACGTCTGAGGAGAGCAACTGCAGTGCTCAGCAGAGGGGCTTAACCATCCTAAACACCCTCCCTTATCAAGGGAAGGAGGGAGTGCCTCTGGCAGGCTCCACAGACCAGGGAAGTCTGTTCTCTTGATGTGGACCACAGGGTGGAGATGTGCCCTAAATACCCCAGCCATGCCTGCAATGCAAAAAGGCTTCAGCAGTTGGTGTTTCCTGATCTGGGACCACATATTTGCTAGGAAGCTTTGCAGTGTATCAGTGAGTATACAGAGGACTCCCAAGGCAGAGGGATCTTATCACTCTTTATATAATTTCAGAGAAGTCAGGTATGACCATGCAGCAAGTCTAGGTCCCTGCCAATTGTCCCTGTTACCACTCAGGTCTGTTTTCCTGGTCTGTTTTCTTCCTGCATAGTTACTCCTAAGTGTCCACCAGCAGAGGCTGTCCACAATGGCAGAGCGAGCCTGGCATGTCTCAGTGGTTTGGATGAATCTGTGTTTCAGCAGCTCTGTGAAGCAGAGGGTCTCTTTGGACATGTGTGGCTGCAGACGCCTTGCCCAGATTGGGTCTCTGCACCACCAATCCCAAAGACAGCAACATGCTGTCTCTATCACAGTCCATGCACAGCCTGATGTGCAGAGCAGGGATGGTGCAACCAGATGGCACAAGAAGGATCAGGACTGTCATCACCAGGCAGCTCTTTTTTTTGGTTCCTTGCCTGTGCAATTTGTAGGTTCCCATGATACTGTACCGCAGGCTGTTTAGCCATTCCCGCTCCGCAGAGAAACCTGACCCCTTCCAGTTAGGGACTACATGACACTCTTGCCACATCCAGCTATTTCTGACACAGTGAGTGTGTGTCTCAGCCCGTGGTGAGCCTTCTGCCTGCTGCAGCAGCACTCCCAGGGTGCCCGTGTTAATAGGGTGGTTGGGGTGAGTGTTAACCTGCTGCTTCCCTCGGAGGCAGAGACCTTGTGGTGAGGGATTTTCTGTGCAAAGGTTGCCTGGGGGAAATTCTCTGCACACTGACCTCAGCTGTAGATACAGAGGAAACTTTGCACTTTTGGAGTTCATGCATGCTTTCGGCTTGTAAAGATTCACTGTCCCATTAAGAAGAGATTCCTTAGTGCAGCTCTCTCTACTGTGTGACACACTCCTGCTAATGCCAACAGGAGCTTCACTGGCACCACAGGTACACAGAATGCCTAGGGAGTCCCTCCAGCAGGAAATAAAAAGCTATAGCTCTTAGGATATCCTGTGAAACCTTGGCTCTCAAAAGACATGTGTTTTTCCCACTTTGCGACATCTCACTGTGGTCTGATAGATTGTGGGCAATGCAGAAATCTCTTTATAACTGAAAAGGCTAAATTTTAAAGGTTTGTTTGTTGCCTTTTTTTTTTTTCTGAAAGATCTTGATTTTTTGGTTTTTTGTTCACTTTTAAATGGGATCATTCATGTTTCCAGTCACTGAAATTGTACCCTTCTTCCAACAAAAAGGAAAATTGGAAAAGCCTGACGATGTCCATTAGGTGGCTTGAGGATTTGACAAAATCAATGCATTCAAGGGGCAGTTAAAGAAGCTGATGTCTTTGAATCATAGAATCACTGGATTGCTTAGGTTGACCCTTAAGATCACCGAGTTCAACCACAAACCAGCCACTGCCAGGTCCCTGAGGTCTGCACATGTTGGAGGTACCAACACCCTCATGGAGGTGTGCACCACCACTCAGACTTCCTCACCACTTCAGATGATCCCTCACTGCTTCTGTGACTCAGGAGCACCATCCCAACTTTGGGGAACTTCTTCTAAGAGGTAATAACTGCCTTTGTCCCACGATGGTGCATCTGTCTGTGAACTGCAGAGTCACCTCGGGAGATGCAGAATGTTTTCTGCAGCCTTGGAGATTCTTACCACTGTCTCAAAGTTCTCACCTGACTGCCTTATGTGCAGGGCCTCAGCTGCACCTGGGAGACAGAGCTGGGGCAGCATCAGAGAATTTTATTTCACCACTAAATGAATGGGCCCATACCCAGAAAGATAATGTTTATTACAAGCATGTGAGGAGCTAAACCCTTTTGTGTTATTGATGATGAGAGCTTGAATGCCATAAGAACTGGCCTTCATTCACTCAGAAAAGCTTCCTAGATACAAATACTGAGCAAATGAGCTGTTGCTTTTTAACTCCTGAGGTTTATTAAACATTAGATCATAGGAACTGTTACACCAAAGTCTTATAATTGTCTTATTACACATTTCCAATTTCACATTTCCAATTACTGTAGACAACACCAGATGCTTCAAAGGACCATGCAAGAAAACACGTAGTAGACAATAATAATAAACATAATTTGATCATAAGAAAAACAGCTTTTTCCACTGTCTGTGCTCAGTGTTTGTCTTATACCCTGAGACATGACAGTTTATTTTTTATTGTACATACATATTTTAAAATTACAGCAGGTTTTGAAAGAAAGGACTGGAATTTGGGAGGTCTGAATGAGATTTCAGCATTATCCCCTCACAGGAAGGTTGACACAAATCAAAATATGTTATCATTTTCATAATTTCCAAGAGCACCTCCATTTCCACAGCTAAATACCACTGGAGACCTTAACACTTATGAGGTTCCTGAGACCAAGGAATTCAAACTGTTACAAAAGGGCAAGGGAAGGTTACGTGAAAAATCAGATTTCTATCTTAGATAGGAGCAATTATTAAAAGAAGTGAGAGAAGTTAAACCAGTGCAAGGGAACACAATGTGCTGTTGTCTTTTTTGGATTGTGTACTCCAGGCACTTGGCAGTGCTTGTGTGTGGACTGATGGGTGTGCAATCAATTTGGCTGTTTTCCCCATGCAGCCCCTTCTGTGCAAACCCTCCACTCATTTGCATGGATCCTTCAGAGAGATGTGCACTAAAAACAGAAAGACAAAAATTCCCCAGGCAGCCACTTCAGATCACACTATTCTCTGTTATTATTTTAAAAAGAGGAACGCAAAAGTACAAACAGAAGGTCCTTGTTCTGTTCATCTTCCTGCAGATGACTCAAGAAGCTCCTTTTGTCCTTCCTTTGCAAAGAGTGAGTTAGGAAATTAATGACATCTGAAGGCAAGAGCTGGGTTGCTCACCCCAGATTTCGTCTGAAGGTCACCTTGCAATTCCCTGTGGTTCAGAGATGGTCTTATTATTCCTCTTTTAACCTTAGGGGGTTTTTTTCTTATTTTTATTTTTTCTTTCATCTCCCCCTTCCCCACCTCCCCCCCACTTAAGCTGAATGACAAGTTATGAAACTTTGTGGTTTTCTGGTTCTTAATGTGAGTATTGAAAAATGATAATCTGCCGAGCGCATGTGACGGAGCGCTCCCTCCTCCCGCTCCCAGCTCCCTCCCCGTCAGCTGCTGTGGCTCCTCATCGTGTTTAACCACTCCCAGCTTTCAGAATACACTGGTTTCCGTTCTCAGACCTTCTTTGTCTCCTCTTGCAGCTGTTTGTTTCGCAGTGTGGTCAGTGTTTGTGGGGTGGATCAAACCCCTCTAAACCCTCATCTCCTCTCCTCGCCCTCCGCGCTCTGCAAAGCTCACGGAGCTGCCGGGGGTTCTCTGCTCACACAGGGAGGTACCAGCAGGGAGAAAGGGAAACCATTAATTAAGGGTGAGTGGAGCAAGCTGCAGAGTGGCAGCAGGCTCTGGTGCCACACCAGTAAGAGGGCAGCAGATTCAAACTGAGCCTTGAAGATCCCGTGGCGTGCATTTGGGGAGGTGGTGGATGAATGGTGTGACATGGATCAAAAGCACTCATTCGAAATGGGAATACACAGAGCAAGGCTTCAAGCCACTCTCTTTGGTTTGAGGGTCCTTTTGCCTGAGTTAAATGAGCAGGTAGTCAGTCTGAGGGAGGAAAACGGCCTTTCCATAAAGCCTGTAGTATCAGACTTCTGCTATGAATCAGCACTCAGGTACCACATGTGAGGGGATACCCACAGTCTTCTGTAGTGGTACACCAGAAAGGTAATATTTGTCTGTATATCACAGAATCATTAAGTTCGGAAAAAGCCCCCAAGATCATTGAGTTCAACCTTCAAATCCTATTCTGGGCAAGGAACTGCAAGTTCAAAACACAAATAAACTTCTATGAAGTAACATTATGCATGACAATACTATGAAGTAACATTATGATCAGTCATAGCTGATCAAAAACAAGTTTGAGAGCCTAGGCGAAGCACAAAGTGTAGGCAAGCCTTAATTTAGAGTTTCCCAGATTAGATTTCTTCCCACTCCTGCATAGTGTGTGCACCTAGAGAAAGGACACAGCATAGCAGCTGCCAGAGTAGTATCAAATAGAAAATGCTTCTGTGCCAGCATGCCTTGAATGTAGTTTTCCTTGGAACATTCCACTGTAAATCCACCAACTCCTACAGAATACACTGGTGGAGACCTAAATGTCTGTTTCCTATACACATTAGTTTCTGCATGAAACACAAGTGACTTTATAGGTTTCTTTTTTCTTCCTTTCCTGTGGAAACTCCTGAGTGGGAGTGGGCCTTGTGCACTGCATTTCAGGTGAGGAATATCCTTATAGTCCTCTTTTGAAATTGCAGTTACTAAACATCCCATAGAATTATTTATATATTTAATCTGAAGTATTGCTGGAGTGTTCTTCCATTTTAAGGACGGCTTCTAAATGGTGTCTAGCAGTTTACACTCCAAGACAGGAAATTTATATATGGAACAAAGCAGTAAGTGCTTCTTGTAGTTTATAAGGTGCTACAAACTCCAATAAAAATAGAAGAGAAATGTTAAATATTCGTTATACTATTACAACCCTCATGGTTAATGGCAGAAGGAACCAAAATTATTTCATTCAGTAGTGTTTTGGATTTATGCCTGCAGTCTATTGTTTCAACAATGTCAAAAGCTGTGTAGCAGCTCTGGTTCATCTGCAGTAGTAACTCAATATTATAAATCTTTACAGAAAATAAAGAAATATAAGTCCATATATGCTCATTTCAGGCCCCTGTAGGATTAAAAAAAATAAATAAAAGGAAGAAAGCAAATAGAAGTTAAGAGGGGGAATAACACCATAGGTATTTATAAAATACTGCCTCTCTTGCCAGGCTTTGGTCTATAGTTTCCACTTTCAGGCAGTACTGCTCCCTTCTGAATGTTTTATATTCTATATGATCTACAATAAAGAGTTATGCCATCAAAAAACATGACAATATGCATGCCAAGAGTGCAGGTACTCCCATTAGAATAAGTGTGACAGCAAAATATGTGAAATATGGGCATCTGATGAACTGGCTAAACCCTTTGAATATTCCTCAAACAAAGAGAAAACACAGCACCCTCCCCCACCCCTAAATAAAACTAAAATCTCTATCAGTAGTCCTGGGAGATAAAGTCTTATCCTAAAAACAGCTCCCACTGTAACCCAGTCCATGAATCACAGCACTTAAGCCTGAAGAGTCACATTCCATGTTGACACAGACCTTCAGTAGTCCCATTAAATGTAATGGGGTTGCACAAGATGTAAATCACTGTAAAATATGAACCCTGATCTAATTTCTTTCTCTGAGATTAATTACTTCAAAGCCATTGTTTCTTATTTCCTCCTCCTCTAAAAACATATAGCAACAGAATTTTTGAGGGGAAATTATTTTAACTATCAGTAGTCTTGAAAGAAAAGCTGTTGTTGGCTCTCTGGTGCACTTTGAAATTTTACTTTAAAACACAGGAAGAGATTTTTTTGTTTGAGACTTTGTGTCAGCTGTGGGGTTTATTGGACAACATACTCGTGGCTGGGATTACTTTGGCAGTGAACTAAATAGGCAAGTACAATTTATGTGTCCATATACTGGAGCATAGTGGGAAATAATGTATGTGTTGTGGTGAAGACCTAGTGGTCCGTTGCATTATTTCCATGGTAATTAAGAGGCAAATGACCCTTCTGATGACAAAATTGAATTATGTTTGTGAATATTTAGTAGGAACTATTGTACCTATTGCAAGAGGGTGACTTGAATGGCCTGAAAAGGTCTCTCCAAATGTAATATTTATGACTTGGTGAGTGGTAGATTTCAAGCCACTACCAAAAAAGGATAACACCAATAGCTGGAACAACCTGTACACTTCTCTGTATGACAAACAGAAATTAAATACAGTGAATCTACTTCTCTTTGCCTTCTCATCTACTTCATCCACTGTTCTTAGGGAGACATCCTTGTACTCAGTACCAAACATCAAAAACAAAACAACCAAACAAACAAATGAAATTCAGATCTTGACCATCTCAGTTGTACATTGCAATGAGTAACTTTCTGCCTTGTGTAAAGGAGATTTTTTTCAGCCATATTGCACTGTGACAGAGCATATCTTTTTTAAACGAATCACAAAGGAGTTTTGTAACACTACATACAAGATTAAATACAAAGTGTTTATAAAGTGTGTTTTAAAGGTACTATGGTAGGGTTTTTCCCATAAAGAATGTTGTCCTAGGCTACCACTTGAAGGCATTCAATGTTGGACCATCACATTTTTCCTTATTGAGGCCCTCAGTAAATGACCACATGGAAACTGAGGCAGGCACATGATATTATGGTGGGTCAGATGCCCCTGTGCTTCTCAAAAAACTCTAAACATCCTTAAACTGTTTAAAACAATTCCCAAAATAGTTCATCTATAACAGAGGTCGATAATCAGAATATGGGTGGTGATGGCTTGCAGATTTCATCAGTATGTATTTGGGATGACTTGCATAACTGATTCATGGCCTCATCACCCATGATTAATGTGCTATAAAGTTACAGGAATTAGAACCTCTCTCTGGCACTTGGTGAAGCTGGGGCCTTGCAGGAAAGAGCAGTATGTGAGCATGTAATTAAAGCCTGTGCCATTAATCTGTTTGCAGAAATGGACTGAGTTGAGACCACACTCACAAACTCATCAAGTTATGAGACCTTTCAGGTTCTTGTCTTTGATATGTGTAATGTTTTTTATGACAGACTTTTAAGTAATTTATTATATATACTTATTATAATGTTCTGTAAACAGTGTGATTACTTAAAAGTTCACATGCATAAAAATTTGGGGGAATAATGATAGGTAATGCACAGTTCCTCCTGCATGCTGGTTTTCTCTTCTTACATAAGTGATACTACTTCAGCTACTTTTATAATGTTATTGCCCTTTCCTCTAGTCCCTGGATTCAAGGGGTTAAAGCATTTAATTCAGTTAATTTGTATATCTCTGTTGTATTCAGTCTGAAAAGGCCTGGACTAAACCTGATCCCTGTTGTGGTGGGCACTAAGAGGGACAGGTCTTCCTCCTCAGAGCATATAGGCTAAAGCAAAAACAGAGGTGTGCAGCAAGAGAGGGGAAGGATTATTATTTCTGTCCTTTCTGGACAGAAAGCCACAGAATTTGGGACAACATTCTGCAAAGTTTTATCTTTGAAGAACAGATTTTATCCTTGTAGCCCAGCTATAGTCCATGGACATCTAGAGCTCAAATTAGATTCTACATTGGCCTAATCATCAATATAACTCTCTTTTTCTCTCTTACCAATCACTGAAATGCCTCTGGATGACCATTGACTGCATTCCGGGATCAGGCATCTTGACTAGGGAGTGAGCCCTGCTCCTCTTGAATACATTTCTAAATGCCTAAGTAGGACATGATCTCTTCTGGCATTTTGGCTGGTAACAAAAAAGTTCCCTACTCAAAGTCAAAGAGGGTACAAGAGAATAAGAGGAAACAGGAGGTTTTCTAAATACCTATCCAGTGTCTTAATCACAAAATCTTCTTTCCTTTGAATAAGCTTTTCCTTATCCTTTGGGCTTGATTTTCCAGTAGGTTAAATAAGCTCCTTTATCAATACTTAAACAGGGCTTGCCAGTAGTAGATCCACTCTGGCAGAGAGCAACAGTTCCCATATTTTTAATGGAAATTCCTTAATTTTCCCTTGACAGGCAGGGTGATAGCTAACATGCAACTGTTTTAAACTTTTAAGCATTTAAAGTATTGCAAGCACATGAGAGTAGGTGGGGAGGGTGCAATGGCAGTGAGAAGAAAGCTGCACGCTGGCTCACAGTCAAGAGCCCCTTCTCTGATTTCAGATAGATCCAGAGGACTGCCCTACCATAGCTGGAAGAAAGGCTAATCCCTAGGATCATTATATTCACAATCCTGCCTTGTGATCTTTATAAATCTCCCTCTGAACACAGAGGATGAGAATCCTAGTGGGATTGTCAAAACGCTTTTTTGTATGAATGCTGGGTTCAAAAGGAAAAAGAGCACTGTGAAGTGCCCATGAAGAAGCAAGCATCTGAAGGTTTGCCTTATGAAAGATTAATTTGCATCCTACAGTTTTGGTTTTGTTTTGGTTTTTATTTTTTTCCCCTCACAAAGTCTGTTTTAATCGTTCATGTTTTAAATGCACACTGTTTAATTATTTATGCATCTTGAGCAGTATTCTCTGTGTTTGGAACTTTTGCCGTGGCACTAACCTTTTTATTTCATGCCACTGAAAGCTCATGCTGCATGCACTGTGTACAAAACAGCCTCTAAAGGTCCCCTGGAGAATGCATACAGCAAGTGTGTAAGGATTGTTTAAGCGTGTGTGTGAGGTGGGTTATTTGCTTGATTGCTCTCACTGGTGAGCCAGGGAGTGTGGCAAACCCAGCAGCATCCCTGCAAAGTGGTTTTAGACCCCAGAGTAAAATTTTACCCTGTGATAATTTTTAATTATACCTTCAAACAAAGTATCTTCAGATGGTTTGCCAGTGCACATGTCCCAAAAAGTTATGAATGGTTAGCAGTAATTTTAAAAGCAGTTGAAGTAAATAAGAGACTAAGGAGAGAAGAATCACATGGATGTCCCATTCCTGGAAGTGTTCAAGGCCAGGCTGGATAGAGCTCTGAGCAACCTGGTCTAGTGGAAGATGCCTCTGCCCATGGCAGGGGATTGGAAACAGATGAGCTTTAAGGTCCCTTCCAACCCAAACCAGTCTGTGATTCTCTCAATCTTTGATTCTTGCTACAGGCTTGATAATGCAAATATATATAATATCCTGGAGTAATGTGCCTACATTTCTAACACAAGGAAGTTCAGGAATGAGACTCTGATAAGCACTCACCTCTTCTTGAGACTGTAAATGTGAACTCATGCACACTCTGAAGTGCTGCTCAGCGCAGTTACTGAAAATCACCCTTGCTCAGCATCCTTGGTTTTGGCCATTCTGGACATGAGAGATTTCTCAAACCTGTGTCAGAGCAGCCCTGTTTCCACTATATACAGTAAAATTCTGCAATGGGATTGAAATAAAATTCTCTGGGAATACTGTTGAAACATGGGAGGGAAGAATGGGACAGATGTAGATAGATAACCTTTATGTGTCTCTTCCTATCATTACACAATTGCTCTCTGTGGCGCTTTCTCTTTTATTCTCTAACAATTTTTTTAGTCTTAACTGTTCAAAAAGTGGGTTTCCTGTTGCATTTGTGGGCTGCCCTATAACTTAATACATCTTGCTGTCAGCAGGTTCTAATATTAAGTGTGAACTTCCTTTCATTTCATCCCTTTTCTCCTATTTGTGTTCTGGAGAGTTAGCTGTCTCTTTAGATGTTGATATCACAGACCTGGGACTGAGAAGAAGGATTTTGCTCAGCCTTTTGCCATTCAGTGGGCTCTGTTTTACTATGGAGATTGCACTGATGTTATTGATTGCACTTGCACTTGAATGTAAAGATTAGCTTAAAGAACGATAGATGCCTTCAGAGTTCAGTGTTGGCCTCCTGGGGAGGGAAAATTTCTAGATCAAGCCAAAATTGACTTTATCTGAGAGTGTACTGCAATCAGACATTGTCCCTTTTCCATCTGCAAAGCAATCTGCAGAATCTGGGCAAGTTTTCTCCAAGGGAGATGTCACGGCCTATTGCGAAATAACTCTTCATTTTCCAAAACACTTTTGCAGCTCAATCTTTTCCCATACATGGAGTTCCCTCTCCACAGCACACAGCAGTAATGATACCCATGCTGTATAGTGTTTGTGGGAGATTTTGAAGGTTTTTCTTGCTTGCTTGCTTTCTTTTTTTTTTTTTAAACTTCTTTTACAAGAAAATGGGATCAGGCACTTTGAAAGCCCTGGTGTTTATTCCGGGAGAAATCCATCCAAGACAAGTGAACCGTCAACACCTACTTCTCAATAAACAACTGTCAGGGTTTTGAGTAAATGAGGGCTGTGTGTGTGGGTGTGTGTGTCTGTTGGTTATTTAATTGCTCCATGAGTCTCCCTGTATCCCTAGTAACCTTCGTGTTTTTATTTGAGTTACACCAAAGCCCAGCAGTGATATTCCCCAAACCATTGCTGCTCCTGAGACAGGATTGTTAGAAAGCAGCCTGGCTTTGTTTGCCACTCGTGTTGCTCTAGTGTGGGCAGAAAATTCAAACAGGCACCTCTGACCCTTCCTGTGTGCTGCAGAAAGGATTCTGAGCTGCTCTGATGCCTCTGAGGCTCCCTCGCCAACACCTGAGTTAAGCCTTGCTCTCCTGAATGGGCCACACTTTAAATCTTTACTATCAGGTTAAATTGGTTGGAAGTGAAAAAATTTAGCTCTTTTCTTCAGCTAACAAAAAAAAAAAAAAAAAAAAAAAAAAAAAAAAAAAAAAAAAATGTTTTATGAAATTTCAGCTTTCTTGCATGGTTTCCCCCTGCCCCTTCTACTTTTAGAGGCACATTCAATATTTCTGAGAAATACCAAAGACCACATTTTTTTTTTAGGGGTAAATTGTGTGGGAGGAAAAAAAAAAAAAAAAAAAAAAAAAAGCATTGTTGCATTAGCTCTTGCTGTTTCCCAACAAACTAACACACATTTCAGGTGAATTTTTTGCCTACTGCTTACCTAACCTGCCACAGGGAGAGAGATCCTCATCTGTGTCCTGAGGTTGCTGCCCTAATAGGACTGGAAATCAGATCACTGGAGTTTAAACTACATGATCTGCTCCCCTTACATCATGGGAAATGTGTTATTTTTGGTTTTTTAGCAGTTGGACAGGGTCTTCAGAGGAGGTGATGAGCTAAGATTGTCAAAATTTAATAGGATTAATCCAAAGTTTTGTTCTTTTAATGTTTTCCAGTCTGTTTTCCTTTGAGGGAATTGTGCAGATATCCTCACTTCAGCAGGACCTCTGCTAGAGTGGGAAAAGACTCTGAAATATCTTCTTTACTAAAATCATTACTTATATAATGTCATTATTTTGGACAGTGCCAAATTTATGGTTCAATGTTGCCTAATAACTGAGAAAAACTGTCCCTGGACTCATCAAAGACCAGGGAATGCTGGAGTCAGAAGCAGATACAAGAACACAAAAATGATCTCCAAAATCCTAAATCAGTTAGACCATGTTGACTATCACAGTCCTGAGAATTTTCCTGGCAAAACAGAAAGAAGTGAGAAAATGAAGAATTGGTGATGGAAAGAAAGAAGAGCGTGTGTTGGTCCTCTAAAGGATGCCTAAGCAGGGGCCAAGGCTTGGTCCAGCATCAGTGTGGTCAAAATCCACTGACTACATGTGTGGGGAGGCTCCTGCTCTGACATCAGGCACTGTGCTCTTCCTAGAACTTTTCATAGTGAAAAGCTGTTTTTTCCCCCAAAAAACCTGGAGAAGAGGGACTAAGAGTCGAAAATATGCCTACAGCAGACAATACCTCAAACCACATTTAATCTCAGCAGAGGAAAGCCTTTCTAAACTCAGAGCCCTCATCTGCACTTGAGTTAGAGGTCTGAGTAATGAGCTGCTCATTAAAGGCGTGGTGAGAGGATGAGACCTCTCTGGAAGCACCACAAATAGGTCAGAGATGCTCTTGTGGGAAATGACCCACAGCAGAAGG
Source organism: Passer montanus (assembly GCF_014805655.1). NCBI lineage: Eukaryota > Metazoa > Chordata > Aves > Passeriformes > Passeridae > Passer > Passer montanus. The sequence goes on from NW_024373923.1 coordinate 215,405, forward strand.
GAAGGGAAGGGTGCCCAGAGTCACAGGGTGCTGCTGCTCTGTGGGCAGCAGGAAGCTCTTTGAGTTGCATTCTCCCTGTGGTCAGCTGTTCTAGCCTGTGGTTAACAGAATATCCTTAACTCAAAATTTTACTGATGAGTAAACCTCAAAACACCGAGCAAAGGTTTGAACAAGAAGACAGAAGTGTGGTCATCTGAACAGCAGGACCAGCTTGAATCCTGATAGCAGATTTGTTCTGTTTCCAAATGCATGTTTATACAATGTGGCATTTTCACAGGGACTGCAAGGAAATATGACATCCTGCAAAAAAAAAAGACTGGGTTTAAATTCAATTGTGTGCATAACTTTGTTCTCTGGATTAATTTTTAAAATACTTCCTTGTCAAGTAGCAATGAGAAAAGGTACAGAGACTGAGCTGTATCTAATATTATCTCTGATCTTCCATGGTTTATCTCAAGAAAAGAAAACCAGAAAACCAGTTAATGTTAAGACTTTGTGATATTATCAGTTGATGGTGAGGAATGAAAAATTCTCTGCTTCAAGTAGGAGGGATGACATTAGACAACCCCATAATAAACAACAATTTTAATCAAAATGTGTTTTCAAAAAACTTCAAGGATTTCTAGGCCAAAAAAAAAAAAAGAAAAAGGATTGAAAAATTCAATCCTTTTCCATAAACATGTTGGGCCTCAGTACATTTTATTGTTCAAGAAATGCTTCCTAAACAATTTTCTAAGGGTGGAGTTCAGCACATTTGAGTCTGACAAAGAGCAGCAGGAAAGGGATTAAAAGTCTATTACAAGGCACTGAGGTCAGTTAGGCTATCTGCACACTACCTCCCATTGGATGTCGAGTTTGGGTGCCTAACTTAGCTTCTCAGATGACATGGATAGCCAGCAGGGTGAGTTAGCATGCCTGATGTCCTCTCTGTGGCCTCATGGGCCACAGAGGGAAGCCAAGCTCCTGGACCAGGTGCTGGTGACAGTTTGGTGGCAAAGCCACACTCTGAGAATTCTCTGCTCCAACTGAGGAGCTGCACCAAGCTTTTCTACAGATGGGGCTGCAGGGCCAATTCCTGCAGCATTTTAAGAAGTGCCATTCCAAACCTGACCACAGTCAAGCATCATTCCATGCCTGACCAGGGTGCTCCAAACTCCACCGTGGCAACAAACTCTGTCATGGGGATGAAACTTAGATTTGAACATCAAACTGAATTTATTATTTTTCTCCAATTCTAAGATCTACTTTCTGTGGTTCCTGAGTTAAAACTCTCTTTCTGGAGGAAAGGAGCCCCAAAAGCATGAAGTCTTTGCTTTAATTGCAGCCTTTCCTCTATCTTGCTTGAAGCAAAACCCTGGTGAGCAGCAGACAGCCCTGCTGAGCTGAAGCCTCTGTCTGAAGTGACCCCTCCTTTTCAGACAGGGGATGCACAACAAGTCTGCAAGGGAAGAAAACCTAATTATGTTGCACATGTTCTAATTTAAGTTGCTGTACATTGCTGGGACTTTGAGCATAAGAAACACAAGGTCACTTTTTGCCTGCCACAGAATCTCCTGCTTGGTGAGAAGATGATACACCAGATAGCTTTTTCTGGTGTAATTACCTGAAGGGTGGGTGACTAGGGGTCTTCCCCAGGTATCATTCTGTGAGACTAAAACCCATTCTTTAAAATTAGATGCCCACCAACTCACTCATTCACACGCAAACACCGCGGCAGGTAGAGAACTGCAGGTATGCTGCAACAGCAGGTGCATGGATAATCCATTTCATTATCTCCACAAAGCCAAAAGTCTTTAAAAAAAACACTCTCGTGGGTTTGCAGCACAGAAATCATAGTCCTGTAGGTATAAGACTTCCTGGAATCCCAGCTGTCGGGCCGTGAAAAGGTGCTGCTGTGCTGAAACACAGATCCATGCTATTCCTTCTCTGGCAAACAGGGATTCCAGCTGTGCCTGTAATAGGCACTTTAGATGGCACGTTCAGACTCATGCAGCAAGGTATCAGTTTGTTTGCACTCCAGCCAGATACTCATTTATTCAAAGTCATGTTCGTCTGGATTGTAGAATGCCTTGGAAATGTGAACTTGTGGCCTTGGTCATGGGAATCTTCATGGTCATCAGCAAAAATGAGTGTGAGGAATGCTCACTAAATTCTCCCTTTTGCACTCGTCAAGGAAAATGAAATACCTAGGGCAAATCACTGAGCCTTACTATTTCCATCTGTAGTGGGATAATGACTGCTGCTACTTTCATGAAGTGCTTTGAGATTTATTTAAGATTGACTTTAGATACCAGCCAGGTATTTTTGCTTGGTGTGAATGATGCTGATTTGTAATAAATTTTAGTTACTTGTTTTCTCATTGGTTTGTAGCCCTCTGCTCCACATGAACATATTAGACCACTGATTTTACTCACTGAAGTGATATTTTTACAAAATGTAGTTCCATGGTTCTGTATAGAGAATGGCATTCAAATCAGTAGTGAAAAAAAATATGTTTTGGATATATTTAGTAGTAGATGCCACCAGATGGGAATATAGATGATAAGGAAACTAGAACCTTAATTTTTAATTATCTGCTGCTGCAGTCCATCTACCTGAGTGTCTTCCAGTCAGTTTTTTTGTCATATCTCCTGTACCAAAACATAGCACAACACTGCCTTCTCTTTAACTATTCTCTTTGTCAGTAAATGCAAAATATGTTACATGTGGGGAAAGCAGTGGCAGGAAGCTCTATTTCACTTCTCTCTTCATCTCTGGAGATATTATACATGCAAAAAAAGCTGATACCCTCAATTATGCCTTACCTATTCCAGAAGAAAAAAAAAAAGTGGGGGTGGGCAAAAAAATTTACTGTAATAAATCTCATGACCTCTAGTCACGGAAAAAGAGAATTCTCAGATATCCATAACAAGCTGAGCAGTCTGCAGCAGCAGAAATTGCAAGTGCTGCACACTGAACTAAATTCTCTGGCACTTTAAAGTGCACATTTCCAGCTTTGCCCTTTCCACAGTATTCCACAGGGGCCACCCATAGCAACTGCTGATAAGGTCGTGTGCAGGATGGGTGATGAATCTGCCCTGATTTCACAAGGTTGTTGTGTCTAGTACCAGAAAATAGATATCTGTGTATCCTTGAGAGAAATCCTTAAAGGGGGATTACACAGAACTGTGTGTATTGTCTAGTGGAAAACAAAACAAAGGGGGAAAAACACAGAGGAAAAAAAATGATAACTACTGAGTATTAAGTAAATACTTAGAATAAAATAGATTTTTTTCTAACAATCTTTAAAGCAGTCACTGAGTAGTTTTTGCAATAGTGACTTCAACATAAGCATCACTTTTGTACAGTGGTTTGGGATTTAGCTTTTGCTCTTTTTTCTCCCCGCACACCCAAAAAAATTTCCCCAAAACACCCTTCAGAACACCAACTGTGACATTTGGATTGAGGCAGCGGTCTCCAACTGTTCAGAGCTCTGCATTTGGGCTCATGTTTTGAGACTGTGATGCAGCACGCAGAAGAGCAGAGAAATTTAAACCAGAAAAGACCAAATCAATATGTTCTTCTCTCTTTAAAATTGGAGGGGAAAAGAAGAAAAAAAAGAAAATGAGAAAAAAATGTAGCCAATGCCTAAAACTGACTCCTGGGTTCTTCACTCTTCACATCCAGCATGTTTTGGTTTTGTAGTGTTTTAGAGACATCTTTGTGGCTTGAATCCAGATCAGGTGATCCTTAGTGCCTCCTTTTAAAGCTCAGAGACAAATCTCAGCTATTTGGCAAGGACAGAGTCAGTCTGGAGGAATATTTCACACAGATTTGCCTCTCAAAAGTCCATGCTCAGCTGGGTTAGAGGGATGGCAACAAAAATCACAGTAATTTTCCCTGTGCCAGGTTGGTAGCCTGAGAGTGTTGAACTGGTGGATTTTGGCACCTCTTGTCATTGCAGGATGAAGTGTGGTATAACACTGCCCATCTTTTTTTCCAAAGGGAACCATATCTCACTGGGTTTGCCAAGACAGAAAGGCCCTTCCTAGTAAATCAATTCTGTTTTACCCGTGGGACATAGTGCTTTACAGCAGCAGGGGATATGGCAAGTGAAATGAGTCGTTTAAAAATGTGAAATATTCTTCTTGGTCCAAGGATGAGGAGAAATTGTTGGGATGAATCCAGAACTGAGGTATGTCTAGGGATGGAAATGGTTCCAGGGAAAGGGAGAAGAGACTCTGAACAGTGAGATTTATAGTGCTGGGATATAGACTCCCAGAAGAAGGGGCTGAAGACACATTGCTGGAATTGCTTAACACCACGTTGGACAAAACACTGGAGGATTTAGAGAGGTTATATAGTCACAGATTTTTAAGACTAGAAAGAGCCACTTAGTCAAACCTCCTGCATGACTCATACCAAGGGATTTGCCTAAATGTATTCCTGTTCCAAGTCCAATTGCTGTCAGAAAAACACCCAGCCTAGTTTTAAAAGAAACTCCCAGGTCTAGAGAACCCAGTGATTCCTGTGATAAGGTGCTCTCATTATTATTTTATTAAGTGTGAGCCATGTTTGTCATGTCAATTTTCCTAACTTTTGTGTCTCTGCTAAACTAACGACCTTCTGTGGCACTGCTGTCCCCACGTATTTTTATTCTTTTTGATGTGTATCTCAGATGCTTATAACACCAAATTCATCACTGCTTTAGCCAGTCTCCCTCTCTCCTCAACCAAACACATACATTCTGCCAACTCCTCCAATTCCAATCCTTCAAAATAAGTACATTTTGAAAAGAAAGAGGCATAGCTTCCCTCCCTGAGCAATGGGCAAGTGCACTTTGATATCTAAAATGTGTCCTGCTGCTTGTGACTTGCCCCATTTGCCAAGCTCCTTGGGTAGGAGACTGCACCTTCAGTGCCAGTATTTTTATAGACTTACTCAACTCAAGCACGCAGTCAGCATTTAAGAGGAAGCAATAGCAGGGCTGGGAATAGTTTTGCTTCATCAACACGCATAGAGAAAAGAAATGTGGTTGAGTGAGTTACTAGAACAAAGGCAATTAAAAGGGCAATGCTCTGAGGTGCTGGTGGAACCACACCATGGCTCTGTCTGGTCTGATGCCCATCCCAAGTGGACTGTGTGAGTAGAAATCATGCATTTATGCACAGGTTCAGGGCTGTAAGGGTTTCTCCAGAGCAGATTCTCAGCATGGGATAGGCCACTTCACACCTAGATGCTCTCCTGATGCCAGGTCTGTTCTGGATGCTAATCCCAGGCCTGAATTTATACTAAAACACTACATAATTAGCCTCATGGGTGTGAGACTCGGGGCTCCATTTTACACCTGATTTGTTGGGTGAGAAACTAGAGAAATTTTGGAGGTCATTTAAGCATTAAGCTGTGCTCAGGGTGTTTTGCAATCTTCTTTCTAGATCACAGCTCCCTGCCCTTTCTTTTTCTGGTCTGTGCTGCTGTGGATTTTTATGTGTAGAAGACAAATCTAAACTTGGTCAGGGCCTTGAAGTGATGGTGTTGTACCTTAATAAAACTATATTTAGCCTGGTGATACTGTGAAAATTCTTGAAAATATCTTGAAAGTATAAAAGCAGAGGACAATTAAATCTTGGGATCAGCTCCCAAATGGATTTGCACAGGAGATTCACACTTAATAAAATACAGCAAATTGCATTTTATTTTGGCACATAAATACTCGTAGTGGGGGACTAGCGGCATTTAGAAGGGAGAATCACTCCACCAGAAAACTCACTTCAGCAAAATGATGCAGTCCAGTTGAGCCCTTTTTATGATCTGAGGAATGACTGTTTTTATAGTACACTAAATAAAACCTGCTATTTGAGCTGGAGGTTTATTAGTAAAGGTGATTTTGTCATACTTGGGGAAGGAGGGGAGGAAGAAGAGATGAGGGATGAACATCAAAGCTAAAATAGGTGTCATTCAGGAAAAGCACAGCAATGTCCCAAAAATGCAGTATCTGTCATCATCACATCACCTAGCACCACCAGAGAGACATTTTTATGCCACCATTTTGTTGTTTTTGTTGCTCCAGTACATCACTACAATCCTGGTTAAATTTCCTCTGCTGGAAAAGACTTGGCTATGGGTGTGGTGAGGAACCTGCAAAAACATCTGTATGGAAGAGTTATCTGCAGGGAGCCAGATCCAAGGATGGTGAAATTGGTTCTTATAGGTGAGCAGTCAGATTTAGTTGGAGATTTTTGCAGCTGCCCAAAATCACCCCTTCTATGGTCTTGAAAGAGGACTTGCAGCTGAGCATTTTTATTCCCAAAGCACGTGCCCATGCCCCAGGAGTCCCAGTGCACTGCTGGGTATCCTTCTCCAAACCTGTCTTCCATCATTCCTTGAAGATCCTATGGGTTTAAAATCCCCTGATTGGAAAAAAAAAAAAAAATCCACAACTGTGTCACAGGGGCATCACCTCTAGTCCAGAAACAGAGGTGTCTGCCACACTTTAGCCTCTTCAAGGTGTGCAAGAAAATTTCCCCAGCCATCACTTCCTGGGTTTCTAGGGAAAAAAGGGAGAGGGACCACTTTTTATAAGATAACAATGGTGAAAAATAGTCATGTGTTATGGGGAAACTGGAGCATAAATCTCCAGAAGCCCCACTGATCCTGTTGCCTTTTGCAAACAGAATAGGTTCCACTTCAGGCCTGCTTGGACTATTGTAAGGCCTGCACTCACTGTGCCAGGGAAGATGAGAGTGTTCCTATTCCCTTCTGTCAGAAAGGTATGGTTTTACTGGTGAAAACCAAGCAGAATGCCACTTTGCAGCCTAGCCTAAGGTCTGAGACCAGGGAGGGTCCAGAGCACATCCTGCCTCTGGATGTGTACACCCCACAGCACCCTGCACGAAGGGCAGTGGCTCTTTGGTGTGTGCCCAACAGAGACAGAAATTCTCCACATATGACCTCTCTAGGCTGACTTTGCAAAGGGAGGGAACCTCCCACGTTTTGGTTCAGGTCACTGGAGTTCATCTTTTCACAGTGAATTTGCTGAAGGCACAAGCAATGCTCTCACTGAATTCATGGAACAGGACTCAGATCTTCATTCAGGGAAGTCAGAAGACACTGTGTGTTTGACCTGTCCTGCAAATTTTCAAAAGGTTTATAACCCAGCTGCTCCTGATAGATGTTCTGGCAGATTTCTGGATGTTTTGCCAATGCCATTGCACATTTAATACTTCATGCTAGACCTTAGCTGCAATCGGGATGCTTTGAAAGAATTAATCTGGCGGTCAGTAACTGCTAAATGAAGTGCATGCTAAAAGAATGATGAGCTAACTGACTGCAGCTCGCAGCTTTTATGAGCTTCCCCAAATGCCTGTTTTCAGGTGAATTCAGCATCTCCTTGACATTTAAGGACTCAATTTATAATCAAATTATTTAACTCTAGTGGAATCACTGGCCTCCATGGAAAAGCCATTTATATTTCTCCCATCCCTCAGAAAAAAAAAAAGAGTATTCAAGGTAATGCAATTCCTATATTAAATGAAGGATAAAAGAAACTTTTCAATGCAAATTAAGAACTGCAGTTTTTTAGAAATTATAGCAGAAATTTAAAGTGCACAGCTGTTCACATCCTTATTTCCAGTTTAGCAATCTCAGACATGCTGAGGGCAACCAAGATGGTGAAGGGCCTTGAGGGGAGCCCACATGGGGATCAGCTGAGGTCATTTGATCTGTTTGGCTGGAGGAGACACAGGTCAGACCCCAGTGCAGTTACAGCTTCCTCATGAAGAGAAGAGGAGGGGCAGGCACTGATCTCTGCTCTGACAGGACCTGAGGAAATGGCCTGAGGCTGAGTCAGGGGAGGTTTAGGCAGGATATCAGGAAAGGTTCTTCACCCATAGGGTGGTTGGGAACTGGAACAGGCTCCACAGGGAATGGGCACAGCACCAAACCTGACAGAGCTCAAGAAGATTTTCTCCAGTGCTCTCAGGCACAGGCAGGGGTTGTTGGGGTGTCCTGTGCAGGGACAGGATTTTGTCTCGATGATCCTTGTGGGTCCCTTCCAGCTCACCCTATTCTGTCATTTTGGGATTCTGGGATTAACATCCTAGAAAACTCCACAAGTCTTTCAGAGATTAGTACCCCTTACTGCTCCATTTCTGCAGGTCCCAGTCTGTCTTGGAATCCTTTTGTTTTATTTGGCTGAGCCACTTTACATAGGTGCATTGCCCTCTACAGCTTGAAATTACAGAGCAAAGTGGAAGAGCAAGATGAGGTAGAAACTTCGACAAGCAACATCATAGTGACACACTGGTGAGAGCAGGTTGAGCTCCACAAGATTAACCATTCCTGAAGGGATAGAAGTGTGTTTTATACATGAATAATAAAGCCTTAATATCGCTCTTGCAGTTAAGTTCAATAGCAAGGGTTTTGAACAAATGAAAGCACTCAGCTCAGCAAAGGTGCCTTGCTCTGCAAGCCCTGGCTTTGTGGATGTGATGTCTGAAACACTTGCCTAAAAATCCTTGCACTGGCTTGAGGCCAGACAAGGACAAACCAGGGTGATCCCAGCAGCTGAATGGGGAAAATTGTATGAGTCCAGTTGTAGTCCATCTTAGCTGGTGCCCAATTGTTGTCTCCCAGCTGCCTAAACCGAGGTGGCAAACAGTGTTATGGTTAAACACGATATTTAAACTGCATTGTTATGTCGGTGATGACGGGTTCTTTGTTGGAGATGACAGAAAAATCCCATTGTTTAGAGTTTTCCCAGACTCGGTGCTTAATACAAAGTTCTGGAAAGCACAGGGTTGTTTAAACATTTGATAAAGAAAATATGTGCAGTGATGGGTCTATTCCACCAGTAAGGAGCAGATCAGCCTGCAGCACCAAATCCTACCTTTATAAATTCAACATGTTGCTGCAATTTGACAAAATAAAATCCTCAATCCCTCCATGTGGAAAATAGAAGTGTCTGCAAAGCAGCAGAATATTGAAACAGTGTGCAAATTATTCATTTTAAAGCTGGTAGCAAAATGGATTTGGAAAAGCTTTGGAATTTCTGAATTATTTAGAAAATCAAGATGCTTTACCAGGAATGCATGAAAAATTACAATTCACAACCATGTGAGCATCTTCGTACTGATCCATAATCTTCGCATTGATTTGTCTTTTCCTTGGATAAGTGCTTTAGACAAGGTATTCTCAAAACAATCATGATGCCAAAGCCTAAACTTCAGCTTCTCTGTATTGACACAATGACACAAACACACTCCACAGCCTGGGATGTTTTGTTTGGTGAATGGACACAAAGAGGTTTTAATTAACCCACTCCCGCCCCATGCTGTGTCGTGCTCTCATGGGCATTTTTGCATTAATTCCTGTCTCTCTTTGTATGTCAAATGAATGTTCAGGGGTTGGAACTAGATTATCTTTAAGGTCCCTTCTAACCCAAACCATTCTCTGACACTGTGATCCACACTCCTGTGAGCGTGATGGTTGTTTGGGCTCTGTGCTCTTTGAGACCCAGGGAGCTGTAGAAGGAATAAACTCTGGGAGTGATAAATTTGCAACAGTTCTCCGGAAATGCCCTATTTTGGAACCATAGCAATTAATTATATGTTACTGTTGCTGATGTGTTTTCTATTGTTGTATCACTTTTAATTAAAGCCCCTACTTCAGTTTTGAACTAGATTCAGTGGAGTTCCTCAGAAGACTCCACTGTTTGTACTTTCAGCAAGTGCTGTTCTCTGGTTTGTATCCCTCATCCATTGCTAGAGTCACTGAGAACCTGAAGAAATTCCTAAGACCATTTCAGAGACTTGCAGTTATGAACTGACTTGACTTGATCACAGGCTCCTCACACCTCATGTCCATGACTGCTCAACCTGTAAGTCATCAGGACAAAGTTATATTTGCCTGAGCCTGCTGTCTCCTCCACTTGGCATCTTTTATTTACAGAGTAATTCTGCCCTGGGAAAGCTCAGTGCACTCACCAAAAGACATGAAATATCTCCAACCTGTAGCTCTGATTAGAGCCTGCAAGTGAGCAGTTTACAGCCATTCCATTGGGACACAAGAGGAAATGCTCAATTTTGAGCAAAAGTATGAGCTGAGCCAGGATTATTTATTCATGTGTTGGAGCTAGAAATCTCAGTTTTTTCTTTCTTTCAAAGGTTTTGGTTTTTTTTTTTCTTTCTCTAGTAACATGTGTTCATGCATGTCTAGGAAGCAGAAACTAAAGAGAAAGCTTTTTCAAGGGGAACAAATAATTTGGAGATTCTCCAGTTTTTAGGAACTCAGGACAAGAACAGAGAATGATTTTTCAGAATGCCAATTGCATTTTCAGTCAGTGCCTGCAGATTTATTCATTCAGCCTGGAACATCTCAGGATGACTGTTTGCTAGACACCAAAGTTCTGTTATGAGGATTGTCTGAAGTACTTTTGGGTATAAACCCAAGTTAAGCAGCTCTGAATTCAGGCCTGCCTTCCCTCTGAGCTGGCTGGGTACAAGGAAGGTCCACTTTCCATGAAGCATCTCTGCCACAGCAAACGGCTGTGTCTGAGCCAAAACCTTCCTCTGCATGGTTTGGAGACAGCGCCTGGGCATCCCGCACCTTTCCAGCTCAGGAGGAAAGGCAGAGCAAGTGTCCCCATACAACACAGCTTCACCCCATGGATTTCCAATGAGATGCCAGGTCCTAGGTGGCAAAATTGATGCAGAAAAATGCTTACAAGTTCCTAGACCACACAGAGGTCTCATGTGATGTTTTGATTTGTTGAGATTTGCTCTTGCTGGTGACCCATGGGTGACCCTGGGATAAAATAAAACACTTCCCAATACCCTGTTTTAAGTGACATTATGTGTTTAAGGAAGACTTTCCTCTTCTTTTCTTTTTTCTTTTTCTTTTTTTTTTCAATTTTGTTTCCATCCCTATGAAGATGATAACAAAAGATGGTATGTCCTCAGAGCACACTGATGTGTCACTGTGGATGCCAATCCCCACAGACGCTCCTGATGTTATTAATTTTTAAAACAAACTTGCTGATTGAGGTTCTGACTGCCTTTAAATTGTCTCTACAAGGAGACTGTGTACTAATTAACCCACAGAAACAATCAATGATGTACCTTTTTCAAGTTTCAGGGTGATTAGAATATGAAAATGAAGAGCACAATGGTGCAGATGTTTTAAAATCACAGCAGACAGCAATTAGTGACATGGGAACCAGCTGCTTATCTCTCCAGATAAAGCCTCTTAATAGGGAATTACACTTGAGGAGCCATTACACAGATGGATCTGCAAATGATTTAAAGAGGGGGCGTTGTAGTATTAACTTTGATTTGCAAGCCAGATTCTTGACAAGCTTTATGTGTGTTACCTCCTAAAAAAGGTGCATTTGGAGTAGGAGGGAACCATCCCTTTAAGCACTCAGATTTTTTTTTCACATGTTGGGTTTTCTAAATGTATGTTTTATCATAATTTTTCTTAAATTTTTTTTTTAATTTGTATTTTTTTATAATCACTGTTATTATATTACCAGGCCATTGGTTTTGTTGTCATCTCCCCCCAGTTTTTGCATTTGGATTGGAAGCAGCATGTGGGTTTAGATGGTAGCTCAGTCACAAGAACGAGTGTGCAGACTGAAGCATCCTAAAAGAGTCCCTAGGGGATAGATTCTGCTGCTGGGTACCACTTGCAGAGTAGGGTGCTGCTCCTCCTGAGGCTGGTACAGCATCATCTCCTCAGCTGCAAGGGCTGCACACCAGCATAAAACTGTTTTGGGCACTAATCACGTCTGCAGGCACAGGGTTGCAAGGCCTGGAGGGACAGCATAAAACACACAGCATAAAACCTCTTCTTGTCTGTGACCAGTGATCACCAGTGTATGGGATCTATCCTGCTCACAGGTCTGCCCTGCCAGCACTGAGGCCTGAAACTCACGAGTTTGTCATTCAAATCTTATTCTACTAATAAGAGGATTCTAATCTTATTCTACTAATAAGAGGATTGTAATCTTATTCTTATAGTCTAAGGTTTAGATGTGCTGGATCAGGTTGTTCAAGCCCTTTTGCAGTTACAAAAGCTATCATCTTTTTTTGTGTATTTTGTTTTCTTTAAAAGGAAATTGGGATTATTCAACCTACTAAAAACATCCAGTATAGGAAGAGAAATATCCACCAAGTATGATGAGTTGTAGTAAAATTACATGAGTTAATTTACACTTCTACTTCCACAAAAGAAGAAGGAGCAGACTTTCAGTGCATAATAGTTGGCCGTGGAAGAAAATCCCATTTAATGAAAGAGCAAATGACAAACAGAGGCCAGCGCTGAAGTCTGAAGCATTTTTAGGGTCTTATAAACCAAAAAGTAAATACAGAAAAATCCTTCTGTTTTCATGAAAAAAAGCCCACTCTTCTTAATGCTGGTCTCGGCTGGCTGCCATAGGAACTCTATTTGAGCCAACAGCCCCATGGAGCTGGAGTATATTACATACTCACTGACAAATAAAGAAAAGAATTTGGGTGAAAGGTATCAAGATATCGGTTTCTTAAGATTCCCTCACCATCCTGACAGGTCTGACACCTGACATCTCTGTCAGCTTAGCAGAGTCTTGGCTTAGCTGAGCTGGGTCTTATTGGCTTTTTGGGATGATGCTCACACAACAGGGAAAATTGAAGCCTAAGCATTAGGACCAATGGGATCAAGCAGCAGCCCAGATGAATACATAGGGAAAAAAATATACTTGGCCACACTACTTTCAACTGATTTAGTAGTGCTTTTAGGTAAACAGCCCCCCCATATCCATTTCAGCCACTGAAACTCAACCTGCTGCAGCCAAATTGTCTCTAGTCACTGTGCTGCAGAGGAATTATTTTTGGGTGGTGTGGATGTGTCTGGCAAGGTAGAGCCAATAAATGTTACGCTGGAAGAAGTTTCATGAGGAAACCCAGCAGACTGTAATGAGCTTGGGCAGATATATAGTTCTGACATCCCGCTTAGGAAATGGAGTCCCCTGATCCTGCAGACCGGTCATTTTTTGAAGGCCTGCTGAAATTGGAGTGCTTATCTGCGTGATTAAATGCCTCCAGAGCTGGCACCTTTGATGACATAGGCATATCTTCCTCATGAATTTTAAGATCGATGTGGTGGTGGCCTGTGCTGCTGGAGCAATGACAGGGCTGTCATTAGGGGTGTGCTGGGAGTTGCATCATCACTGTGTAATGTACAGGCCAAAGAAATGAGGCTGGAGGAGCCAAGCCATATATCAGCATTCATCGCTGATCTATAGCTGGCCTCTCCATTCTGAGCCCTTATTAACTGCCTTAAAATACAGATCAGAGATTATTGCTCCTTCCAGACCATGGATCTCCATGTGTGTGATAGATATGGAGGGAATAGGATGTTGCCAGAGTGCGATGTTTTTGTTCCCTGCTGTAACCCTCCTTCTTATTTTTATCTTTTTTTCTTTTTCTCTTCCAAATGAAATGTTTTGGGTCATTTAGTTTCACAGCTCAGCACTTAGAAGTAACGTGGGTGTCAGAAGCTGGTTTGGCTGCAGCCAGCAGGCTGGGATCTGTTCAGGAACAGCCTGGCCCTGCCTCAGTGTGGGCGCTGGGGCCCAAGAGAAGCCTCAGCCCAGCATTTCCAGGGCTTCTGCACATCATGATTTGTGGTACCTTGGGAAGTGAAGTTTTATGTGAGGCTGGAGTGAAGCACAGCCATCTCTCCCTTGGCACATCACCGGGAATGGCCTGCCCATGTCCTTGTGCCAGGACACACAGCCTAGTGGCTGGGCAGCAGGAGAAGCCCAAGTGGCCCAAGCAAAATGTATCTCAGGAGCTATGGCATCAATTTAAAACAATTAAAATAAAACAAGCTGTAAAACTGCAGTGCTGGTGCTGCTGGTTTCCCCTTCCTGGACCCATCCCAAAATATGGACATGGATGGGCCCCCTTTTCTGAGGGAGGGCATCAGTGGGGGTTGTGTCCTCTGTGTGCTGTAGGGCTTATGTGTGGGAGGCCACTGTGAGGAAGACGAGGAGAAGGATTCATTCCCCAAGGGCTGTTTATGCTTTCAGCTCTTTTCTCAGGCTGAGGAAACCGGGTGTCGCTCACCCACGACATCTGCAGCTCCACCACAGCTGCATGCTTTCGTTCTCTCACTCCACAATTCCTGGAAATCTCTGTTTTCCCTGAGCATGGCTGGTCCATGTGTGTGACAGCTGAACTATCCACAGGATTTAAGACTCCCTGACTGCTGCTCAGACAATGGACCAGAACAACTTCATCATTATTGCCTATTCCAGAAAAGCCACATGTCTATATTTATATGGGCATGAAAGATAGCTCAGCATCAATTTGTCAATAATGTGCATGTTTAGTGGCCACTAAATAATGTGCCATGGGCTTGGGGTTGTCTTTTCAAACTTCTCTGAAGTTGCACAGAACTAGGGATGCCTAATTTTCCCAATTCAGAGCCCTCTTATTCCCTTTTGCCTGCTTGCCCCAGAATTTGTGTTGCAAACACCCCAATGGGCTAGTGATAGAAACTTAATTGTAACAGGGTGTTTGTAGGAGTATTTATTATCTACTTTTCTTTCCTTGGTTCTGTTTTTATTTTCAGTCTTATCATTTATTTGACATTCACAACAGTGTCAGTAGTTTGTACAAAAGCAGTTGTATGGTCTGACCCAGAGCTTTACAAAATAAAGCTGGAAAAAAAAAAAAACAAAACCAAAAACAAAAAAACCAGATCAACCAAAGAAAGTAAAAAACAAATAGATAGATACTTTTGCTTTAAAAGGAAAAAGTTACAGCTGAAGTAAACAATTTTTTTTTTAGCTGGAGGCCCACCAAGAGAAAACCAGTAGAGTTTCTTTTGCTCTGTATGAGTCTTCAGCATAATTCTGCCCTTGCTGTAACCTCTGCGGCTTGAAGAGCTCCTGTCAGAGTAGAAATCATGTTGAAAATATCTCTCACCAACATTGGAAATAGCAGAGTTTTAAAATGGAAAGGGAGTAATGCAAATCTTGAACCTGCCAAGTGTGCCTCACACACTTGACGCTATGCATATGATTTTAAGCACTAAGTATGCAGGGATGGCTTCCATGTGGAAATTCAAGTAAATCTTTGCAGCATCTGCCTTCATAGGGAAGTGGACCCATGGGTTTTCCTCTTGTTTGTTACAACTTCCAAGATAATTTTTCAGTTTTCTTGTTTACAATAATGAGTTTAATTGCTGCTGTTGAGTCTCAAGTTCTGTGAGTGATTATTTTTCAGGAAAAAGGCATTCTCACCAGGAGGCTGAGTTGCACCATTCATCCATTGAAAGGGGATATTTCACTGGTGTTTTAAATTAAAAATCAATAGACTATGTTCCCTTAGCAGTTTTGCATTTATAGAAATATTTCCACTGTTTTTAGAGCAGGGAAACCAAACAAAACTTGTTTACTGTGCATGAAATCTAAATGCAAATTTGGCTCAAATATAGGAAGATTTTATAAAGGTTCCTAACTTTTACAAAGTCATTGTTGTTATTCACTGCATAAATAAAGAGCTGCAACCAGTCTGAATGAATGGGCTGCTAAACTAATTTTATTTTTTTCTGTTTATTTTCTGCTCCCTTCCAGGTTTATGACAGGCCACAAAAACATTCTGCTCTGCACTATGATCCAGGCCTCCAACAAGACTTCACCAGTGACACCTTAAAATCAAAACACCAGCAGAAAAGTAGCAACCAGCACCACATTGACTGGTCAGCGAGCTCCGACACTGGACCCGCTTCTCAGAGCTGCTTCATCAACACAGAGCCCAGTAGAGAAGCAATCAGTGCCACCAAGGTCTCTGCTCTGGAGCCAGGAGTTTCCTACAGCAAATCCCAGGCCAAGAAGTCCTGCAGCAGCAGCAGCAGCAGCAGCAGTTCGTGGGGGCAGCTGTCAGTCAGTAGTAAAGAGCTGGCAATTTGCAGCGCAGTCCCGTCACCCAACGGCATCAGCACGGCTGCCCAGCCAAGCAGTGCCTCCGAGTGCAATGGGCTTTTGCCTCTTGGAGATCAAGAGGGAGCTGTGCAGCTGGAGGCCCCCGATCAGCCCGCTGGAAGTACGAAGAAGAAGTCCAGCAAAAAGGACTTGATGAGCCAAACCATCCAAACCACGGATATGGAGTGGGTAAAGAGCGCTCAGAAAGCATTTGACAGCAAATCCCATGACGGCATGGAAGGGAAAAAGGAGTCTTACTCGATGGACAGCATGTTGGATATGTCACCCTCAAAGCAGAATCCCGTTTCTGCCAGCACTTGTGAAAGTGACACCAATCACGTACGAATTACTATCCCAATAAAGTCTCCGACAACAGATGCGTCTGGCCACAAAAGGAAAAAGAGGCAATCCATTAAATCCTCTATAGAGAAAACTATCCAGGAGAAAAGCCTGCCTTCCGTGCTTGCTTTGAGCAGTGAAATGGCAAACAGGACCAGCTCTCAACCAGAGGGGAGTAAAAAAGATCTTCGAGCCACAAAGCCAGGGAAAGTGATTGAAAATGAGTCCCCCTTAGTAGCAATTGACAGTGGTGTGTTCACAGACAAAGCATCCCCCAACAGTGCTGCCCGACCCAGAAAACCTCTACCTGTGACATCCACTCTCCTACCCACCAATCTTTCCACAGCTGGCAAATTACCTGACATCCAGCACCCCAAACATGCAGCTAAGCGTCGGTGGACCTGCAGCAAACCTAAATCTATTCTTCGGGAGACCTCCCTGACGACGTCTGAGAAGCTGATGGTGGAGCCTCCTTCAGCCTATCCCATCACACCATCCAGCCCTCTGTATACCAATACAGACAGTCTTACTGTGATCACACCTGTCAAGAAAAAAAGAGGACGACCAAAGAAACAGCCTTTGCTCACTGTTGAAACCATTCATGAGGGGACCTCCACCAGCCCAGTGAGCCCAATCAATCGTGAATTTCCAGGAACAAAGAAAAGGAAGAGGAGAAGGAATCTGGCCAAGTTTGCCCAGATGGTTCCAGGAGAGGACAAGTCCATCAGTGAACTCAAATTTCACAAAAAGGTCGGGAAACTTGGGGTCTTGGATAAGAAGACCATCAAGACCATTAATAAAATGAAAACCCTCAAGAGGAAGAACATTCTCAATCAGATCTTGTCCTCCTGCTCCAGCAGCATAGCTCTGAAAGCAAAAGTCCAGCCACCATCTAGTGCTGGGCCGACCACCATTGATGCCAGGCTAGGGAAGCAGATCAATGTCAGCAAGAGGGGGACTATCTACATTGGTAAAAAACGGGGCAGAAAGCCAAGGGCAGAGCTGCAGCCTCAGCCAGAAGAACCTAAGACAGCCATCAAGCACTCAAGGCCTGTTTCCAGCCAGCCAGAAAACCCAGCAGTGCCTTCCAACCTGCAGTCACTTGTGGCATCGTCACCAGCAGCTATTCATCCGCTTTCAACACAATTAGTGGGGATCAACGGCAACCTCAGCCCTGCAAGCACTGAAACTAATTTTTCAGAGTTAAAAACTATGCCAAATCTTCAACCTATCAGTGCTCTTCCTACAAAAACCCAGAAAGGAATGCACAGTGGAACTTGGAAGCTGTCTCCACCCAGGCTAATGGCTAACTCACCTTCTCACCTCTGTGAAATAGGTTCTCTGAAAGAAGTCACGCTGTCGCCAGTGAGCGAGTCTCACAGCGAGGAAACCATACCGAGCGACAGTGGGATAGGTACAGACAACAACAGTACCTCTGACCAAGCCGAGAAAAGCTCAGAATCCCGCCGGAGATACTCCTTTGATTTCTGCACCCTGGACAATCCAGAGGCTATCCCATCTGACACCAGCACAAAGAACAGGCATGGTCACCGGCAGAAGCATCTCATTGTGGATAACTTTCTCTCTCACGAAAGTATTAAAAAGCCAAAGCACAAGAGGAAAAGGAAAAGCCTGCAGAACAGAGATGACCTCCAGTTTCTGGCAGACCTTGAGGAACTCATCAATAAGTTTCAAGTGTTCAGGATTTCCCATAGAAGTTATACATTTTATCATGAAAATCCATATCCCAGCATCTTCAGGATTAATTTTGATCACTACTACCCTGTGCCATATATCCAGTATGACCCATTGCTCTATCTTCGCAGGACCTCTGATATGAAGTCTAAGAAGAAGCGTGGTAGACCTGCCAAAACCAATGACACCATGACAAAGGTGCCTTTTTTACAAGGGTTCGGTTACCCTATTCCCAGTGGGAGTTACTATGCACCCTATGGAATGCCTTACACATCAATGCCTATGATGAATCTTGGTTACTATGGTCAGTATCCAGCTCCTTTGTACCTGTCTCACACGCTTGGAGCGGCTTCCCCATTTATGAGACCTACCGTGCCCCCACCCCAATTCCATGCAAGCTCTCATATGAAGATGTCCACCACTGCCAAACACAAAGCAAAACACGGAGTGCACCTACAAACCCCTGTGGGAATGGGCCTTGGAGACATGCAGTCTTCTTTGGCTCCTCCGAAGGTTGGAGGAACAAGCCTTTCAAGTGGCCGACTTCACAAAAGGAAACACAAACATAAGCACAAGCATAAGGATGAGCGGATACTGGGGACTCACGAAGATCTGAGTGGTCTCTTTGCTAGCAAGTCCACTGGCTTCTCCAGCCACGCCATCAACGAGAGGCTGAGTGGCTCAGACAAAGACCTGTCCTTGCTCAACGAGAAGAGCAAGCACAAGGAGAAGCAGAAGCACCAGCATTGTGAAACCGGGCACAAAGGCTCAAAGAGTAACTTTGAAGTGGATACGCTGTCTACGCTATCACTTTCTGATGCCCAGCAGTGGTCACAGAGTAAAGATAAAAGTGACTCAAGCAGTGATCCCATTGACTCTTGCACAAAGAGATACTCTGGTAATACTGAGAGTAATGGAAGGTCAGAGTCCCTGGACATGTTTGGTGAAATAAATTCCTCAAGTGAGAAGCGGGACAATGATGCAAGTGGGAATAAAAGAAGAAGCTTTGAAGGCTTTGGAACTTACAGGGAAAAGGACATTCAGCCCTTCAAGACAAATAGGAAGGACAGAAGTACTTTTGATTCTTCAGCCTCTTCAGGTAAGCTTTGTTTTATTCTCTTTTACTTTGACTATTTACTGCTCTTAAATTTCAATGCTGAACAAAGAGGGACTCACCATTTACAGCAAATACATTTAATAGCTAATAACTTCTCTGGCTTTTGTAACTGATTGTCATTCTTCATCCAAACATAGGGGAGATCAACAAGAAAGTTGGCTACATCTTAAGCCCAAAGTTTTACAAGTCTTTGAGTTGTTACACAGCACTTTTATAAATATTTGTCCTGCCTTCATCTATCACTCATGGCTTGTTGCACTTCTTCCTAAAATCTGACCTCCGCAACAGCAGCAATTTTAATACCTGTTGGCAATGCAGTCATCCCTCTAATCAGTTTCTAACATCGCATGATCAAAGCCATTGGCCAGCATTTGGGACAAGAACAGAGACTCTCTGTTCTGGCCCATAAAGCAACCAAAACCCATTTGTTGATGGGGTGGACCAAACAAGTGGGAAGGTGTGAGGCTTTGTCTGTGTCCCATTAATGTGTTCTACCTGCTGAGCCAGAGGCATCCACCATGGTGATGGCTGGGCTGAATATTTTGAGATCCTGGGTTCAGCTCTAATGTAAATCTGTCAATTCCAGTCTGCAGGTGTCATGTAAAATAATTATCCTGAGCATTGAGTGGCTGTGGGAAAGGGCTGGTGTCATGGAAACAAACCCTCTCCAATGGACTCTGAAGAGTTTTAGGTCTCATGACTTGGAAATATAAGCTGGGTAGATGAAGAGGGAGGAAGCTCCTTTCAGCTGCTAAGGACATCTGTTCCTCTCCTGCAGAGTGGGGAAAAAGGGAATCTGAATCTTGTCTGAGAGACTGAATTGTACTTTACAATAGGGAGCTGCTTTTGTGATGACACAGAGGCAGGTGTTTTGGTGCATTACAAATGAATTTAGCTTGGGAGCAAGCCCAGTGCTTCTACACCATCAGATATTTATCACAAAGCAGATTTCACACTTAGCTCTGGAAAGGGGTGAGCTTTTCTGAACCAGCCGGCGATGGATGAGATTCTGATGTGCTAAAAAAGAGCTTCAAAGAGAAGTAGCTGATAGCCTTCAAAATTAAAAGAAAATTAACTGAGAACACAGGAGTAGAGAATTTGTACTTGCCAGTGTAGGGCTCTAAACTGACTTGTAACTGATCGAGTTTCAAAAATGCTCATGCTTAAGCCACCTAAATATTTCCAATTCCTTCACGAGACCAGAATCTGAAATACAGTAGTGAAAAGCACTCTGAAATGACAGATTACCCCAAGAAAACATTCCCATTCATGATATCGTATTATATTAGACCAGTTGTGACATCAAAAAATGATACATCCAAAAATATAGGAAAGGAGATTTATATAAGTCTCTGAACATCAGAGTTGCAACGTGCCTGACAAGGAACAAAGGTATTCTCCACCAAATGCTGCAGTGGCTATTTCATTAAGGAAGTTGGGTTCTGGCACATAGGATTAAAAGGCTTCAAAGTGTTTAACAAGCTTATTTTTCATTTTTTTTTAATGGAAGTTCACATTTTTCACAGTTTGTTAACAGCCTTTGCATTTGTAGCCTTTTCGCTCTTTGAACAGAAGATGTTTGCTAAATCTGTAATTTTCAATATATTTCACTAAGGCATAGCAAACTGTCAAAATTCCCAACAGTGTTGAACTCAAATTAGTTTCCAAAGTAGGGGCATGATCCCCACCAGACTGATTTGAAGATGGAATTAGTAAAGAAAAAGTTGATTTTATGTTATTTTCCTTCCGTTTATTCCCCATGACAATAAATGTATAAGATGGAGGGCTAGAACTTGTCATGGGAGTGCCATAAGATTTGCAGTTTAAACTTTTTAAACTAGCTCTTGTTTAAACTGAAATTATTATTTTTATTTAGTTTTTGCTCTTCACAATTACAGCCGCACAGCATTCTCTATGACCTAATCCATCAACTCTCAGATTATTAATCTATTTCTTCATTGTCATGCTATTATTTAGATGGAAAAATCATCAGCAGTTAGCTAAGCAGAGCCAGATAACCAGAGCCATACCTTGAACTACAAGGAAAAATACTAAAACTAAACAGCTCTGCCAAGAAAGGCCTGGAGCCAAGACTGCTCATTAAAGGCTAGAAACATCTGTCTGCTTTTGAATGCCTAAGATCTCAGTGCAGCTTTTTTCCTCTCTGCCTTTGACCTTCACTGGGATTCCCAACAGAGGTCTGCACTTGAGTCTAGCCATAACTATTTAACCAGTTCCCACAGAGGGAGGACTGCTCTCTTCCATGATAACCTTCACCTTCTTCCTCCTAACTCACCTTTCATTTCCCTGAGGAGATTGACTAATCAGAAAAATATAAGGTAAAAGAAAAAAACCAAGCCCTATAGGGACATATATGTCCATCCCAAGAGGCAACTTCCATAACCTGATTGCTCTTTCCTTTCAGTATTTATCATCTTTCTTTTCACAAGTTAAAAATAACATAGAGATAAGAGGAAACATGCTGAATATTCTGATGAAAGCTGAAATTAGATTTATATCACAATTTCAGTGTTATCTCTGCTGCAGTGGCATTTTGGTGTGATCAATAGTGCCATTTGCAACTTCATTGCATTCTTCTGGAGATAAAATATGTAGCAAAACCTACCCACACTCAGTGGATGTATCTGTGTTGAGAGGAATGAGAGAAGCATTTATGTTTTTTTGGTGATTCAGGCTCTACAATTTGTTTCAGTGTGGTGTGCAGCTGCAGGTACCATTGTATTGTCAATAATTTATGGGTTTTTCCCTGTTGTCACAGCACTTAGACATTTCTGAGAAATTTGGTGTTCCTTGGTGATAAATAGTGGTCCTGCTTAAGGTAGAAAACAGTCATGTTTAAGCCTAGGTATGATTTTACTATCTAGAAGGGTATAGGCCATAAAGGGAAGAGTTGTCCTTCATACCTTTTGGAGAAGCTGGTTGTAGTCCTGGCTCAAGAAAGGTGCCTGGCACAGGTCTCCCAGAGAAATTATGGATGGCCCATTCCTGGAATTGTTCATGGACTGAGTTGAAGTTTCAATACTTGTGCTAGTGGAAAGTATCCCAGTTCAGCCCAGGAGATTTGGAAATTACCTTTAAAGATCCCTTCCAACCAAACTATTCCACGGTTCTGTGATTTGATGTAGAAATCTGTGCCTAAAGTGAATGGCCCCAATAAGGGAGTGTCACCAGTTACTTTGGTTGGCCACAACAAAAATCCATTTCTTGTCCTGCACCAGCCTGGACCATCACTGGCAATTCTGTAATGAAGCTTTGAGCCAATGTGCATCTGTACATCTGTTGTGACCACGTTGTGCTAAATGTGTAGTGTTAGTGCATAGGGCTAATTTCCAGTGGCCTGTTTCCACACCATTGTTCTGGAGAAGCTGGGGTTGCTTCCTTCCATAATAACGAGTTAATAACTCTTCCCACCCACTCCTCATGTACTGTTGCATCCTAGTGCCTTATCCTGAAATTTTTATTTTTGCTAAAATTATTTTAGCATATAATTTTTTCTTGTGCTCATCCAACCCTCCTGCATTTAGAAAGACTAATTAATCAAAACTAATTTAACACTGCTTTTCTATTTAGCTGAAGACTGTTCCAGTGGCATTAGCCTGGCCTACAGGCAAGAATGCAGCAGAAAGTGTTTCATATCCTGCCTTGCCACAGACACTTGGGTTCATCCTGGTGCTGTGTGCACCAAGCATTGGCTCAGTTGACTCCTTCCATCCCACAGTCAGAAGTACACCTCAAAACACTTGCAAAACAATCTTGGAGTCCCTCTGGCACTGTGTGACCTGAGGCACTGTGCACAGCTGGATGTCTGGGCCTTTCATCTGCTTTTCAGGAGTTACTGAAGCCCCAGGTGAGGGACCCAGGAGAGGTCACAGATTGGTGCTGCAGCTGGGCTGGGGAGACTGAGAGTAGAGCTGTTCTAAAGAGGCCCTCGTGGCAAACTCCACATCTCCTTGTCATGTTTTTGCCTCTTTCATGATGCTGGAGAAGACTCCCATTGCTGATGAGCAGCCTCAATGCCTCGTCCCACAGAAAAAGAAAAGCAAGATTGTTTGTCTCTTACCTTTTTCCTTAGGTGGAATAACGAGGAAAAGCACATTTAACCTTTTAAGATGCATAGATAAGATGGCAATTTGCACGTACAACCTGTCAGATTATGTCCTAGTTACAATCACTGCAGGCCAGGATGTAGCTGGAGGTGAAGCAGAGGTTGAGAGTTGCTATATGCAGGGCTACATTTCTGCTTTTCTTTGTAGTGAGACTAATCAAGGTCTGTGCTACCTTACTGTCGCACTATTTATGCCTCTTTTTTTTTTTAAACAATTATTATACGAACAAAGATTGCCTTGCTTGCATGTTGGGTATCACGGCTCAAAAATCAGCTAGGAAGTGCATTGGTTTTATCAGATGCAGCACAGACACCATGCATAGTATATTTACAGGAATATAAAATTAATCATATGCAGCTATTAGGAAAGCAGTAATCATCAGTCTCTGAATGCTGGATAACTAGCATGAAAAACACGCTTTATAAATTAATGCTTAACTTACCTACAAGCCTCCCAGGCTCTCCCCCCTCATTGTCCAGCAGTGCTATTTACTAAATTTCTTCTGGCTTGAATTTCTGACTTGAATTTTCCTCCTCACTTGTTTTGTACAGGGCTGGTTTCACTCTTGAAGGAATCAGTATCAGCTTTAGCCCTGATCAGTCACAGTTTTACACTGAGAAGGGATCAGTATCTCAGTAATGGATAAGCATATTTGTTCTAAATGTATGTGGCAGATGTAGGTAAAGAGTGTTAGCCAACAGCCTTATTAAAACTTTGCTGATTTTTTGTATGATAATACCTTCCACAAGTAATTTATTATTTTACATAGGCCTGGAATAATAATGTTGGTTCATTATTCTTCAGTGAATGCACTGTTTCGGTGAGAGTGGAAACAGCAGGACCATGCAGTTTGACCCACTGTTTTGGGTCCCTCATGGCAAGAAGGGTGTGGAGGTGCTGGAGAAGGTCCAGAGAAAGGCAACAGACCTGGAGAAGTGTCTGGAGCACAAGTCTGATGAGGAAGAGCTGAGGGAGACGTGGGGGCGCCTCAGCCTGGAGAAAAGGAAGCTCAGGGGGGAGCTTTAGGTTCTCCACAACTCCCTGACAGGAGGGGCAGCCAGGTGGGGGTCATTCTCCTCTCGGGTAACAAACAATAGGAAAAGAGAAAATGGCATCAGGTTGCTTCAGAGGATGTTTAGATTGGATCTTATGGAAAACTTCTTCACTGAAAATGTTTTTAAGAATTAAAACAGGCTGCCCAGTGATGTGGTGGAGTCATTGTCCCTGGAAGTGTCCAAAAACATGCAAAAGTGGTGATTTAGTGATGGGCCTTGTCAGTTCTGGGGGAATGATTGGAATGGTGATCTTAGAGGCCTTCTCCAGCTTTAATGCTTTTGTGTTTGTATGAACATCATGTGTGATGAACATTCTCTCTCCTGACCAGCTTAAAGACATGAAATGTATGCAAGACCCAGCCTGTTTCTGGCTGGGTCTTGCATACATACTTGTGGATAAACCTTTGCACATTGAAACAAGAGAGAAGTGAATATCTTGTGATGCAGGAAGTTGAATAGATATCCAGAAAAACACATAAATAAGTCAGCTGTATTTCTTCAATAGCAAAGATTTGACTCAACATGACCTGTGTTTTGTATGGCACTGTGTGCATAAATTCAGAGACAGATTGATGTATGGTCTAGGATTTTCAGGCCCATCTTCCATATCTTAGTTTTCTCATGTAACTGTAGGAAAAAAAAAAAGTCCTAATTGCAGTTAACCCCAGTGTCTGAGTGAGTCAAGGGGATAAAAAAAGTTTCCTGCCATAGAGTGCCACAGTGAGCTCTGATACTCACCAGTGCCCAGTGAATGCAGTGTTGGACCCATGGCAGTGCTTGAAGTGGAGGGGAGATGAGCCAGGTAAGAACTTCACTGACTGAGGATGTGTGGGCTATCAATCACCCTCCCTTTCCCCAGCTCTGCCTCTGCTGGGGTTTCCTCAAACACCCCAGGCTCCTACATAGCTTCCAGCAGCTGCAAAAGTTTTCCAAGCCCCAGTTTTAGTAGGGTTTTTTCCTCCCACTGTGTCCCGTGATGAGGGACACGTACTGTACAGTTACAGGGTGAGTGTTTTTGCCATCTGGCCCATAAAAGTTACCATCAGAGCTTTAAAAAAAAAAACCAAACCCAAAACATTATTTGTAAATAGTTACATTCATCAAAACAGCTGTTTAGGACCCTGAATGTTTAGGAAACCAAAAAAACCAAGCAAACACAAACTACTGAAACAGCTTCCAGAAGCATTATCTGCCCCTTTAGAATAAATGTCCTTGTTTTCCACTAAGTTTTCTATCAGTCCTCTGGAGAGGAGAGAAGCCAACACAACTGTTGTTCTTGTCTGCCCATGGTGTATCCTAAAGGGGCATGCTGCTGATGGGGAAAGTGAAGCAAAGCTTTCCTTGAAAGTGTTTTGACTAAGGCAATTTAAATACAGTGAGTTTCGTCTTTGTTGTTGTTGTTTTAAGGCTACCTCTTGATTTACTGTGTTGCTTCCAGTGTCTGCACTGACCAAGGAGACAAGAAACAGGAGGAAAGCTGGAGTGGGAGAGGAAGCAGGACTATTTATCACTTAACCTAACTTTTATTTCCTCTCTTAATGATTGTATGTTTATTGCACTGCCTGAGGCTCAGTACAAAGTCCTTTAGACCAGCGATGAATTAATCAAATTAAATTCTGTGACCCTTTTGCTTTTTGGGAGTGTTACAAGCCTCCCAGCACCCTGCCTAATTTCTGCTTCTTACTTTGCTCTCTGTCCAACAGTCAAGCAGTTCTTCCTTCACAACTTGGAGTCTCCCAGCTATTTATCTTCACTCTCTCTGGCCAATGCCAGGACATCTTGTTTGAAGTTTTTATTCAGACCACTGCTAGTTTATGAAGTTGTGCAGATTCCACGTTGGGTGTGCAGCTGCTTCACGTCAGACACAATTGGCCTCTGCTGGGCTCTTGGCTTTAAAAGGCGATAAAGAACCACGGCCAGATTCTCATCTCAGCCCAGCATAAATCAAGCGTCTCCCCATTGAAATTAGGGAGGTTGACTTCAGGAGTGGAGTATCTGCTGAGGCAAAAGGACAGTGTGGGGCTGGAAAGTTCCATCCACAGCTTCAGTGGCACACCACAGCAGGACACTGGGCATGCCAGGGTCTTTCTGTCTGTGTTGAACCTGCCAGGTGCTGATAATAGCCTTGGTTCAGCACTTACAAGATTTTCTTAGCTAAGAGGGAGTGGGTCTGTTAAGACTTTGGTAGTGACAGCCTGGGTACTTGTGTAAGTGGCAGTCTGAGTTAGAGGGAAGCCTGTTTTCTTTAGCTCTGGACTGCACACAATGCTATTTCTTGGCACTTGGTGTAGGTGCAAGGCAAGAGGTCTGTTTGGATGCATGGAGGAGGTAAACCAGAACCATGGCTGCACCTTTGCTACAAACCTGCTGATCAGTGTGACTCAAAGCCAGGAATAGGAAAATCTGAACTTAAGGCACCTGGCAGTGAGAGGGATCCTGATGCACTTAGAGCAGCCTGCATCCTGACCTACTCAGCTGCAAAACTGAGTTGGGGTCTGACCTCCAGAACATGATCTAAGGCTGCTTCTCCATTCCCACTGCCTTCCAGGAGTTTTATCTCCATGTGTCACAGCAAGAGAAAACTTAAAAGGGCTCAGTCTGCATGATTGTAATAATGATGTTGAACAAGAAAAGGAGAAAGAATGTCTTGTTTTAATGTCTCAACAAGAAGGAAGTCAGAATAGTTCCCCTGGAAATAAAGGACTGAGGGGAGGGATGGGAAATAAAATCTTTGGCTGTACATAGAGGAGATTTTATACAACCTCAATGACTTGAAAAGACCCAAGGACTCATAATAAGAATCATTAGTGATTTGTCATTGAAAACATGCACCTGGGCATGGATCCCCATAGGCTTTTGCAGCTGCACTGAGTCTGACCCAGCTCTCTCATGGTGCAGTGCAGCCTTCAGGAGGATTCAGGGGTATGTGCAGTGCAGAGTTAACTGTCAAGCAAGGGCAGGACTGGATGGCTCCAAGGGATTTGCTAATGAGCTATCAAGCTGTGGGTCACTGGTTGAAATTTAATCTGTAAGAACAGTGACAGAAAATCAAATCAAAGTGCTGACGTCAGAGTGATGCTGGAGTGGCGGTGAAAACGCTGCTTGTGCCTTGTGCAGCACACAGAGACAGCTTAAATAAACTGGGAGAAAATTGTGAGGAGCTTTTTGGGCTCCCATCTGCAAAATACAGCTCAACCAATTTGAGTTACACCAAGTAACTCAAATGTCTTACTGCAGTTGCTTGTGAATGACAACAGACTATCTCTCAGAGAATCTGACCCAAAATCAGCCTTACATAGAACAGAAAACACACTTGTGGAGACACCTGGGTAGAGTTTGCTCAGCAGAGTGTCACAGAATATGAATCAGCAATGTACCACAAAGCTCAGTAGCTTGTGGTGTTGCTGATGCAGTTTTTGTTGCGATTAGGTCCTACCTAAATTGAGGTCAGTATTAGTAGCATTCCCATCCCCATCTCATGGGGAAACTTGGTGGTTTCACCATAGCTTTCTCAGGGCTGGGGAGGGCTCACACTACTGCAGGCTATTAAACCAGCTTTTGTGGTTTTCATAGTTACCAGAGGGAAAGTTGAGGAAGGAAGGGACAGGGGCACCAAATGCCCTGAGCAGTGGTGGTGGTGCTGGGTATATTGGTCAGCCTGTTGGCTCAGGAAGGCTTATGCTGGTGTTTTTATCCCTCTGGTGTTGTCCTCTTCACTGTTTTGGTTGGGTTTTTTGGGGTTTTTTTGAGGGAATTCAGTCCCAAGGAGCTGAGCTGAGGATACAGAATTTCTCCAGATGGCACACACTTGCCATTACAGCTCTGTGTCTCTGGCCTTCCCCGCCTCCACTGTAGGCAGGAAAGGGAGCAATAGTCAGCATTGTTTTTTGTGCCAGCTATGATTAGTTGGCATAAAGAGTACTTAAGTAAGTTGACACAGCCTGTGAGTTGCTTGGTTTGCTAAAAAAAGGAAAGAAAAAAACCAAAACCCAGGACTACTACAGGGTGTCTTTGCTGCCTGAATTCTCATCTGCACCAGTAAAAAACTAGGGACGAAGTCGGTTGCGGAAAGTTTGTCATCCAGATATTTATTTAATTTTTATTAAAAAAAAAAAAAGTCTGGGAGAGCAACAAGTTTTTTTAAAAAATATTTCAACTCCAAATTCATGCAGATTTCCTGTTTTGCTTCTTAACAAAACCTCAAAACCACTTTGAACAAGTTTCCCACCTCAGCTGAGGGTGGAGTTGTGTACACCCTACACGTGGCCTCCAGCAGTGCACCCAGCAGGGCAGCACACCTCCTCTGGCATGGTGGGGCTGGGTTTGCTGCTCACAGGGCAGTCAATATGTGTGCCTGTGCTTGGCTGCCCACAGGAGCTCCTGACTCAGCCAGTTACGCTGGAAAACTTTAACTTTCCTATTTCCAGCCGAGCAGACAAAACAGTGGAGATGTTTGTGTCAGGCAAAAGCTGGAAGCAGTTGATAAAGGGATGCCTCCCCAAGATACTAGGCAGATATTGGCTGCTGTCAGTGCACTGCTGTAATTTCATTGATTTGATCTGCTGAGACAACATCTTGGTAAACAAGAAGAGCAGGGAAATATATTGCGCTGAAATTAATGGTTTGCTGCCTGATCTCCTCTTAAATGAATTCATTGCAATCTGAAGCAATGTGTGTGTTTTGCAAACCCAGCATTCCTTGGCTCCTACACTGCATCATGACATTACTTTAGGCGGTGAGGAAGATCTTATTTGTGATATAGTAGTGTAGCCTGGGAACTCTGGATGGAGTTATGGCATTTGGGTGTGTAATTCTAAGTAACAATAAGCAGTGCTTAACATTTCCTCCCACATGAGAAGCGCACCCATTAAAAGTTTAGCCAAGTCAGCTGTGCAAGTTCTTGCACAAAAAGACAAACTGTTAAAGAGCTAATAGGAGCCACTCTCATGTTAAAGAGTGGGTAGAGCATGCATTAACCCAAATTCTCCTTCTCTGCTGCTAATCAGTGAAGAGTCTTGCTGAGATCAAAGAAACCCCTAGCAGGTAAAAATGGTAATAAATCAGGCTCAAGCCCAGGTTCAGAACTCATGAGTCGTTTTCTCAGCTCTGTTCCTGAGCTACTGCATAGCTTGAAGAAGTCAGTGAATGTGATTTAGACCATTCATGAGTCAACTTAAGTCCCTGTGAGAATGAACTAGAAGTGTCTAAGTCCCAGGGAATGGCTCAGTCTGTTTCATCTGAAGAAGAACCTACCTCCCAGAGAAACTGAGTGTTGCATGTAAATCTGGACAGCATATTTTAGACCTGAGAGGAACTTGAGCACAAAAGCATATGGTTTTATTTGTGTTCGGTGATTGACAGCCTGTGACAGTCCATCATGACTCATAAGTGGGTATGAGGCTGCTAATATCTCAAAAGATGTGGAAAAGGGCCCACCTCATTGAGCAAAAATCTGACCAAACCCACCACTTTCAGGGGATATCAAACTAGCAGAAAATACTTCAGCAAGAGAAATTTGGAGCGTGTTCATACTCTTTATGTGGTCCAAAGCGGAAAGACAGTCTATGTCTCTGAACTGCTTGATGCAGGCTGATTTGTGTTTACACAGCTAAGGGCTGCTAGCAGCTGGAGCTGGCAGATCATCCACACTGCACAGCACTTGATCCTGATCTCCACTGGACAACATCTTCCTGTAGACCTGGTGCAAAATTCTAAGTATTTCTGGGTTTGTAGGTTTGGGGGTTTGTGTTTGGGTTTTGTTTGTTTGTTTCCTAGTACAGATGCCAAAATGATTTTTTTTTTCTGTAGCCATGTGCTTCCTGTGTGCTCTGGGGAGTGACAGGAGGTTTTTGGGGTTTGAGGCTTCAGACTAGCACTGCAATATTGCAGCAGGTAAAGAGACAAAGCAATGTGGTGCTTGACCAGGCTGTGCCTGGAACAGAACCTGCAGCACACAGGTCAGCTTTGCCATGTCCAGATTTCCTTTCAGATGGAAAAAAATGGCTCCCTAATGGCCAGCTAATAACTGCAGAGTATGGAGGACCTGGGTACCAGGATACAGGAGACATGCCAGATGTGTTAGTCTGGCAGTGTGGAAGCACCCAGGCATTCCTAAGTGGCAGCTAAGTCTGGGTCACCAGGGCAGGCCTGTTCCCCTGCTAACTCAATTCTAGCCATTTATCTGACAGAGCTCTGCAATAGAAGCTTTCCAAGCAGAAGACCTCCCTATTTACTAGGTTGATCTCTCTAGTTTCTGCATCCTACACTGCTGGTTGTTGAGTGGTTGACCTTAGTGCCTCCACTGCAGCCTTACCTATCTCCTCAAATAGCTGGGGCAATAGGAAGTGCTGGGCCCTTGGTCTGGACAGCCTAGATCTCTATGTTTCTATTTTTGATAAGTGCTCAAATCACTACTATCTTGTGTTTCCTCCCACTTATCCTACAACCCAGGTGCTTGCCCTTCAGAGGGGAATTTATGTTTTGATTCCCACATAAGCAGGTTTGTGCACTGTTGAGCTTTGAATAAAGCAATTACCCAGCCACACTTGTGAGAATAATACTTCCTAGTGCTTATGCCTGGAGTGGCTGCATGTAACCACATTAAATCATCCCATGAAGGGCCTACAGCTCTCTGTTCTGTTGATGGAGAAACGTGTGAACATCACTTGGGTCCTACTTCAGAGGCATCTGTCACTGCCTTGCCTGCATAGGCACCTGCCCTAAGAGATCTGAATCATCCTGCTGGAGCCAAGCACCTATTTTATTTTAGATGTTGCAATGAATAAATTGAGTGCCTAAAGCAGACAGTCTCAATGTGGCCTCCAGGGTCTCCACATTCACTGGCTGATAGAATGAGATAATAGCCCTTGCCCAACTCATAGAGCTGTGGCAAGGTTTTAATTAATTAATGCCGGTAAGGCTTTGAAACATAGGGAATGAAGTGGGGTTTACAAACCAACTGTACTATTATGACTTGATGGCACTTTCTACTTCACTTTCACACCCTACCTAAGCAGAGCACAGGGCGGCTGCATCCCCTGATTCATCATGAATCATGAGGCAGGATACTTAAGATGTGGATGGTATTGATGTATTCAGACCAGTTAAAATATTACAGGGAAGAGGGATTAATTCTCACTCCAAGAATGCTGTCCAAAGTGCTGGCAGCTCCCTCCTTTTCATTAACTCTCGGTATTAAACCATCTCTAGTGGAGTCCTCAGTCAGCTCATACTCAATGTTTTAGCAAGATGTGCCAGCTGGAGATGTGAAGCTCCTACTAGGATTTGCAGAGGACCTAATTACTCCCCAGTGACAGTGTTGGCTAGCACAGGTTCTCATTCTCAGCACAGTAGTCCCCCAGGTAGCTTTTGGTCTTCCATTTCTCTGGCATGATTGATGTTAATTATAGCCATGCAGTTGCAACAGTGGGCAAGGCACCCAGGAGAAGCTGATATCCCTGAAGTCCTCCTTGTGCTTAGCATCAGATTAGCACACAAAACTCCTTGGGCTAAGTCCCTTGGCAGGTCACACCGTCTCATCAAATTACAAAGTAGCTCATTAGGTTCCCAGTCATATTACACCTATATGTAAATTCCTAATGAAAAAATATTGTAAACTTACTCACCTAGCACTTTGCTTCCACTGCTATATGAAACACAGGTAAAGGCTACAGGGTAGAGACAGGAGGGCGAGCATCTGCAACTAAACTGTGTAAGTGCAGGTGATGCCACTGAAGACCCAGGGGATCCTGTCACTCCACTGTCATCAGGAAGAAATGGCCTCAGGAGGAGGTGGCTGAAGGTCCATCCAGATGGCTGGAGTGATCCTACCAGCAGGTCTCCTGTACCAAGGATACCTCTTTTCTTGTGTGTGTAACATAGTTTTTACAGATTTTTTTTTGCTCCTGACAGTGTGTGAGGGGAATCCCAGCATTGCTGGCTGGCCTCTGTGCATTTGTCCTGGCAGTGTTCTGTCCACTAAACAAGATCCAATAAAGGACTTTTTTGTATTGACCCTTCACACAGAAGGATACTCACACAGAAGGATACTCATTTTTCCAACATCTTTTTGTAACTAGAAAGCATCATACTTTCTTTAATTGTCCCAGAGAAGCTGTAGCTGCCCCTGGATCCCTGGAAATGTCCAAGGCCAGGTTAAATGGGGTTTGGAGCAACCTGGGACACTGGAAGGTGTCCCTAACATGGTGGGGGGTGGGTCTGGATGAGCTTTAAGGTCCCTTCCAACCAAAGTCATTCTATGATTCTGTGATAATCGTCCTTTTGTCTTATGACATTCTCAAAGTAGAATTTACATTTGTCCCCCGGGAATGTAAAGTGCCTAATTCAAGGAATAAGAGATGACCTGAAAACCAAGTAAAATTTTGAACACTCTGTCAGTCTCAGGTCAAACGACCACTTTTAGTCGAGTTCAGACAGGAGTGAATGTCACAAGAGTGCGTCTCCCAAATGAGAATTTACAAGCCAGTGGAGTTTGTGCTCTTGTTACATATGCTATTAAACATTCTGCCTAATTTGTAGGTAGGTGCTTTTCAGTAGTAAATCTCAGTCTGGTTTTGCAAGACAGGTCAGTATCCCCTCGTTTCACAGGTGGATAAACCAAGGTGCAGAGAGGTCTAATGCCAGAAGTTTGGAGTCAGAGCGAGAAACAGCTAATTGCAACAGACTTAAAGGCATCATTGTCCATGAGTGTCATCATTCTTACTTGTAATAATTCTTATTGCACCATCAACCAAATAGCTGTGCAGGCAAACCAAAGACAGGAATAGAGCAGCACTGACCTCTTCCCTACAGATAAGGATGTGCTCTCCAGAGATTTTTTTCCCCCACAGAAATGATAAATGACTTAAAGAAGAGCAGATGCCATTTCTCCACCTGGGTGATTATGCCCAGAGGCAATAGAAGTCATTTTTAGGAAATGGTTCTCCTCCTATTTACATCAAGCTAGTAGCAATACTTATTTTAACACTATTGCCAAGAGATTTTATTTTTAGATCTCATCCACATCATGTCATTCTGAAATTCTTGCTTTGCTCAAAAACAGTGAAGACATTTCAATGGGAACATGAAATTCACTGGAAGAATTATTACTACCTCACAAATATATATTGATAGCCTAAGAAGACAGTGATCCTTTCTTTCCCATAATGAAAAATGCTTCAAATCTATAAAGCATCCCTAATATTTTACTTTAAGAGACAAAATCACAAGTTGGGTTACCTTTCAGTAGGAAGTTTATAGGATTTCTTGCTCTTAAGGGACTCCTTTGGGAGTCTTATTTCATCCAAATGATATTGTTCTCTTGATGGCTATCACATTCCTATAGGAAAATTTGTCAGTGGGGCATAATATTGGTTTAAAAGATCCGAGAAAACAATACAAAATTGAAGAGTGGAAAAAAAATAAGAAGAAAGGGAATGAAGGCAGAAGATGCAGTTGGTGAAATTCAAACAAATAAGAAAAATCAAGTTGCCATGAAGACTGGTCAGCCACATGCATTTCTATAAGTATACGTCATCCTGGTGTGCTACACTTTTCTGTTTTATTTAATTACCATCTTTCAGACAAACCTAATAATTTCTGTACTGCATTTACCTCATCTGGTATCCCACCCAAAGAGTATGGAAGAGAAGACAGGTAAAAATAAAATGCCATGTTGTGTCCGCGGAAGGCATCTTTTCTTCCTTCCACTGAATAACAGATTGGTTTTTTGTCCTTGTGAATCACTTTTTATATCCCTTTTATTTTTCTCCCAGTGTAATAATAAATACTCTTGCTACCTACACTTTGGAAGCTCATGGGGTATTTTCTGTCTTTGTAATACTTTTGCAAAATCCTTCCCCAGGAAGCAGAAGTTGAAATGTTTCCATCTTTTTAGGAACAAAAAACATTAAAGAAAGGAGTACTCATGGAAACCAACTTGAGAGTTATAGCAATGATTCATGTAGTATGAGGCTTAGCAGAGAAAAACCGTGAGCAGGGATGAGATTTTAATAAGGATGCATCTTCATTTATACTGAGTCAAACCTTGAGAAAAGTACCTTTATATTTCCTGAATGCCTTCAGTGCTTGGTATTGCCAAAGGAGATGAAGTTTACAAACAAAATTGATTTATAAATGGGCAGCCACATCTCAGGAAGAGAGTGACAACTGTGTAGTGGTGTTCTTCAGTCCCACACACATTTTAGGGTTTGGAAGACTATGCCTAGCACTACGACAGATATCTGGAATTGCTGTGTTGGGGTTTTTTTGCTTCCCTAATTTATGTTGTTCTAACTAAGATTATATATATATTTATACTGAAGAAATAGATTTTCCGGACTGACTGCCAAGAAACCCAGAAGAATAATCTAACAATGTGCAGCTTATGACTGCCTTTTTTCTCATCAAGAAGCAATATTTTTCAGGCTAAGGAATGACATCCCTTAGGATTTCATATGCTGCTGCTTTTTTGTTTTGTTTTGTTTTTTTGTCTTTTTGGCAGAGCTATTTTATTGCACAATGATAGTATATTTATTGGGACTTTTAATTTGCAGCCTTAGAACAGGCCTTTGGTGGCTAGGGGAAGTCATGACCGTGAAAAAGATTTCTCTCTGAGAAACAATATCCCATTTTTAACCATAACATCTGGTCAAAATTTGAATGATATCTTGAGGCTCTATCATGAAGAAATTTATGGATCACCTACTAAAGATCATCACTAAGGTGGTTTTGATAGTTTAGGAATCAGGAACAAATCCTGTTGGACAAGCTTGTGATGGCAACAGTGTCATAAATCTTAATTTTAAATTTCATCAGTTGATATTTGTGGAGACCAAGACGCCCTTCCCTTAGCCATGCTACCAGGTTTGAATACATGAATTAACAACACACCATTGACTCCACTTGATTTTCAATTGTCTGTTGGTTGTGTCGGTGGAACCACACTCCTTAATTCCAGTGTCCATTTATTCTACACCTTTTCCTCTGAACTAGCAAACTGTTTGGTTTAAAAGGAGAAGAAACCAGGACATGTCCACATGTTACAGTCCCATTCTTCATGTGAAATTTTTGGTGTCACAAAAAAGCAGTGTGTATCCACAGAGCTTTACACAACCTAATTAATGACCAGTTGACACTGTGCCTCTAATTGTCCACAACTGGAAGCAAAAATGCTGCCTGTGAGCCAAAGCTGATTAATGCTCTTCGTTGATGAATTTCTTTTTTTTTTTTTTTTAAGGAGCTGAGGGAGAGCCACAAAAGCCTTGAACTTTCACAAGGACTGCCTCTGCTTTAGGGGAATTTTGATCTTGCCTGCTGTTTTGTTTGTTTAAAAAAATGGTGATGTGTAATCTTCAGGAACGTACCTCATCATCCAACCCACAAACTGTTGGCAAAATAATAAACCTACACAGAATGTACTGTTAGATCCCTTTTTTTTAAACTTCTTCCTTTTGGAGGTATAAATCACAGCTTTTTGCTTTTGCAGATTAAAGTATAGGCTTTGCACTGGGTAGTTGGCACTGTTTTTTTTCTAGCCAAATGTTCCATCCTGGCTCTAAAGAAACTGTGGACATTGAGTTGGCTATAGTTTGTCTTTGAACTTGTTTGCAAGAATTCAGTCTTCAGAGGCCTCCAAAAAAAATAATACATAGTTTATTTATCAAATTGCTGTTTAACTCTTTTGTGTGCTGAATTACAGGTGGCAATTTGACATTGGTTTTCAATTTTTTCAATTTGCCTGGCTGAGTTTCATGCACTGTTTTCTTCTTCTAGTTTACATAAATGGTATCATCCTGCCATTTAGGTCCAAAATGTCTGTATCTTTCTGATTATCTTACACAGTCAGGAAAAGATCAAAAAAATCAAACAGTCCTTTCACTAGCTGGTTGCAAAACTAAGTTTCAAATAACTCGACTATTGTTTTCTAAATATACATTGTATCTAGAAGTCTTCTCAGCTATGTATTTACCTTTATGTCTCTTTAATGTAGTCAAAAAACAGGACTATTGCTGCATCTTTTCCTGTTAAGTTGCCCACTTCTACATAATTTTGAACAGAATACTAAATTCTAAATAGTATGGAATAGGGAGTGCACCCATGGTCTCTCTCCTTGGACCAGTTTCTGTTTCTATTTGTTTTCAAATACAGTTTGAAGTTTTAATCAGCTGGATGTTCAGCAAGACTTAAGTGATAGTTATTGATGTGTAAAACATTGCAGGTCTTGTGTTAATCTTGGGCTTTTCCCTATAGCTTCCTTGAACTTCTTTCTTCCCCTCCATTGATGTGATGCCATCTTTGGTACTCTAACAAAGGGCTATATAAATGTTTGGAACCCAGAACAGATGTTTTTGGGCAGCTTTCATTCAGTTTGCCAAGTCCAGGCATAAAACAAGATCCTGACCACTTGTGGTTACTGTAGATGGGATGATTTTTTCAAAGGAGGAGTAAGCATGCTGGGCTCAATGACTTCCTGTCTTCTGGCATCCTACCACATGTCTTCTTTACTATACCATAATGTTTCCCAAGTTTGCTTTTGTTTCAGTCTCATAATTGGCTTTGTATATCCACTGACTGATCTGATTTTCCTATCAAGACAAGGCTGTTCACTCCAGATTTTCACTAGTGTAACTGAGAGGAAAATTTGGTCCGTATGCTCTGTAATAAGATATATCATCACTGTCAATATTTTTCTTCTTCCCATCACTCCCCTGCCATATGGCAACTTCACAGGAAAGAAGTGAACTGCATATGTTCTAAGTAGAACTTCTTCATTCCCTGCAAAGTAGAGGTTGGTTTTAATATCATTCAGCTTAAAAGATGGAGGAAGTCCTTTATCCTTTTGCATGGGATTTTCACAAAATTCTAGCCACCCAAAAGCCAGGAAACCTGTGGGAACTTGTGATCTGAGCTCCTCCTACAGTCACTGGAGGGAGGAAGCAGCTTTGAGAGGATGACTTATCACATCCTAAGAGCTGGAGGAAAATTTTATTTTCATGAACGTGAGTGAAAATCTTTTCAATACCCACTGGTCTTACTGGTGTTGAACAGATGAATTGAGTTGCAGACCCACAGATCCACCCATCTGCACTGGTGACTGCAAAAGGCACAGGAGGTGATTGTCCTGAGCTGGTGTTAGCTTGTCTCAGGTGTGTTTTGGCTTGTGGCTGGCAACTCTTTCCAAATCACACCTGAGCATGACTCAGTGGGCAGCAAGAGCCAGGGATGGTTTTCAGTCAGCAAGACACAGATGAGGTGATCATGTTTCAGATAGGAATTTTAATCACAGTAAAACAATCCATTCCATTTGTTTTCAGGGACGGTGTGTGATGGCTTATTTTATTTACTGATGTAGATATAGCCCAAGAGCTATAGACAGTGAAAAAAAAAAGGCAAAAACATACAGGAAAATGAAAGATGAACCTGAGGGTTTCTTATTGTCTCAAACTGGGGCTTGTGTGCAAGTAGTTGTCGAAGAGAAAGGACCCACTGTTAATGAATTTTTTCTTATTTTAAAATTCCAAAGGCTCTTGGTGTTGCTGCTAGAAAGTGACTGACAGTGACTCTAGAAAATAGTATTTGTAAAGAAAGATTTCCAGGACCCACTTTATCTAAATGACTTTCCAACCACAGCCACCTCCTGGACTCCCCTTGAAGCTGTCACTTGGAAACTGATGTCCAGAGGGTCTGCACCCAGGGAAACACCCTGTGTCACACAAGAATTTCTGAAAATTTTCTGAGATCTGCCTGCTGGATTTTAAGACTTGGGACAACTCTGCCTTAAACACTCTCACTCTTCACCACAGAGAACCTGGATGGACCAACAAGCAGTGTAAAAAGTTTCAGCCACTTTCAACCACTGCTCTGATACCCAGGGACCATGAGATAAATTCAGATGGATAGCCCTAAGTTTCTTCCACAGAGTGTGTGGGCGTTGCAGACATTTAGCTGCCAGGCTATTCGTTTTTCTGCACTAATAATTTCCATGCTAGCTGACTGACCAATCTCCCTGATGTGTCACATCAGTTTTCTTATTAAATATGAAAATAATGAATGTTAGGAATGAGCCTCGAAAGCTCCTCATCTCCCAGATTGGGTCTTGGTGCCAAGTGTCTGGCTGGCATCGTCTCCAGGGCTCTGCAAACAACATCTGCATGAGTGTGTTTGTTGTGTAACTGATGAAGTTCATGTAAGTGACTGCCATGATCTGCTGAGCAGGGCTGCTCTGCCACGGGGAGGCTTTGCAGCCTGTGGGATACACAGCCAGGCTGTGCCTTTCCCAGGAGAGGAAAAGGGTGCCATCATTTACAGGAGCGACCCTGGGAAGATTTCCCTTTCCTTGCCAGGATTTCTTTGGCCCCACAATGTAATTGATGACACACCTCTGCTGAAGTGATCACTGCTGTGATGAGGGGAAAATTACTGATTTGGAGGCACTGACCCACCCCAGTAGCTGCCTTGTGGGATGACCTGGAGAGGGACAATGGGGCTTCTGGAGGATGCATAGGAGACCCCAACTCCTGACTGACAGCACACCTTGCTACTGATCTGCTCAGCCTCTGAGAAGTCCAGTAACACCTCTGTTAATGAAAGAAAGGTGCAAGGTGCTCCTGCTGCAGCCCTTGAATGTTAGAACTGTAAAGAAAATTTCACTTTGCTTCCTCCCCCTTGGCAACAAGTATATGATATCAACTATTTTACAAGGGGCCAGGCCCACTTTCCTGCACCCCAGTTTTTTGCACTCAATATAAAATAATTATTTTAAAGCAGTGCATGACTGTTTAATTTTGTAAAAAGGCTGGGGTTTTTTTGTTTCTCATGCCTACACTTGCTTAAGTTAATTTTTTAATTACTATCAAAACCAGTGCAAAACCAGCCACTAGGCTGCTTCTAGACAGATACTAGGACTATCCTTGTTTGTGTTTATGTTAACCTTGGGCTGAAGATTGCCTCTTGTCCAATATCTGAAACTTTCCAAAGTAAACAGTCAGCAATGTGCAAATAACTAAACCATGCACCTCAAAATTACCGAAATATCATGTGATGGGTCAAAATTTAGTTGGGTTAAGTCAGGCATTTAGAGTAATCCTTCTTTACCCCTCTTAAGTATCATGTAGGTAAGTCATGACAGCTCACTCAATGCCAGGAAAAGCTTGCATTATCCTCAAGGATGAATTCAGGACCACAGGAAGCTACCAAGTCAAATGAAAAACAGAGACAACAGGCAATGGCTTAGCAGCTTAAGCCATATGCCACAGATCAGTCTAGCCATAATTTCAAATGCCAGAAGGATCATTACCAAGCTAATGCAGATCTATTGAGTGCTTGGCCATTTAATTCGGGTGGAACAAGTTCTCCGAGTTAAATCCTGAAAAATTAGATCCTTTGGGGGTTAAATGGCTATTAAAAATCACAGGGTATTTTCATAAGGGGCGGAGTTTATCAATCTTATGCCCCTAACCAAATTAGCCCTTTCCTCCCACAAATACACTTGCAGTTCCTTATTGCAAAAGGAAGATGGGAGAGGAACAGAGATTGAAACTCTCCAGTGATATGTTCTGTCTTGCAAGAACTGTACTCCTGTCATCACTGCAGCTCAAAGGCACTGTGGATTTTTGCAATGAAACCTCAGAATGTTCCTGGATTTCCTGTACCAGTGGCTGGGTTACACCCTGAATTCTTGATCTGCATTTAGGACTAAGCACAGGTCACATCATTAAAACTCAGTTCTCTGTGTGTGTCCCTGGCAGCTGGCATCCCACTCCAGCAGTGTCTGTAATGGGAAGGCTGGGCTGACCTGGCCTCTAGCTCTTATGGAAGTTTTGCCAACCAGGGATAACTTGTGAGCACTTACACTTCCTTGTAGACACTGGGGTTTGTATTATTATCATTAGCCCATAAAAACAAGAACTGGTTGAGAATCAAACCCCTCTGTAATCTAATTATAAAACAAAAGATAAAGGACAAATTTGGTGCAGGAGCAATGGGACTGTCTTGGTGAATTTGACATGAGGGGCACTGGTGTGTCTGAAAGGGTTTGTAGGTTCCACTACAGGAACAGAGCATTACAAGGCAAGCAGTGGGGTAACTCCGTGGGTGATTAGAGGAAACCTCACTGGAGTGCAAAAAACACCATGGGAGATAGTGCAGAAGTGTTTAATTTGAGAATTATGTGGAAGGCTGATGGAAAAGAGTGCGATAGATTAATGACAGACAGCCACCATTTGCATAGAGAATGAGGGATGTCACCCTGCTGAAGCTGAGAGAATTGGGTTTGTTCAGCCTGGAGAAGAGGTGGCTTTGGGGTGACCTGATTGTGGCCTTCCAGTACTTGAAGGGAGCCTGCAATAAAGATGGAACAGAGACTATTTATGGGGGTCTGGAATGACAGGACAGGAAGCAATTACTTCAAATTGACACAGGGAAGGGTTAGAGCAGATGTTAGAAAGAAATTCTTAACTGTGAGAGTGGTGAGGCCCTGGCACCGTTGCCCAGGGAAGCTGTGGCTTCCCCATGCCTGGAAATGTCCAGGTTGGATGGATCTTGGAGCACCCTGGGATAGGTGGAAGGTGTCCCTGCCCATGGGAGGGCTAGGATATTTATGTGATATTTAGGGTCTTTTCCAAAACAAACCATTCCATCATTCTGTGGCTCTGCGATTCTTTGATGGGAGGATTGGCATTCAGGTCCAGACCCAGACACCTGAATATGGGCAATCTGGGAGGAGCACAGAAGAAAGCCAGGATAGTAATGAAGGTATGACTGTGATTACCACAGTGTAGGTGCTTCACTTCTGAAAGACTGCAGATCAGGACTGCCTGCTATTGTATATTCACAGACAAATCCCTTGGCTTGATGCAAAGATACTCAGTGAAATGTCATCCCTATCCTTAAAATCTGAGCATCCCTGCACTATGATTTATTGCTGCTTCTATTTCCATCTGTTAAGGGTAGTCCTTTAGCATTTCCAGTGACTGAGAGCTGCTGATACTGGGAGGCAGGCAGTGGTCCAGGCTAGAGTTCTTCAACATCTTTCTATGAAATTCTGGCAAGATTCAGAGATGCTGTGTGTCTTTCCCAAACTTGGATTATATCTAGCAGTAGGAGCCAGATCTCCTAAATCACTGTTCTTTAGAAATCAGCTGATAACATTCTTATGGCTTTGTTTTAATGATCTGTTATTTAAAATGGAATGATGTTGGAAAATTGTCAGAATACTTAAAAACAGCCAGTGAAGTTACATTTAATGGACCATATATTTTTAATTCGTCTTCTATTTTAGATTTTTATTGAGACAGCTCACCCACTAAGGAAAAACTGAATTTTGCCTTTCTCTTTCAGCTTAAACTTGTGGTGAGGAACATAATGTTTAAATTCTTAGTTTGGAATAACTCTGCCTGAACAAATAATAAAACAGAAGAACAGATTTATCTGTCAGATAAAGAACCTTGGAGCATTTTGTGAAGAATATTTGAAAGATCAAAACATTACAGGTTTCTCACCAACGCTGGGAATTGAAAAGTAAACAGAATTACCTAGAGATCTGACTGAAAGAAAATAAATTCTAAGGAAAAAAAATCCTCCTAAATACATTGTTCTCTCTCCAGTGTTATATTAAACCAAAAATTACACTGGTGCTGAACAAGTGATTTATACCAGTGCAAAACCAAATAGTTTCAACAAAGATTGAGAGCTTTTATGTTTAAAGTACCATTACCAGCAAAAGGCTCAGAGCATTCTCTATTTTTAATTACTTCAACAGCATGCAGAGCAACAAAACACAAGTTTGAACTATCTTGCATGGATTCTGAAATGTCAAAACCTGATAACTGATATAATAGATGGTGCCTACATGGCTGAAAAGCCTAAGGAAGCAATCCTTTATTCCAGAGATTTCAGATTAAATCCCATCCAGTTTGAAACTCAGTGAAAATTGCAATGTAATGGATTTTCAGCCTGAAATGAGTTGGTTTGCAATGAAGATCCTCTTGGTGATACAACCAAAAGATTTGAATCAACATGACAGTTTCCTGTCCTTATGGAGCAGACTAGATGACTGGTTAAGATTAGATATATAACTTTTGGGTGGCTGGAATATGAGATAAATCCCACCCTCCCTTGCCTCTTTCTTCGTCTCCTGCACTGAGCAACATTCATCTTTACAACAGCACCACTGGAGGCACCCAATGCAGAAATACTTTTTAGGCTCAGTTGGCAGAGAAGTGGAGGGGAGCTTCCACTAAAACATCAGAGTTACTAAAACATCAGCTGATGCTGAATGGTCTGTTTGAATTTGATCTTCTCCTTCAGCTCCCCACAAACCTTTAATCCTCATTGATTATTATGCTTTCCCTTGTCTAGGGAAACCCACACTGGGTTTGGATTTCCTGTGGGTTGACTCCTCAGGTATTCCCACCTGGGGGGAAAAATTAGTTTTCAGGACTAGGTTAAATAATGATGATGTGGGAGGGGAGCATAAGATCATGGGGTTTATTTGATCATTCACATTAGCTGTACTGGCTTTGCAGGACTCCTTCAGCAAGTAGGTGCATTTTAACAGATAGGAAGGCAAAATATTGTGTTAATCCCATGCTCTGGCACGTCTTAACCAGTAAATTAGCTGGAATTTGGTGTTTCCATTACTAAGCAGTTGAGACTTTCTCCATTTGTGGCAGTATGGGTGGGAAACTAAGCTTTAAATAATGAGGAGCTATGAATCAAGACCCCCTAGCACACAAATATAACCTGTCCTGATGCTCCCCCATGGGAGAAGAGGTCAAGCAACATTTTGCTGCTGGGGAAGGCGGAGAAAAAGCTTCTGTGGGAGGATCTGACCCATCTTACCTTGATCCAGCATGCTTATACAGCTGGGCTTGCACAATCTCTGCAGCCTCCCAAGTGAATTTCAGCCTTGTACTCACTTTAGAGCCATCTATTACTCCCCACTGTGTATGTTCCTCCCTAAAAATCCATAACTGGTCTTGCATCGAATCAATGCTCCCAGTCAACTTGTATCTAAACAAATTGAATGAAGCTGAGAGCTCTGTAGATCCTCTTATTTATCCCATGACAAGCAGAGAGACTCCCAGTTCTTCTGCTCCTGACAACTTTGTCAATAAAATCTGCAGATTGCACAATATAAAGTTGCTTTATAATTCATCTCCTTGACAATAACAGAACCTTTGAACAGGAATGCTTTATGTGGTTATCACAAGAACAGTGCTCAAATAGAGGCTGCGTCAGTAAAGTGCAAAAATATCTTTTTTCTCCTCTTGTGCCGTCACATTTCAAGCAATTTTTTTGATGTAGTGAAGAAAAGATCAGATTTTATTTTGCAGAAGAGTTTCTATTTGACTGGCAATTATATCATAAGTAGCAATCATAGGACTTATTAGATCATATTTTCCACTCCCCTTCCATTACAGGATTGTTTTTCAGACCTGGGCTCTAATTTCATTATTTCAAAAGGACAAAATATCAGACTTACAGAAAATAATGTAATTGCTGCAGTAGTTTCCTTCAAAAGACATTTCTAGGTAGTACCCACAAAACTGCTGTCAAATAAACTGCAAGTGGAAATATGGCAAGTGGATTTCTGTTTGATTGAGTTTGAGGTGATATCAGCTCACCTATCTGCCCTAATTTATGAAGATGTAGTAGGAGATGTTTTAAAAGTTATGATGGTTTACTCTGTTGTATAAATACTCAGCCAGATTTTAAAATACGAGATAGGATTTTCAAAGCCAGGTGAAACACTACTTTTGAAGTTTCATTCATTTTAGTAGAAAGGTGTATGTCAAAATCCTGGCCTTAAGATTTACGTGGGTAGATTGCATGTTTAAGCAGTAATCTGAATTTAATCTAAAAGTAGGAACCCAAAGTTGAATTAGATTCACATTCTTAGTATTCTATTTGTTTGTTTCTGAGAAGAATTCAATGTATTGTTCTGTTTCAAGTTCAAACTTTAATTCTTACCTTGAGAATAATTGAAACAACACTGACTGTGAAGGAGCCAAGACAATTTTAGGTAAAAGGACAGAGTCCTCCTTTT
The DNA here is from genome assembly GCF_014805655.1 of Passer montanus. Classification (NCBI taxonomy): domain Eukaryota; kingdom Metazoa; phylum Chordata; class Aves; order Passeriformes; family Passeridae; genus Passer; species Passer montanus. Next base: position 259,731 of record NW_024373923.1, read on the forward strand.
CCAGTTAAACACTTGGCTAAAGGTTCAGGAAGATGAAAAAATGCCTGAGAGTTAGTGGTGGTCACACTGATACAGTGGCATGATAGTTTGCATGTCAGTGCTGTTCAGGCAAGGACATTATGAGGTTTTACCAAAAATAAACTAAGAGAAATAATGTTTCCTCATTTTACAGATATGTGAGGAATGCTTAGAAGTGTCAGGTGACTTGACTGCCTTCTGTGACTGTTTGCAAAAGATGGAAAATATATTTATTCACTTCCAATTTCTCTGGGTGTCTTTAAGTATATGTGCCTTAGTGGAGAGTGGAGGAGCTGAGATTGGTAGATTATTTGGACTCTGCCAGTGCAGCAGAGCCATTTGCACATGGTAAAAATTATGCAGCAGAGCCACTGTGCCCTGGTGGGGTTTGTGTTTCACTGGGACCAGTCTGTTCTTCCAATGTGTCATTATCCTTCTCAAGGAAGTTGCATTTTACTCTTGAATCAGCACACATTGTTAATGTGCTCATCAGCCAACTCAGGATATACAGACAGCTGCAAGGAATCTAATTAACATTTGACTACAGAAGAAGAAATTGCAATCTACTGTACTATTTAATCTGTCAGTGAGGGTCTGGATTAGAAATGGCTTCAGAATTTCCCTGTAGCTTTCCCCTGTTTTAATATAACAGACTCCTAGCTATTAAAGGTGGAGGAAAACCATTAATTTAGCTTGGCCATTTAGCATTGCTGCTACTTTTACCCCTTGGATGACCCTAAGAAAATCTCTTCCTCTATGTTTGCATCCATCAAACACCTGCAGATTGTTATCCTCTGTATCTTTAGTCATCATTTACTCAAGCTGCAGTAATTAATGTAATATTTCCCAACAAATCCAAACTTCCATTGTTTTCCAGTACTAGTTTGTCCCTAGAAACCAAACAGTATTCCATTATTATCTCCATCATGGTAAACAGTGTTCTTACCATCTAGAGGGAATACCTGTGTCTTACACTAAAATATATCTGATATTTAGTTTAAGGTCATGATTAATATATTACTGTATTAGTGAAAGGAAGATTTAAAGACATTCCATGATTTTTTTTTTTTTTTTTTTTTTTTTTTTTTTTTTTTTTTTTTTAGTGAGAGAAGAATAATGTAATTTCTGTTTGTGATAACTGTTCTCTGATGCATAGAAGATAGGGCTAAAGTAGTATGAAGCACATAGTAATTGCAAAGGAGAAGCTTTTTCAAATTAATCTGACTGTTTAGAGGATTTTGCTTTCTAAACAAATAGAAACAACAAATTGTTTGGATCAGAGAGAGCGATTGTGTTGACAGCAGACATATGAATGATACTGTTTTTACAGATGGACTGGTGAGAATCAAATTGAAGCTATTGATCTGTATTTGTGCAGGATCCTGCTAAACAGCGAGCTTTGAGGGCTTTGCCATTAGCAGCATAGGTCATTTTACCAACTTGGAAAGGCAACACTCTCTGTTTCTATCATACACACTCCACTGCTAGCGCAACAGAAGATGCCTAGACTTGAAAAATGTCAAGAGCCCTTCTGCAGAAATGGGGATAATCCTTTACAGATATAATTAAAAGCTTTTCTCTTCCCTCAATAGGCACAGGCAGAAAAGATAAGTCTTCTGAGGTAATATGTCAGCAGTCTGGAAAAATTCTAAGTTAACTTTTCAACTTCTGTAGTCTTGCATCTTCTGTTTAGTGGAGACTGAACAGAGACTGAAGAGAGTAGGATTTAAGTCCTACAGTCCTCAGGTCTCAAATTGATTAGTGCCTTTGGAAGAGAGTAGAGAGAAGCACAAATCTTTCTTAAGCAGGGCAATTTTGGGTCTTCTCTCCCTAGAGCCTGTGTTGCAAGTTCTCATTAGTGCCCAATGTCCTTGGGAATCTGAGCTGGTGGAAGCAAGGAAAAAACTTATTTATCATGATGGTTGCTGGTGGGACTGGGACCACCACCACCTGATCAGCTGGGAGCACATAATTGTAGCCAGTGGGCAGCAGTAGACTGCAGCAAGTGTGAAAAGAAATACTTTGACTCTTTCTCTCTCTCTCTCTTTCTCCTTATTTCTTTCTTTTCTTTATTTCTTAAGTATATGATTCATTAAATTAATTTGTTGTTACAGGAAAGAAGGTTTTATCAGCTGAAACATATTTCTTTCTTGTTTGCTTTGATATTATCAGACCTAAGTAGAAGGATCATGTTCCAATATGACATCCATGGTCTGATGCTAGATAAGGGCAAAGTATTTGAACATTTGTAATCAGATTCCCCCATATGCAGAGTAACATTTCCCTTATCGAGGAATGGAACAGTAATTGAGGCATCTGATTTCAAAACTTGCAAATATATCCCATCTGCCTCCAAGTCACTGGGAAGAAGAATGTGTTAACCTTAAACAAACTTTAGATCAAATTATTTCATCCCTGTGCTTACATTCTATAACGTTCTCATCTAGGAATGCTGTAAGTTGCACTTAAGCATTTTTTTTCTCCATGTGTAGGTATTCTTAATCATTTTTGCTGTTTAAGTGAGGAAAAAAAAGGCCTACAGCTGTAACATCTTCTCATGTATAACAAAACAAAATCTATAGTAAATTAATTCACTTAGATAAAATAGAGGGAAATCCAAATTTATCTATATTTTTGTTAATGGGAAAAAAAAGTCATAAAATTTTAGTCTGGAAAAAATTAATTTCAGGAAGACAGCAATAATCTATTGTAGTTACATTCCTAGTTCTCTGCTGTTGTCAACAGAGTTGCATTGCCAGAAAGGTTGGCAAAACACAAAGGAGCACATATCCATACTTCTGAGATTTTTTCCACAATTCTGGTGCTGGGAGATTACCTTCTTCTGCCATCTGAGCTCAGCCATGGAAAAAGACAACTTTTACTACTGATATTTGGTGCAAATGACAGCTGTAGTGGAATTGCCAATGTAAAAATTTGCAGAAGCTCAGCACAGATTTAGCTGTCACTGAAAATAAAGCTAAATCTATATTAAAGACTGGATATGAAAAGGTTTTCATAATTACTATGTTCACATGTATTATTTAATGGCTGTGACTTAAAAATGGCCAGATTCTTGTTAATTAGTTTATCAGCAGCGATTGGGTGTAATGGTGTTTTAAACAAAGTCTGTGTAATAGACAGGCTTGAACATACAGACCTTAATGCAATAAGAGTCCTTATCCTAGAGCAACTTATAGTATGAAATGGCCTTAAATTAGGAATGAAATAGATTTCAAGCCTTTTTAAAATGTAAAAGAGATATAATGAGGATATAATGTGGGTCAAAGTTGGTCCAAGAGCAGATAGAGATAGCCAAAACACTGTTTGTGGTTGTTTCAAATACCACAGGAGAGCTCTCAACAGCCATAAACAGTTTTTGATTCAGAACTGGGTGGAGCTTGTATGAGACCACAGTTCCACACATTTTATTGCAAATTGTTTTTAAAAAAGCAAACAGCCCTTAACTACAGTGTATTGCAGAACTCCATTAAAATGCCTTTTTAGCAAGGTTATGAATTTTCAGTAATTGCTGTGTTAATCCATATTTAGCATCTGCAGGATTACTCTTAATCAGCTTTGAGGATATGATTTGACACCATTCTTTTTATGCCTCACCATTTTACTGGTTAGACTGTGAAAAAATTCCATCATTTGCTGACTTAATTTAAAGCCAATAACAGCAAAACAGGGTAAGAGGGAGGAGGGAGATTTGGTTACCAGCAAAAGATGAGGAAAATGGTCATGTGTTGTTCTTAAAAAAGCATTCATTGGATCAATAATTGTGCTAATAAAAAGATACTTTTTTCTGCTGTAGGAATTTTCCTCCATAGGTCTCAAGGCCTTTGTGCATTAAGAGTCAAGAGTATCTTGCATTCTGCATATTTCTACATATTTTTATGTAGCTCTTAAAAGCTTCACCTCTGCACATGTGTGTGTTGTGTACATTATTTCATTGCAGCTGCCTTCCTCCTAAATTACTTATTGTTTCTAATCATGTATTAGAACCAAATCAGGACATTCTTTGGCTGATGCTTTTATCAGAGATATTTTCTCCAGGGGATATTTTGAGGGTTTGCCTAGACAATGGACATACAGAGGTTGCATGGTTTAATGGTGGGCCTGGCAGGGCTGGGTTAATGATTGGACTCAGCCTTAGAAGGCCTTTCCAACCTTAATGATTCTGTCATTCTATGATCAGAGAGTTTCCAACTGAGTCATCCTTGCCTTGTGCCCTGTTGGGTGGGTTTCACTCTGTTCCCTCAGCAGTGGAAAGCTGCCAATGTGACGTGGTCACAGCAGTGAAGTGAGTCCCCAAGGCTTGCAAAACACAAGGTCAACAAATCTCAGTTAAAAACAGGGAGAATTTTGGGTTTTTTGTTTGTTTGTTTGTTTTTTTGAATTACAGTATTTGATAAAATATTAGTGCTTTAATCTATTTACAAATCTACCCAAGATAAATTGCTAAGCATAAATTAAAATGGCCTCCTCCAAGGCTCTCCTGCATGTTTAATGAAAAGATAATTGAGCTTAATGATTACAAGAAAAGTACTGAATGCAATATTGTCAGAAAAATATCTTTCCTTCTCTTTAGCAAGGACAGTAAATCCATAACAGAGCAAACATCCACAGTGTTCAACAGCCAGCCTTCCTCGACCCTTACATCAAGGTCTGAGAAAGCAGTTCAAAGAATTATTGCCTGTTTCATGCTGTTCTTGTAACAGGATCATCTCCACTAGCAACAGGAATGGCAATATTCTCATTTTACAGAGGCTGCTTTGTAGCCATTGGATGGGAACAACTTTATGATAACTGCAGCAGCCTGGGAGGGAGAATGTGAAGCTCATTTTTAGCTTAAGGCATCTAGTCCAGCAAGATATCTGCATGCAGTGCTCTGTGAATTGAAAATGTGTAGGTTTTGAGGCAGGCTCTGATTTTAGTTCACAGTCTCTGATTTTGATTAATGTTGTCAGTCTGTCAATTGGAGAAGTACAAATTATTTGAAAGATACATATTCAAGGAGTTCCTCTATGTGACCTTATCTAAATTTCTTATAAGGTTTAGGAAATGTCCTCTAAATTTCAATGTCTCCTTTAATCCTCATTGTTCCTGAGGCTTTTTTTATCCCCCACCAGCCTATAAATGAAGAACAGAGAGTGTTTTCTTCTTAGTGTTGGTAAATTGACTGAACAAAAGTTAAGAGGTATAGGATTCCAATGCCTCTCAGATTCTCCTGATAATAATGCAGCGGCCATTAATTTCACTCACAGCCAAATTATACTTCGAACCAGACAATAAAAGGCTTCTAACTTGGCAAAACCCATTGAGATAAATAAAATCTGGTTGCTCTGTGGCCAGGATGAGAAGACAATTTAATGGGAATTGAAAACATGCTGGATCTCACCTGTGAGGCTGGCAAGGCAGGGAGCCCTGCTGCCACCTCCCATTGTGCCTGTGCCATGTTCTCCTTGAGGGAACATCGAGTCCTGCTGCTGCCCTGCACAGGACTTCCCCAGGAATTCCATCACGTGTGGAACCCTGCCAAGGCCTAGAATTCTCTCAGGCTTGGGGCTGTGACCACTTCCCTGGGAAGCCTGTGACTGTGCATAATCACCCTCTGGGTGAAAAACTTTTCCTAACACCCAACCTAAACTCCCCTGACTCAGCTTCAAGCCATTCCCTTGGGTCCAGCCACTGGTCGTCAGAGAGAAGAATTTAGTGCTCCCCTCATCTCCCCCTCACGAGGAAGCTGTAGGCAGCTACAAGGTCTCCCCTCAGTTTTCTCTTCTCTAGGCTGAACAGAACAAGTGCCCTCAGCTGCTCCTTGTGTGGTTTCCCCTCAAAGCCCCTCACATTTTCACGTCTTTCACTGTGCTCTCTTCTCACAAGACCTTGAGGGTTCAGTGGGGGAATGGAGGTCAGGGCACAGGGGTGTGCAGGGTGAGAGCTGAACGCTGCTGAATTTTTTGCAGCAGGGCAGAGGATGGCTGGCAGTCCTCAGCTCCATAGTGAAGCAAAGAAAGGTTTCTGGCAATGTTTCCAGGGCAAAGAGCACAAGACAGTGTGTGCCCAGGGAGTCCCAGAAATGAGAGAGGTTAAAATACGTAAGTCTGCAGGCGGAGAGGTAAGCCAGAGGGAAGATGTAGAAGACATAAAACCTGAAAGCTGTAAGGCCATAGAATCACAGAATGTTTTGTGTTGGAAGAAACCCTAAGATGATCTCATTCCACTTCCCCTGATGTGGGCAGGCTCACCTTCCACTACACCACATTGCTCCAAGCCCCATCCAACAAGGCCTTCGACACTTCCAGGGATGGGGCATCCCAGCATGATGCAGTTCTGTATCATTTTAGAATGGTTCATCTGGGGAAAATATTGCTCAGATGGGGAGATGATGGTCCAGGGAAAAGTACAGCAGGGAATAGAAATAACATTTTCCAAATGGGTCCTCAAAGACACATGTGATGGTGGTGTCACCAAGGCTGTGTCTAGGTGTTGGAGGGTGCTGAGGGGGCTTGGGAGGAAGAGAGGAGCTGTTCCCATAGAGAGAAAGAGAGAAGGGATGAGTTACAGTGAGGAGGAAATAAGTGAACAGCATTCAAGACAAAAATTAAATCCTTTAGAAGCCTTCAGGCTTCAGCAAGCAACTTAAGCACAAGCTCGGCTTTGGGAAAGCAAGTGGCATCAGTAAAGTCTGAGGGCTGAGTTCCCACTTCCAGCTAGCCCTCTTTCGGTAGGTTTGGCAGACTAAAACCCTAACAGGGAAAAATGCCACTTTTGTAATTTAAAAGAGGACCTCGTGTAAGTAAGAAAGAAGTCCAAGTGAACTTTGTCTGTGCTGCTGGATTGGAGCCTTCAGTGCAGTCTGATCACAAAAATGTCTGTTGCTCAGATTCCAGTGCTCATTTTTCTCCAGGAAAGCTGTGTATTTTTCATGCACAAGCCTGCATCTTCATTCAGCAGCACTGCAGGGCTGTGCTGAGCTATCTGCATTGATCTGGTAAATGAAAGGCCCCTTGCTGGCAGCAAAGCACAAACTCCCTGAGCCCTGAAGCAAATTGGAACAAGGCAGCTCAGACAAGCAGTGGCAGTGCTGTGTTATATGCAATTGTATGTTTATAACATAGATGTGTACATGTATAAAAGTATTTGGTCAGAAAACATCCAATATCTGCAGTCTCCCAACTTTAAGATATTTTGGGTGAATTTTTTTTCAAACTTCAAATGTTTTCAAACCCAGAAAACTGGTGGTACTACAGGTCAAATATATGCTTGCCTATGTATGTATAAAAATGTAACCTTCACAAACCCTGAGAAGTGAATGACACCCTTAAACATTGACCAGTGGCCAAGAAAAATGTTTGTGCATGGGGCTGAGAAGTGTGCAGAATAAAGTTTTTCATCAAATCATGGAAATCAGAGGTAAAAAAGACCTATTAGATAATCCTGGCTATTCTCTTGGCACTGAGATACAGAATAGCTGGAAAAGAACCAAACAAAAAAAGCATTAAAGCTATGAAATATCTGCTATGAAATGTATATTTTTTCAGAAATCACAGTGCAAACAGAAGTCCTGCGACAGCCACTGCACATTATGTTGTTTGAAATCCGTCAAAACTGATATAAAGAAAGAAAAAATACTTTGGAGCTTTCTTCAAAATGCCTTGGGCTTTTCTCACATAACAAGTTTTCCATAAACTGTAATGTTGAGACTTTTTAATCTTGTTTCCAATGCTGAGTGATTAAAAATTGGGGGAAAAAAAAAAAAAAGGAGATAATTTCCATGACACTGACACAGCACTTTTTGTATTAAAGGATCCAGTGGTTCTTACAGAGGCCTTGGCAAGGGTGTGTAAATCTGTATTGATCAGGGCTTTGCCAGTGCCATTGGATTGACCAAAAAGACTTGCATTGCCCATGAGGAAGATGAAGCAGAGTTGAAGTGAATACAAAGGCTAGCTGGTCAGTCAGTGGAGAAACCAGGATATAACTCAGGAGTTTTGTCCAGTTGTTTTGGTGTTTCAGGGTTGGTCTCTTCCCCATGTAGCTCTGGAGGGAGTAAGTGAAGATACCAGCTCTTTGTAACCACTGAAGCAGAGCAATTCTGTAGGCTGGGTACACCTGTACTGGCTGCTAAAATCACTGCAGTCTTCCCTAATTAAGCTTGGCACAGTGCTTGCTGCTTGTAATATATCCTTGTAATGGATATAGCATTGAACATTTTGAGGTGGCAGCTGAAAAGGTTTTAACAGTGTCCACTTTGGATTAAGGGTTTACATTTTCTTGAAGGTCTTTTACTTCTTGGCTAGTTTGGGTTATTGGTTTTTTTGTTTGTTTGTTTGTTTTTTATTTGTTGGCAGTGCAGCTATTGACTTTTAGAGAGAAGGATGAGGATTTTTTTGGTAACTGTAATGATTTTATCCCATTTGCCTTCATTTAATTTGGAAATGGAAAGCATATCTTTAATGCTAATTAGGCAGCACATTGCTTAGTCTTCCTGTCCTCATGTAAATAACAATTAGCAATAATTTAGCAGTTGTACACTCTGGCATCTTTTAAACCATACCATTGTATACCATTCCAAATTTCTTTGCATTAATTAGGATCATAAGCCAATCAGCACTAATTAAGAAGAAAATAAGTATAATAACAAATGAAACAACACTAGTGATTTGTATCTGTTCAGTAGTTCTCCACAGTTTATCAAATAGTTGTAATGTGTAGGAACTTCTTCTAATTGAAACTAATTATGAGCTTTCCCCTGCTACTTTGAGCCTCATGCTCAAATCCCACAAAGCTCATTAAACAAGTAACAAAGCTGGAATCTTTAGCACATATTGTAACTTGGTTCACGTTAATTAGCACCACGTTTTGGAGGCAGTAAGAGGCCGTTCAGCACCAAATGCTACCTAAAGGGACATTAGAGAAGGATTTTTGCAGACCTAAGAGGCTGCACACAGAACCCAGCCAGGTATTACCAGATTCAGCTGACATGCCACACACACCCCCCTCAAGACTCCGTGCTAAATATGGTACTTTTGCAATTCAGCCCATTCTGACCTTGTCTTAATGCCTGTTGTTATTTGGAGCAAGCATCTGGGGAAACATAAATATTGCAATCATTACCTGTGAAGGTCACTCCTGTCTATTGGTGGCTCTGTCATACAATGGCATACATTTTCCACAGCAGTTTTGGGGGTCATTAGAACCATTTCACTTTCAGAAGCAGGGAGCAATCTCCATGCCACCATCTTTGCCAATCCCAGGCCTGTTAAGCAGACTAAAATTGTTACATAATATTTATGTGTTAATGACACTAAAAATATGATGGTAGGTACAGTCTGCATTCAATTGCATGTAGTAATTTCAGGGTAGAGAGTCAGTGAGTGTTGAATACACTGAAAGAAATCCACGGACCTCTGCTTTTGTGTCTTTTCTCTACAAATTCACCTCATCTTAAGCAGTTTTCAGTACAATCTTACGAGAGAGAGTCACACACTGGTCCTACAAGGGATTGCTGCCTTGCTGCCACTCTTCATCTTCATGGACAAAGACACGCATGACCTGATCTTATTGGAAAATCTTGTATGCCCTGAAACCAAACTGAATTGGAACAAATCATGGTCTAGTTTGTGCTTACACGACATCCCTTTCCAGCTGACACTGTTTTGAGATCACTAATTAATCTACTAATTAATTAAAATACCCTACAAGTGACACAGTAACTCTGACATCTTGGATTCTTTGTTGGACCCTCTGGCTTTTTCAGCTGTGTATATGCAGATTGTCAAGAGATCTCTGACTGCCCCAACATCCCCTACCTGCCTCTCCTGGGGCTGTGAGCCTGGGCCAAAACCATGCACAGGTGCAGGACTGCCATCCTTATTAGCCAGGCTTTCTTCCTGCCTATCAAGACCATACCTGGGTGGTTTGCAGACAGGACAGCTGAGGTTCAGGTCCAGCAGTAACTGGAAATTAGAAATGGATCCCATTTTGGACAAAACAAAAAAACATCTTCGTGTAAATCAGGAGGAACAACATGCCAGTGCCCTTTCCACCTTCTGCATTTCCAAACAAGCTGTTTTCATTGAATGGTTACTATAATTTGAGGTAGTGTTAAAATTACCCATTTAAACACTAGTGAGAAAAAGACCACACAGTTTCATTGCAATCTTCTCAGACGAAAAAAGACGCCACATATTGGTTACAAAACTCTGAAAAAAGCATATGATCCAAAATTATTCAAAACCAAGCTGCTCAAGCTCTTACTCATGAAGCTGAATCCAGTGATGGCAACATCCCTTTGCCCTGTTATGTGTGAGAGCCAAGCTGGACTTGAGCATTGATTTATTTCTCTGACATGAACAGTGAGTAGGACTTCCTCTTCTGAGAAGTCAAAGCCTCAGTTGCACCAGAGAAGGTTTAGATTGGATCTTAGGAACAATTTCTGCATTGAAAGGGTGGTCAAGCATTACAACAGGGAAGTGGTGGAGTCACCATTCCTGGAAGTGTGACTTGTAGCTGTGGCCCCAGGGAAGGTGGGTTAGTGGTGGGCTTGGCAGTGCTGGGTTAATGATTGGACTCAACGATCTTAGGGAATCTTTTCCAACCTAAATGGTTCTGTGATTCCATCTTTAGTAAAAAGCTTTGGTCATGTGGATATTGGAGAAGCAATGGGATAAGAAGGGTCTCCAAGGTGTTTCCAAGGTTGAAAACTCAGCTCCTCCTAATGTCATCCTGCAAAACACAAAGGAAGGACAGCTGATGTACTTTTGGATGTTTTCGAGGGAAAAACAGAATAAAACATCTTCAGTTGCCCATGTTTGCTTTTCCCTTTCAAGAACCTGGGCAGTTTATGCAGAGGAAATAGTCTAGCTCTCCCTCTCCCCACTGGGAAAACTGAAAGCTTCAGGTTATATAAAAATTAATATAAACTCCTCTATTTCTTGTGGCACACCTTTAAAGAAAGAAAACAGGCCATGGTTTTCTTAGAAATATATCAAAACAGCCTAGTAACTGAAGCAGCTGGTCAGGAAACGTCCTAGACCCTGCTGCTGATCAAAGTGCCATTCTACACATTAGATTTCTTTATCTGAAAATTGAATGCTTTCCAATAAAAAACAAAACAGAACAAATAAAATTAAAAAACAAACAAACAAACAAAAAACTCCCCCCCCAAAAAACAACAGAAAAAACCAAACAAAAAAGCCAAACAAAAAAAACCTATAAAAAACAACAATAAAAAAAAACCCCAAAATCCCAAAAAAAAACCCCCCAAAAACCATGCCCCCCCCCCCCCAAAAAAACAAAAAAAAAAAAAAAAAAACCTATAAAAAACAACAATAAAAAAAAACCCCAAAATCCCAAAAAAAAACCCCCCAAAAACCATGCCCCCCCCCCCCCAAAAAAACAAAAAAAAAAAAAAAAAAACCTATAAAAAACAACAATAAAAAAAAACCCCAAAATCCCAAAAAAAAACCCCCCAAAAACCATGCCCCCCCCCCCCCAAAAAAACCAAAAAAAACCAAAAAAGCAAAAGCAAAAAAAAAGACCAAAACCAAAAACCCAAGCCCCCTGAAGCTTAATTTGGTGTTTCTGATAGCAAGCATGTATGACTAAAATGGAGTAATAGAAATAATAAACTAAGTTTAAAGAAAAAGGAAATATCAATTGCATCCACAGCATATTGGCTTAACTGATGGTGAACCAAATGGAACAGGTAAGGGAAATTAGAGGAATTTGGGCTGTACAGTCCTTGTGTTGTGGAAAGCAGGCAAAACAGGAGTCACTACAATCTTTTTTCTTCTAGTAGAATTGTTTATCTACACACCTTTCAATAATTCCTAATTATGATCTGTAAAGAAATGTCTGAAATAACTGAGGAATGTTGATACTTAAGCCTCTTTCAGAGGCCCTTTGAGGTTTGACTCACTAAAATCCTTAAACTGTCTTTCAGTCTCTGTCTGCAAAACATAAAATAACAAAAAAAAAAAAAAAAAAAAGGAAAAAAAAAAAAAAAAAAAAGGAGTGATTTGCCCCACCTGTCTTCTGAGACAGTGACCCAGGCAGAAAGGTTTGCTAATGTTGAAACCACTGAGGGAAACCTGGCACATCATGAAGGCAATTTTGGTTTTTGCTTTGGTCTGAGCTGGAAGGAGTTAAAATTACAGGGAGGCTTACCTCCAGAAATGGAGAGGGAGAGAAGGAGAAAGAAAAGGAAAGAGAAATAATGCGCAAAAAAAAAAAAAAAAAAAAAAAAAAAACCCAAGTCTTCTTTTTCTTTTGTAGAAAGCATTGGCTTCTGATTTCAATTATTTCTGAGCTGTAAACATTTTCAGGGACAAGGAATTCCTTTGCATACACATATTGCTATTTGCAAAAACCAGGCCCAGTCCAATGGAATTTTGTTTTTGTCTCAGAAGAGTCATTTTATTCATCTGTGAGATTTTATTTAATACTCTGCTATTAATGACAGCAAGAAATTAAACAGTTGTTTCACTCATTTTTCTTCTTTTCAGTGTGTGTCTTTCTTCCCACCACCCCTCTCAACCCCCGTATCTTTATAATTATGTTTTAAGACCGTAAATGTTTCCAAAGGTAGTGCCAGATTTAAAATACTGGTTGTTATTACAATGTGTGGGTGGCTTTACCCTCTCTATTTGCAGCCTCCAGCTTTTATCTGCCTTGTTTCAATCCTCCTGCTATAAGAGAGGCATCCAAAAAAAAAAACCCAGCTCATTTAGGGGAAAAGCAGCTTGACTCCTTTTATGATGATTATGATTATTTTAGACTGGAGTGACTACCCTTTAGCAGGTAAAACAAAAAAGAAAAATGAAGGGAAAAGCTTTGAAAGCTTAAATTTTGATGCAATAAATCAATCAAGCCCTTGTCTCCCAGGCTCATTTCCATCTCACCTCCCTGGCTGCAAGGATGTTACTCCATGGTGGTGATGATGAGAATCAGGTCCTCTTCCTGCACCGAGCATGTTTAAAGAAGAAAGACATTTCTGCAGCCTGTTGTGGCATATCCCAGGCCCTTGTCTTTTCTGCTGCCTACAGGGAGTGTGAGGCACAAACCACACATTCAGCAGGCTCAGGGTAGGGGAAGGGGATAGCAGAGACTGTCTCGTCCCTGTTGTACATTTGTAGCTGGCATGGGTGAGAGCTGTGCACAATTTCAGGTGTAGCATTGTGGATAATGCATTTGCATTACACTTTTCTGCTGATGCCACAGGTGATGGGCAGCAGCACCTAACATGCAGCACTGTGCAAGTGGACCCACATCCAGAACCACTGGCCAAATCAGCCCAGCAGGGGCTGAGAACCATGGGTGAGGGAGGAATCAGTGCAGCAGTGGCATCATTCATCCAAAAGAATCCACTTAAGGCTGGGCTGAGCTGCCCCTTAAACTCTGCTGGCTGTAATGGCTATTTTCTGATGCTGATAAAGGGCTTGCTCAGATATCAGTGTTTCCACTAAACTAAATGTGTTCAGTCTGGTGAGCCCCAGCTCCTGGGAGCAGGCAACAAGGGATGTTTCCAAGGCAGGTCTGTCCTCCCTGGGTGATAAATGAGTGGTGTTGGTGGGCTGCTCACCACAGCACTACAACTGTCTGAGCTGGTCCCCCTTAGGTTGCCTTTGAGTGCTGGCAGTGTTCTGAGTCTATCCTGGGAGCTGGGAGGTTTGGGTTCCCCAGAGAGAGAGGATAGGTTAAGCTCACCTTTCCCATTTTTCTGAGTAAATGCTGTAATATCAGGAATAGGCTTCCTGTGTGCTCACAGGGGGATGTGAGCTGATCAGCTAGGCACCAGACAGGCTTTGAAATGGGCAAAGAAGTTGGAGAATGGGTCAAAATGGAGTTTTTCCTCCCATTTTCTCCAGGCTAACGGGTATTGTTGGGGGGTGGGGTGAAGTCTCAAATATTATTTTCTTGGCACCCAACCATGTAACACACCAGGCAGTGTGGGAGCACCAGCTCCACACAGCATCTGAGGTTTGGGATCAGTGCCACCATTTCAACACAGCTTTCCTGACTCATCCTCAGGGGTTTTCCCAGAAAAAGATCCTACAGAAGGAGCCAAACATCACTAAAGCCTTGTGCTTTAAAGCACCTTGCTGCAGGAGGGAAACTGAGGCGGGGACAGAGTGATTTGCTCCAGGAGCGGGGACACTCCAGAGCTTCAGCAAAACCCCTGGAGCAGCTAGGGGCTTCCTCCTCTTTTCTTGAGCTGTTAATGTGGTTCTTTGTAGTCATTGCAGCTCCCCCTGTATCTGAGTGAAGAGTGCCATAAAAGTTTAGCGTTATCTGTCTGCCTGCTCTCCTGATTATCTCTGCTCCTATATGACCACTATTGACTCATTATTGGCATGGCACTGATCTGAACTTTGAGTTTATTGTGCTGTGGGAACACAGTAGCTGTCCAATAATGTAGTTATTTCAGCAGGCACCCTTTCTTCTATAAGATAAGAAGACAGTTGTATCTGTTTAGTGCTATCATAAAGTTGTGTTGCTTTCTCAATAAAAAGGAGTCTCTGCTTGCTGTTAAATGGAGAGAGAACAGTACAGTTTTGAATCCAGGCTTTGGATGAACCCAGTTTCTGTTTAATGAACCATTGGCTTGCACTTAGGATGTATCTGTTGATCCTTTAATCAGCAAAGCTTTACTGAAATCAGGAGGTTTCCTGATACGTTACAAATTCTGAAAACAAGTCAACTGCAAGGTTGTAATCTTAGGTCCTTTTCTTTGCCCTCCCATCATCTGTAGGGCAACAAAGTGCTTGTGTTGCTTCAATCCTTACTGCTTCAAAGCTCTTTGAAACATGGCAATGTGGTTTCAACTCACAGCTATGCACTCAAAGTCTGTCTTTGGCATTATATCTTCAGCTGTTTGTGATCCAAATAATTAGGCATATCAGGCTGGACTGGGAATAATATATTAGATACGTTATAACTCTTTCCCTCTGCTGTAGTAGGTGGCAATTCTCCACCAGTGACTTTAAAGTGAAAGAGCTGTTTCTCCCAACTTTTTTTGTAGAAGCAAATATTTAAGCTAAAGACACTTGATTTTTGCAACTATGGGTTATGGTTGGTTTTGATTACATTTTCTGTCTCAAAAGCTATCAGTATATTCTAAACACATGTAAGTAAATGCTCAAGTGAGAGGAAAAGTGTCTGGGAAAGTCTGTGTGCCACCCAGAGCAGAGGATACAGGCTAGAAAGAAATTATGAGAAAGAAAAGGGGAAAAAAAAACCAAAACCCAAAACCCAATAAGGAATCCATATTGTATCATTTAAGTCCTTTATACACAAAATAGTCTGGCATCCTGCTGGGATCCCTGACTTGAGTTTGGGCTCTGAACCCCCTACTAGTCTATTAAAAAGAGAAGGGATATTTGCAAAGACTGGGCAAAAGCATACAGCTGTGCTAATGTTTAGAGATTCTCATAACTCAGATTCTGGCTTAGCAGCATCTGTAAAATTAACAGCTTCGAGGTCGGTTCATCTGTAGGAACAGGGAGGCTGCTGAACACATGGGGTCTTAGCATAATCTTAACACTTGTTTGTGGAGAGATCACACAGAGAGCTGCATATGGTTGGGTTTAAGCTGCTCCTGGGGTGCTGAGGGCATTTCTGATGAGCAGGGGTTGGTATTAAGATCAGTGTGGCTCAGGATATGGAGATGCTGTGAACTTTTTGGAGTGCCACAGCCTGTTTGTTCGGCTGGTTTTGAGATCCTGAGGGACCTGGCCATCTGCAGCAGCCTCAGGCATTCTTCTGGTGCTGGCCTGTTTCTTTGTAGGTCTCCCATCAGCAGAAATCATATGGCTGGGGAAGGAAAAAAAAAGGCTTCAGCATTTTATTACTTCTAGAGAATAACTTTGGCAGCTGCCTATGTGCTCATCATTGCAGATTCTGCCCTGCATTTGTGGTGAGCATTGGGGGACTTGGTGACTTCCTCAGGATGAACTTGTGGAGGAGGCAAAGCCACCCTTGTGACTTTTCATTTCCAGTTTGGGTTTAGAGAATACTATTTTTTGCTCATTCTCCCTGCCCATTTTTCTACCTGTCTGTTCTCCCATCCACACCTCTGCCATTGTCTGCTCACTGCAGTCATGGTGGCCCATTTTTGATCTATTTAAATCACAGCAATATCACAGCCATAGGCTGTGTCACATTACTGTCAACTCACTGGAGTAGTATCTCTATTTACTAGAAGGCAGCAGAAAATTTCAGTGCTCCACAGCTCCAGGAACTCAAATCCTGCTCTTTTGGAGGGAGTTACCATTTGCCCTCTCCCTCTGATGCTTTTCAGGGAATGCTGTTTCTCACACCACTTCAGTGAATCCCTAATGGATAAAAAGAGGATAGAAAAACACCTAATTTGCACCTTACAACCTATTTTTTCCCCTATTGCATAAGGGCCAAGGACAATGTTTCTCTTCTGCCTTTCCCTTGTAGTTCATGCATGTCTATTTGATCTTTCTCAAAACCAAACTTTGGAAGACAAAAGGGTGACAGAAAGACCTCAACTAAATTTCCAGGGATGCTTTTTATGCTTTTTTTTTCCTCTGATTAGTTTCCCAGAAGATTTCAAAGGGAAGGTGCCAGAGCCATCCAGCCCAGACAATTTAGGGCTTCTGTTGAGCAGGTGAAGAGCCAACACGGCCACCTCCAACATTCATGCATTGCCTTTGGCAAGTGTTTGTTGACCAGGCCAGCTGGAAGATCCATTAGCCATGCTGGATGAATCAGGGACTCAGATCCTCAGTGCCATGAAATATCTTGGGATGCTGTGCATGTGTTGTCTGTCTAACCCCTCTTCCTTCTCAGCCTACACAGCCTTAGTGTCTTAATTTAAAAACTTAGTGGCAGCACATTTATGCCCAAATACTTTCCTCTATCCCCGCCTCTGTCCGGGAGGACAATAACATTTTCTTGGTGAGAAAAGATTTTTTAAAATATTAATTATTGCTATGGCCACAGCATAAATTATGTGCTTAGTTGGTAGGTAGGAAGAGGCAAATTCCTGGGGAGAAGGTAACACATAAGACCAAGGCCAGATAAAAAATGGAGCTGAACTGCCAGTTCTTTTGCCAAGGCCGGTAAGAGAAATTAGATCCCTAATTCTTAAAGCCAGCAAAGCCAGTGTTGAAGAGAGCCACAGAGACTGAAAAGAGGTCAGTGAGTAATGCGTGTTGGAGCCAGGACAAGGGAGTAACAGCACCGAGTGCCTGCAGAGAAAGAAAAACAACAGTGGTAATGTGGGCAATACTGCTGAACTGGCTTCAGCACAAACCACCCTAAAAGGCTGTCACTGTGAATGGGGCTGTGCCAGAGCCAGACCATTCCTCCTGCTTCCTCCAGCATCTTCCCAGCCACAGGAGCATGTCTGCTGTCAGTGCAGCAAGTGCCACGCAGCCTGAGGAGGACTTTGTACCATCATTATTATTATTATTATTATTAAAGGTCTTATTCTCATTCATGGAGCAGGGTTAGACAATCTAGGTTAACAGGTATGTACAGCCTGGAAGGGTTCTCATCACAGCTGTGAAGAGCTCTTTCCACAGCTAAGGTACACTGTATAAAAAGAAGCTGTGTAACGTTTTACTTACAGCAAGAGTCGTGTTACATCCTACTTAAAGCACTCGTTCATCTGTCCCTGGAGGCAATCTCAAACCTGTGGCAGAAGGACCAGTGAGATGACCACTCAGAAAGCTTTCAAAAAAAGATTTCAGATAAGCTCTGATCTGAAACCAACTTTTAATAACTCTTTATTTTTGTATTATGTATATGTGTATACATTCACTTATGATTGTTCATCTATCAATATCCATATGCAAAAACAACTTTTGCATTGACTGGTGCCTCACTCGGCCAGTTGAGGGTCCTTTAAGAACCCTTTTCTGCGGATGCTTGGAAGCTTGAAAGATCTCTTCTTTTGAATTAAGCACACGCAGCACTGTCCTTCCCGCATCAGAAGACAGTTTTTAAGCCCTCCCCTTCAGTATCCAAAACTAAATTAATCTAACATCAGGAGAGGCTTGTGGAAGGAAAACCTATCAGGCTTTGAAATAGTGTTCCCCAGGGAAGCTGGGGAAGCCCAGTCATTTAAGGATGAATGAATTGACTTATTCTGGGACAGCTGGAAGGATGGGCTAGCTGAGCTAATATGGCTTTTCCATTTCTAATATATCTGACCTAAACTTGGACAGTCGAGACCCACCAACGCAGGCAGACGTGCTTTCAAGGAACACACCAGAAAATGAGGAACAGCATTTTTAGTAGGCAGACAAGTCATAACCGCAGGATCCCTGGACATTCAGTTGTGGCTTTTTGTCTTCTTCCCTCTCCAACTTTTGTGCTAAGTCACTTTGCTCTCCAAAAGCAGAAAAGACTCAGGACTCCTGCTCCTGAACTGATGTAATCTAGTTTAGGAACTTGGGAAACAGTTAAAGGAAGAAGGAGACTGTGGAAGGAACACTGAAGGAAAAATGTACTGGAAGATCAATGTATGCCTTGTTATGGTCTGGGTTTTAAGTAAATGACAAATATCACTCCGAGAAGGAAAAATAAACTTTGAGTTGGAAACACACATATTAATGTTCAGACATAACTTGTTTTTTCCTCCCACATGACATGGTCTGTGGAGTCTAAGTAAATAAAGCATTGCTTAATTTTCATAGTAATTGTTGAGGATATGCATGATTTTAAGAGTGGGTACATATGTGTACATACATCTATATATATATGTATATCTATATACAGAGAGATAGATATACTATTTTTCTTTTCAGTTTCTATGAACCAAATTCTTCGAGGAATATCTGTTGCAACAGTTTCATCATCCTCCCCATCTGAAAGCTGGGCTTGGAAAATAAACTAAGTACACAAAATTTGTTAGGTTAACTACTGGAGTTAGATGAGATTCTTTCAAGGAAAAGAGTAAGTGCCATAAGATTACTGCAACAAGCAATTACACAGAAATTCACCCATCAAAAGCTGGGTCTGGAGCAGAGATCCATTATCAGAGATTTGGCATAATAACCCTTCAATACAAGTCAGTCAAGGACTGCAGGAATGATAAGGAGTGAGAAAGATGTTCTTAGGGGAAAGCTACTTTTTTGTAGGCTGGAACCTGATTTATTCTTAGCAATGTGTAATGCTGGTCACAGCCTGTATGTTCTCTACCTCATTTCCTATAGGGCAAAAGAGCAAGGGGATGTGAAATGTGGGAAATGAACTGAAAGTCTCAGTAATTGCTCCCTTTGGAGACAAACGAAGACCAGTCAGTCCTGGAGTGTGGTTTTTACTCTAAGAAACAAAATCCAGGCTGAAGGATAAGGATAGCCCCAGGAAAGTCCTTGGGAGAAGTGGTAAGGTGTTCATCCAAGAGTTTTTAAACTGTGCTTTGGTTCAAGGGAGTGATATCTGTCACACTGGACAAGACCAGCCTATACATCACTCAAAATCTGCAAAAAATCATTTTTTGAGTTTCTGAGCTCAAACATTATTGTGTATGCACCTTCTCTGTCACCACATGTTTGGGGCTGTCAAAACCCCATAAACATAAAACTTCAGTGTTGATTGCTTCCACAGCCTCCCAGTAAAACATCCACTGAGTCATTCTTTCTCCTGAATTATCTGGAGACATGATCCCAATGTTCTAAAAATACTGTAATATCCCAAAAGATCCTAATGCTCTCAGATAGCAGCAGTTTAGGGAATTACTTAATTTTTCTCAAATATGAAATAGTTTCCATTGTGTTCACCTTGTTGTTTCATGTATTTGCAGGGAGCAAATACATGAAACAACAATGTATTAATGGGAGTAAGTTATTTTTTCTCATCCCCAACAGAAGAAGGGTCCATCCTGCTTTTTTATTTTTGTTTGTTTGTTTCCTTGGGATACTTTAAATCTTTTTTTTAAGACATCTGACATGCACTCATCACTCATTTTGTAAAGTTTCCACTTTTAAGAAAAATATGTTGCAATGCAATTACAAGCTGTTATGGTTGTAGTAGCTGGCAGGATTTGTCTGTGTGGCTTCTGTCTTCCCATAGTCTTTCTGCATGCTGGTCAGAACAGGATGCTCAGATTACCACCCAGACTTCCCTTGCAATCTTTGTCCAGTTGTTTTTAATACAGTAAGATTCAGACAAAAAAGGAAATTCCCTCATGGCTCTTGCTTTGCATGTAGCCACAGCTCCCCTGCTTTAGCCTGTGTTGTTTGTTATTCTTGTGAGCTGAATGCCTCTTTCAGGGGAAAGTAAGGGCAACAATTTTCTGCCACAAACCTTCCCTGGATCTACTGGGAGATATATTCTACAGTTTGGAAGTTCAGGTCCCTAAGCAGCAATTAATATCTCCTTAGCCTATGAGGTGCTCTCCTTCAGGGCTCACCTGTTAGCTCTTCAACACAAGCCTCACAAGCCCAGGTTTGTCGTTTTTCTTTTTTCTTTTTTTTTCCCCTTTTCTAGTTTTTTTAAATTTTTGTATGTGTGTGTGCATGTTTATATTTAATGTGTCACATGCTTTGTAAAGTGAAGCCCCCTAATCACCTGGAAGAAATGCCACGAGGGAGTGAGGGCTGTGACTGGTGTTGTTAGAGATTCAGTGGATCCTGCATCTTCCCCAGAGGCAGTGCCAGGTCAGTGCCCTGGCTTGCTGGGATGACTCACACTAAGAATAATGCACCACCTTCCATCAGGGTCTCACTCAGTAGCAGAGATTAAGGACTGTTTCATCTGGGATGAGAGAGGGCAAAAGCAAGTGGAGAGGAGTCAGTGGAATCTCCATCCTGAGATACGTATCCCCAAGCTGAGTCACAAGCTCTGACCATGCCCATCAGGCACTTCCAATTAGTTGATATCAATCTACCTAAATGTGCCAGTGGAAACACAAATCTTTTCTGCCTGGGCTAGAGGAGTTGCTGCCTTGGCTGGGAGACAGTGCAGTCACAGGCTTCATCCCTGCCCATCACAGACTACACCAACTTCCCCAAGCAAAAGTATTGTTTTGGTGTGGGATTGGCAGTGCTGGTTAATGGTTGGAATTGATGAACTTGGAGGGCTTTTCCAACCCTAATGATTGCCTGATTCTGTGCTATGATCACAGACCATCCCAAATGGCTGGTGAAGAGGTATGGTGTGTGCTGCCTGGCTGTTCTGTACCTCACACCGCCAAGTTACTGACATACTAAAGGATCTAAATAATTCCAATTTGATTGAAGGAAACAATGGAAATGCAGGCTTTTTCTGTGGTGAAGAAGATCTGAAATATGGTTCAAGAGCATTTACTTTTCCAGTCTCATTTTTTAAAGGTCCTTCCCTGTCTTCCCTATAGCCCATAAAGCAGATTTGTTTGTGGCAAACATAGAGTAATGTGCTTATAGAGAACACAGAGGCTTAAGCAGCTTTCCTTGATGGCCTTTGATTCACTGAAATTTGCCCTGGGAAACACTGCAGTGGTGGTTGATCTACTCCATCCCTCCTCCCGGTGCTGTATATTTCCCATATCATATTCCTCAATATTCCTTCTGGCAGATGTGCCAAAAGGGCGGCAATAAAAGCCCATTTGTGCGGCCAAGAGTTCATCGCCTCTACTCTGAAACAGCGAAAAACCAACATTCAATAATTCTGCTTTGCAAGCCGTTGTTATTTTGATAACACTTCAAGCGAGCAGCAGAAATACCGAGCAGCCCCCGGGCGGGGGGAATTATCCAGGACAGTGTCTTTCCTGCAACTGGAGGTCTCTGGAAAACAAGGGCGGGTTTGAAGCTGGATGCCTTGGGAATCAATAGATGATTGTTTGCATGTGGGGGCCACAAAGTGCTGCCGCAGTTGAGGGTCAGTTGGTCTTACAGTTACAAACTGCATTTTTTGGAGGCCTGCCACATGCCTGTTTCTATTTGCAGGCGGCAAATAACGCGCCACACAAGTGGTCTGCAAGCTCCCTGTTTTTCCTTAAAGGAAAATATATGTGCTGAGGGGAGAGGGAATTAGCAGGGAGCTGGCACTGCGTTTCAAGGCCCATGCTTTTACTTTTAAACTGCGTTCGCTGAAGTCCTGCTTAGCCTTAATAAATATATTAAAATTCTACAGCCAGATCTTTGAAGTCATACCTGGAGATTTAGCTTCACAACTCTTACTCCATTTAGTGCAAATCTTTCAGCTAAATACACATTCATAAAATTGACAAAATAGATGTTTATATTATATTATATTACATTATGTTATTTTATTTTGTATTTGGACCAATCCAAAGCACGCTGCAGTCAATAGAAATCCAGTGAAGTCTTTAGTGGACACTGTACCATGCTATCATGAAAAATGTCTTTATTAAACACATTCCAGTAGTCAGATGGGCTAATATTTAGACAACATTTCCTTACCTACCCTCAATTCCTCCCTGTCAACACTGGCAAGAACTTGTGTTTTGGTTTGAAGGGGTTTTTGTTTGGGGATTTTTGTGTTGGTTTTTTCCTTTGGTTGATTTGTTGTTGTTGTTGCTTTTTGGGGGGGGATTCTTCAGGTTTTGGAGTTTTTCTTTTTTTGGGGGAAGTTTGTTTGTTTGTTTGTTGGTTGGTTTTTTTTTAATATCATTTTTACAAAATAAAGCTGCTGAGATACACATTCTGCTGTGAAAAAAACATAAGGCAACCAATACACTTTCAGCAGCCCACTAGGTAGCCAGAAATATGCAGGTGGGGATAACAGATACAGGAAATAGAGAGCAGCAGGCTGTAAGTGCCATGTGTGGGAAGGGTAAACTACCTCTCTTTTCCCTCTTTTCACTATATTTTATTTCGCATACTTGAGGATCAGTTCATTAAAATAGTTATCACTGGCTTTTCCTTTTATTATGTACAATGAACTTCAGAGGTGCTGAAGGCCCTCAGTGTTGTCTTCCATAAATCAAATCCTTCATTTATTCCACAGTCCCTAGGATACCACCTCTTGCCAATGTCATCCTGCTATGATGGTGATGTTCCCCTAAGACCTCTGGAGAGGACCTCCAGTTGCTGTTTGTGTCTCAAAATTATCTAATTGGGAAAAGAAAGATTATTTAGGGAATTAAACATTCTGTCTTCATCCCAGAAGTATGACTGGTGTAATACAGAAACTCTGACTTTAGGGTTCAGTTTTTGCCTCCCCATTAAAACACAAGAGAAACCATGATACAAAATCAATGGGATTGCTTAGTCTCACCCACTAGAAATAGGGATCATGTTTCTCACCTCCAGGGGGTCTGGGTAACCACATCTGTTAATATATATTAAAAAAACCCCTTTGCACCGCTCTAGCAAATGGTGTTATGAGACACATGCAAAGCTGTCATTAACCTCTGGGACTCGGATCAAACAGGAGCTCCATCTGAACCACCACTGGATGCTGTTTCCTAAAACCAAGCCCAGAGCAGGGAAGTTTAGCAAAGCAAACCCTGTCCTCACCTCTCACCTCTCTCTCTGTGCCCGGGCCCTTTGGCAGAAGGAGCTCCCCAGGTGGGCTTGGGGGAGCTGTGCTGAGCTGTTCTCAGCCACAAGCCACTCCTGCATCCCTTTAATGCAGTGTGGCTCCTTCACGGCCCCTGCAAGCTTTCCCTCTGCAGCTAAATACATCAAACAGGCAGGGAGAGACCCGTGAAAGCTCAGAGCTCCGTCAGCCTTTCAGTGGCATGAAGAGGACACACACTGAGGGCCTTTGCTGCTGCACCACGCCTGCACTGCCCTCCTCGCTGCTCTCCCTGCCTTAGCTATTCCATCTTTGTTATAATTTGAAGAAATTCCTTCATCAAAGTCGTGCAGCCCTATTTCCAAGTCTGTTCCCTTCCTTTGTGCTAAAGCTGCTTCCTCTGCAACAGACTTCAGTAAGTCTTTGAAAAAAAGCATTTGGATTTAATGGCATGCAAATAAAACTTACTTAGAAAGGCTGAGGAAAGCTAGGGCTGTACTGATCTAATAAATAAGACTATTATTGTTTCTCTGACTGGTCCAAAAAACAGCAAACAGCCTTTGCATATTTTTGTTTAAGAAACACCATACCTTCTCTAGAGCAAGCAATTTTATTTCATCTTCATATAGCATACTATTTCTGTCAGCCCTGTGGCCAAGATAAGGTGTTTTCTGCTCCTGTTACAGACAGGGGAAACTGAGGCAGGAGAGAGTAGACCACCTTGCCAAAGTGTCTGTACAACATTAGTCATCAAAAGTCCATGCTTTATCCACCTGGGTTGCCAAGGTTGCTGCTGCTGGCTGCTCCTCGGCATTCCGCCAGGGAACATGGGCAAACATTTGGCATTCCCAAAAATCAGGCTGCTTGCATCGTCTTGGGCAAAGGTGATGTAATGAAATTGCTCTGTTTGATTTCTCAAGGCTTTTTACAAGCAGTGATGTCTCTGTCGTGCATTCTCTCACTGTCTTCAGCCTCTGAGCACCATCCAAAGCTTGAAGAATACAATAACATTGTTAATTTTCATTCATTAGTGCAACTAATAATTGAGTGGGAGGATGTGAAGAATTGAAAACATGGACTTGAAGCTGAAAACAGCTTTGCCAGCCCCTTGTGCTCCTCAGAGCTCTCTCAGTCCCAAAACCTTGCAAACCTGTCCTTTCCCTCCCACCCTGCTGCCAAGACATGGGAGCCCCCTCTGCACAGCATCCTCTTGGGGACAGCCTGAACAAGGTTCATGTTGGACTTTGGAGGACTATTCTATCACCTCCTGCTCTTGCAACACCTAACTAAATGCCATTCCTAAAAAAATGCCATTCAAAAAAAAAAGAAAAAAAAAAGGGAAGAAAATCAATACTTAGGCTTCCTAATTTTAAGCTGATCACAGCTGGTAAAATCGTGGTGGTAAAAATGGTTATCTATGTGCTGTTTCTGATAGTTTCCCCGTGGGAGCAGCTTGGAGCCTGCTCTGCCAGCACTTTTTTTCTCACAGAATTGAAAGCTGTGGGGTATTGCATGTTCTCTAAGTGCTGAAGTAAAACAATACTGTGGGTGCTAAGAACCTATCTGGAGCCCTTACAGCACCTGGCAAAATCAATCTACAAGTCATGCCTCTCCCGTCCTAATAAAAATGACTTTTTTGGAGGGGGGGAAAATAAAAATCCTCCCCAAAATATTTTATCTTAGAAAAACCAATCTGCTTTTGCAAGACAGGCTGTAATTGAATCCCAGCTGAATGCAGCTGCAAGTGGGGTGAGGTGCCAGCGTCATGAACAGCATCTGGAAAACCACAGAGGGCTGCAGAGCAGAGTTGCATAAGCTGAGGAGCTCTTTAAAATATATGCATGCATCTGTGTGTGTGTTTGTGTGCACAGGGGTATAAAAAAACCAGAAAAAAACCAAACAGAGGGTTTGAGGCCAGCAGAGCAGCCTCTCAGTCACAGAAAATGGCGACTGAGTGAGCCCTCAGCCTCCCAAACCCTCTGTCTCCTCGAGCATCCTGCGGCCATGACCCTCCTGCATCTTTGTTCCTCACCATGCCCTGCTCCTGAGAGCCAGCCTGAGACTGTTTACTCCTTCCCTCCATCTCTCCGAGGGATATGATTCACACGTTTTCAGATTTATTTGAGCAAAATGCAATAAATATGCCGCTTCAATTTTAACTGCTGGAATGTAGCCAGGGTTTTTAATGAATCTGGCCTGTGCGATTGAAGTGGTCCAGGATCTCAAAAGCTCTGGGCACTGTTAGATTATACACACAGACATCCACACACACATATCTCCCCCCACCTCCCCTTCCCTTGGGGCTCTGTGAGTCACATGTGACTGCAGGTTTTTCAGATTCAGCTCTGGTTAAAATTAGCAAAAGCCTTTATTATTCAAGAAGAGGAAGGATTCCTATCACAGCTGCTGAGAACTGCCATATTTTTCTTGTATTTGCTGCATCGACCTATTATAATTTAGCTTTATCTGTTATTCCTTGTTTCCCTAAAATATAGTAGCAGGGCTTGGTCCTGTCAACACTGAATTTTAATTACAAGTTCATGAAGATCACTGCATTAATCTGTAGCTGGACCATCATGGATTTTGTTTCTGTGCAACTGGCATCTCTACAGTTTCAATCATTTATAGTGATGTTTTACAACATGGTCTGCTCTGAGCAAGGCACTAGTTTTGCAAGCTTCAACCAAAGACATATTTCAAGCAGCTGCAAACACCTTGCTTTAGTTATCAGAGCAGGTGACAAAGGGCTTTCACACCAAAATCTGAAGGCATATAGCTCACGTGTAGATGGATCAAGTCAACTACCAGATTCACTCAATTCACGAGCTGAATTCATTTAAAAGGAAAACAAAACGAGGAAAATGAGTTATGATACAGTAAACACGGCCCATGTCAACTCAGCAGGAAGGTTTTGGCCAGATCCCAGGAGACACAGGACCAAAATTGCCACGACCCGTGGGAACAGGCCTGCTCTGGTAGAAGCACAGTGTCACCGCTGGAGCTCCGCCATTCCTAGTGGAATTCCAAACCGGAGCGGAGGCGCATTGCCAGGGCCACATGGAAAAACCAGAGGATGTCAATTCTCCTGTGCCTCCATCTGCGGATAATTGGTTGAGCACTAAAATTCACAAGGAAAATTTTGTTTTAGAAAGATGATAAAGAGAACAAACAAAAGACAGGAAATTAAAATTTATGTAAACATAGTGGTTCCCAGAGCAACCATAAATGAGCCACATTGCATATATAGACGAAGGCATAAAAGTTAATACCATGTGCAGCAATACCATACACTACATAGGTACCCCTGGGACCATGTTACATTAGCTACGGGACCCATCATTTTGAATGGTTTGACTTTTACGCTTTTAAAGCCTCAAACACAACGTTGCAGCAACGCCAGGTGGGAATAGGGCATTTGCTGTTTATTTGTTTGTTTGTTTGCGTGAAAAGAGAAAGGACTGTTTGAACAGAATGAGAGACAAGCTGTAATTTTTCTCCCTTTGCATGCCCGAGACAACGGTTGCAGGCTTTGATCTCAGAGATATCGGAGTAGTTTTGCTGGGGTATTCCTCCTCACTGATTTAGTACCCACAAAGTGAGATGGCAGAAGCAGAGAACAGCTCTCCTGTCGAGACAAGGCAGTGCCTGCTCCAACAATGTATTACAGTTCAACATAAAGCACAAGGCTTTTCCCTAAGTAAATGTGGGAGTGCAAAAGGGATTGACTTAGCCATGTAAAGTGTCAGTCCTGAAATGCCTGGACTGCTTGGAAACATGCCTTCAGCTTGCTCTTCTATTTTTTGCAAGTGGTTATCCTGAGTTTGATTCTCTGCTCCCTCATGCAGTTGTTGACATCAGTAACATGGGTGTAAAATGTCACCCGATCAGAAGGCAGCCAGCATTCACCTTGCATTTGTATTCATGACTATACAAGGAAGAGGGCAGCACCAGGTCAGGCCCACTGAGATCCACAGAGATTACTTTGTCAATGTGGGATGTTTATGTTCTGATGGGGTGTTTTATAATCGACTCTTAAAACTCTGCCGCAGCCTATTTGTTCTGGTTTCATGGCAGGGCAGATCAGAACATAGGAACTGTTGTGGTTTTCCACTGTCACTGTTTTTAACATTTTTTGGGGCTCTTTTTTGTATTTTTTTTTTTTTTAAGGCAAAGTATTGCATCTCCTACTCCTTCATCTTCTTGCTGAAAATTTCCAAAATGTAAAGCATTTGGTCTAGGACCAGACTTGGGCTGCCAAGTCTGCTCACCCACTGGTGCAGGCACTAGTGCTTTCCCCTGCCACACAGAAACCTTGCCTGGTAGCAAATGCCCCTTCTCTCTGTCTCACACCACATCTCTTCTTGCCACACTGAGGCACCCCCATCATCCATTACAAGACCTCCTAAGGGCACCCCCTTCCTGTCCCCATCTGTGGTGAGTTGACCTTGGTCACCTGCCTTGCACCCACTCATCTCCCCTGTCACTTCCACTTTTCAACAGGACAGGGGGGTTAAAAAAAGAGTGAAAAAGCCTTTTAAAGATGGCAATTGAAGAAAGTTAAAAGTCAAAAAACTAAGAGTTAAAGTTTTCACTGGATGTTGTCCATCTGTGAAGGTGATGTGATGAATGTGTAAGATCTCCAGAGAAAATGAGAGCTGTGGGAGAGAGCAAATACAGCACATGATCTGGGTGCACTGCTGCAGTGAAACCTGGGCTTGCACCCCTGGGCCATCAGCACCACCTACTGACACCTTCATCTGCAGGGTACCTCTGTCCTGCTCCATCCTGACAGTGCAAGACCAGCCTGGTGGTGCCACCTGGAGATCTGAGCCAGCTGTGTCCCCATCCCTATGCTCCAGAAGAGGGGAACTGCTTGCACCCATCTCAGCAATAGCCCTGAGATGGAGTCTGTGCTAGGGAACTGGGCTGGGGAACAGGACTGTGACACATAAAATCACACAATCATTTAGGTGGAAAAGCCCTCCAGACCATGAGTGCAGTTGTTCTCCCAGCACTGCCAAGGCCACCACTGACCCATGTCCCCAAGTGCCACATCCACACAGCTTTTAAATCCCTCCAGGAATGGGGGTTCCACCACTGCCCTGGGCAGCTGTGCCTGGGTGCCAGGTCTTGACATTCCTTTCCATGAAGTTTTCCCCAACATCCAATCTAAATCTCTCATGGAATTTGAGGGCATTTTCCTCGTTCTATCACCACACTGCATGTCTTGCTGACTTGTTAGGTGGTGGTGAGATTGTTTGCCTGCCACTCACATGTTGATTTCTGAAAGTTTGTGTGGGTTTGAACCAGCCAGTGTGGGTAACTCAGGGACAGTGAATTGTACTCAAGCACAGGCACCTAGCTCAAGTGGCATAACTTGACCTCTGGAGATGTCTCCTCTCTGTTGATCATCTGAAATACTAAAATAACTTAGCTTGGGCACCACTGAGTGATGTGAAAACATTTTGTGTATTTCTGTTTCCTATTCTATTTTTTGTCCTTAACTATTTTTCTTCCTTTCTCCATCTACTGATATGGCTTATTTCTCATTTCCTGTGTCCATGTTACTTGTACAGTTGGGACCCCAGCCTTCGTTGAAGCCAAATGCTTCATCTAATTAATAATAATAAAAAAGGAGAGAGATATACTCTTTGTAGAATTTTTTTTAAAAATTCCTATTCAGTTGAAACAGCTCATTTCTCTTGAAACACAATTGAAATGCCATTAGTATTTTCATTAGCATTAATGATACAAGGCAGGCAAGTAGATTTTGGGCCTAGGCTGATAAATGTCCATGACTTTTTTTAAGTCTGTGCTAAACACTTTAGAAGTCACATGCCAAGTAGTTCCAGAGCTTTTAAAAAAACAGAAGACCTTTTCCCCCCCTCTTTAAGTCCTGGAATGAGAAACAGCCGCACAGTGATACAGAAATAGCACAGCAAGCCCTGGAAATGCCCACCAGTTGCTCAACATTTTTTTTTCTCCATTTAAACAGTTAATCTTCATAAATGAAGATATTTTACTCATGCGTCTTTGGCATTTCATGGGGGATTTTTTTCTATCTCTGAGGATTCACAGCTCTAGATGAAATGGCTCTTTTGTTTGTGGGAAGGAGAGAAATTCCTGTGGAGAAACCCAGCTTAAGACAAAACCATAATTTAGGCTGCCTTGAGAGGCATTTTTTTTTTTTGAGAGGTTGAGCTGGATTTAAGTGATACATGTGCATAAGTCATCATGATGCTTTTGCTTCCAGAGTATTTTTACCAAAACTAAATGAACTATGAAGAATGGATAAACAAGAGGGGAGAGGAAATGTTAAGCTTAGTTAGTTGTCTCATCATTCTGAGACATATTGCCTTTTTTGCTTTGAGGTAGTTTCAAACACAGACGAAGCAAATTATGCACTTAGGAATGTCTTGTTCTTCTATCAGCTGGATAGGCTATATTTGTTTCATTGATTTCTCTGTGCAGAACAGCAATTGTAGAGCTGGATCCTGTAAGTTCCTGTGTTTGTCTCCCACCTGCAATTTTAAATTGCTGATTTGACAGATTTATCATCATTTTTTTTATTATTATTTTTATGCTCTGTTTGCTGGAAATAGAAATATATGCTTGCTCCTTTATAAAGTGAAGCCAAAGACCCTTGCCTTGGGGCAGGAAAAAAAAATTCCTAATTTTCAGCCTGGGTAGCAAATCCATCCTAAAGGATCAGAGGAAATTTCCATGGTTTAAATTTCCTGCCCACACACCTTGATGTCTTGCATCACAGTCATTTTACCTCCTGCTCAGGGAAGAGTTGACAGGACATGTTTGTGCTGCTCCTTCACAGGTGACAAGGGGATATTTACAGTGACGAGACATTTCCCTACCCACAAGAGACTTTGGGACAAGCCAGAATGGAGGCTCAGGACTTGATTCACTTGCCCACACATAGTTGTCAACTGTCATTTGAGATGCCCAGAATATCCTGCCTGGCCTCCAGCTGCTCTTGCAGAAGGGCAGAGGTCTTGTCTCAAGCCCTTTATCATATCTGCCAGCCTCCCTCGGATGTTTCAAATACCTCAGGGCATTTCAAATACAACCAGGTGCCTGCATGGACTTCAGACTCCTGGCCCAGAGATGCACCATCCACACTTGAGCCTCTCTTTTTGAGTGGGAGGAATTCACACTTGAGTGGTGATTTGGCCGTGGAGCTTCAGGGGGAGGATGCTTGCTCTCACCCAAATCTGGATATCCACGGCATAAGATCCCTGCCTGAGTTAGATTTCTCAGCTTTTATTATGGTCAGTGAAAGTTTAGCTAATGGAGCCTGGAGCATAAATAATCTTGCACTAAAGTAGGCCCCACTTTTTCAGCTGAAACGCCCACTCCACTCTTCTGACTGCACTAATTTTATCTTTGCAGCCTTAAATACATAGCTCTCATGTAGAAATATGAGTTGCTGCCACCTAAAGTGAGATGAGCCCACTATTTCCTTTGTTATTAAAAGAAAACACTGTCAGGAGCGTGTTAAGTACAAATCCATAAATTTGTTTATGAAGAGAAAATTCGAAACACTGAATTTGATTGAGCTGTTTTCCTGGGCACATATCCCAGTATGAAAAAACAAGGCCTGAGTTCTTTTTTACACCCAAACTGCTAAATAAAGTCCCTTTAGAGTTCTTCTTTCCAGAATTCTATATTTTCTGCAAAACTTACAAGGCCAGCTTTTACAAACAATTTTCTGAAACTGAGACCTATCCTCGTGTCAGTCTGTACTGGGACACAGAGTCCTGAAAAAAGAAAGTACACTGTTAACCTAATTTTAGGCATAAAGGTTGGAGAGCTCATGCTTGTCAGTTTCCTGACATTCGTTGTTTTTTCCATAGGGCTGTGACCTGACCAAAGTCTCAGTCAGGGCCAGGATTTCAGCAGATTCTGTCTCTGTTCCATCTTTGCTTTTGTACAAATTCTGCCACCCCAAGAAAGCAGTCGTAGTTTAAAAAAAAAATTTAAAAAAATCCAACTTTGCTTGCATAATCTTTACTTCATCATGAGGCTCCCTCAGAGAGGATGCTTGAAGGGAACATATTCGTACCCTGATCCACCAGTCTGTATTTTGTCTGCCTGGTGCTATAAAATAAGAGTATAAGGCTATAGGGAGAGCAGTTCACTGCTTGGAGAACCTAAAATACTCTGTTTTGGCTCCAGCAAATGTGAAAACTGAAGACAGACTTGCACCAAATCCATGAAGAAAAGCTCTCTGCAAATTTAGAGTGACTCAAGCATAGATGTGCAACCTTAAAGTTGATAGCATAGCTCCAAATGTCAGTGGTTAAGAGCATTTAGACTTTTCCATGTATGCTCTTTCTTCTGGTTCTTGTCAATCTGCTTTTCACACATGTCTGTAATAAGTGATTTCCCTCCTCCAACTTCTTTCCAATCTATTCTTTGTCTCCTATTTCCATCTATTTCCCTATTTCATTCCACTTTGCACTCTTCACCTCTTTAACCTTTTCTTCATCAGTCATATCCCTTCTTGTGGCTCTGCTCCACAGAGGCACTCTCTGACCTTATTATACGTGGTCTCTCTGCCATCCTTCTTCCACTGTTATAGGAAGCAGTCTCCAGCAAGAATTTTAATGAAAAACATTCTAAGAAAAGTATTTCCTTCAGAATTTTCCTCTTAAAAGAATGTAAAACTGAAGATTTTGCACTAAGGTTCATGTCAGAATAATAGTGTGTCACTGGGTTTTTTAACAGGATAAAAGCAAAAGGATGAACTTCAAGGAAAGTTCTGATTTTCCTGTCTGTCTTTTCTCCATTCATAGGAACACTGAGCTATTTAAATAAAACCAAATATTGTACTGTATTTGATATTTTTCACATATTTTAGTAGTTTTCAAGTGCTGTTTAATTTATTTGTTGCTGAGTTTAATTATCAATAATACTCACAAGTTTAGCTATACATCTGTTTAAACAGATTTCAGTTTTAATAGTAAAGTCAGTTACTATAGTTTTCTTCATGAAAGGTGAGAAAACACCCCTTATCTATTGATCTGAAATAAAGAAGAAAAGAGAAGAAAGTAGATGCATTCCCAGTGTGCATTATTTTTCCTCTCTGTTGCTGATAAAAAAGCACACATTTTATGATAAATAAGCATTAAAGTGGGATGAATGGACTCAGATTTTAAAACAAAGCCAACATGAGACATTCTAAAAATAAAAACTCTGTTGCAGTGGAGTTTTACCTCTTCTATATTGCAAGGCCTATGGAGACTTCTATTAAGTGCTGAGATTTCACTTCAAATGCATGTCATACTCTGAGTATTTCTGATTGTATGAACTGTGGTACAGCTTATTACAGATAAAGAAGAAAAATGAAATTGCTCTGCTGCCCTGCCCAGCAGGGAAAATGCTAACTTAGAAATCATCAGCTTTGGATGCTTTTGTGAAAGCCCTGTGACTTTCTGCCTATCCTCACCCCACCTGTCCCCAAGTACCTTTGTGCTTTCTCAGCCACCTTCACCTGCAGCTGCAGTGAGTAGAAAGGTGTGGACCCCTTGGGGGGTCAGTTCAGATGTTACTGAACTATTCCACAATGGAGGAGCTCCCCTGGTTCTCTTCTCCTTTTCTGTAACCAGATGGATTTCTGGGATGGAGCAACATCCCTGACCCAGTTTACTTCTCTAGTACAGACATCACCATCATCATTCTGTAATACAGACAGAACCGCTGAAGTTGACGTGGTGCAAATATAACATTTATGTTAACAAGAGAAATATATCAGCTGAATTCACACAGCAAACATATATTTTCTTTTGCTAATGCATGCATGAAGAGAATGAAGCCATTTCTGGAGGAGCACTCTGTTTCCTTAGTGAAGGTCTCAGGTGAGCATGATCAGGAAGGCTTTAGCTAATTATTTCTATATATATTATATACGTATTATATATATATATAATTATATATAAAAATATATCATTTTATATATATATATAGATATAATTATTTATAACTCCTCTTAGTTTTCATCAGGTTTTGTACCATGGATGTGCCTGAAAAATTACTCCCATCATTACTCCAGCCCAGCCCTTGTGCATCATTTGTCCTCCCCCCGCTGGCAACTTGACTCTTCCAGCTCTGCTTCACGCCAGCACTCTCCTACCAGAGCTGCCAGTGTCCCATTTAATCTGTGATAAATACAAACTGCTCCCAACCCTACTTGCCTAGGGGATATCAGCTCTATCTGCCACATTTAAAAATGATCATCCCTGTTGTTTAGAAAAACAACAACTCAGAATACCACCCTTGACTTTTCTCATTACTTACGGACTGAAATTTCCCCATCTGTCTTTCCTCAACTGTGTTCTTGAGAAAGAAATCCTGTCTTCTGTTTTCTTTCTCCCCAGTGAGCAAATCCTCATCCACTCTGACAGCTCATCTTGGAGGGACTACTTATTCTAGGTGGTTCCTTGCTCCTACCTGGAGATTTTTCCATTTCTGCCCCTCAGTGCACCTAATGGCTTTTCATGTTTTTTTTAAAAAAGAGCCCTTTGTCTCATTTTTCCACCTAACCATCCTCCCTCAAACAATGCTTTTTCATTTCACCTCATTCACAGATTTTAATTTTTGCCCTATCTCCTCTATGAGACACTTTAGTTCTTCATCACTGTGTATTAAATGATTCATTTGCTGAGAATTAATGGCAAATTTAATTTCTCAAACCCTGTCAGCCTCTGTGTGCCCCTCTTGATTCTGTCAGTCTCCAATAACTGTAAACTGCAATTTTTTGTTCAATTTTCAGTCTCTGAGCAGGAAAAGCTTTTGATTCTGCACCCTTTACCTTAAAACTCTGTTCACAAGGCCTGAGAACTCAGAGCCTTTGACTCTGAATTAGTCTTTTGACCCTTCGAGTTTTCTTTTCATTAAATTTATTTATTGCTGTCACCCACATATAACTACTGTGTTCTTCTACTTTGATCCAAATTCCACTAAAAATCCTAATTTCACATGCTCATTACATCCTGGCATTAAAAAAAAAAAAAAAAAAAATTTTAAAAAAAACCCTTAAAAAAAAATTCTGGTGCTTCTTCCATGATATTTTGGAATCCCAGTCCTACTCTGTTTGAAGGACTGGGGCCTGGGAAGGGCACTCAGTGGGGCTGGAGGGGACAGGGCAGGAGCACTTTTACAGTCACCTTGTGTGACAGTCCTGTGCTGCCCTGGACTGTGAACTGCTCCCACAAGATCCATTAAGTGTTCATCTTGGAATTCACTAAAGCCTGTGCTTCCAGACATCCAGTGTCTGGAATGCCTGTGCATCCATCTCCAGTGATGGGGGCTGCATGTCCCTTCTCCCTCAGTCTCCTGACTCACCCTGGCAATATGCAGAGGAGGAAGGAGGTCTGTGATTCTTCCTGTCCTGGTACAGGGAAGAGGAAATCCATAGAAAAAAACAAAAGGCAAAGAAGAGCAAGACTGCATCTGCCAGGAAGTCTAATTCACCACAAATATGAAAAAGACAGGAGACTGGTCTTTTAAAATCCAGGTTGCAGTTGATCATCCTCTTAAGCTGCAGCCCCTGGAGCATGGGCAGCAGGCTGAAGTTGGGGGTTCTCCACCTTGACTCTCCTGTCATGGCACCACAGCTGTAGTGATGTGTCCAGCTCTGGAGCCCCCAACACTAGAGAGACATGGACCTGTTGGCAGAAACCCAAAGGAGGCCATAAAGGTGCTCAGAGGGCTGGAGCACTTCTCTGCAGCCAGGCTGAGAGAGCTGGGGGTATTCACATGGAGAAGAGAAGAGTCCAGGGATACCTTAGAGGCCCTTCCAGTGCCTGAAGAGTCTCTAAGAGAGCTGGAGAAGGATTTTGAAAAGGGCCTGTAGTGACAACACAAGGGCGGAATGGCCTCACACTGACAGAGTGCAGGGTAAGCTTAGATATTAGGAAGAACTCCTTACTTACATTTTATGGCTGAGCAGTGGAGTCTTGAGACTCGTCCTGATGATCAGAAAAATAATGCTTTCTTTCCCTGCTCTCCTGGAGTTTAAGCCTTTGACTGACAATGCTGACAACTACATAGTCATCAGATACTGTATGTCATTGCATGCAGCTCCTTGTCCCCAAACTGGAAGAGGTTCTGAAGCCCCCCCAGACCATCCCACATCTGCACAGAGACACAGAATTGCTCTGCTGGCTGAAAAGATGCCTTGCCAGGCTTCAGGTATTGCAGCAGTTGCCACTGCTGTTTCCCTGTCAGGAAACACAATTATCTTCATGAAGAAGTGAAGAGGAAGACTCACGCTGCATTTCTTGAACACAGGCACAGAGATTCACCCAAGTAGAAAGGAATGGCAAGATGCATTTAACCTCATTAGTTTCAGTAGGGCTGACTTTGTGCAATCCATCAGTGTACAAATACATTAGGGGAACTAAACTATTTCCACATCTCATTTACATAATGGATGGGATGTGAAATGAGTCCTATGGAGGAGAAGTGCCCTGGAGGCACTAAAGTTTATCACAATATGTAAGAGTTCTTTTAGATCATTGCATTAAATTTCCACTAACAAGATAACAAATTAATTGTCTGCATTACTGTACTAACCCAAAGTGGATAAAGTGTATGATTTCAGCAGAGGAAGGCAGCTGTTTAAGACAGCTTGGTGGTTATAGAAGGAGGCAGAAGAGATTAGTGTGTCTCCCAGCATTTGTATGCCATGATGCCAGCCCTCCTCCTGCCTCTTTAAGAAATCCAGCTCTTCTCTAATCTGATGTAGGACTTGAGCTTTATTAGTGAAGTGAGGGAGAATGAGTAAATCAACTGTATCAGACAAGCCTCAGGACATCTGGAAATTGATCATTCTGCAGAAATAAGCACTCTGTGTTTATTAGCTGGGAGTTCATCACTATCACTTCTTTTTATTCAATTCCTACGAGATTTCAAAGCTATCATCATAGTATTAGCTCTTCTGACTGTGCTACTGGAGATAAAGATCAGAAGATCTATCTAATGATGGCTTTCTCAGACTCCCTCTTTCTTTCTCTAAAGCTATTCTGATTTAAAAAAAAAAGGTAGGAAAATAGCTAGAATGAAATAAAGCAGACTTCATCTCTTAAATTTTTGCCTGTTGGCAATGGGAGTAATTTTTTTGTATTAGTATTCCACAGGCACTCGGTTTTATTCAGGGGGACACATTCTGCAAAATAGAAAATCCCTCTTAGAAAAGATGGAATTTGAAGTTTTTAATGTGGTGGTGGAAAAGGGAGGAAGATAAAAGGACTTAAAGTCATAAAGCAGTGCTTTACATTGAAAGTACAGTTATTTTAAATGATAATACACGTCAAATAGAACTCAGGGAAATTACTTCCATAAGTTAGAAAGGTAATAATATTACTTTAAGAAGAATAATTACTTTCCTTAACTACATTTATCACATAGTAATTCAGTTCTCCTTTCTGGAATATGATGCAATGCCAAACTTTTGACTGATTTATTTAAAACCAGCCTTAAGAAAAGATTCACCAAGATATGAGGTTTCTTCTGGTTCTTTATTCCAAACTAAGAAGTTATCAAAATGCAAATACTCTCACTAAGTGCATGTTTAGACGTGCATTCCTGTACAGCTGCATTGCATAGCTTCATTGTACAAAGACACTGGGAGGAAAATAAAAACATCTGTAAGAGTTTTCCAATATCAATGGTCAGATGCATAAACAATTTAAGTATAGCCACGGATTTCCAGAAATCTGTGGGGAGTACAAATCCAATCCAATGAACTCTCTAAAGAAAAATCTTCCCTAGTGGAAGCTTCACTGAGATCAATTTTTGTCAGCTGATTTTTTCCGTTTTCCAATGGCAAATTAACATTTATTATCTCTTTTGGACTGGCACTTTGAGTTCCAGCCTGGGTGCATGTTGTGCTAGATTCTGTACACAGATTAAAGAAGAAAAGGTGCACATTGTCCAAGAATCTTTCTGTGCAAGTAGACGATGAGAGAAAACAGATGAATGCAATAAGCAGGATGATCATGATTTAACAGTAAAGCAAGGCAAGTAAATTAATCTATTTGTTGTGAGCCCAGCACAATGCAGCTGGACCACATTGCTTGAAAAGTTAGCACTTAATAACAATAACAATAATTACCAGGTCTTTAAAATTAATGTATTCATTTCAGTTAGAGCTCATAAGTTGCTTAGCCAGTGAATGAAAAATGCTATAAATCTTTAAGAAAAGGCCAATTTCAAGTCAGCATTGTCTTCCCTCCTACGCAAGCTTTCTGCCAGTTTGCCCTGAACTAGAATCATGCTTCTCCTGAATCACCTTTGTACTTATGATTATGGTGATTATTTCTTTATAATCATACCGTCACTGTTTTAAGCTCCTGATAAAATCCTTCATGTCCACCTCCGCTTTTGAAGCTGTCCTTCCCCTGTGCCCTTTCTCATTATATACATAATGATGTATTTCCTTCCTGCTTTGCTGCCCATTGTTCGCTTGCATGTGCATGTGGTGCTGTCTGTGCTATCAGTAGGACTCAGGGGAGTTAAAGTTTGGGTCTTTCATGGGATGAAAAGAGTTCTGATTTGGAGGAAAGGCACAAAGATTAACACATAGGTGATAAATAAGGTCTGAGTCAGGCCACAAGTGTACACCATGGAATCATGGAATGGTTTGGATTGGAAGGAACCTTAAATACCATCTTGTCTCGACCCCCCTGCCATGGACAGAGACACCTCCCACTATCCCAGGTTGCTCCAAGCCCTATCCAGCCTGGACTTGGACACTTCCAGGGATCCAGGGGCAGCCACAGCTGCTCTGGGCACACTGTGTCAGGGCCTGCCCACCCTCCCAGGGAAGTATTTCTTTGTAATATCTAAAACTCCCCTTTTGGAATTTAAATCAGTTCCCCTCTGTCCCATCACTATCCGGGTGTGCAAAAAAAGTCACTCTCTGGATTTTTTTTTGAAGCTCCCTTCAAGTACTGGAAGGGGCTATATGGTCTCCCCAGAGCACTCTTAATCTGAAAAACTCTCATTTCTTCTCAGCCTGTCTCCATGGCAAAAGTGTTCCAGCCCCCACAGAATCTTCTCTCTTTCTGAGGCAGTGCCAAAGAATAAAATATACTGATTCAACGAATGAGCATGTGAATTTTATAGTCTTACATCCCTGTGACAGTGTTGGAAATTACATATTTTCACCTGGTTCTTAGATGGGTTGAACTAGGGCCTTCTCTTACCTTCTGAACAGAGCAGTCCAATTGACAGGAAAAAGTGCAGTGAGAGGTGGTGATGCTACAGCAGCAGGTCCACTGAAGGACAGACATTCCACTACTGCAGTGTGCATCAAAACCTTGTCAGCAAATTGCTGCACCTCTGTGTGTTTCCAACAATGCCTCTGCATCTCTGCTTGCACTCTGGTATCCATGAAATAAAACTGATGGCTCTCCCTTATTGACTGCTCCAGATCCATAAATTACCCTTATTCCTCAATATATAGGAGATTTTCAGTGAGGTGAGGGATACAGGCTGAAGAAACCAAGCTCCTAAAACAAGAGACAGATGTCTGAACCCATGATTCACCAGTGATGAGCTGCAATTGGGCCATGTGGACTTTGAAGTAATTAATTACATTTGTATCTCTTCTGTAGGGGAAGGACTTTCCTCAATGATTTGTATGACCTTGCTAAACCCAGATAGGTGGTAATTGAGCAGCAACTACTTCTTCAGAAGAAACAGAATAAAAATATTGAAAATATTGACTCACCCCAAAGGCAGTGAGCAGCACTTTGGTCTTTGACCTTTAAGCATCCTAGGGTAGTCAATAACCTGGCTGTTAGATGCTGTGCCTGCCACTGATTTTGATTTGGGAGTAGTTTAACCTTGAACCAAGATCTAAGTAACCACGGCAACAGGAAGTTGGCCTCTCCATCCAAGGAGTGGGGATCCATAAATCAAGGTCCCTAATGCAAACACTGTGTGCAGGTAGAGATTTGAGAGGATAAGTGGTTTGTGGGGGATTACCTTTGAAAAAATGAGTGATTGTCCCTTGATATGTTGAAACACAGCTTCACAGACTTTTTTCTTTTTTTATCAATAGAGGTCAACAGGTTACAGCTGCATGTTTTCATACGGCTCTTTATATAGGCCCTTCAGTTTAATTAGAACCAGATGTTGAATTTATGAGGTTGTTAGCATTATTATGTACCATATGCACGTGCATATATGTGTGTGTGTATTGATACATGCACCCACATGTGCACATTTCTTGTGCACCCACTACACTCATGAATAAATATTGTTTAGGCACAAACCCAAGCACTGTGTAGTGGTGAAACCTCAGGTGTGCATGCACAGAGCTCCAAAGGGTAATTACCTAGTCAAATATCTCACTTATTCTGTGGGACACTGCTTTATTCAATGTATAGAGCTCACCTAATGAACAGCTATTTGGGAGCTGGATTTTCCTCTTGCTATTCAGTGCGTGACATCATGTCTCATTTATTCCACATTTCTAAGCCTCGGTATGAATAGATGAATGTTTCATGAATGTTGATAATTTTATTTTCAGAGGACTGCTCTTGAGATGGTATATTATTGTTCTCATTTGCACTAGAGAAGCCGAGCAAAGAGAGATTGAAGTTTAATGGATACAATTTGAGATGCTTAATACTAGATTTGAGGCTCTGGAAAGATGTGTGGTCTAATAGGCAGAGACTGCTCTGTTTATCTCCACCAAGCTGTGACCTGTAACACTGTCTCACGACTATTTCTGCCCTTTCCTGCCCCCCTTAAATCCACCAGCTGATATCAGGTCACGTTTTCATCAGGACTCCTATCCCAGACTGGCCCATTTCTAGCTCTGTCTTTCAGACTCCTCTCACTGTAGCATTTCTGTGCCTGAATCTGTAGGGATCTCTTCCACAGCTTCTGAAACAACCCACAGATCTGATGATATTTCTCATTTTACGTGCCTAAGTTCATAGGGACTGTTCATAGCAGCTCCAAATAGCAAATATAAGGAATTTTTGGTTGATGTATGGAGAAGAGGAGGACAGTGAAGAGACACAAAAGGGAAAAGGGTCTGGAGAACCAGGAGCAGCTGAGATAGCTGGGGGGGCTCAGCCTGGAGTAAAAGAGGCTCAGGGGGGACTTTTTCACTCTCTACAACTCCCTGACAGGAAGGGTACAGCCAGATGGGGTCAGACTCTTCTCCCAGGGAACAAGGGACAGAACAAGAGGAAAGCTGTGCCAAGGGAGGTTTAAATTGTATATTAACAAAACTTTCTTCACAGAAAGGGTCGTCTAGTTCTGACACAGACTCTCAGGAGCAGTGCTGGAGTTCCCATCCCCTGGAGGGATTTAAAAGCCATGTGGATGTGGCACTTGGGAACATGGGTTAGTGGTGGCCTTGGCAGTGGGAACAGTGGGACTTGATGATCTTAGTGAGCTTTCCCAGGCTGTGTGAGAGCACCTGTGGAAAGTCTTGGAGGAACCACCAGGTGCTGTCCAGGTGCAGCCAGGGATGGCAGAGGGGTTCAGTGCTGCAGGGGATAAAGGCCCCCACCTGCTGACCTGACCTGCTGTGCCAGGAGGTTTCCTGCTGGAGGAATATTGTGGAGATATGCAAAACCAGATCAGAGTGGCAAATCAAACAGAGCAGAGATGTCAGGAGACTTTCATGACTGACCAAGAAGCTCCTGAGAAATTCAGGTACCAAGAGAAATGGAAGCAGGTGACCCAGAGGATGAGATCTACAATGTTCAGGCATGCAGGGAGGGGCTAAGGAAGGCCAAGTCCACCTGGAGTTGAATCTAGTGCAGAAAATCAACAAGAAATGTTTTGACAGGTACATGAAGCAGCCAAAAATAGCCTATAGAAAATATGGGCCCCTTGCTGAATGAAACAGGGATCCTGGTTGAAAAAGATCAGCAGAAGGCTGATTGTCCTCTTTGCCTTGATCTCTGCTGGTAAGACTGGCCTTTCAGAATCCCAGGCCTGTAATACTGATGTGGAAAGAAAACCTACTCCTGGAGGAAGATCTGATTAGGGAACAGTTACATGAATTGGACAGGCATAAATCCATGGAATTTGGCAGGATGCACCCTAAGGTGCTGAGGGATTTGGCTGGCATCACTGTGAGGATACTCTAGGTTGTTTTGAAAGATTGTGGTGATCAGGAGAGGTTTCTGAGGGCTAGAAGAGAGGAAATAGTCCAATAAGGTCAAGAAGAAAAAGCAAGAAAGCAGCAAGGCTGTTCAGTCTCACCTCAGTCCCTGGAATCTGATGGAGTAAATAACTGTGAAGAGCATTTCCAAACATATGAAGGAGGAAAAGATGACCAGGAGTAGTTATCAAAGATCTGTGAAGTGGAAATCATGCCTCACCAATCTGGTGTTTCTCATCTTGACTTTAGCAAGAGTTCTGACACTGAGTTCCATCAGCTTCTTACAGACAAAATGATGAATCACAGGCAGAATGAATGTACACTGTGATGGACTGAAAACTGGCTGGTCTCAGAGGGCTGTGATGGGTAGCACAAAGTCCACTTAGAGACCAGACACTAGAGGTGCATCCCATGATATGGGGACTAAAAACTTTTAATATGTCAATTAGTGAGCAGGGTGGCGGGGTAGAGAGCACCCTCAACAAATGTGGAGAATTTCAGAACTCAGAGCAGTGGCTGATATGCCAGAGGCATATGGACATATGGGAGAGAGTCCAGTCAGAGGCCACAGAGATGATGAAGAATCTGGGATATTATCTCTCTTATGAGGAAGACTCAGAGAGATGGGATGTTCTGCCTGGAGAAGAGAAGGCTCAGGGGATTTTTCCACATATGCAAATATTTGATGGGAAAGATTTGAGAGGATGGAGCCAGATTACTCTCAATGCTGCCCAGTGACAGGACTAGAGTGAATGGGCAAAATCTGAAACATTAACACAAATTATTCCTGAACAGTGTAGATTTACTGAGGGGATGAACAGTTTGTAGAGAGAGGTTGTGGACTCTCCCTCCTTGGAAATATTCTCATTTAGCCAGATGTGGTCCAGGGCAGCCTTCTGTGGATGACCCTGTTAGAGCAGGGCAATGTGGGCAAGGTGGTCTCAAGAGGAGCTTTTCAACCTCAGCTGCTTTGTGATTTTTTGAATAATTGTATAATTTAGTTGCCAAATCGGATGCATTTTATCTGAGGCTCATGTGCAGGTTGAGATCTGAAAAAGGAAGGAATTTATGAAGGATTATCTCTGATAAATGAATATCTGTTCTAATAATTTTGAAGCCCAACATCACAGAGACTGGGAGAGGTTTCCAAATTTCCATGCCAGGAGCTTAAATTTCACATATTTACAAGCAAACAAAATTGTTACAAACTATATGAGAGTTTGAGAAATACTGTTAGTGGAAGAATTTGCCAGCTATAAGTGCATAACATTTTTGTGGAATATTTAACTTCTTTGGCATTATTTTATGACTCATTTATTCTGCATGTAAACTGTAGGTAGCAAGATATATGACAAACAACTCTTTCTTTCTTTAACTCACTTCCCTTTGATGAGCTGCAAGGCAAATTTAATTAGGAAGGGAATTCCTGAAAAATAAATGCAACGTGCTCCGGATGGGAATTGCATATTGAGGTTGTTCCTGATGCCTGCTCCTTACTCAGATGAAACACCCACTAAGTCAGGTGTTTATAGCAGAGAAGTATGTAACTATGTGTGGAGAATGAACTACACAGGAAATGATACATAGGCATTCCCATTAAACAGAGTTATGAAGGATATCTGTCTTTGTACATGTATCAGAGTATATGGGGTTTTTTTCAGAAGAAAAATTACTAACACAGAATGTTTTCTTGGTTTAGCATTGTTTATAGAGACCAGTGACTATACATCCTTCAGCAGAATTATCAAAACTTAATAACAATTATGATCCTTGCTAGTATCAAGACTGTATTACAGATACGTCCACAAGGAAATATGGAAATATATCAGACAGCAACTGACTTATCTTTTTTTCAGATATATTCCCAGACATGTTACAGCACTAATACTCATCCAAATTTTGTTTTCCTAGGAATTGCAGGTCCCCACTTAAAAGCAGA
Organism: Passer montanus; assembly: GCF_014805655.1. Taxonomy (NCBI): domain Eukaryota; kingdom Metazoa; phylum Chordata; class Aves; order Passeriformes; family Passeridae; genus Passer; species Passer montanus. The sequence goes on from NW_024373923.1 coordinate 303,287, forward strand.
CCAGACTTCACTTCATGGTAAAATGGAAAGTTCTGCCTGTAATGTGATGACCAGAAGGAAACCAGCAGCTGTTGATAGCGTTGCAATGCCAAGTCCAGTATTATCTCTCCTACCTTCATCATCAGCAACATCTGAAGCAGGTAATGCTGTTTTCACTCCACTCCCTCTGTTTCTTCCCCATCTTCTTCCTTCTGGAGCTGTACAATATTTTCACCCAATTCTCTTCCTGATTGGGCTGAAAATGTGATATGTAATGTGATAATCAGGCTGTAACATCTCCAGTGCTTTCTCACCATGATTGTGGTCTTGGCACATCAAATCTATTTTATTTACACACCACCACTTGTGCAATAATGAGGATGCAAGTAGCACCAGTCTGTAGGGTCTAGCAGGACACTCTGAAGAAAGACTCCTGGGTTCCCTCCTCAGCCCCATTCTTCATTTCTTTTAAATGCTCCCATCCCTGTAGCATGAGCAAACCAAATACACAGTGAATAGCTGAGGAGCAGATGAGATTTTGTACTGCATACTTCAGTGATTTTAGCATAATATTCTGCCTTGCAAATGCAAAATTGTCTGGGGCAATGAGCAGTGATTTAAAATACCAGAATAAATAAGTCAGAATAGCACGCTTTTCTATCAACTTATACTTTGTGCTTCTATTTTGAATCAGATCAGAAAGGTGATATCTTCATACTGTTGGAAATTGAGCCAAGTCATTCAGGCATCATCATGCCTTTTCTTGGGCATGGATAGAGAGGTTAATCTTGTATATTGTCTTAATTTCCAGTGAATGGGGAATCCACAGTTCATTACCCTACATGCAGCCATTAGGAGTTTCATAATCTTGTCAAACTTTTGATGTCACATTCACAAAAAAAATTTGTATCACTGACTTACAGAATTATTGCATATTTAATCATTCAGCTGAAAGTGCTTTTTCAACGCACTTATTTTTATTTCCCTCTCACTTCCTGAATAAATTGTGAAAACCAGGGTTTCATGCTGCAAATTAGCCTCTGTAAAGATAAATTTTTATATTTAAAAAATCAGGATTGTCTGTTTAGTCTTAAGTACTTTCCTATATATAAACCAATGACAGATTTTTAAAGCGGCAGAGAAGGAAAGCACACAAATATTTTATGATCCGTTTCAAGATGAAAGTGTATGCTTGACTGCATAGTTCATTCTTTCCATTTTCAGAAGTCTAATTAAATTGTTGGTTTATCTGTAGCCCAGATGTTGAAATAATTTAGCTGAAAACTGAAAGAAACTGTGTTAATGGGAAAACAGGACAGTGCTATGGGTTTCCTGTAATTAATAGGAAGCTCTTTGAAAATTTCTCCATTCAATTCAAGCCAAGAAATTGACCCCAGCTTTGAGCAGCCTCCTCTGTGCCATGTTATTGCAAGTGGCCTCAGGCACCTCCGAAGGGATGGAGAATGACAGACAGCAAAAGGATTTTAGGGTTTCAGACATAACAAAGCCATCCAGAATGAACTTAAGGGGCCAATGAGGAACATCCAAAGGGTCTGATCTACCTGGGCTCACCTCCTCCTTCATCATCACTGCTGGAGTGGGTCTTTCAGCCTCCTCTCAGCTCCCCTTGGAAAGATATATTTTTGGTAGGAACGTCTCTCTTTGATTCAGAAGCTGTTTCCAGCATCATATCATTCCTGTATGGCTTCCCAGCATGGCCTGCAGCCATTTCAATTTGTGAGACTGAGCCTCACTGCACCTGTGGACCCCGGGGAGGGGAGAAACACCAGACCTCCATGGGCCTTATTTGAAATGTGTAAAGCTGTGGTTTAAGGCTAACATTGGTTCTTGCTTGTTTTGGGGCTAGGTGGGGTTGTTTGGAGAGTGGGGAAAGGATGAAGCAAAAGTATAAAAGCTTGTGCTGCATCGTGCATTTCTAGTTTCTCTTCATTTTGGCCTGGGTTTTGCTTTTGTGGAGGCAGACCAGAAAAAATTCAAAAAAATGGAGACCAACACAGACCAGCTTGGGTCCAGGGTTGGGCAGGGTCTGTCTGGATTAAATGGAAAAGATTAATACTTAGCTTTGGCTTTCAGCAGAGTAGCATGTCACATGGCAATATAGGAATATATTTTATATCAAAGATTGCTCACCAAGAGCTTCCAGATGAGTTGATAACACCTAATGGCTCTCACTTCAATACTAGTTTACTTTGGCAGATCTCCCTGATATTTTATCATAGGCACACCTCATCAAAGCTTCCCCCTGCAGGCCCATCAGACTATTTCTGCATAGTCTTCCTACACCAAATGTAGAATCAGATGTCCCTGACATTCAATAATCAAAATAATGTTGGGTTTCCTAATATCTCATCTTAAAAGCCTGACCTGAAAGCATATGTACTTACCCAGTACATGCATTCTCACTACTGGCAAACTGTGTAACAGCTCAAAAGATTTCTAGAGCCTGCAAGTTCAGATGCTTGCTAGGAAGAAAGAAAAAGAATTATTAGTAGCTTCTAATAAGCTCCCTGAGAAAGCCATAAACACCCCAAAGCACTTACAAAGGAAAAAATAGTGCAGTAAGCCAGCATAGAACAGCACAGGGTTTTTTGGTTTTTTTTTCCTAAATGTGAAAATGTGTTTCAGCACAAGATGAACAGATTTGTGAGTTTGAAAAGTTTTATAAGGGCAAAAAAAGTATCTAAACATGAAGGAATACACTGAAAGTGGTGTTCAGTGCATCCATTTACATGCAGGAGCAGAAGCCTACCCATAATTGCCTGCATATCAGTTAATTTTGGGGAACTGGGCAGTTTGGCAGAAGGCAGGTGCCAACCTCTGCTCCACTTGGGCAGTGTCTATTCAGAATCAGGCTCCACTCACGACTCTCAGCCTGAGTGACCTCTTGAGGGCCTAAGAGGGTTTCAGGATGGACATGAGCTCTGTGTTCTTATTCAGCATCAGGACATCAAAACAATGTGCAAGGTTATCTTGAATTGCATTGAGTTCCCATTTTAGGGTTTGGAAGCTGAGGTCGTCCTCTACCAGCTGTACAGACCAGGTCTCCATTGACCATGTTCAGGTGGTAACACCAAGCTGCAGAAACAGCTGGCTACACATAAATCTCAGTAAAGACATAACATCTTTGCATCTTTGCTTTATTTCAATTTTTTTCCCCAGTTCCTTGGCTTGCTTTCTTTCCAATGAAAATTGAGAGTAAAGCCAAATCTCCTGGTATCATCATGATACTTTGCAAGCTTTCCTGTATTTCTGCTAAATTTTCCGTTGTCAATCACCAACTGAAAAAATTCAGCTTTACATTCAGAAAAAAATTGTACCTCAAATATTGGAATTAAAAAAAAAAAAAGGATTTGAAAATGTGCCCTGACAATAGAAATAAAAGGTAAAAGGTGGACTGTGAATTTGAGGAGTGTGCCAAATGTTTGATTTTTTAGATCTTCTGACCTGAAGCTACTCTCAGGATATGGGTGGGACTCAAAGGATTTGAATACTTAAGGCTGAAGATATTGGGACTACTTATGTCAATCACCAGTGAGGACAGATGAGAATAATCATTTTCTGTGACAGGGACTTAACCTTTTTTGATAAAATTTCTGGGAAATAGCTTGCTGCCACTTGCCTTTAGGGATCTTGATTCCACAGTTTTTAGGGGTGACCTACTTGGGAAGAATTTTGTGCAACTAATTAGCTTCTCCTGAGCAACTTGGATATTTCATTTCCTTTCTCTTTTCCTTTGGTACCAAAATGACTGCATTCCTCTTTTCTTTTGTCCTTTGTGAACCACAAACTGCAAATGGGTTTTATTTTTCTTTTTGGTGTGGGGAGTGGGTTACATATGGAAAATGTATTTTGTTTTGTAATTAATGAAAACCAGACTTTGGGAAGTTGGCCATCCCAGGTCTTTATTTATAAGAGAGCATATGTCTGTGTTTTGTTTATGACTCACTCCTACTTCTTACATTGTAACTTGGGTTTGTTTATGCAAGCTCTTTGCTGAATCCAAGCAACATGGTGGTATAAGAGCCAATAATTTATGTTCTCCAAGAGGGGAGGCCAGTGAATGAGGTTTATATGCTGAATCTGTCACAGCCCATAGAGAGCAAGAAGAGATTCTACAACTTGACAGCTTCTGGTTATCTACAGAAAATGCTACAATAGCAACTTTATTTAAACTACTGCTGGAAGATTAGCCTGTTAGCCATGAAGGCAGAGATAACCCCCAAATGAACCTTCCTCAAAATCTTGCCTGCTCGGGAAACTTCAAGGATTTCAAATCCAAATGACTGCTTGACAGTCAGGTGTAAATTAAGTTTGCAAGGAGACGTGGGCTGAGGTTAATTTAGTGGGATGTTTTATTCTTTACCAAAAAAGAAATTCTGAATTCCATCATTTCTTTCCCAGCAGCACAGAACGGATATGCTAGGAGTGAAAGGGAGCACCAGTTATTGCAATAGCAGAATTAATACATTCTGCTTGCCTCACAGAGGGGTAGTTACTTCTAATCTGTGTGCAAATCCTGAACTCTGAACAGATGCCATGTTCAGGAAAGGACAATGAGACAATTTAGGCAAAACAAGCAAGGTCTCGTGTCCTAAGCAAAGGACAAGGAGCCAAGAAATTCTGGGTACTCTTCCCAGCTCTGACAATGACTCACAACGTGATCTTGGCAAGAAACTTAACTACTTTGGACTTCGTTCAGATCTAAAGTAAGTGATCTGAACCAGGACTGAGCTTACTTTGGGGGCCATTAAAGTCAATTATATGACTGAGTAGCTTCAGCTAGTATCTGAAGAGATGATAGTACAGAAACCCAGGCAGGGGTAATGAATTTGCCACAGATGAAGTGATGCACACATCTTGTCTCTGACCACTAGTTTCAGCAACAAACACTCTTCATACTAACTGGCATTCATGACAAGAATTGCAGATATCAGGATTATATCTTTGGGGCACAGAAGGTTTAATTGTTAAGTTGGACCAATATGAAAGCTATGTTAAGCTTCCTTCTCCCCTATTAAAGGTTGAAAAATGAGAATGAAGCAAACTCATGCTAAAATGCTGTAGCAAAAGCTTTGTTGCTTTAGAAGAGGGAACAGGCAGAGAGAAATCTCTGAAGACTACTTATATGAAAGTTGTATCTTCATCTACTCTTCATGGTGCTAGAAGGGGTAAAAGAAGACTTTCCAATCACTGTTGTTTGACTCACCCCTGTTTCTCTCCTTGTTTCCCAACAGCCAGCTCACCACTGAAGAAAAGGTTCAAGCGCCGTGAAATCGAAGCAATCCAGTGCGAGGTGCGCAAGATGTGCAACTACACCAAGATCCTGTCCACAAAGAAGAACCTGGATCATGTGAACAAGATCCTGAAAGCCAAGCGGCTGCAGAGACAATCAAAGACAGGCAATAACTTCGTGAAGAAGAGGAGGGGGCGTCCTCGGAAGCAACCCCTTTCCTTTGACGAAGACTCCAGAGACCAAATGCCCGTTCTGGAAAAATGCGTTGACCTTCCGAGCAAAAGAGGTCAGAGACCAACACTCAACCCTTTAATATTGGAGCAAGCAGCCACTCAAGATACAATCATGGCCACCATCGAGGCTGTCATACACATGGCTCGAGAGACGCCACCGCTGCCGCCTCCTCTGCCTCCTCCACCCCCTCCACTCCCTCTCCCTCTACCCCGGGCACCCCGGGTTGGAAAAAGAAAAAACAAGTCCCCGCAGGAGGAAGAGGAGGACGTGAAAGTGAAGCGGCACCGGAAAGGCAGAGGGAGCGAAAGTGAAGGCCTTCCCTAAGGCCAGTGCACCTCGTCAGATGTTGGGTGCCCACAGTGGGGCACGCCAGGACTGGGGGACAGGAGGTGCACAGTCCGCCTCACCCCTTTGGCAGCACCAGACTGACCTGTCCCTTCAGCAGCCAGAACTCATTGCAGAGAGCTGTCCCAGCTGCAGCGCACATCTTTCCTCTTCATCGCTTTGACCCAAGCCCCCCCCCAAGGAAAGAGGGGGGAAAGGCGCGGGAAAAGTGGGGGATACAGGGGAGGAGGATGTGTGTCAAAGTTGGAAAAAGCATGAACTCTGCCGAGTTTCCAAAACTAATCTGAATCTCAGCATTGCTGTTCTCATACCGTACCCAGAGGCTGGAAGTCATCCTCGCAGATAGCTGAACGTTGTCACTAAGGGTGCATGCTCGACTCTGATTCTGTTTGGTGGGCCAGGTGAAACTAAGAGTAACTTTACCATAGTATAAATCACTGTAAAAAAAGAAACAAAAAAAAAAAAAAAAGAAACAAAAAAAGGAACACAGAAACAAAGAAACAAAGAAAGAAACAAAGAATGAAACAAAGAAGAAAAAAAACCAACAAAAAATAATGTAATTTTCTCAACTGTGATATTGGTTATAACCTATTTGATTTTTTTTTTCCAGTTTTATATACCTACCAGGCTTTGGGACAGCATAAGCCAAAATGCCTGGCTCCTGCTAGAACTATATATTTCTTTCTCATTTACTTGCCTAGTTACAACTAGCTGCAATATAGGCAATAGAAAATTAGAGCCTTACACGTGTGCACACTCATTCCGAGTGCTATCCCAAGAAATGATGGAATATCACAGCATTTAAAATAAGGTATACACGGATATTCGGTTACAATAGCACGTTTATATGAAGCAACTTGGCAATGGCATGTGAAAAAGGGGTCATCCATCAGCCAAGTTGTTTTGATGCTCGGTACATATGAGTAGAGAACAGCAAGACACTTCTGGGGAATAGTTATAGTAAACATGGAAAAAAAATCACCAAAAAAAGAATATAAAAGAGATAAAAGAAAAAAAAAATAGGACAGAAAAGAATAGAATAAAAACCAGGACCCAAATCTACCAAGTTTTTATCAACTGCAATTCCCAGTGAAATTAACGGGAAAACCAGAATATGAATAATTTGCTTTGGGTAGCAATGCCTTGATATTATCTTTTAAAGAAAATAGATAAAGTAGATTGTTTTAAAAAAACTATAGAACAAGCCCTATGGATAATAGATCCTTTCTTGGCAATTATTTCTGAAAAAAAAAAAAAAGAAAAGGAATAAGTGTTCTTATCTGAAAATAGAAATAAAAATGTTCAAAGGGTATCACCACTGCAATTGTATTAATGCCACTTTGGACATGTTCTCCAAGTTGTGGTTGCCTTAATAAACTAAAAAATAATTTTTTTTTTTGTACATAATGTAATTATAAAGCTCTCAGTCTGCATGGATGCAAACTGTGTGTGACAAATCGTCTCTTTAAATGGTCAGTTCAAATTGTACATTTCTCATTCAAGTTGTCCGTTAGCCATTGATTAAACTTGGGTAAAATACCCAAGCTCCATATCCACAGCCCAATTAAAATATTTCACTAAAACAAAGATTGAACAAAAAGCTGTTCCATTGCAGTGTCAATGCTTTTAAAAAAAGAAAGTAAATTGTTGAAATTTGAAATAGGTACTTTCAACTTTATTTCCTTTCTTTTTAAATCCTGTGGTGCACTCAACACCTAGCATGGCAAGATGGATATTAAAATGGGAACAGGGAGGGAAGATTCCACCAAGGGAGGGGGGATTGGAATTACTTTATGGTTGACAAGCCAAATGCTATTCCCTTTTTCGAGAAATCTTGAATTGGTTTATTGCCAAGGAAGCTTCATATAGCACGACACTAGAAAAAAAAAAAAAGAAGAAGAAGAAGAAGAAGAAGAAGAACCACAAGAATACCCCACCAAAAAAACAAAACAACAAACCCAACAAAAAGTCCCCACAAAAAAAAAATATTGTGTTTCTATTCTGTTATTTATTTACAAGAATCATATCAAGACTATGGTGTTAGAGGAACACTGTAAACATACAACTCGTTGTTTTTTAGAGACTGATTTTTCTTCTGTGATAGCACCTTAGCTTATTAAAACTGAACGCATATGGGGATAGGATTGCGTCGGGGAGCTGGAAGAGGGGATGTATTTTTTTTATTTTTTAAGACTGGAACAAATTTTGAGGTCCTAACTCCTTAAAACTGATAAGAGGGATCGCAGAATTTTGTTTCCAATTTGTTTTGCATCATTCATCATACCTATTTGTGCTTTTTGTTTTCCAATTAATGCAGCTTAGAAATAAATTGGCTGGTTGCTCGTTCTGTTAAAACCAATTTTGCTTTTCAGCTCTCTTGAATTAGCACAGTGTTATTGACTGAAGTTCTAGACTTGCAGAAAAAAAACCCTAAACCTCATTGAACTCCTCTCTTCTTCCTTAAAAAGCATTGGATTGAGGTTTAGTTAATTTATAAATATTTTATTCCCAATCTCCTTTGGGCTTGAAAGTAGGTGACAGTCACTTAAAATGACAGAAAAAAATCGTGAGTTTGGCATTCCAGGCAGCTGAAACTAAGCCAAACAATTTATCCTTAGTTTTATTTCCAGTGATGTCCAGGTAGCATTGAAGGACATTTCAGTGTGTAGTGAGTGAAAAGAAGGTCTGAAGGCAACAAGTTCTGTCATCAAACGCCCATCGTGGCTTCAAGAGGGTCAGAGTGCCCTTAAGGGCTGGATTTGGGATAAATCTGGACCTTGCTGGACACACTGGGATAAAACTGCCCCAGGGAAGGATAATTAAGTGGCTGCTGCCTCTCATGCTCCTGAGATTTGGGAAAAGAATGCTCTTATCCTTCCAAAAAGTGCTATCCAAAAGGCTGCTAGAGGCACAGTGTTTAAGGAGAGCGTCCACACGGAGGAAACAACCCCACAGACTCTTCATTGAGCAAAACCATGAAGAGGTCCCATTTGTCCTAGAGAAAATAAGTTCAGGACTTGGTAGCTGAAAGCTCTCAGCATGGGATGGGCTCTATCCAGAAGATCAAGGTTTGTGTTTTCATGGCAAGAAGGTGCTGGTGGAGCATGGTGCTGTGGTTCAGCTTTGGCTGTTTGTCCACACAACACCCTCATGCAGCTGGTCCTGGGGTGACAGGGAGAGTAGCTTGTTAGTGTCATAAAAAGCAGACTGAAAATACTGTTAGATGGCACTCAGAATTTGTGTTCTGCATGTTGCATAGTCTATAAAGATGATAAGCAAGTTGCTGACAGAATAATATTTTAAGGCGATGTACTACATGCAGATCATAAAGGATTTAGTTTTAGGGCTTAAGGCTAAAATCCCACTCCTGCCATTTATTACCCAACAATATTCCAGTAATGAGCTTTTTGATTTTTTTTCCCTTACCACAAGGAAGATTTAGTGAGGAACTCTCTGGATTCTCTCCACACACTTTCCAAATACTGTATAAAACTGGGGTGAAAGCCCTTTTGCTTACTAAGACCAAAAAAACCTTTCAAACACCTCCACTGTGTCACAGATTAGCACACATCTGAGCATGCTTCAATAAAAACACAAAACAGTATCACGTGGCTGTGAGCCATATGAAATGAGGCCACGGGTTTGCATCCACTCTGTGGGTCTTTTATTCCTCAATCCAGTGTAAAACCAGAAATGGGGATATATATTCAGGGAGAGAGGAAAAAAAAGCAAAAAAAAAAAAATCAACAAAAAAAACATTACCACTTGTGTCTCCAAGACCTTCATGCTGCCAGTTTCTTGAGCCCTTCAATATTAAATTTTCTGTGAAGCACCCTGCATGTTTTTGGATAACTGTAAAAAAAAAAATGGAAAAAACAAATGAAAGAGGTGAAAATAGTCATCAGCTACCCGGGTATCCTACAGCATGGCCCATTTGGCAGAAATGTTGTGGAACATAGAATATTCTAACAGTGAATATTTGGGTAGCATTTGGTGCAATGAGTGCCAGTTCATCACGGGTACTTCTGAGCACTACAATAATGCACCAAATGAACAGAAATCACTGTTACAAACACAAGGATTTCCCTAACACTTATTTTCACAGGCCCTGTTTCAGGACTGCACTTAAGCTCAACTAAGGAGCATCCTGAAGAGTTTGAAGAACAACTAAAAGAATACAGGGAAAAGGGAAACAAACAAAAAAAATTAAAAAACAAAACCAGGCTGGTTTTCTGAATTGAAAAAATAAACATCTTGCCCTTGTAATGCCTCTTCTTTCCATATCATCCAAAAACTGGGGTGCAGCAGTTCTGAGATAATTAGAAGCACATTTCAACAAAGAACACATATTGGAGATCTCCTTAAGATGCCTGCCTAGTTTGCATAAAACACTACGTAGAAAAAAAAAGAAAAAGAAAAAAATATAAAAACATGAAAAGAGCTGCCAATTGGACAACATGGGGAAGCAGTTCAATCCCATGTTGGTTTGTTTTACTTTTCTTTTTCTTTATTTTTTAAGCTATTTCTTAAATAATAAATGCACATGAAGTGTTAAATATGTATATACTGTATTTCAAAAAAATTAAAAAATCAAACGAATGGGGCACAAGATTGTTCTATAAGTCGTGCTGGCTAATTTTTAGTTTGTATTCATAAGTGGTTTTTAAAAGCCTTTTTTAAAGTGTAATTTGCATGTTCTACTTTGATTGTATGTAAACATATTTTAGAGCAAAAAAATGTATTTGTATTTTATTGAATATAGAGGCAAGAAAAAAACTTGTACATTGTTTGAAATGTTCTTTTTGTAACAGTTTTTATTCATGAAGCATTTTTGTACATTTAAAAATGGATATGGACTTGATGTTCTTTGAGGCTTAGATACATCTGGCATGCTTTAATGTCATGCTCCTTCATGATCTTAGATGTTGGTTTTTAAACATTTTTTTCTAAAACAAAGCTCAGTCTTTTCGCTACCAAATCAGGTTAGCACAGTATAGAGCACTTAACTAAAAAAAAAAAGAAAAAAAAAAGTTAATCCTATTCATATGTTATTCATTGTGTGAAATTAAAGGAATTCAATTCAGTCTAACATGAGTTGTGAATTCTTTTGTCTTATTTTCCATCTGTTTCCCATCACTAGGGAGTTTAATAGCTTTTGGGATACTAATACCATGCATTCACAAACCCTCTTTATGGTAATGGAGAAAAACATGCTTTGGTTCTGTTCTTTTTTATTTTCTCTCTTTCTTTTTTTTTTTTTTTTCAAATTTTTCCCAGAATATCCTTAAAAGTTAAAAATGGACTGTGCCATGGGCCCCATGGGCAGAGAGGGGCTTCAGTGCAGTGCCTATCACGAAAAGGACAGAAACATCTCCAGTCCAAATGGTGTCCTCAGGCACCAGCAGAGAAGAGCTTGCCACCCAGGTGGGATTTCCACTCCAGAAGCAGATGGAGCATCCCTCTCCAGATCCCTGCAGGGAAGGCAGTCCCAGGGGCTGGGCTGTCGACAAGGGGGTGACGGGAGCCAACTCTCTCCTCACTGAGCATCAGAGAGGAAGGGCTGTAGGCCAAGGGGTATTTTCCGTTCAGTGGAGCCTCATGCTGTGACAATGGCACAGGCCACAGCTCGTTGTATGGTTTTAAGTTTCCTTTCCAAGCTGCTGCTGCAGGCAGCCAGCCTCAACATCCACGAGCTCCTCCACAGCAATGCCAGGCTTCATCTTTCTCCTGCTCAGAGAGAGTTCTCCACCTTCACCCGTGGCTCAGCAACCTCATGGAAATTAAATCTCACCTCTTGGAGAAGTCAGTGATGCCCAGGCAGGATAGATAACTTAGTGTCCTCTCTCATTCTTCCGTTTTGGATCTTTGTGGAATGGACTGCCCTGGTGGAACCAACTTGCCCAACTGCAAAGACAACCCCTCTGGCTGCTGTTTTGACAGCTGTTGCTTCATGTTACTGTAGTAGATCTGCTCCAAAGACCTCAAATGTGATGGAGTTTATTTTCTTTCTCTTTTCTCTCTCTTTCTCTGTTTGAGACATGCATAGCCCCAGCTTTTGACAACTTCCAAAAAGTGCTGACATTTTGGCTCAGTTTTTTATCAGAATCTGTGATGTATAAGCTATTGGTCTCCAACTCTAACCACATTTTAGTAAAAAGCCTGTGGTAAAGCTCCTTAGGAAGCATCTGTGAACTGTCAAGATATGTGTTTGCTGCTGCAGTATCCCAGGACTGTTCTCTCCTCCTGCCAGCTCTTTTGTGAGGTTTACCTCCCACCGTCACAACTCTGCTGTGCTTTGGTGCTGCCACCTCACAGCCATGGGGTAGCGAGGCATTGGGGAGCAAAGCTGGGGATGTTTGGTTTCTCTCTCTGCATGAGGCAAGGGCATGAGGTATTTCATCTGTGAGGTGTCCACCCTTTCTTGCCTCTGGGCTCTTATTTTTTTCCACCAGGCTGGCACCACGTAGTGCCAGAAGATCACACTCTTCACCAGGGCAGGGAGGATTCTCTGGTCACCACCCCAGACTGCTGCCAAAGGGTCACACTTCTCTAGCATCCCTCTGTCACTGTTTCATCTGTAACTGCTCCAGCTCTGCTCCTGTGGGTTACAGCATCTCTGAGAAAAAACTCAGGAAGTCTTAGAAAAAAAGTATAGGAAATTCACAGGCTCTAGTAGGGTGTAACTTTTTTTAGGCACTTTTTGTTTAATGATATTGGAGTCTTCTTCCCTGGGGACAATCCTTAGCAGAACTCTCTAGGGAATCCTGCTTGGGAAGGGGTTTGGACCAGGTGTCCTCCAGTGGTCCCATCCAACCTTACCCATTCAGTGAGATATTGTTGTTTTGTTTGCAAGAGTTCAATATTTTCCAAATTAGAATACTTTCACTATTAATCTCTGCCCTGAAATAATTGTAAATAATGAAAATATCAAGTGTGATGGAGAAATAGTGTTGTTTTCTGATTATTTTCCTCTTTCTTCTGAGCATCCTTTGCTAATAGAAGTTGTGGAGATCTGCTCAAACCTTCTTTGGCCATCCTCCATATTATAGGAATTTGAATTTATGAGGGAATTTCACACTCTACCCTCAAGGTATGGATGAGATTATGCCCCTTGGGGCAAAGTATGATCTTAATTCACTTTTGGTGGTGAAGAATGTTTGTGTGGCCTGGGATAAGGAGCCTTTCCAAGATGGAAATTCATCCTCCTCTGGCAGAGACAAGACAAACCTCAATCTTTGCCCCACTCATTCTCGTGGTACCATTCCCCACCAGGCTCCTGAGCTGTCTCATATGTAAAATTCATTTTGTGTCAAGGAAAGTTTGGTTGGTGGAGATGTTTGCAGCTTGTGTGCAAGTTGTGTGAGCTCATGACAGCATTATTTGGTGTTCTGTAACACAATGCATGCACATAATTTCAGAACAATGCTACGGAGTAGAAAACATGTCCCAGTGACCTTGAGGGGATCAGTGACAGGACCCTACTCAAAGCCCTTCAGCACACACCATCTGGAAAGCTCTAGAAAGCAAAGGGAAGCATAGATGTCAACATAAAAAATATATGTTTGGCCTTTTATGAACAATTCATGAACCACATCACTAGTGCACTAACATAGGGGGTTAAGAGCTAACAGCAAGCATTGAACTTACAATGAAGAGTGGCATATCAAACAGTCTATGAAATTTTTTACTGGGATCTGCCGGAAAAACTGGTGTGAAAGCACCACAGGAGTTGTAGGAGGACTTTGACAAAACGTTAGTGCAATCGTAAGTCATTTCATTATGACAACCAACTTTCTTTGTAACACAGAGCAAGACACTCTGGTTCACATTCTCAGCTTATGCAGAGCAGTGCTATCAGTTTCAGATGTGTTAAATCAGTTTACAGGAGCAAAAGATCCGCTTTCATTTTCTTTGTTGAAACTATTCATTCCAAAGTGGCTTTGGAGTGCTCCTGGTAGAAGGATATAATATAAACTCCTGTTGTTTGCTGCCTGTAAGAAGTGTCATATTGAGAAAATGGGCCTTTGTTAAAGATTCAAGTGTTTGGAAACTGGTTCACCAGCTCAAGTAGCCAACTCATCACAGTTTCATTAGAGCTGTGGTGGAAGGAAGAGGGTAAAAGAACTGGAGAGTCCTTGGGAAAAAGAGTAAAAGAGTGATCTGTGCTCCAGGAAGTTAAATTACATATCAATATCTAATTCTCATGACTCTGTTGTGCTACAAAAATAATCAGAAAAAAAATTTCTTGTCCTAAAACTCATGGAGTGTCTCAGTCCTGCAAGAGTCAGGCTCATAGGAAGCCCAGGTTTTTCTTCTGCAATGCTTGGAATAGGTGCATCTTTTATGGCACCTGTTTTCCTCACAGGATTTCTCCCCTTGTGGACATCAGTCAGTGATGGAAAGCACAGAGCAGGAACCCTTATACCCTCTGTACTTTTCCAGGTTAACCTGCTCCAGAAAAAATCACAGGTTGTCCCTGAGAATCTTTCATAAGGCAGAAAAATTTCTGACCTGTCTCCATCCCACTCCCATGCATCATACCTGGCAGTTCTCAAACTGTCCCAAAAATATTGTTGGCAAATATGGCTCCAATCAAATTAATACAATTTTTTGTCATTGGCTCAAAGTGAGTAAAACTCTCACCACCTCTCCCTGGTTTGGCATGCCCCAATATTATGTGTGCACCCTAACAGTGCACCCTTGGTGTCTTCTACTTGCCCTGCCTGTTTATGAATAAAAATTATAAACTTAATACATATTAACTTTTAAAATATAAATAACATATAAAATTTTAAATATAAATATAAAATTTAAATATATATAAAATATAAGTTTGTAAAAAATATAAACTTTTTTAATATAAATTTTTCCTGTTTATAGTCTCAGAGAGCAAGCATATCAAGCACAAAATTAGTTTAAAGGGAAGAACTGTGAAAACCTCAGCAAGGTAAAGGCAAGGAAGAGAGCACGTGAAAAGCATCTGTGGTGAACCTTTTCAGAGCATGGCAAGAACACAATTAGAGAAGGGATGAAAAGTGAGAGATCTGTTAGGGAAGAAAATGATAATGTGGCAGAGCTGTAATGAAGCCAGTGGCAAAGGAGGGCAGTGCTTATTTTTCTTGAAGACAGGAAAAAATAAAACACCACCACTTGAAGGGGAAGAAATGCATTCAGAAACACAAAAGGGCATTTACTGAAAGGAGGGAGAGTCTGGAAGATATGAAGATCTAGGTCATGGAGAGAGTATAAAAATGGATCTTGAGACAGAAGATGGAAGAGGCAGCCTGCTTGCTTACTGGGACTTTATTGCCAGTGTCTAAGCTGACACAGCACACCTCATTTATCCTCATTAAACAGCTACCATCAGGACACAGTTAGTGACCATTAGGCCTCAATTCTCTCTCCTTAAACTGCAGATAAATAGATAGCTACTGCAAGAAGTAAAAGTGTCTTTGCTTGAATTACTGGTAGTTGCAGTTTCCCAAAATTCTGGTCAGAGATCAGCAAATGACAGCAAAGGGTTGACAGTAAAGACAGCAGTACAGAAGCCTGCCTGCAAGGATGAGAACTCAAAGAGATGCCCTCTCTGATGGAATGGACTGAGCTTCATTTACTGCAGATATAACATGATAATGTTTAGGTTGATCCCACGGCTTCATCCCATGGTTTAGTGGAAGGTGTCCCTGTCCAGGGCAAGGGGTTTGGAATTAAATTATCTTTATGGTCTCTTCCAACCCAAACCATTCCATGCTTCTGTGATTCCCATGGGCAGATTGAACACCTGCCCCCAATAACCTGAAGACCAAGCACCTGTACCTGTGGGGTGTCTCATTATCTTACCTTCCCGTGGGGATGAAGAGAACTTTGTGCCCAAGAACAGCCACTACAGCACCCATTTGTTACAGAAGGCAAGAGGAACGCTGTACATATCATCCAGATCGTACAGTGCTGTTGGGTGCTTCCATTTTAAAGTGCCACACATGCCTCTGTGCTTTCTAAATATCCCCCCAAAAATCCCATTGTTTTAGTGGAGCAGCTTTTTAGATCCAAACTTCCCAAAACTTGGATCTTGGTGACTTTCGTAAAAGTCTGAATAAATTTAAGGATTGAAGAATTTGACTGTGAGCCAGTCACTATGTTTTTGCTCAGGATACCATGAAGATTTTTTGTTTTCTTTGTTTTCAAATGGTGTTTCACCAGAATGTCACCTCCAGAACGGCCATGGTGACCCTGAGGGTCCAGATTACATCAGCCAAGAATGATTTTGATATTCTTAATGAAAAAAAGGGGGAGTAGAGAGGCACAACATCTCTGGGATCTGAACCACTGCCTTCTTAACTTGAAAAATCTCATTATCATGCTTATGGAAATTCAGGATATAATGCAAACAAGAATGTATGTTTAAGCTTTGGTTTAGTCCCACTGATATCAATATGATTTAAACACTTTAAAATTAGGTAGATGATTAATTGCTCTTACAAGAATGAACCTGGCTTCCAGTTCCAACACCTAGTCCCATCGGCCAAGATGAAATTTAATTATTTTATTGAGTGGAAAAAGGAATCAATAGACTTCTGTTTTAAACAATCTCACAAAGTGTTCCTAGCCCCAGGCCTCAGTTTGCCATGAGTAGTCCTTGCATACATCAAAGGACTATTTGTTAACATTACCAAAGCAATGTGAATTCCTTGCTGGAGGAATGTGCAACTTGTATGAGAGAACATCCTTATCAAGACTTTAATGGCAGGGCATTGTCTCCAAATCAGCTTCTTTCCTTATTTCTTCTAACCATGAAAAACGAGTCCATGTCACTTAAAGAGCAAAGTGAAAATGAATCTTTAAACCAGGGCACAGGTTCCTTTGTCCTTCTTTAATGCAGCCATATGTTTCTGTCCATCCTTCATTAACTAAAAAAAAAAAAAAAAAACCAAACCCCCATTAAATAATTTCTTTTGTATAAGTAGTCCATCCTTAATTAACTAAAAAAAAATAATTCAAACCCCCATTAAATAATTTCTTTTGTATAAGTAGTCTTCAAGACATGTCTGTTCACACTGGGTGGGTTTCTGAGGATGCAAGCTATGCAGTTTTGGATCAGCCATCTCTTCATGTCTTCACTGATGAGGCTGTCCCAGAAATTATATTTGTCTCCTCCTGCTGCTTCGAAATTCAGATCATAGACTGGGTGAGGACATTGAGGCTGAATCACAGGAGGGGAAGCATAAACGTTGTTCCATCTGCCTTGGATTCAAACGCTGAAGGTGAAAAAGGGCACGAAAACCCTGACACAGCTGGAGATCCTGAATTCCATCTCGCTAGGCTTCTGGAGCGGTATGTGTGGGACCTCTGAGAACTGTTGCACGCACATCAACCCAAAGGCCCCTTGCAGGCTCAGGCAACCTGTGTTTCTGCCTCCGTTTCAGGAAGTGGTAGCTTTGAAAGACCATATCAAACCAGTACATTGTGTTTCCTGCACATCCTGCTTTATTGGAGGTTAATTCCTTCTGACGCATGCAGCCTGCTGCTGCCAATTAAGTCAAACGTATTTTACGCTTTACTTTTCTGTTGCCTTGCAGGCTTTTGTTGGAAAAAAATTAATAAATAAAACTTGCCAAACACTGTTAAATGACACGGTCTGATGATTTGGAATAAACACCCATATTTTAATACATCAGAAGGATTGAGAGAGGGAGGAGGAAACTCTGGAGCAGCACCCAGCTGGATGCCAACTGCACAGCACCCAGCCACCACCCACAGCATTAATTTCTGACTGTTGTAAAAGCAGAAAAAGGAACCCCAGGACAAGCAAGGAGTGTGGAGTTGTTTCTCATGCAGCGACACTGCAATGTATAATTCTTTGGTAGAGGAAGATAAAAAGCAGCTGCACTGGAAGAGCAGCAGAAGAGCAGTAGAAGTACAGGACCAAAACGACTCTTCCTTTGCAATTCCATCTCTGCTGCTTCATATTGTGGTGGTTTCTGGGTTTGTTCCCATTTTCTGCTTCTGTCTGTGATCTCCAGGTTATCTCTTTCAGGCTTTAGAGAAGCAGCTGGGACTGCTCATGCTCAAGTTATGATAAGAAAAACTATATTTACTCAGGGTCACCTGAGACACAAAATTATGTAAAAACTCATCAGATCTTCCTAATAAAACAGATTTATTTATTTATTATTTTGTTATCCAACTCAACACTGAGATAGTGCTGTGACAGGAGACACTCAGTGGAGCCTCTGGATGACATTACATTTTAATTTGGAGAAGAGAGGCAGCAGCAGCAGAAATACAACCAGGGTGAAGAAGAGTCCCCAGAGAGCTGACACTGTAAATCAGTGACATCATATATCAGCTGAGATTCCAGGCTCCTGAATGGGTCCATGGTCCTCAATTCCATTACATTGTTTTACTGGAAAATTTTAGAGCAACTTTCAGAAATCAAGCCTGAGGGAAGGGTTTCAATTCCTTTTCTTTGGTAACAACAGAAAAACCTAGCATAGAAAGCTTCCTGTAATAAAATTGCAGCGTACTTTACCCAAAATGACACTTTTATGTCCCCTGTGGGATAGATCATGAGTGTCAGAGACACTAAACCCAACACTCAAAGCAGTTTCTGTGAGAAAACAATGGTTAACAGCACTCTGCTTGCAAATACATACAAAGATCCTTCCAAGGGATGTTCAAGGCAGGCATCTCCCTGAGAAAAAACTTGTCACTGATGAGAGAGAGAGAGATAGCAATTACAGAAAAATACCTGATGCAAGAAAAGAAAAATTCCTTATTTGTAGTCAGAGACAGGGTTGATGCTCAACTAGAACATGGTTTGAAGACAGTACAAGGGCAACAGGTATCATACTTGAATGATGGAGTGGCAGCATCAAGATAGTTCATCAGCATCAGCTCTGGGTCTCAACACTTTGAAGACAGTACAAGGTCAACAGGTATCATACTTGAATGTGGCAGCATCAAGATAGTTCATCAGCATCAGCTCTGGGTCTCAACATCGTAGCTAAGGTTTAATTTTAAATTTAAACAAATTCCCTGGCAGGGAAATGCCTTCAGCTTGGATCATTACAGACTGGCAGCTAACGATGTGAGAAAGAGACAATCAGCACTCTTTTCATCCAAGAAAGTTCTTTTAAAATCTTTGCAAAAGTGCATAAGATTGGGCTGAGACAGTGCCTCAGAAAACACATCTGTCCAGTGCTTCCAGGAAGGTGAGATGACAGCATCCAACACACTGGTGCTGGCAGTACTGGATTGCATGGCTGTGATTAAAACAGGAGGGGGAGGATGTTTCAGATAGCAGTAAGGTTCTGCTCAGTAATTTGTATTCCTTTTGTCTACAGAAGTTTGCTGATCTTCCTCACACATTCGAATTTCCTGTGATTCTCAGATATATTTCATTGGGAAAATATTTGAAGGGAAAATTGCTCTTTAGCAAAAGCGGCAGTTGAGACTGGAGAGGAGAAGGGTGAGGAAAAGCCTCATCATGGTCTGCAGTTTCCTCAGAAAGGGAATTGGAGGCACAGGCATTGATCTCTCAGGTGACAGTGACAGGACCCCAAGGAACAGCTGGAGCTGTGCCAGGGAGGTTTAGGTTGGATACCAGGGAAAGGCTCTTCCCCAGAGGGTGCTGGCACTGCCCAGGCTCCCCAGGGAATGGGCACAGCCCTGAGGCTGCCAGAGCTCCAGGAGCCTTTGGACCCCCTGCCAGGGATGCCCAGGGTGGGATTGTTGGGATTGCTGTGCAGGGCAGGAGCTGGACTTGATCCCTGTGAGTTCTTTTCAACTCAAGACATTCTGTGAACATGAACTATGACCAGTAGTTACTGCAGATGTTTTTTAACTCTTTGACACTAACCCATTAAAAGCAGGTGCCTTTATTTCTGAATTATCTTGTAGTTGGTTCAATTTGTTGAGTAACAAGCAGTGTGTGATGAAATGGAAGCCACACAGTGAAATTGTGCTTGCTCTACACAAACTCCTTCTTGTTTTCATAGGCTGAATGAAGGGTAAATAAATCCCTGTTTTCCCTGGAGCTCTCACAGATATTTGTTAACCTCTTTTATCATTATAGTAAAGGCTCACTATGGTAGCAAGCTCTGACTGCTAAATTTCTGAACTCTTCATTAAAAGGTTCTGATTTTCAATCAGTTCCAAGTAATCCCAGTGAAATGGACAGCAGATATGTCCAACACGATCTAGTTATCTGCATAAAGAGCGTGGTGAAATGACTGCAGGCTATGTATGCATCAAGAGAGCCAGCTCTGAAATCAGAAACGCTGTAATTATGTATTTAATTACTTCACCTAAGGGACAGAGTCATGCAGTCTGGTTGTACTGTTGTGATCTAAACTAATATCTCCACACCAAGGGGTATTTAGGTTGGCACTGCCTTGCAGATTTTGTTCAATGAACATACATTTATAAGTTACAAGCAGATTTAGAGTCATATCTTCTCTCAGTTTATCTGTAAGATTTAATTGGACTTAGAAGCAGCGTGACATATTCATACCTTTCTTGTGTTTCATTGTTCTCCAATACTCTTTTTTTCCAGCTCCTTACTTCTTGCTTATATTTATTCCACATATGCACTCTTATCAATATTTCTTCCCCTCCTTTATTTCTCTTTTACTAGCTCTAATCTCTTGTTTAAACCAGTTCTCTTTAGTACTGGCATAACGTGATGCAAAGGATGAGCAATTGGTTGCTCCCTCATTCCATATCCTAATTTGTGCTCAATTTACTTTAAAAAAGTAATTAATTTGTTATAGTTCATCCCAACTTTCTCTCATTAGGTTATTATCTTCTATTTCTATAAGCAGGTTAGATTCTTGATTGCTGTTATATAAAAAAACTTAATACTCTAGAAGAAATAATTTACGGTCTTTGAGAATATTTATTTTCTTTCTTGTTTTTTGAAGGAAAAATTAGGAATGCTGGTGGTTTCAAAGGGAAGGAGAAACAAAAATTCATGGCTGTTTTCTGAGATATTGACTGGTTTAGTGGGTCATAGAGATGACAGTGAGTCAAGCTTCAATTATCATCAGAACTCCAAGAAAGTTTTTACAAACATTTATTTGATGTCTAAACTGATAATAATGTGTCCTTTAAAAAAAATGGGGAATGCCTCCATGATGTAGCTCAAAACTATTTTCTCATTAATCTTTGTTAACTGCCTTTACTATCACATTCAGCAGCACATCCCTGTGCAGCAGCCCTGTGGGTTTCCATACATCAGGTGCCCTTATCACCTCCCAAAACTGAGGCCATGAATCAGCTCAGTGGAGGGGTGATAACGGGGGGGAGCAGGGAGGCTTTGAATGATTGCACTGATAAATCAGGAAATGCCTCCATGTGGGAATAGGGGCTGTGCTGTATTTTCCACCCCAAGTCCAGCGGACCTGGATGACATCCCAATCAGGCAGATGCACCTGGAGACATTGCACTAATTGAATTCCTGCAGAACTTGGTTTTTCTCTTCTTTTGTGATGAGGAATAGAAGCTGCAAGGAAAAATAAGAGGCTGGCAATGACCCTGAAGGTGTGAGGGGGCTGCATACACAGGAGATCCTTTTTCCTACAGGTGCAACACAGAAAGATTTTCAGAGATGTGTCATATAGGTCAAAGGAAGAAACCTTTCTTCAGTTAAATGAAATTTGAGACTACACAACACAAGTGAACCAGGAGCCAGTTCATCAGCCTCATGTGTATCCCTTCAGGAGATCTGACAACATTCATTAAATCCTGAAATTAAATAATGGTGCTGAATCTGCAATTATATTGAAACCAGTAAATTCAATTAAGGGTAAGTAGTATACTTTATTTGAATGGCTCACTTGGTGGCTTTTTGGTACATGTAAGTAAGAAGATGAAGAAAAAAAGCCCTTTTTTTTTCAGATTATGCTGTGTCAAATGAAGACCACACTGAGAACCTTGCACTGAATCACATAGAACAGCAGAGTTCATAAAGAAGGAACAAGCACTCAGAACAGAAGCAGATTTTTTTTGCTCCAGAGTCATAGCTTTTTTTCATTTCTCATGTCATTACTCATATACTTTATATTAATCCTTCCCAAAATACTTAGTGTCACTCTCATTATACTAGACAATGTATAAATACACAGTTCTCCAAAGAGCCGTGGCAAACTTACAAATAGTAAGTAGCTGCACATTACAGCAGAAAGAGTGAGGAAATTGAATGCTAGAAACCTTGGTTACCTTCGCCATTCTTTCAAAAGACAAATTATATAAACCTGGAGAAAACTGGAGTAATCCTGTGACCTCAGTCTCTGGCAAGCTACACCCTTCCAAGCCAACAACTCACCCCAAATATCTAATGGATTTCTTAGATTTGTGCAGATTTGCAATACTGGATTTCAGCACATCCCCCCTGCCTGGTCAGGCTCCATCTACACTCACACATAAATTCATTCCCTCCCTGGTTTCTCCTGGTGGGTTGTTTTGAGGGTGATGGTTTTACTTCACATCTGTTTGAGCAGACAACTGCCAGAGGAAGTTTTTCCTACTTTTTTCTGTCAAGGCATGGCCAAGCCTTGGATGTTCTCGAGAAACCCGAGGGCGGATCTGTCGCTTCTCTTTGCCGGCGGAAGAGCGCGGCCAGCGAGCTGGTGCACAAACACATGGCACCAGCCACAGCTGCTGCTGCTGCTTCCTTCCATTGTGCAGGAAAAGTTTCCCTGGCTTCTTTCCAGGGGGGCTGTGGGCTTTGATCCGGGCGGGGTGGGCGGTGTGTCCCTGAGGCTCCGGCTGAGATAACCAAGGCGTGAAGTCTGCGGTGTTTTCTCAGTCACGCTCAGCAGCCCTGAGCAGGTCTGAAAGCCGCCTGTTCGGCAGCTAGCACTAATCACCTCTCCTCTCTGCCTTCTGCAGCCAGACCTATCTCAAGTTTCCTAGCTGAGGTGCTCGCTTTGAGGTTACAGAGCTGGCTTCGGGAGGCAGATACTTTCAAAAAAAGCTTTTACGTTCTTAGCATCTGCTTAGCCACTTGCAGTTGCCATTTCACTGCGGGCCTCGAGGGTGGATCGGCAGGAAAAGAAAAATGGCTTTCAGGATGGATTAGTTTTTGGAAGAGTATTGTGTGCCAAAGGCAGTGCAGAAAGAAGTAAACATTCAAGCAGACAAGGATGACATCATTTATTCAGTGGAACTGACAGGGGCAATGTGAGAAGCTGTAAAAGCAGATAAGAGGGCTGAGGTTTGAGGGCAAGGCATTAAAACTGGAGAAGGGAGAGCTAAGCAGCAGAGCTTGTTTTTCTGTGCTGTTCTGTGCCTATGTAGGCTACACGCCTCCCACTCAAAAGTTCATATCCACCCATTCACTGTGGAATATCCTCTGAACCACACTGTTCACAGGGCTTTTACTGGGTCATCTTGACACTGGGCTTTCAGAGCAGGGGAACAGAAAGAAATGTTCAGTTATAAGCTTAGGAGAAAAACTGCATTGTGGTTTTGGAACACTGAGGCACCGCTTTTTCAATTAAAATTAGAGGTGAAAAGGAGCGTGGTCAAGTGGGTTCAATAAAGACACCTGGGTTTGGTTTTGAAGGCAGAAGTGGTATTTTCAGAGTATTGCGTGTCTGGAGCAAAAGAAGAGTAACAAAGGCTTGCCCACAGAAATAGGCTGTGATGTCCTAGGGAATAAGAACAGTTATTTTGCAACCAGCTGTAATAAGCTTCAAGTGCTAGCAAGATCAATAGGAGAAACTGGAAAGAGACCAGGTGTAAGATGAGGCCCAAATATGAAAAAATGAGAGCAGGGCTAATTCTGAAGGTCATGGATAATTGCTGTCATGAGTCAACTGATGTCTGAGCCAGACTTGATATGTTTCATGAAAATCAGCTCGCTTCAATCCCTTTTGTTCCAAGTAAGGACACAGTACAAAATAGTCACTTTCATAGCACACACACCTGTCCTCTATCCACTTTCTGCCTGTGAGGAGTTTGTTGGTTGCACTGAGAAGGTTGGAAAATGAGTTAACAGAAGGACCCCTTGGACATCTTAGAGGCTTGAAGCAAACCTAATAAAGACAACTCCTGACATTCCTGACACCATCCTGAGAAGAGGGAACATCAGGAAATTAGGATTTCTTTGTGGAGGTTTTATCAGATTTTTCATTGGGAAAGGGTTTTTCTAGGTGATTGATTGGCCAAACTCAAAATAGTTTATAAACACAGTGTATGAAATGTCCCTGCCATTACAGACATTGACCTTGCATAAATATCTTCACTCGCAGTCTGTGAGGTTCCTTTCTGGGTGTGAGGAGGTTTTTTTTTAATTTTGTTTCAGTTGTTTGTTTGTTTGGTTATTCGGGGGTTTTTTTGCATTTTTTGGTTTTGGTTTGATTTTGTGTGTGTGTGTTTTTTGCTGTTGTGGGGGTTTTGTTTGTTTGGTTGGTTTGGTTTTGGTTGTTTTTTGGGGTTTTTATTGGGTTTTTTTGGTTTTGGTTTTTTGGGGCTTTTTTGGGGGGTTTTTTGGTGGGGTTTTTTTCCCTTGAGCTAGTATGAGAAAGGAGAGAGGATGAAACTTTGTAGGAATCAAATACATGGTTTCATGAAAAGGTCTCTCCTCCCGTTCTGTACTTGAAAGCAGCAGATTTTCCTCACAGTGGGAACTGGATTTAAAAATTAGAATTATCTTTGGAAAACAAGCCTTCTTACCCATGATATCCATGAGAGCAAAAGCTGTTGCCTCCAGGTAAAAAGTCACAGACGTACACACCTGCACTCACACATGCCCAGTGCACAAGACAGAAAACAGACATTGTATGAAAAGAAGAAAGAATTTACCTTCCCAAAAGCTTACTGGAACATTGCACTTGAAGTCCTTTTTTATCCAGAAATGCCAGTGGCTGGAATGGACTGACTTAGGACATTTTGAGCATCTGTATACCATAATTCACATTCTAGCAATTTTTGAGTGTTCTTATTATGTACTGAGTTCTGTCAACGTTTATATATATGCTTCTAGAGGATGATTTCACAGACTTGTGTGATCTAGATGGGAAAAGAAACAGTTCAGATTCAAGGCAAACCAGGTAATTATATGGGCCAACCCCAAGGGTTTCAAGAATATCTTGTGGATGGAGAAGACCATAAGCCTGTCAGTGAGAACAAATTAGTTGTGTCCAGGCTCTCACATGAGAGGGTTACACTTGCAACCACTGCATTTCTCTTCCAATTTCAAGATTTTCATCAATGTCAGTGAGTGAAACATTTCCAGGTTGGGGGACAATTTCTTACAGAGCATTTCAGGAAGAAGCTCATTACTCAGAGGCTGGTGAGGCCCTGCCCAGAGAACCTGGGGCTGCCCCATCCCTGGAAGTGTCCAAGGACAGGTTGGACAGAGCTTGGAGCAACCTGGGATAATGAAAGGTGTCCCTGTGCATGACAGGAGGTGGAACAAGATGATATTTAGACCCAAACCATTTTATGATTCACTATTGATATGTAATGTCATGGAGAAATGCAGGGTAAGGGTGCAGTCATTAAAAATTAGTCCTGGATAGTCCCTCTGCAGGGACTGCTCGTTCACTGACTGTTTTTACACAACCATGCAGGGAAGAGAAAGAACTTTTTTTCTTTTTTATTTTTTTTACAAGTTTTTATAATTTAATTTCAGTTCTTTTATTTTATGTTAATGCAAGATCCACCAAAATAGAAATGTGAGGGGTTAGGATATGACTATACCTCTTACTCAGTAGTATTTGCTGTTATAATTGCTGGCTTACCTTGACCACCTGTGATGGCTGGTTCAGGATCTCTTTCACCACTGCACTAAATATTTTTAGATGTGATTTAAAGAAATTGCAACAGCTTCTGTGTTTGTTTAGATTTTATGGCCCAATTATTGTTTCCCATTCTCAGACATGAGGATAATTATTTTACAATTAATATAACATAGAAAAAAAACCACATACCATCTCTAAAAATGACTATTAAAGCATTTATAATGGGAAATGTGCACATACTGAGTTGTACATCACATACCCTGATTATTTAGCTATATTGACCATATGCTACTTTATTTGCCTTTTATTTGTTAGATGCATTGAGCAAAGAAGAGAAAAGGTGCTCGAGGTATCAATTCAACATTGTTTTGTTCCTGTAGAAAAGGCCAGGGAAAAGAATCTGGCAACTTGCCTTGACATCAACCATCTGTAAATTCATCATTCTTTGGATCCCTAGGTAATTTAGTTTCAGCCAAAATGAGCATTCTCAATGTTGACAAATGGTCTTGCTACGTTTCCCCAACAAAAGTAGTTTTGTTGGAGATTTGACCTTATGGAACTCTTGTTTCCCTTGAAAAAAACTGGAAAAAACCTTTATGATTAATTGCCACTACTGCCACTTTTTCAGCTATTAGTTCAATTAAGAATTTGGCAATGGGTTGTTTCACTAGGCTATTATACTTTAGTCACATTCATGGACTCTAGAGAGTTTGAATATGCATTTTTATAAGAAACCCTTTTCTTTGTGAGGTCTGTGTATTTTCTGACACCATTCTTGACTCTCCTGTTAATGTATGCATTATTTTTCTTCCATAACCCCATCACATCCCTAAAATACAGTAGGGTGACAAGAAACATGCATAAAGTCCTGGATCATATTCAGCTTCTAACATGTAGGATATCCATCTTTGATCTAATGACTCACTGAAATTGTCAGTTTCCTCTCTCTTGTAGAATGCCTGATTTTCCATTTCCATTATAGTTACAGAGTTGAGAGTAAAAAAAAAAAAGAAGCATCACAGAAAGACAGCCTAGGCCATTCCCATGCCTCAAACAGAACTGAATCTATTATGTCATCCATGCAGATGTTTTCCTAACATCTTATTGAAGACTTTCACAACATCCCTAGGTAATATAATACAATAATAAATCCCCCACTGCTATTAGACTATGAAAAATCCTGCTGCAATTTCAGCCCATTATTACTCATCCCACACCTAGGAAAAAAGGACAAAAGCTTTGCTTTACTTCTTCCTCCTAACACAGTATTTTTTATGTGCTTGAAAATTGTTATGATGTCTACTCCTGGTCTCTTTATAAATTAAATAACTTTGGTTGTTTCAATTTTTCCCAGATGTTCCAGTCTCCAAACCCCAGATCATTTTTGTTACCCTATCCTGAATTTTTTCCAGCCTCCACTTGGTTCCAAACTTCCTCCATTTGTAAGGATCAAAACTGAGCAAAGTTCTCCATTTGTTGAAGTTTCAACAGTGCTCATGAAACAACCTCATTTCTTCTATTTATGCATCCCAGTAAGGTAGTACCTTTTTTTTTTTTTTTAATCACCACTAATGGTGTTGATTGTTGATTTGTTCAGCTTGGTATTTGCTGTGACAGATATTTTCTGCAGGGAAATGGACCAGTCATTCTCCATTATGAAATTTTGTGGATTACTTTTTTGAGGTTTTCTTTTGGGGGGGTTGGGGTTTTTTTTGTTCAGGTGTTCCCTAATCTTTTGCCTGAAATGTGTCCTTTCTCCTCAGTTACACCAGTTTTTACGAGATCAGCTTGAATTCTAAACCTCAGGGGGGGACTGCATCCTTGATTTCTCTTCACCTTCACATAGTTCTCATCTTAGCAGACAGATCTACTCTTTTATACTTGAATTTATTACTCAAACAATTATACTGAACTGCAGGACTTCATTGGCAATAAAATTCTGGTAAGTTTTTAGTTACTCGCATCACAGAAGTTTCACTTGGACTTTGAATCCTTAGTTGCCTTTTTAAAAGTGTCTTGTTGGTGCCAAAGGTACAATCACACCTCATGCCTGTCACATCCCAGTGTGCCCAGGTGGTTTTTGGTAGACACAGCTGAGGTCTCACCAACAGCATCAGCCTCTGGAAGATAAAAAACTTCAATCCATTTCGCTCAAGAATTAACAGCTTTGACACAATTATAGACTGATATGGCTGTTTCAAAGATGTCTCAAATTATTTTTACTGGAACATGTTCCTGCTCTCCTCGTGAAATGTATAGCAAAGCTGGCATTCATTTTATGGTTTAGCACATTCTCTAAATAGTTCCGAGAAAACCTTGTCTTCTAAGAAATCTTTTATGTTCTTGGCCACAATCAGTTCTGTTGTACATGTTCTCCAGGAGATTTTGTTTATGTGCTTCCTTCTCCAAGAGGTATCTCTTGTTCTATCCATCAATGTGTCTTGTGTACTTTCCTTAATCACACTGCTTGGCTGGCCTCATCTTATTATTCGGTGTCTGCTATTTATACTCAAAAATAGTAATTCAGGATTTGATGTTATGTTTAATCAGTTTCATATGACTTCTGATTTCTTATCTGTAGCCCAAAGATATTAATTCATAGATGTGTAAAAGAAGCTATTTTCAGATAAATGGTCCTAATTATTTATGTGTTTTCCAGGTTCATTGATAGCTATTGAAAAACTAATGTCAATTCTGTGTCTGGCTCAAAAAGTACCTAAGCAAGCTGAATGGGGTTTTTTTCCTACATTTTTCCTTAGGCATCTGCTGGTAAGACATGTTGCAGGATAATTAGTGGCTCATTCAATATCCAAATAGACCATATGGATTTGTAAACTGCTTTTCTCAGACTGTGCATTTCTTAATATGGCACCTGTGTAGTTTCCAAAATAAACTGATTTTTCAACTTGAAATATCAGTAGAGGATAAGTAATAAAGAACATGCAAAGGGTTCTGATTTAAAAATTAATTTTCAGTGTAAAAATGTTACTTACTAAGCAACTCTGATTAGGTACTTGCTCATTTGGACTGGAGAAACAGGAGTGGCCATGTCTTAATGTCACGTCCTTTGTTTTTGAGATGCAATTAGCATAGCTATCAGACCTCATTCAAGTGTAGTATTCTAGGCAGAGATGTGGTGTAGATTCATTTCTATGCACAATAAAACCAGCTATCTGATGGAAGAAAAGCTAAGCAACATTTTACTTCAGAAAGAATAGTGCAAGGTACTTTAATAATTTCCAAATTCTTCACCCTCCTGCTTGCAAAGGAATTGCTGGTAATTTCAGATACTTTTCTTGATTATGATTTTCATTTTGTTCTGTGCTTTTGTGTTTGTTTTAGTTTTGCTCTTGCTTTTGTTTGGTTTTTTTTTAAGATATTTGCACAATGATTTCCCTCTAGATATTTTTTAAAACTGCTCTTAGCTGTTCTCTTCCTAATGATGATTGTGTCTGACTCTCACATTAGATGCCCAATGTGGAACAGCAGTCATTGACAGTAGATGATGGTGTAAAGCTTCTATTTTATGTGCTGCCATACTCAGATATACTTTTGTGCTCACCTCTGCCACTAAAATATTCATTTTAATGGTAAATGAAGCATATTTCTAAAACACTGCACACTAGCAGCATAGTTAATGTTGCAAATCCATTTTCGTCGTACACCTGGAAGAAATCAGTGCTATTAACTTCCTATTTTCCTCAAGCATTAAATTTACGCAAGACTAAATTAACATGAAATTCCTCTTCAAAAGACTCTGTAACAAATGAATGGGAAAGTGCAGTTAAAAATTTGACTCTTACAGCATTTTCACTACTTAAAAAGGTCAGTTTCTACCCACAGCATGTATAGGTAATTAACCACTGGAATACCAGGACAGAGGAGATCTTTGCTATGCTTTTGGGTATTTTTTTAAGATTTTGATAGCAGAGCTTGGTTTGGAAATATTGAGTAATTCCACATTCTGTGGTAAGCAAGAAAATGAGCCCCACCATTCTGCTTGGACTTGAAATTTATAATTTTGAAACATGAAAAGGTAAGTAATTATTGTCTGGTGAATTTTTTCGGTTTTGTTCTAAGGAATTTATTATTCAGAATAAGGATCCTGAAGTGTCACAAACAAGCCCATACATTTCTATATAGGCATTTCCTCTCTGCACCATGAACCTGATAGACATATCTACCTTTCTCAGTCACTGGAATGTCTCCATGCCAACTGCTACAAAACCTTCCAGCATTAAAAAAAAAAATAATATAATCAGAGTTCTACTTTTACTTTAAACAAACTTATAGGCTGGAGACAAGCAGACTACTCATCAGAATTCAAGGAGCTACCACTCTATGTACCAGACATGAATCTCCTCAGATATCAGATTTACAAGTACTGCAAACTATAAAGTTCAAAGGGGTCAGGCATCACAAAATCATAACTGAGTTCACCAGTATTTTCAGGGCTGCATGTTATTTGGGCCATGTATTATAATATCCAATTGTAAGAGCCATTCTCTGAGCAACCTGGTCTAGTGGAAGGTGTTACTGCCCATGGCAAGGTGTTGGAATGGGATCACCTTTGAGGTCACTTCCACCCCAAATTATTCTATGATCCTATGATTCGTCTCTATTAGATGTGGATTTAACACATTATGACTGATTTTTCAGTCTTCTCCATAATTTAATTAAAGGGAGGTCTTAATTATATGGAAATGTTAAAATCCAGTTCCTCGTGTCCAAAGGGCATAGTGCTGTCCTTAGCCAAGGCTGCCCACTGCTCTGAAAACCTCCACTAAATATCCCAATTAGAAAGCCAAGCAGCTGCTCAATTTAGGACAAGATCTAAGGAAAAATTAATAGATCTCAATCAGAAAACTGAAACAAAAGGTTTCACAAAAACACAGGATTTATTCAAGCTGTGGGAAATACCTTTCTTTTACAAAAATGATATTGGATAGGAAACAAAACTTTATCTTAATTTTGTTGTTATTAAAACAACACTGTGATACTGTGACACCACTGTGGCAGCTGCTTTCTTGGGTTCATACAACTTCACAGTGGTTCTGGTGGGAATTCAAGATAAATAAGAGCTTCCAGTCAGCAAAAATCGGACGCAGGGACAGCTAAGGCATGGAAATGCAGCATCCATGTAAGCAGCTGGAGGTGAGAACACACTGGAGTTTAAACCAGCAAGTGCATTGTGAATACAGCTCAGGAAGTCCACTTAGAAGCAGCCACTAATAAAACAACCAGGGAAAATAAAACACGGGGATTTGATGTGAACCATGTGCCAGCCCTGGCCCGCGCCGCCGCTCCCCAGCACCGGAGCCAAGGCCACGGCTGCCGAGCTGCATGTGGCCCTTCAGTGCTCAGCATGGGGCTCTGCTCAGGCCTGAGCAGCCAGTGTTTCACAGCCACTGCCTGCAGGAAAACCTGGCAGTGCCGAGGAGAGATTCAAAGAGACAGCCTGAGACAGCAGAGGGGTGCGGGAGGGCGGCGGTGGCTGATGCTGACAGGGCCGGGTGGAGCGTGGCTGGTAGCAGAATGATAATTCTCTATCTCCAGGACGACAGGAGCTGCCATCCAGCCCAGTTCTTGCAGCTGCTAGGACCTAATAAACCAGTGATAAGCCATGTTGGAGAAAGAAATGCATCAGCTTCATGTTTCAACCCCAAATATAAGCAGTTTTCACACCAGTGGAAGTAACACCAGTGTGAAACGAGCCCTCAGGGTACGGTGAAATCATGAGGGTCTGGAAGGATCCTTGTAAACCTCCCTGAAGGATCCCTGTAAACCTACCCATCAGAACTAGGGGTGAGAAATGTAGCCAGCTTGTTATTCCTGACTTGGAAAAACAGCTAACCTTGCACTTAAACTATTTTGTGCTTTAACTTGTGCTCAGCTGCTCACCTACACTGTGGGGTGTGTGTATCCACACAGGTGATCTGAGGAATGGAGCAATTCCCCAGTGAGGAAAGGCTGAAAGAATTTGGATCATTCAGTCTGAAGAAGAGATGGCTTCAGGGTAATTTTATTGCTACTTTCCTACATGTAAAGGGGTTAAAGGAGAGGGACGTTGGAGTGACAGGAAGAGGGGAATGGATTCACACTGACAAAGAGCAGTGTGAGGTGGGATACTGGGAAGGAATTCTTCTTTGGGAGGCCTGGCACAGGCTGTCCAGAGAAGCTGTGGCTGCCCCATCCCTGGAAGTTTTCAAGGCCAGGTTGAATGGGGCTTGGAGCACCCTTGGAGAGAGGGAGGTGTCCCTGCCTATGGCAGGAGGTGGAACGAGATGAGCTTTACGATCCCTTCCAATCCAAACTATCCTGTGATTCTGTGATCCAGAATAGCTCTGGGATTCCCCTGGCTGCCTCACTTGGAAAGGGTTCTCCTCCCCGTCGCTCCTGGGCGAGCTGCACAGCTGGAGATGAGACATATTTGCAGGTTTGTGAAGGAAGGCTGGTTCAATTTCTTCCCTCTGTCCTGGGGACATAGCCCTCAGCTCCCCAGAGCTACCACTCAGGTACTTCACACAGCACTAAATTCACACTTTAAAAGGAGAAATTGAATGATAAGGCAGGGCTTAGTACTTTAGCATGTAATAAGGACCTGGGATTTTTTACAGTAATTACTTTAATCACATCTGTTGGTCTCACTCTTTCCCCAATATTTCTGCCTCCATGGGTGTTCCCCCTCCATCTCTGGATGTCCCTGTGAGGGTCTACAGCCCTCTGTGGTCACAGGAGCCAGATGCTCCCAGTGCTGGAGGCAATGAGATGCCACTTATGGCACGAACATCCAGCAGTGCTGATCAGCTATGTGCTCCCAAGGGTGATTTTCTGTAATATTTCTGTTTCTTCGATGTGCCAAATAGTCTTGAAAGCATATAATCACTGGCATGGTAGTGAGCTCTCAGAATGGAAGAGGGATTTATAAGGCAGAGTAGAGTGGGATGGAGAAAAACATCCTGGGTGATCACTGAAGGACACTGTCCAGTGCCAGCCACCAAGGGGTTGAATTTTTAGGAAGAGGCTGAAAGGTTTAGCCTACACCACCCAAATCAGCATCAACCTGGAGCATCAATACAGGCAGTCACCTCAGCTACCTTATCAGAGAGACCATTTGACACAAGATATTTTCTGTTACCTGCATGACCTTTAAGATGCCTTGTTGGCATTCCTGCCTTACCACTTTCACCTCTTGGTTTCACAAAGGATTCTTGAGGGAAAAATCTGGTTTTCTCTCCTTTCCCACACTGTACATTTGAGAAGTTTAATCATTAACATGAGATGTCTCTGAACATAAGGAAGTTGGTCCACAACCAAAGATGAACACGTCTGAAGGTTTCACCAATGTCTCTTTCTTTCATGGCTACATTCAATTAAAATAGAAATCCAAATTATTTGCCTCCTATCCCATTGAGAGCCTGCAACTATACAGAGGCACAGTGAGCAAATTGCATGATTATTGCTTTTCCCAGAGAAATTGTTCTCTGTTAAGATGTGATATTAAAGGCAGGGCCTGCTGTGCAGAAAACAGGCTAAAGCAAGCCAAGCTTTTGGATGTTCCATTGTGGTTTGTACTATTTTCCTGCAATATTGTCATTCTAGCTATGATTGCTAGCTGGCAGGAAAGAAACACCACCTACAAATATTTTGGGGGTAAAAGTTAAGAGTTTTATTAGGTGCAACAAGAAAAAGTAGAATTTTTTAAATTAAAAAATCCCTTTGATCACTAAAATAGTTTATTATAGATTTAATTTTTGCAGTGATTTTGTTGTTCACGGAAAGTGCCAAACTGGCACCACATCCATTTCATCCTGCGCTCTCTGAGGTATATTGGCATGCAGTGCATGTGGAGATGGGGAGGGATTTGCTGGGCAGGGCAGGAGGCTGGCAGAGGCAGCATCCTCTGGGGCTGGGGTCACAGAAAGCTGCACGCTGTCACACTGGCCCGTCCTTGCCCCGTGACAGGGCTGGCTGAGCCGTGCTGAGAGGGGAGCATGGAATGGTGATCAAAATGAGAGAGCCTCATGCATAACTCGTGAGCTGAAACGACCTTTTGTACCAGACGAGATCACCTATTGAATTTCTCCTCAATGGACCACTGCTTGCTTGGGCCTCACAAGATCCATCTCACTCCACAGTGCCTGAATGGAGCCACACCATCCTCTCACATTATCCTGAAAAAATGCCCAGATCTTTCTTTTACAGGCAAGTAGGCAATTTGGGCTACACACCCCAATCAACGCCTCCTTCTTCTTCCTCTGAGGATGCCAGCAGAGCACCTAATTACCACTTCCTCTTCCAGGATGGGCTCACTGTCAGCTGAGGATGAGGATGAGGACTCTATTCACTCCCCAATATATAATGCTGAAGGACAAACCAGGCTGACCTTAGTCAGTACTGACTTACAGAAATTCTCTAACAGGTCTGGAACCAAAGGGACTGGGGAATGGCAAGTGGGGGGAACATCCCACCACTCCTTGGAGATCATGGGTACCATTAATTTCCCCAGATCCTTCTCCAAAAATAAAGCTTTTTGTGGCTTGAAAAGGGAAGAATGAGAAAGAAAAGCAGTATAAAATGTGGGCTGGAAAGTAATTCCATTATGGTATTCCAATGATTAAGTGAAAAGCCCAAATTTGATTTCTAAAAAAACCATCCCCTAAATTCTTGAAGACTTCAGTTATACCCAGCTTTCAATTTCATATGAAAATAAACTTATTTTTATCCCTAATCTTTTTTTTCCCTCAAAACAACAACAACAAAGACCAACCCTCCAAAAATCCCCAACAAACAAACAAACAAACAAACCATACAAAAAAACCCCGACAAAAAAAAGCAAAGGGAAGAAAAAAAATAAAATATTCATCTATCCTAGATTTTTTTCTTCAGACCTTTGAGCCTGGGGTCAAAGTCAACTGAAACCAAGGCCCAAATGATCTCATTAGAGACATCCTACAGGGAACAGAGAGCAAGGAGATGAAATCCCACATACACAAAAAGAGCACCACCAAGCTGATACACCAGAAGGAGGCACTTCAGAAAGGAAGAAAAGGAAGCAACAACAGCATCTTCAACCTGCCCTCCTTGAGGAAGCTGAACCTGGGAATGAGCAGTGTCCCTCATGTGAGCCAGTCTTTCCATGATGCAATCAGGTGAGGGCAGCTGGGTGTAGAGGAAAACGGCTCAGCTGTTAGTTAGCTGGTTCTATTTTATTTTATTTTCCCCAGGCAAAGCACTAGATCACACATTTATCAACTGTTCCCTGCTTGCAACAAACTGCCATTTATTTTTCCCTTTGTGCTCTGTTTGGGGTAAGAAAAGACTTGAAATCTGCAAGTCTACATGCACTTCCTTGTTGCTGTTGTTTTATTTTCTTTAATATGTGTACTTTAAGAGGTGCCAAGTCTAAAGGGCCACGTCTCCTGCTGGCGAAAGCTCCTAGAGGTTAATGTAGGTAGGTAAATATAGTGTAATGTAAAGTGTTACCTCTGGTTTTACACTTGCAGGGGATTTGTCCCACTCCACCTGAACAGTGTATGAAGTGTAATTCTGGTTTGCAGGATCAAGCAGGAAGCTGCTACAAAAGTTTCAGCAACCTTCAGAGGTTCATGGGGAAGTGGCAGGTGAGGGAAGCAAGGAGTTTTGCTCTATGCTGATGAAAACTGCTCCACTGCAGCTCTGGAGCTTGAGGTCCTGAATTTACCTAAATTATCCTTAGAGCAGCAGGAATAGCTTGCAGTGAGCTCCCTGCCCTGGACATCAGGAGAGCAGACTTTGGCCTCTTCAAGGACCTACTGGATAGCATCCCTAACCCTGGAGGGCAGAGAAGCCCAAGAATGTGGTTGAATTTAAAGAATACCCTCCTCCAAGCTCAGTAGCAACGCATCCCAAAAATGGGGAAATTGCATAAAAATGCCTTGGAGACCTCTAAGGATATGGAGCTGCTGCGCAGACTCAGAGAGAAAAAAGGAAGTAGAAGCAAGGAAAAGTGTCCAGGGAAGATGTCTTAGGTTGCAAGATGTGGTTGGGGTGTGTATTGTGTCACCATCTGTTAGAGCTGGGGCAGTTCTCTGCTATTCACTGGAGAGTTTGTTCTTTATCTCTTCCCCAGCCAATCCTCCCTCCACGAGATCTCTGCTGTTCATGGCCACTGAGTGTCCCTGCAGGGCTGATCAAATTCCATCATCCCACTGGGAGATGCTCCGCCCAGGGGAGGAGCCAAGCATTCCTACCTGGATACAATCTGAGCCTGGAACAGCACAGCAGCCTTTGCCCACTGCATTCCCAGAGGAGCAGCTTTCTCCTGCCCTGCATTCCCAGAGGGAGAGCAGGCCCATCTCCAGCAGCCCTGGAGCTCCAGAAGAAAGCTCCCCCCTTGTCCAGGATCCCTGCTCCAGCAGAACCACAGCTGGCACTGCAGGAGGGCTGAGCACCATGGGATTGGACTGTGCCACCACCCTGACCCACACGGGGTCAGCTCCTTCTCTGACTCTGTCAGAACTGTTATTCCCACTCTCATGTCTTTGCCTGACAGCCCTCATTAATTTCAAAATTATGTCAGTTTGGACAGAGGGATTTTACATTTTCCATTACAAGAGAGGCTCCTGCCTTCCTTAGCAGATACCTGGCTTTTCAAATCAAAGCAGTGCAGTTGTGTGGGAAGTCAGGGACAAGCTTAGGGAAGCAACAGTCCACTTAGAACTGAGTCTGGCCAGGGATGTTAAGGAAAACAGGAGGGGCTTCTAGGGATAGGTTGCAAGCAAGAGGAAAATCAGGGATAATGTGGGGTCTCTCAGAAAGGAAACAGGAGACCTGGGTGCCTTGGACAAAGAGAAGGGCAAATTTTCCAATGACTTCTGTGCCTCAGTCTTCAGTGGCAAGAGCTCCAGCCTGAAAAAGCAAATGAAGGGACTAGGAGAATGAAGAACCTAAACCCACTGTCAGAAAGGATCAGGTTTGAGACCATCTCAGGATCCTGAAGGTGCACAAGTCCGTGGGACCTGATGAGATTCATCTGTGTGTCCTGAGAGAGCAGGCAGAGGAAGTTGCTAAAACACAATTCATCATTTTTGAAAAATTGTAACAGTCCAGTGAATTTCCTGATGACTGGAAAAGGGGAAATATAGCATCCATTTTTAACCAGGAGAAAGCAGAAGACCCCAGGAACTATGTACTAGTCAATCTCACCTCTGTGCCAGGCAGATCATAGAGCAGATATTATTGGAAATCGTACACATAGAAAACAAAGAGTCAACAGTCAACAAAGGCAAAATCATGCCTGACAAATTTGGTGACCTTCTATGACAGGGTTACACACTTGGTGCACCAGTCTTTATGCTGTTTCACTGTTTGGTGAGAGCAGTGGTGACAGCCTAAAAATCAAAATTTTTGTTTCTACCAATCCCTTTTTCAAAAGTGAAGCACCTATAACTGGTGGTGTACTATGGTGGTTTACTTTGATAAAATCCACCTGTAACTGGTGGATTTTAGCATAGATGGAATCTGAATTTGCAGTCTTAGAAAATAACAAAGAAGAAACTGTGAATAATAAAATCCATTGAAGAAAGTCTGGTTTTAGGGCAGAGGAGTTTGTTTTTTGCTGATCACCCCACATGTTTTTCTGTGAGATTCCCCAAATGACTGGTCTGTAAAAATTCTCCAAAACGATACAAGGTGATGCATTTCGTTAACCTCAGAAAATGTGCCAAACTCACACAAAATGTATCCACTCACACTCTGTGAAAAAAAAATCCTGTAAGACAAAGCTAAAGAAGGAGAAGTCCTCACTGGCAATAGTTCAGTAGAAACAAATTGCCTGCAACGTGAGGAAGAGGAACACAGGAAGCTTGTTGTACTTCCCTGAGAAAGGAATGAGACAAAGGATGGAGGGGAACAACGGTGTTTCAGTCATGCACTTTTTAAACAACAGAACTTATGGGAATTAAGCCAAAGGAATGCACTAACAGTGACCACATTGTTTCATTAACTCAAAAATACGTATTACCTTTTATATCCTTGAACACACTGGTGGGTAAAATCTGTACATGCTTTACATGTATGACTCAAGACACTCAAACTCCACCTGAACATGAAATGACGTCAGCTGAAAGTTTACCTTTTTCCCACACTCAACCAGGTCAATAAGGCTGACGAGGGAAAGAAGCTCAGAAGAGACTCCACCTTTGTATCCTGGGATGGCTGCTGGGCTGTCCCCGTCTCCTCTCCCATAAAGAGGCCAACTGGGTAAGTTTTATTCCCTGGTAATATCTCTGCTTATGTATTCTGATATCAGTGTATGTATCAATGGCAGTTTCTGAACTTCACTCTGTTGCAGCAATCAATAAATCTCACTATTTGTGAATCTGTCACTCCAAATGTGACCAGACTTACAGTGTTGAAACAGCACCATTTGTGAATTTGGGATCATGAAAGTTATAACATCTCCAGACTTCTAGTGCTGAATTGGTTGCTCTAAAATATTATCTGTGAATCTGTATGATGAGGGTCTCCCAGGGATTTGGACAGAGAGATAACACAGAGAATGGGAAGATCTAACTTCTCCCAGAGCTGTTAGTAACGCCATTGACTTACCAGTGCAACATGTCTTCTTTGGGGTGACAATTGCTTTGCATCTGCTATATTTGTAGCTCTATAATACAGCGTTTTAAGGCTGAAAACATTCAGGGCCAGCTCGTATCTTCAGCCCTGCTATACAAAGCTGTAGCAGCCAAGATGCTGTATGGTGGCATATAGGTACCGCGCACAGCGACAGCCTGGCAAAAGCATGGGGAGAAGCTTGCGTGACAGCTGGCTCTATCTAGTCACATTTGACTCATTTCATAACAACTGAAAAGCCTTATGTTGAAATATTTGTAAGCAAAATCCCTGGTCTGTTAAAGCTAGTTAAAGATAGTGGCTGCAAGCTGAAGGCATAGCTTGTGCAGCAACCCAGAAAAACTCGTTAGACTTTGAAAAGAAGCAAATTTAATTGAATCAGAGAATCACAGAAGCATGGAGTCATAGAATTGCAATGTGGTTTGGGTTGGAAGGGACCCTTTAGGACCAACTAGGCCAACACACCAGCAATGAGCATGGTCTGTGATGTATCAGGCGGTGTCTTTGCATCCATACTTCTTCCACCTGAAGAGACAAGCTGGATGTTGTCCTTCTTTCCTCCTGAAGGTAGAATTGTGTGGCGCAGCCAACACTGAGATCTCCCTGAAAAACAGCAAGGCCACACACACAACTGTCTCCAGCACTGAGAAAACCTCTACACTTTGTTTCCTTCTGTCTGTTGAATGAACCCATCACTGTCCTGACTCATTTACTTCCTGGCTATGTCTAAATCATTGGTGGACTTCTTGCACTAACAACAGTTTGGAAAGGCTCTTATCATCTTTGAGACTTAGAGACCTGGACATGCAATGCTGCTACAACATTGAAATGGTGGGAAGAATACCAAATTCTGCTACATGGGTCTGTGCTTCTGCAGGTCCCTCTTGCAGGGGAGGTTGCCAAGGCAGGAGCCCCATGGGCTTGTCCTTTCTTGCTTTGTGCAGGCAAGTCTTGAATATTTTTGTGGTGCACAGAGCAGGATCCTCCTGCTGTGGAAAGGACTGGAGGAAAAAAACCTCACTCTTCAGCAAGTAAATAACTAAGAGAAAAAGATCACATTACAGCCTCCTGTCAGGATGTTCTTCTTGCCATTGTTTACAAACTTCAGGCATCTTTACTGCTATTTTTTTTCCCATGAGATGACACCTGGGAACCTAAAAGTGTCAGACTAGATGTCTGGTAAATTTGCAGACTGCTTCAGGACACTGATTTACATTCAATCCAGTCCTTTCAAAGAAATTGGTTCTTCTGAAAAATATAAAGCTAAAGTTACCTCAGCAACAACAGAAAATGTCATTTTCCCTAAACCAAAAGGAGTGTGACTGAAGGATCCTGTCATTCTGGAAAGTTCTGGTATATTGAAATTTTCTGTGGGGACCTAACTACTGACTATTTCCATCAGGCCACACAAAAATAGGATACTATAAAAGAAAAAAAAATAAAGAAGGATGTAGCATCATCATAATATCTTCTGCTTAGCAGTTATATAGGCTTATATTTTATTTTACTAAAATCTTTTGCAAATGGTACAACACCAATGGCATGGATATATTAGGAAAAAATTCTTTACTGTGAGGCTTGATAAGGCCCTGGTTGCCCTGCTTGATGAGGATGTCCCATTCTGGAAGTGTTCAAGAATGGGTTGGATGGGTCTTGGGGCAGCCTGGACTAGTTGAAGATGTCCCTGCCTAGGAAAGGGGGTGCA
Organism: Passer montanus; assembly: GCF_014805655.1. NCBI lineage: Eukaryota > Metazoa > Chordata > Aves > Passeriformes > Passeridae > Passer > Passer montanus. Next base: position 343,167 of record NW_024373923.1, read on the forward strand.
ATGAGATGATCCTGCTTTCCAACACAGGCCATTCTATGATTCTGTTATTCAAATAGAAAAAGACTCTTTTCTGCTCTCTGACCCAAAGTCAGTATTAGAAATAAATTGTGGGAAGAGAGTGTCAGATTTCACCCACTGGCCTATTTTGGCTTCTTGCACCCCATGGGAGTGAAGTGCAGAGAAGAAAACAGCTTAAAAAACTTTTCCACTCTATACTGTGGATGTATTAAGCCATTTCTTCACCATGCAACTCCATGATGCATTTTGAGGAAATATTTCTTTTCAGAAGCCACACACATCTCAAAGCTTTTATAGGTGCATCACACTTCTCTGCACTTCTTTTTGGACATGTGGAAGAAAGGGAGAAGTCATTTATGGCTCTCCAGTCTGGGCCATCAGTGTTATGTTAGATGTACCCTGGAGCCCTTTTAACCTACAGAATTGTTTATAAGTTTCCCTGTGGAACCTTTTACTGGTAGAAGATAAAGACAAATGTACTGCTTCCAGCAGAATCTTTCCTTCCCCTTTAGCTGAAAGTAAGACCAGAGAAGTGTATCAATCATACCTTTTTCTAAATATACACACATATAGACATTTAATCTGAAAACACTTCAATTCAGAGAATTGAAATGTCTTATTTTCTGTCTGAACCAGTAACATAAAAATACTTCTCAATAATATATTTACCAGTCTTCAGTCTCAGCATTTCTTGCCTCTCAACTTGGTGATGAGGTAATTGACCTGGACATAAGCACATAGTGAAGTCCTTTAATATGTCTATTCCACCACAGCTTTGGGAATTTCCTGTCCCTCATTTTGGGGGGAAATTATGATCATAAGGAATGCTATTTCCCTGGGCTGTGGGCCTACAGGAACAGGCAGCACTGCTGTGCAGAAAAGTCCTCTCCAAGGACACAGATCACAGAATGGCTGGTGCTGGAAGAGGCCTCTGGAGATTGCCCAGTCCCACCTCCCCTGTGTGAAGCAGACTCGTCTTGAGCAGGGTGCTCAGGATCATGTCCAGATTTGGTTTGAATATGGACACAGAAGGACACTACACAATTTCTCTGGGCAGCCTGTTCCCGTGCTTGGGACCCTTACAATGAAGAAGATTTTCCTGTGTTGTGGTTTCTGCCCATTGCCCCTGTCCTGTCAGTGGGCACCACAGAAATGAATCTGCTCCTTTCTTCCCCTGCTGCTTCTTCTCCCACGACCCTCACCTCTTATCCCTGTTGTCCCTTATGGGCTCTTTTAGAAGATAAGGTATTTGTGCTGTCTCAAAGCAGACAGCATCTCTGAATCATTCTCAAAGATACAGAAAAAAGTTATTTTTCTCTGGTTCTCAGCCATCTCCTTTGCTAAGCTACACTGGACCAGCCCAACAAGTGGACAGGGGGAGAATCTTCCTCCTTTGTTGCAGATAAAAATCTCATAACCACAACCATTTAATATTGGCTTTGGTTCCCAAGGAGATGAAGACCAGTCTGACCCTCCACATTTCTTTAGGGGTAGAGCTCACCATCATGTGTTGCCTGTTTCTTCCCTTGATCTGTAGCTCCACAATGTAGATTTCCTCCCTTGAGCACACATGTTCTTCTACTTCTGCCTTTTAAGCAATAGCTTTAAATCTGCTGGGTTGTTTTGGTTGTTTTTTAAGTTTTACTAATGTGAAAATATTTGCACGCCTGTATAGATGCTTGGGATTATATATCTATATAGATATAGATACATAAATGCCTTTTATTCTTTCCTTTTGCTTTTCTATTACAAATTCTCTAATGTGCTGTGCTAAAGGGCTAAAGGTGGGTGGCTTTAAAAGGGGCTGATTTCATTACATTTTATTGTGTTTAAAATGTGGTTGCATTTATTGTGCGAAACACTTGACAGCCTTGGTCACGTCATGTCTCATGAAGGCACTTGGAAATGAGCACACACATAGAAAGCTACATCAAGTTCCTCCCCCCCAGTCCCTCCCCAAGCAATATAGGGTTGTTTCTTTAGCTGGCACTTAATCCTTCCAAACTTGGCCCCCTTTCTGAAATTAACTCATCGAATAATGGACATGCTCCATTAAAATGATGAAGATAAAGAACTCTGCCAGTGCCTGACTTACTAAGAAAACCATCTCATTCTCAGGCCAAAAGAACACACTTGAGCTGTGACAAAGGATTTGTGTAATTGAGAGCCAAGACTCCCCTCTCATTTATTTCCACGAGTTGGTATTCTTTGACTGTCCATGTTTCTTTTTGTCCTTGGGAAATGGGTCGTGCATTTATAGTGGAAAGATCTAAAATTAAAAATAATTTTTTAAGAAAAATGTATTGTGGAAACTTCCAGAAGGATTTTCCTTCATCTACCCAAAGACTTGCATATTTTTCACATACATTTATTGTATTAAGGTTTTCATTTACTGGCAGTTGGTGCTTTGATTACAGATCCAGACAGGGAGTCAAGTTCACATTTGTTTGGTTCCCAACTCTGTGACTGACTTAAGGTGCATTATGAGGCAAGACACTCATTCCTTGATTTCTGTAAAAAAACCAAACAAAAACAACAAACCAACAAAAGTAGCACTTTTTCATGTCTGCTGAGAGCTGAAAGGAAAAATAACTAATACCTGTCAAGAAGCATTACTATTTATAGGCTGCTGTGATGAGGTGCAAGTATACAACAAAATATCACATTCAGTCCACATTAACAAAAAATGCATTTCATCATTAAACAGACTTTTGACCATGATGGAAATAAAAAGTCTTGCTTTTATATTAATCCAAAACAGGAAATCTGGGCCCAATACCTTTGTGGGATCCTTCTTCCAGAGAAACTGTGTATTAGAGTAATGGCCCCTGACCTGTGTGTTGTAGTTTGTATTCCGCCCAGGAGATGTTCTGACTTTCCTCATGGATGTAGAAAATTAAAACCCCTTAAAACTAAGGAGGCTGTGGCTGCAGTCCAGGTTGGCAGGGAGAGCAAAGAAAGATGCTGCTCACATTACTCAGTCATTACTTCTGCCTATGAGCCATAAAGGCTGAGAGCTGCAAAGACAGAAAATCCAATAATGGAAGAAAAATAAAAGCCTGTGAATTAAAATGACCCCAAATACCAAATGTCAGATGGAGTAGATATCTTGCTAGGCATCAACAGGCACAAGAGTGTCCTCTGGATTAATTTTATCTGGTTTTATACACTTTAAGGCTATAAAAGAGGATTATCTCATTGAGTCTGACCTCTGGCATAACGCAGGCAATAAAAAATGTATTCAGTTGCTGCTGCATGGAGCCCACTAATTTGTGTTTAACTAACAGAGTTATTTCAGTGGAGCAGCCCTTCTTGGCCTTGAAGATTCAGTGCTGGTAGAGTCCACTTCTCTTCTGAGCAGACAGCAAATTGCAGCTTGGCCAATATCGAGGGTGGAGAAGTGCTCCCTTGAGTGCAGTGCCCACCATTGGTGCAGGGGCACTGCAGGAATTTGGGAGTAGTCCTCACCCTCCCATGTCCCTGTGGCACTTCCTTCCACCTGCCAACATAAGCATTGTGCAACCGTTCCCCTGACAGGTTAAGGGAGATGGTTAAAATTAAATCAGTTCAGTGCTTGGGTTTTTTTTGGCTGGACTGCACAGCGGGGTAGGGATAAATGATGGGAGATCTTTCAGCTGCAGTGTTGGTTTATGCCATTCCAGATTAGCATACATGAACCTGCTGGTTTGTGTTATTTGGTTGTTTCTAATGATTTCAGGTCTTTTTGCAGCTGAGTGGTGCAAAAGAGGCTGAATTTCAAGAAGCAATGCCACTCAATGTTCATAAATTATTATATTGAAGGAAACTGCTATCAGGCACTGGGTGTTACTTACAACATTTGGCATGCCAATTAATCCATACATAAGTTCCCATGAAACAAAACAGAATTGTTTTCTCTAAGTGACAGAAACACAAGTCAAAATTATAGTCTGTACACATGCTGAAAATTCAATTTTCTTCACATAATTTAAAACTGAGTATCATCCTCCCTGTCCCCCTACTTTTGGGTCTTATGCAGTAACATGTTCCCAAATGTGCAGTAGTCACTCTTACCTGTTATCACTAGTCCATGCCATGAGCATGGCCTAGAAAAACACAACTTTCTACATCATTAGATCCTCCAAATAAGCCCAGTTCTTAGCCCACATGCTGATAGCAGAGCTGTTGCCTCCATTTCTCTCACAGACAGAGCCCAAGGCAAAACAACATGAGTGTCAAACTCCATGGTCTTGTAGAATTAAAAAATGCAAGGAAGAAAAGATGTAGTTCAGGTAAACTCCATGCTACTTCAGCATCCAGGAGAGGGAGAAAATCAAAATTATAACCCATGGCAGCCCAATAAAGCAAAAAAGTATGCACCATCATTTACTGCCCTTTCTGTATTATTTTAAATTATGTACTAATATTTTCTGTGACTGTCACCAGAGCACTCTGTGGCATGCTACTGGCCCACCTCACTAGATAATTGACCAGAAGTATGACTCTTCTCACAGCTGTATTTAGTCATACTAAAGTGAAAGATTTAATCAGTTTTGAAGTAGGTATCTCAGTTCTTTCCTCTGTGAATATAGAGATTTGTTGTCCTTTCCCTCAAGCTTTACCCACCTCAGATAACTGCAACCCGTTCTGCCCCTCAGTGCACCTCAGGGGATTTATCTAAAGCTACAGGTTATAGAAGATGATTATTTAGATATCTCAGTTTAGTCGCCTATCGCTTAGATGACTGGTCAGATTAAACTAATCACATTTGATGAGATGATTGTAAGCTTAACTGCAAGCAAAAAGCCTCACATGCATTTCATCATTTATTTTGGCATCAGGCTATCACAGCAGTGGGGTTTTTTGTCTTTCCCTTTTTTTTCTTATTTGAGCATAGAGGTGGTTAAATTTTCACTCGTTATGAGTTTTCAATTACACGTTTCATCAAGTTTCCATGGTAGAAGAAAATTGGAATTTTTAGCAAATAAATAACCTTGGGGTTTGACCAACAGTGCAGGACAAAAGTTCTTATAAAACTTGGTTTAGTCATTTGTTTGTATTTTTATACATTTAGTATCAGCTTTACCAAAATATAAGAATCATTTTATTATTACTATTGATTTTTCTTTACCTTTGTGTATGGATTTACAGAATAGAGATTAAGCATCAGGGGCAGTGCCCTACCAGAAGACAGAACAATGTTTTTCAGCCTGAAGACAAGAATCCTAATTATAGGACACAATTTAAAATCCTGTAGCATTTTTTTAATAGGAAAAGGTATTAACCTGATGATCCTGCCAATCCCCAAATGAAGTGCCTAATTTACTTTGTTCAGGAAATATTGCCTTCCTAATTAAACTTGTTATTAGTTCTTTATGCTCCTTTCTCCTGCCTTGAATGTTTGATTTAAAAGGATTTCTGTTTTGGTGTTGAATTCGTATTTTTGGTTTATAGTCTGTAAGAACTTTGGGAATATAAAATGAATACAATGTTTTCTTGGGTTTTCCTTATTATTATTGAGTGATGCCTGTTGAAACATTGTGCCACGTCAACCCTCTGAATACAGCTTGAAACAGGAATGTATTGGCCATCAGTAATTACAGGTAGAGGCTGATGTTTCAGGGCATTAGAGAGGATCAAAATCATGCCTGTGTCATGCCATGTTCAGCCACCACTCTTTGCTAATGCAAGCTGGCAGGAGTCACCCTCAGAGGGGGTGTTCCTCCCTGTCAGTGCATTCCCAGCTCCCTCCAGAGCCTTGGTGTTCCCTTTCCTGCTGGGCTGTGAGTGCTCCTTTCATGGTGCTGGATGTGATGGGCTGTGACACCTCTCATCTCAGTGAAGAGCAGTCTCAAACAATACTGGGACAGGTCACTTAGAGCCTGCCAGCTGGAAGAGAAATTGGATGGCACTGATGGAAAGTCTATTTTTATCAGCCCAGAGTAACTTCAGTTCTGTGAAGTGCAAGCTACCTTATGGCTCATGATGGAGGCTAAAAAACCTGATACTTTCACAGTTAGGTGTTATCCCTTTCCTTCTATTACAACCAGGTGATTTCACATGGTGCAGCTTCTCATCTACTGGAACGTGAAATAAAACTGTGAAGAAAAGCTCTTTTAACCACTCCAAAATGAAATGCACTGTTCATTTGTCATATAGAAATGCAGAATCACAGAAAGAAAAAAAAAAAAATTGGATAAGCCCTCTAAGATCATCAAATCCAACTGTTCCCCTAGCACTGTCAAGACCACCCCTAACCCATGTCCTCAGCTGCCACATCCACACACCTTTTCAATCCCTTCAGGGATGGGGACTACACCAGTGACCTGGGCAGGCCCTTCCAATGCTTGACAACCTTCTCCATTAATGATAATAATAATAATAATAATAATAATAATAATAATAATAATAATAATAATAATAATAATAATATCATCCAATCTAAACTCCCCCTGGTGCCACTTGAAGCCATATCCTCTTGTCTTTTCACCTCTTACCTGGGTGAAGAGCCCCCCTGGCTGCAGACTCTCCCTGGCTGTCCCCTCCTGGCAGGAGCTGTGCAGAGCCACAAGGTCCCCCCTGAGCCTCCTTTGCTCCAGGCTCAGCCCCTTCCCAGCTCCCTCAGCCTCTCCTGGGGCTCCAGCCCCTTCCCAGCCCCGTTCCCTGCCCTGGACACGCTCCAGCCCCTCAGTGTCTCTCTTGTCCTGAGGGCCCAGAGCTGTCCCAGCACTGGAGGTGCCTCAGCAGGGCCAGCACAGGGACGGGCCCTGCCCTGGGGCTGTGTCACAGCCTGGCTGGGACAGCCCAGGGGCCATTGGCCTCTTGCCCCCTGGCACCCTGGGCTCATGTCAGACCCTGGCACCAGCACCCCCAGGGCCTTTCCCAAAGGGCCCTTTCCAGCCCCTCTGCCCAGCCTGGAGCTGCAGGGAATGGTGTGACTCATCAGAGCCCAGCACTTGGCCTCTTTGAACCTCATAAAATTGGTCTTAGACCATAAACCATGGACCATCCCCATCCCTGCTCCTCCTGATTCAATGGTAAAGAGGTCAATCTGTTTACCACCTAATCTGATGACCTGACACGCACCACCAAAGGTGTCTGCTGCCCTGACTTTGTGTATTTCCTCTTCCCTTGCATGCTTCAGCTGTTCTTCATAGCACATTAGAGGATTGCTGTCTTTATTAGTCACCGATAACACATTAATACATTCCTTCTCCTATTACCTCGGACACTAATTTGGTGGAATTGGATACTGACAGTACATTGATGTTGTTAAGGTTAATGACCCAGAGATTTACAAGAGAAGTCACATTAGAAGTCAAATTGATTGTAATAATTGTTTCACTGAACAGTGTCAACATTAAGTACAGTATGTTGTGCTGTGCCATTCAGGGAGGCCCTGTGGCTGTTACAATCACTGCAGCGCTGTTGACATCCCCTCCTTACAAGACAATCCACGCTGAAATACATTTAGGTAAATGCAGCTCTAATAAATGGATGCCTAAGACGTTCTAAGATATGAGACACTGTGTTTCCAGCCTCTGCACATTATTTTGCCTCCGAGCATATTTTGTGTTTCCATTCGCTTCTGAGGAGATCGTTGCTTTTCCCAGGCAGGGTTGAGCAGAAAGCAAAATTTGGTGGTTATTGCCTCCTTTTGGCCTGAATTGTGAGGCAGTACATAGCACTTCTGCTGTTCAGTCCTAAATTTTTCTCAGACAAGTGACTACTTAGCAGTTCAGATGCTCTGAAATTATACTGCTTTAAATATTTAAGCTTCAATATAGTGGGTGAAATAATTTTTCTGTTAACATTGCTGTCATATTGACAGTGGCATGCAGGAATTTCAGATGAGATGCTGTGAGAAACTCACAGAAATATCACCCCTGACCAAAAGGATGTGTGGTTGCCTCTGTGCAACTAATAAAACAAACTACTTATTATTTTTCACACTGTAGAGCTCGTTCTCTCCCTTGCCTGTTACTCTGTGCATTGCTGCTCCTTCTTCCTCTTGCATTTTTCCGTTCTCACTCGGGATACTGATCCTGCAGCTGCAGAAGTCACTGCTGAGGGCTGAGTGGCACCGTGAATGGTGAGATGAAAGGTGCTTGTCATGCTGGAGTCCTGTACAGTCATGCACACCCCCACAGGCTTTGACTCACCCGCTCCTGCTCTCGTCGTGTCTGCTCTGACTGCAGGGTAATCACGACGCTGCTGACGGTGCTGAGCTCTGACTAAAGCTCATGTCAGGAAATGAACCCCTCATGCTCCTGACTGAAGTTTCCTTCACACGTCTCAGTTTGTTTCTCAGTCTTATTTGCAATATCTCAAGACCTCAACCAAACAGTATATTTTTCCAAGAACATTCAGATTTTAGCAACAGCAGCAAACGTTCCGTGGAAGGAGGAAAGCTCTGAGTAAAAAACATGTGTCTGCTTTGGCTCTGATAATACACACTAAATATATTCATCTTCCCTTCTTCCTTTCTCCCATTCTCATTTTCTTTTCTTCTACAACTAGTTTACATGCTGTAATTATGAAATTATCTCTAAGGTCTCTTCTGGCCCAAGCTATTCTATAATTCTGTTTTTATGTCTGCAACATTGATATATCAGCTAGTCACCTCTGACCTTCCTTCTTCCTTTCTCTCATTCTCAGTTTCTTTTCTTCTACAACTAGTGTACATGCTGTAATTATGAAATGATCTCTGAGGTCTCTTCCAACCCAAGCTATTCTATAATTCTATGTTTTTATGTCTGCAACATTGATATATCAGCTAGTCACCTCTGACTCCTTTTCCAAACAGTGGGAAAAATTAAAAACTTGCCATGATTAGTCTCAGCCTAGAACTGATGAAGTGCAGCCTAAAAGGAAACCACTACGCTCAGCTCGCAATCTCTAAGCACATTTAAACTCTAAGCAGAGTAAAACCTACAGGTTATTGTGATAATAATTGTTGTAATCATGGACTGAAGAAGGGCAATGGCCCCTGGGCTGTCCCAGCCAGGCTGTGACACAGCCCCAGGGCAGGGCCCGTCCCTGTGCTGGCCCTGCTGAGGCACCTCCAGTGCTGGGACAGCTCTGGGCCCTCAGCACAAGAGAGACACTGAGGGGCTGGAGCGTGTCCAGGGCAGGGAACGGGGCTGGGAAGGGGCTGGAGCCCCAGGAGAGGCTGAGGGAGCTGGGAAGGGGCTGAGCCTGGAGCAAAGGAGGCTCAGGGGGGACCTTGTGGCTCTGCACAGCTCCTGCCAGGAGGGGACAGCCGGGGGGTCGGGCTGTGCTCCCAGGGAACAGGGACAGGAGGAGAGGGAACGGCCTCAGGCTGGGCCAGGGCAGGTTTAGATCAGATATTGGTGCAAATTTCTTTCATGGTAAAGGTTGTCAAGCACTTATGCAGTCTGCCCAGGCAGAAGGGATGGGAAAGCTGTGTGGATGTGGCACTTGAGGATGTGGATTAGTAGTGAACAGGCTGGGTGCTGAGTGGATGAACTTGGTCTCAAAGGTCTTTTTGACCTATGATTCTCCAAAGGTGATTGCGGTGAAAATAATTTGGTTTTTGTTCATAAATTCCTAGACTAATGAGGTTGAATTGTGCTTTCTGTCTATGCCACACCTACCAAAAATGTGGTTTTCCCGTTCTCCTTTCTAGAGAGGCTGCACAGTTTATCTGATGCTGTGGTTGGCTGTGCTTGTGGTGTGAAGGGGAAGGCCCAGTGCACCACTTTTCATCAAGCAGCTGCATCGCAGGCATCAGCATTTGAAGAACTGGCTCGTGGGTTTGGTACGTCTGTGAGTGCCACCACACGTGAGAAGCAGACCCAGAAATCATCGCATTTTGGATCTTACCACTGTTTATATAACACATCAATAACACGCCAAACACTGTCTTTTGCTCTGTGCAGCATGTTGTACAGCTCGCTCTCTGCACCATGGGCTTGTTTTGTGGATGATGTGTAAGCTGGGATATTACTCTTAAAATGTATTTCAGTGGCATCGTGTATTCTGCAACAGGCCTGTCAAAATACAGTGTCAAGCTCTCATATGTCACATAAAAACTGTTTGATGTTCTCCTCACTTGAACTCCTACTTTGCATTATAATTAGGAGAGATCTTGACTGGGTGAACTTGTTAGCTTTTTACATGCACAAGCCTAAGGACACTTTAATTAAAGTCAGAGGGAAGCTTGAAAGCACAGGCAGCAAGACAAAATATAATAAGACTAAAAATAACCTATTCAAAACTGCTCTAGAGAAGGCAAGGGACAGGACATGTCACAAGCAGGGAACATTATGAACTGGGGGAGTTGAACCGTTCCTTCCCCAGCAGTAGGACATAATAATTATAAATATAAATCACGCTGCATTTGTTGTCATATGACAGCACTGGAAAAGCAGAATGACAAAATTACTGGCCAGTAAAACTGTTTGAGAAAAGGGATTCTTGGGTTTTGGTTTTTCCGTGAGACCAAAATTCTTAGTGTTAATTATTTTAGAGAGAAAGGGAGTTTCCCAAAACAGTGTTGGGACAAAAACCAAACCACAATTTCCTTTTTTCATTTTGTGGAAATACTCTTCAAAAATTCACCTTTACAAAGAGAAGGAAACATCATAACCATCCTGAAGAAATACTTCAATTTTCAAATTTTCTAATTTTAGTTCTCCTGTGGAAAATCAGTCTTACAGCAAATCTAAAATTTTTCACATAGAAAATGTTAGTTTTGTTCCCTTTAATAGGTAAAAGAGTAGATAATTATGCCATGTCTTTTTTTTTCTTGTATTTGCTTGATTTTGTTTTTCAATCCAGAGCAAGCATTTTACCCTTTTGCTGTTTTTTGAGCAGTCTTAATTATTTTGTTCTTGCCTAATTATTTTGTTCTTGCCTCTTTCCTTCAGTGACCATATATCACAATTTCTTTCTAAAAGAATAAATTAGACAGCATGAATACAAATTTTATTTTCCAAAGCTTCAGATATAGACACCTAACACATTTTCTTTATTCCCCTTTATGTCTTGTACTGTGGCTATGACTCACACATCACTGGATCAAAAAGGTGTCCTGTTGCAAGGCTTAAATGTTCCTCCTTATACAAGTCCCACTATAATGAAAAGTCCAAGGTTCCAATAATTCTCACTGTAACTGATTATTTAAGTTGGGAATCAGTTCACAGATTTTCACTTTTTCAGAATAGTGCAGAAAATCTATAGCCTTGTCCTCATTCAAAACAGCTTTGATGTCACCATTCTCTGACTTCTAAACTCTTTCAGAATGTAGTATTGAATTTGACAGTCCTGTACACCTCCTTGTATTTTTCCTTTGTCATCTCCTTTTACAGCTCATTCTTGTGCACCTTATTTGCAGACTTAAGCAGGCACAGGTTGAGGCTTTTATTTTCATCTTTTGTGTTCTGACTTGTTTGGGACTGGTCTTGGCTCTGCAAGTTCAGGATCCACTTCCATTTTTCCTATTCTAAAGCTCTCCTTCAGGGTATGTTTTAGTTCTTATTCTCTTTGTCTTCTTTTGTCTGGAGGGAAGTAATGGGATATCATCCCACTAAAAAGCAGTGCTGGAGGGTCCAAGAAGCAAATGCATATTTTCATTCATGGTGGGAGTGCTGCAAGGCTATACCCAGTGTTGCAGATTTGTCCTCCCCAAAGTCTTTGACAATAACTGTAATGAGTTTAATGACTTTTCCCTCCTTCCCTTTACCAAGCAAATGTTGCCACAACTCTGTGACTCTCCCACAACAGGTTGGTTCCTGCTTTTTTCCACGGGAAAACAGGCAGTCAGAGCCCTGTCTGGGAGCCTCTTTGAGTCACTCATCACTGTCTCTAGCTCAGCATTTATGTATGTATGTAAATCCACCTACATCCGTGCATAACCCACAGAGGCAGCGTGACAGAAGCTGTGGCAGGTCACAATCACAACCCCATCTGTTCCCAACAGCGACTCGCTGAATACATTTGAAATTTAATACAAACAAAATTGAGACAAGATTGGGACCGACTGAGGAATGAGGGATTGGACACTTCAGACACCCCCAAGAACAGAATTTTTATAGCAAACACCTTCTCAAGAAGGTATTTTTTGTTTATCATTAGTTTTAGGAATTTTAAAGTTAACGTCTTCTAAACTCATTCAATGTCTTTGACTCCTTGTTATGTCAACATAAATAATAATAAGTATGTTCCATAAAAGAGTTACTTGATTCACCTAAATGATGTCTCAAAACACATCAGGGGAATCATTTGGAATGAAAACACTTCCCTGAAAGTGTTCAAAGCCAGGGTGGATGGGACCCTGACCAGCCCAGTGTACACCAGAAGGTGTCCCTGCTCATGTTAAGGGGTGGAATTGGTTGAGCTTTAAGATCCTGCCCAACCCAAACCATTCTGTAATTCCACAACATGGCTAAAAGCCATTTGCAATGTGAATTCAATGTATGCTACTGAGTCTGCAGTGTCATATGTAATGAAATAATATGTATAAAGTTACTTCTTCATCTAGACAACTTTACACATTGGAAATATGAAAATAAACTAGCATATGAAATTCTCATCTGGGGAAAACTAAAGAAAACATGAAAAGATATGGAAATCCTCTGCCAAGCTGGCTTATATATGAAAGATATTATTATTATCTACCAAGAAATGCATCCAGCTGTCAATGCAGTTTTCTGTTAGAGCTGACAGTCACACAGAAGAAGGCCAAGTTAGCTCTCAGAAATGCTGGAAGCGTTGTGATATGTGAATAAAGGATACAGATGCAATCAGTAAAATTATAACGTCATGATCACTGAAAGCAGAGGTTATCTTGGGAGTGTAAGACAGGACAAAAACCAACCCTACAAAACTACTAAAAATGGCTAAATATGGCCAAGGGCATCAGGAACCTGATCAGCATGCCTGGTACATGGGCAAAAGCAGAGCAGGCAAAGAAAAGAGACAATTTAAGTGCACATCCTTGCAGAAGATAAATAGAAGCAGGACAGGGAAGAGACCATTTCATTCCAAGCCATTCAAAATATACTCAGACTTGGGCATCTGGGAAAGAGATGAACTGCTTGATAAAACTTCTGGAATAAGGCAAGCCATGTAGTAGTTCAGAAATCAAAGTATCTCAAGCCATTTAATTTCAGACTGCAATTGTAGCTTTCTGGCAGGAACTTTTGTTAATTATACGAGAGTGGAGATTTGATCCCATCACTTCTCCATACTTAAGTCATAAGACTGACAGATCAAATTTGTAAGTTGCTCATGAATGAGCTCAAGGAAGTCTTTGACAGAAGACTGGTCCAAACCTCAATATTGCATTGTAGAGGCTTTGCAATGCCTATAGCTGGGAATTTTGTTGAGAATGGCTAACTGACAGATAATTTGTAAGTTGCTCATGAATGAGCTCGAGGAAGTCTTTGACAGAAGCCTGGTCAAATATTGGATTGTAGAGGCTTTGCAATGCCTATAGCTGGGAATTTTGTTGAGAATGGCTTAGTTTCCCCATGACAAGACACATGTTGTGAAGTAAATTAAAGTATTTGAACTGATACAAACTCAACCTTCCAACATATTGTGGGCAGTAAGATTATGCCATTGAAACCTCCACTTACTCTGTTCCCACCAAACCCAAGACAAAACAATAGGGAGTACAAATTCATGAAATGCACTCTCCCACAAGACATGATGAGCAGGACATCAAAAGAGAATTCTTTTGTGGCTTTAAACTTCCTCAAAGGTCTCCAATAAGAACCCATCCAAGAGGTATCTTGCTGTCACAGGAGAAATTCACACTTAACCCCACTGCAGGGTACAGTGGATGAGTCTTTGATACTGAGGAATTTAAAAACCAACCCTCCAAGGCCAGGATGGATGGTGCTGTGAACAATCCTGTCTAAAGGAAGGGTCTTGGAACAAGAATATATTTAGGATCCATTTCAATCCAAACCATTCCATGATTTTTTGAACTTTCAGAGAACTGTGTCTTTGATATGAAGAGAGCTTAACTCTGCACATCTTGGGAAATTCCCAGTTCTATAATGGGAGCCACAGGGAGTGGCGCCAGGGTTGGTTAGAGTTTGTTCCTCCTACCCAGCTACTTTCTGATGTTTGCAAGTATTCAACTGCCTGCTTATACCCAGAATATAAAATAAACATAAAAGGAAGTTCTGCCATTGCTGTGAGGGCAATATTTTAAAGCTGGGCTGCAGAGGTTATTTTGTCTTATATTAATAAAATCATTATGGATTTAATCTAGTTCTGAGGTATTGTTCAATCCAGTCATTCCTAATGTTATTTAAAAGGCTAAAACTCAAATAGATTTTCAATAGAGCTAACTTTTATGTTTAAATTATAAAAACTTCTGTTAGGGACATGTTTTGTTTTTTCAGGGTTTTTTTTGTTTGCTTTTTTTGGGTTTACTTTTTTGTTTGTTTTTGGTTTTGGGGTTTTTTGTGTTCTTGTTTGTTTGTTTGTTTTGGGGTTTTTTGTTCATTGGTTTAATACTGGGGGTTTTTCTCCATTGGTTTAATGCCTGTGTTTCTATAGTCATAGAACAGAAAGATGGAACTTTTCTAAAGAAATCTTTGGCTTCTTTTAGCACTGACTTCGTTCTATTCTTTCATTCTCTTGGTGACATAAAATTTACTTCAGGACCCTATTGCAAAGGTTTTTGCATCAAACAAATCATCATCAACCACAAATCTCTGAAGGGTCTCAGGAGAGAAATAAATGAATAAATAAACAGAAGACACTCCAGCAGATAAAAGGCAACGAGGAAGGGATCAGGCAGTGTAGGTCAGAGCATTTTCTGTGGTTTGCTCTCCCTACAGGGATGTCAGACAGTGGAGGGGGAAGACAACCTGATGTAGCTGGATGTGGCAATCTGACACAGCATGGGAAATGATCTCTGGGTGCTGGAGAGGCAGAAATACTGGGAAATCAGTTCCTCAGGAAAAGCCTGGGATAGTCTGTTTTCCTTAACATAGTACAACTCTTCTTCTTCACTGTCCTTGCTTTCCTGCTTATGTATTAGTGAGAAACAGATGGACTGAGCATATTATTACCATTGCTGCCTCAAGCACTTAAATTTGGATCTTTGAGCAAAGCGAGAGGTCTTGGAGATAAAAACATTGCCTCCGTACAATTAATTTCTATCAATATTCCTTTCTCTGGAATTCATGCATCTATTTTTTATGATGTTATTCTCCTCAGGGAAATCATCATATATCTGATGTTTTCTTGTGTGTGTGTGTGGAAGGGGAGGGAAAGGAAAGACCTGAAGGCCAGCATGTCCATGCCTGGAAAAAATGAACACTGACCCAGAATGACTACTGAAAACTCTTGACACTTCACTATTGAAATATCAGCTTAGATTTTATTTTTCACTTGGGTAAGCAGCCTTCAGGATATTTTTTTTCCCTACTTTGAGAGGTGATAACAGCACCAGAGTTAGGAGCTCACCTTTTGGGGTGCCTGGTAAAAGAAAGGAGGAGCAGACTCAGCTCTTCTCCTCAGACTGGGAGGTCAAACATCAAACCAATACACGTGAGATCCTCTATCTTGTATTAATCAGTAATTAAGGTCATTAAGTTAACTTTCATTGCATTTTATTCAGTATGGACTAGAAGTGAACACAACAATAATAACCACAGTGCAGCTGACCCATGGAAAATTGTGAAATTGTGGTGTGTTTCTTAAATGTCTGGTTCATACAGTTTCACCAAGAGATACACTTCTTGGCTTTACCATAGCTTTTCCATGTGACTTTAAAAGTTTGGCCCCAGTTTCTAAGTCATTAAAATGACTGAACCATTCTCCAGCTACAGCACAATTTTCTTTCCAACTAAAGGTAGTTTGTATCCAGAACAGAAAGTATTTCGTTGCAATAGATTTTCAAATTATGATAAAGAATATAATAAATGTATGAAGGCCATAAAGCATTTTTTTTTCCTATTCAAGATGAACTATTGTCATCAAATACAGCAAGAAATACTAATTAGATTGACTTTTATTACTTTTTGTGCCTATTGGAGCAAGACAGAGATCATCTGAGCCATTTCTCCTGGAAGTTTATGAGAAAAAAAAATACTTGGTGTTTTTAGATAGAAGTTGCATAAAAACCACTTTATAAGTGAGCTTATTGGGTTCCCACACATACGTAAAGAGAAAGCAAGACATAGAAATATTAATCATTTTGTCAGGAAATCCATAATTCTATAGCTATACTTAAAGTGAGAGCAAGTTCAGCAAGTCACAGGCTTTCATCAAAGTCAAAAAAGCTTGAGAAATGGGATCTCAGTATCAGGGCTCTGCAACAACAGAAATGGAACTAGAGAGTGATTATCCTTCCCTTTCCAACCCCCCTTCTTCCACGGAAATGAAATCTTCAAGACGAAAGGATTAAACTGCAAACTACTGGTACAGAAATGGAAATTTCTTCCCGATGATGATTTGCATATTTTCCACACACACTTTATCACGTCTGGAGCTTCTGGCACCCATGCTCAAGCCTTTGATGTGGGTCAGCAGTTGGTAGGGGCCAAAAGAGAACAGCACTGAAGAGGCTTTGGCTCCTTGCAAGTGCACCAGACCGACGTGAATGGCAATAATCACGTTAGAGCGTGGTCACATTGAAGCAGTCACACTTAAGTAAGTGCAGGGAAGTTACTGAGCCTAAAATGTCATCAGCTGCTTTTATAGTCCAGGTTTCTACCTTTCAGCCTTATGCTTCCAATGGAGAGGATAATTTTCATGATTGATACTTGCCTCGATGTCTCTTAGTTTTACCTAAGTGATCAGTTTGATTTAAACCAAAAGGATAACTTTCAAAGTTTGAGGCTAAATATGTCAAAAAAGTTCAGAAGATATCTCTTTTTTTAGCAGTGGCTACAGTCATAAAACTCATTTCTGAATCTGCATCAGGTGTGGTCAGTTCTGAAATGCTTCCAAGTCTTTCCTCTTCAATATTAGCATTCTATGGAGGGGATTTATTCCTTTGCTAACTCTCCATATTAAATATTATAATGTCATTGTTTAGATTATAAAACAATGCCTAGGGGTGTATTTTCTCTCCCGTTCTCTAATATGTTTAAAAAATAATTGCCTGGACAAAGAAGACAGGCCTAAAGTTACAGCAAGGTCATAAAACTTGAAAACACCACAAATTAAATAATTCTTTTTCACCTTAACTCATCCTTTACTTGAGTTCACCCACAGTGCATGCCTTCCTGAAGGTCCTGGAGGAGAATGTGTTTTTTATCCATCAGACTTGAGGGAGAAGGCAGCAAAATAATGCACACCAGAGGGGAAAAAGCACCCATTCAAGAGAAAACCTTTCATGAAAATTAAAAAAAAAAATAAAACCAGCTTTGTTTTGTACAAAGCAAAAATACTTCAGGTGAATTAATCTTCAGTAATGTGTCATGCACAGAGATGGCAAAAAACTGCATGAATGCTATTTTCTTCACCATTTTCATTCCAGTGAGGGATTAAACCCCAAAACCTTAAATACATTTGCAAATGGAAGTGAAAATACATCAGTACACCCCAAATGAAGAATTTTGTTTTAACAGCTTAAAAATTTTACCTTCTCTTACATTATTTTAAATTGCAAATGTATTCATGTTTCAACATAAAAATATAAGTTCGTAAAATTTCATTTTTTTTTCTGTAAGTATTTTAAATACTATCAATATTTTAAACACTATCAAAATAGTATTTTGATAGTGTTTAAAATATTTGACCAGAGAAACCCCTCCTCAAATTGAAACTGACTCAACAACTCATTCCTTCAGGCTTCAGCGACAGGAAAATCTGTCTGCTAAAAAGATCCCAAATTTTCACAGGTTCACAGACTATGATTCAATCTTCTTACATCAAAATATTTTGATACATATTTTCCTTAGTATTAGCATTTTTAATACACCCCATAGAAGTTATCTGAAATTAGTCAGACGTCAGTTGATTTCATTACCACAAAAACACTTTTGTGCACCCAGCTTTTTCACACACCCATGTCAAGGGCTCATCTGTTTGTAGACAAACCAAAGTAATTAACCCATCTTTAAATCAATTAATGGGAACTAACATTAACTTAGGCCAAAAAAAGCCCAATACAAATTTTTATTGTGCAAGGTAACAGATGTATTTTGGTGCAGAAAAAAACTACATGGTCACATTAATACATATAGAGAAGATGCATGGAAATTCTTGTTCAGCAATGTTAAATATTATTTTTCTTTGATTTTAACTTGCTGCTAAGAGTTTTTTCTTTCCTAATATACTTTAAAAGTAAGCATCTCATTAAGAAACAGTAAGAGCTTTGCTTTTGCATTTTCCACCAAATATCCAGGGAAAATCATCAGGACATAGGACACAATTAAGGAAAGAGTAGTTTCTTATCAGTGAACCTCTGCTATGGCCTGTGTCTGTGAGGTGACATGGCACTGGCAGACATGCATGTGTGAGGGAACACAACTTCTTCCACCTCTCTCCATCAAACCTGTCTGCTCCAAAAGAAGAGTGGAAATACTTGATAAATTTTAACAGACTTGGAGATACGCGCTGTAATTCTTGTCATGTGCTAAAACAGGATAAAAAATGGTGCACAAAGCCCATTCAGCTCTAAGAGTTAAATAGAGGACTCTTGGCTATATTAACAATGGCTGTGTATATTTCAATAAGATAATAGCCTTTTACCTTTTTGCTTTTAGTCCTTTCAGTGCCTTACACTAAACCACTCTAATAACTTACTTGACTTTCTTTTTAATTTAAACAGTACAGATATGCATTTAAAGCACAACAGTGTCCTTTCCAAGGTTGTATAATGTGATTATTCACTCTCTTAGGTGAGGGAAGGACATGGGACTGTCATGTATCATTTCACCATCTAATTTCTGGCAAGCAGCATTGAATTGTCAGGAAAGAGTTCATCTTAATCTCCAGATAAATTCACCTCAGAAAACTGCATGAAGAAATAAGCAGAACATGGAGTGTGTTGTTGATACTGTTTTCCACAAAGCATAATATCACAGAATCACAGAAATACAGAGTCATGGAATCACAGAACAGACTGGGTTGGAAGTGAATGGAGTGGCATTAATGTGATGGGATTAATGGTGGGATCTGTCACCAGTGGGATTCCACAGGGCGCCATCCCTGGCCCTGTGCTCTTCAACACTGCCATTAATGATTTGGAGGCAGGAATGGGAGGAATACTGAACAATTTGGCAGACGATACAAAACTGGGAGGAGCTGTTGACTCTGCCAAGGACAGAGAGGCCCTGCAGAGAGAGACCTCAACAAATCAGAGATGGAATATTACCAACAAAGTGAGGTTCAGCGAGGGCAAGGGCTAGATTCTGCACCTGGGTTGGGGCAACCCTGGGCACACAGACAGCGTGGGGGATGAGATCCTGGAAAGCAGTGCCATGGAAAAGGACCTGGGGGTCCTGCTCAGTGCCAAGTGGAACTTGAGTCAGCAGTGCCCTGGCAGCCAGGAGGGACATCCCTGTCCTGGGGACATCAGGCCCAGCATCACCAGCCAGGCAAGGGAGGGGATTGTCCCACTCTGCTCTGGGCCTGGGCTGCCTCACCTTGAATACTGGGAGCAGTTTTGGGTGCCTCAGGAGAAGAAAGGTGTCAAGACTTTATAGAGCCTCCAAAGGAGGGCAACAGAGATGGTGAAGAGCCCTGGGGGAAGCTGTGTGAGAGGGGCTGCGGGCACTGGGTCTGTCCAGCTGCAGGAGAGGAGGCTGAGGGGAGACCCCAGGGCAGCCACAGCTCCCTGTGAGGGAACAGGAGGGGCAGGCTCTGATCTCTGCTTGGTGGTGACAGGGACAGGACCCCAGGGAACGGCCTCAAGCTGTGTCAGGGGAGGTTTGGGTTGGATATCGGGAAAGGTTCTTCACCCAGAGGGTGTTTGGGCTCTGGAACAGGTTCCTCAAGGAATGGACACAGCATCAAAGCTGATGGAGTTCAAAAGAATTTGGACAATATTCTGAAGTACATGGTGTGACTCTTGGGGATGGTGCTGTGCAGGGCCAGGAGCTGGACTCAGTGAGTCTTGTGGTGTAATTCAAATTCAACTTATTCTGTGATTCTGTGACAGTATATGAAAATATAGGAAATACACTCACACACACACACACACACACACATATATATATATATATATATGTATATATATATATATGAGTGTATTTCCTATATTTTCTTATAGTGTCACAGAACTTTTCTTGTATTGTCACCAAATATATATATATATATATATATGCACACACACACATACATAAAAAGCATACATATACAACAAAGTAGGAGTATTTATATACATGCATATATACATAAAAATTGTGTTTATATATATATACACATACATAAAAAGTGTATACATATATATGTGTAAAACACAGGAAAAGGTACTTTTTATTAAGTGACAAAAAATACCAAATTCAGACCAGCAGACCTTAATGCTTACCTAAAATTAAAATTTAAATGAACAATATTCCTTTACTTTTTGTTGTTTTCAATCAAACATCTTTCTTTGCTTATTTTATCATTTGAGGAAAGTGGTTGGCAGTCAGTGAAGGAAGGTAATTTTTCACATGAGGCATTTTTTTTTTTAGTGTAAAATGTATCACACGGAGACAGAGCTCAATACATTACCTGAAACTGGAAAAGCCTTGACAGAAAAGTTCCCAGGCTTGCCGAACACTTAGACGTCTGTTATGCATTTACAGATCAACCTCAGCAAAACACTGCAAAGTTAAGCACCTGCACAATCCTAGCAGATATAAATGTTTGGCTAAAGGATTTACAAATCTCAAATTTCAGGACATAAGACAAGCTTCTTAGGAGCAAGATATGAATCATATCTACATAACAGAACTTTCAGACACTGTAATCGTTGTTCCTGGTAGAAAAATGCTACTTAATTAGAGACAGATGTTGAAAATTTTGAGTTATTTGAAAATGTCATAAGCCAAGTCTTTCAAAGAAAATAATAGGGTACTTGTTGGACTCGTATCTTTTTAGAAATAAAGAAATATAGAAATGGTAAAACTACACTTAAAATATGTATTTCTTTTCTGTATTCAGCACTTTTGCTTCCTTTGAGCTAGGCTGAAATCCAGAGAGTATGATTAAATATAATTTTGTCATAGCTGGGAATCCTCTCCTGGAAACACGGGCTTTGTAACCAACTGAACAACTGAAACAGGAACTCACAAAAAGAAATGTCCCCCTAATTCCTTGCTATTTCACCCCATTAAATCCCTGTTGTGTATTCTCCTTTGCAAAACTAAAGGTCTATATATATTTTTATTTTTTTTTCTGTAAATCTTTCTCACATGGTCTTTGCAGTACTGGTTATTTCTGTTGTACTCCAGCAAAGTGCTGCTGCCTCACCCCTTTGGAAGACCCTGTTTTGATGTCTCTTTATTCACCAGTAAATATCTTTAACCCCTCTGTTTCCCTTCACATTTCCCCAAGGAAATAATGCTTTGGAGTTCTATAAATTTACTTGCCAGAATACCAGAAAACCACTTTTATAGTGGTCCTATTTATAGTGCAATCAAGACATGTAATGTCAATCTCTTAGTAGAATGAAATATTTATGTGTCAGTGGCTGTGAAAAGATGGACTAAATTTAAAGAAAGATCACAATTTATCCCAAAAACCACTGTTGAAACCCATTTTACAGAGTTGAGGTGTACTCATGTTGCAGTGCTTCCCACTGAAGGATCATGCTTTCCCTTTCACCCACAGGAAAAAACCATCCCTCTTTTCTGCTCCTCCCCATCACTGGATGTGTAGCCATCTCCAATTTAAAAGGAAATTACAGGACTGGGAGATTTCATTCTGTTATCTTTTAAATTTCAGCAGAATTCAGAAAGTCATGTAGTTTAGACCTTAAAAATACAAGACATTGTTCTTGTTGGTATTACGCTTTTTAATTGTTTGGTTTTTTAACTCTAAAAAAAACCCAAAAACACCTGCAATACACAGAAACATGCAGCTGACGTTAACTGCTTAGCTGCAAGTGAATTCCACCTTATAAATGGTGATTTGAGTACATTTAAATATATAAATATACACAGAAATTTTGCAACTCATCCTGCAATCCATGACTGGGAGTCGCTGGAGACCAGGACTGACCCTTAGTGGGAACAAGATGCTTGGATTGCATTCAATATTATATTAGCTTGTTCATCCTGGGACTGGGAAGGTCTCTGAGGAGATCTTCGAGCATCTTCCTCTTCCACATCCAAAGGGGCTCCAAGGAGAGGGACTTTGGACAAGGGCCTGGAGGGACAGGGAAGCAAGAGGGAATGGCTTCCCATTGCCAGAGGCCAGGGATAGATGGGATTTGGGAAAAAAGTGCTCCTAGTGAGCATGGGCAGACCCTGGTACAGGGTGCCCAGAGCAGCTGTGGCTGCCCCTGGATCCCTGGCAGAGTCCAAGGACAGGCTGGACAGGGCTTGGAGCACCCTGGAATAGTGGGAGGTGTCCCTGCCTATGGCAAGGGGTGGAAAGAGATGGTGATTAAGGTCCCTTTCAACCCAGATAATTCTGTGACTCCATGATTCCAAGATTTCCTGACTTATTCAGACAACACTTCCTAAAAGCAGAGATGTGCCTGCTGCTTCACATCCCAGTAAATCTGAGTTGTTGACATGTGAGAAACTTGTTTGTTTCTCATGGCCTGGTTAAACAGAGTGAGACACTCAGGGCTTTTGGGTGCATGGTTTCAGCTTCTTTAATGACTGATAAAGCCAATTCCATCTCCAGGTTCTGCTGAGTTTGAGAATTGAAGTCCATTCTCTCTTGGGTTTTTAGAAGGTCCAGCTACTCATTTATTCAACTATCTGAGGAAATTGTTCTGGTATTGCCACAGGCTGACAGGTATCTGAATTACCCAAGAGTTATTTTGTTGTTGTTGAAGATTGTCATGCTTTTAAAAGACCCCTAAGTATTCATGTTCAAGGAATCTGAATATAGAAATGCCAAAGATGGCTGCCTAAGGAGATTTTTGCAAGAACCACTTCCCAGATGTGAGGTGAGGATAAAATATGGCTTTATTTTTGTAGGTAAAAAAGTACCAAAACATAAATATCATATAAAATGTTCCTTACTGAATAGTGGAGATTCATCCTGGACAATTAGAGATAATTACTGAACAATTTTTAGCCTGGTTTCTTCAGGAAATGAGGCTTGAATGATCCTTATGCCTGTCAGTCCCACTTAATAACTGCTGGATCCGTTCATCAGCTGCAGATCTGACAGAGCAGTGATGCTGAGATACAAAGTCCTCACAGCACCCATGGTAAGAATCAGCTGACTTGTGGAAAGCACTGGATTAACACTCCCCCAAAAAGAGGAAAAAATAAACAAACAAATTAAATATCCACAGCTAAAAAAACCCATAAAATTAAAAAGAAAGGTAAGGTCAGAAATACTTTAAACTCAAAACAGCAAAGAGGTCTTTGCTCTTTCAAAGGGATTTTGTGGATTCTCTGGTGTCTAGGAAGGGATGCATTCAGTGTTACGTATTACTTAACCCAGTGGACAGGAGAGAAAAAAAAATTCAGTTTGAATTCACGGGTTCTGATGCTGGAATTATCCTCCATTCATCTTAAACTCTGTGGTATTTTCATAGGGATGTTACATCGTACATTACCTGTGACTGACAGAGAAGCAGAGTGTCGTGTCTCAGCCACATTTCCATTTAATTCCATCTTGCTCCCATATATTAACACAAGCCGTGAAAGAAAGAAAGTCAATCCTGACAGTTTATTTATTTTACGTATATTTCCCTGTCAAAAAAAAAAAGATCCTTTATCATCCTCAGGGTAATAGGAAGGGAACCAATGTTTTGATTTAATGGCAGGATCCAGCACCTTCTATTGGCAGCAGTTTTCTAACCTGAGTTCTGATACTGTCCCGGCTGTTAAATGTTACACACACTAAATGGAATCATTAAGGAGCACAGGCTGGTGGGTAAAACCAACACCATGGAAAGATATTTAACTGATTAATGTCTTTGGCACCTGATTTTTGAGGTCTCCATTAACTAAAATGAATTTCCTCTCCTGCAGGAACGTATGTGTTACATATTCCATCTCCCCTAGCACAGATATAGTCAGGTTTCCTCACATGGGAGTGTGAAACATCATTTTTCACTTTTTGGAGAGCTCCATGAATGCAAATTCCTTCATGGCATTTCCCAAACACTCTTGAAAGGTTCCAGGCCAAGGAGAGGAAAAAAAAAAAAAGTTTTTCAGTGAATTCATCTTCTGGAACTTGTTCTGGGCTGGAATAGCAATGCACTGAGAAAATGCAGAGTCTTATTTTTTAGGAAAAATAATCCCTTTTCTCTCCTTTTACTCAGATATATCATTAATATCTCTCATTCACACACACACAGACATACCCACACACGTGTATGTGCTTGGCTTTTCCATGAGATAATACAGAACTTCTTGAACATACAAGATGCTTCAGGCAATTCATGTATAATTCCTCAGCACCTTGAAAATAACTTGAGTTTAAGGGCTGAAGTTCTTCAGACTTCTTTCATACTTTCAAAAAAAAAAAATGGCACTTGCACTCTTCTAGATAATGTTGGAAAAAGCAACCTGATGTTGGACAAAGATGCTTGGTGACATGCCACATTCTACAAGAAAAAGGGAAAAGCTCATTATTCTTTTAAGAGTGACACAAACAGTGTCACTAACACATCAGGAGTGATGACCCTGATGAACAGTTTAGTCACCAGGCTGCTGTTGTCCTCAGTCTTTACACCCAGCCAGCTGAAGTGGCTGGGTATAATGATCACACCAGACCTATTGCCGTTGAATTGCTGAAAATATGCACGCTGTGACTCCAAGCTAAGTGCAGAACACTACACTGT
Organism: Passer montanus; assembly: GCF_014805655.1. NCBI lineage: Eukaryota > Metazoa > Chordata > Aves > Passeriformes > Passeridae > Passer > Passer montanus. The sequence goes on from NW_024373923.1 coordinate 368,068, forward strand.
GTGACAATTTATGTGTCTGTAGGGACAGATTCTAATGACAATACACAAGTGCCTTACTTTGTATAAAGCTGCATGCAGGTAGTGTCTGTGAACTGGTCTGGGCACAGCAGGGACTCTTTGAGCTGGGGTACCTCCGGGATCATCTGAAATCCCCACTTAGAGAGCTGCTGCACCAATTAGTCAAATACTTTGTTGTAAAGAGTAAGAAATCAGCCAAGCAGCTTGTCCCAAGCCATCTCAAACTAGTCCTAGGCTGGGCTGGTGCTGCTCAAAGACAAGCTGGAGCACCTGGCAGGGAATTATGGTAAAGCACATTTGGGGTTCTCAGAGGCACATCCCTGATTCCCTGATGCACCCCAGTTATGACTACATGGCCCCATAGTTCCATGGGTTTAATTTACCACAGTGTTTCTGGTGTGTCCTGGTGGTCCCCACAAAGGTGCAGGATAGAGCAGAAAGTACCAGAAAAGATGTTTGAAAAGCCACGTGCACTTAAAGCCAAAGAAACTTTGAGGAAGGTGGATGGGAGGATGCAGCAATATGAAAGCTCTGCCTTAAATGTTCTATCTCACACCACTGTCTGAAGCCACTTATCTGTTATCTATTGTTCTTCCAGAAGGAGGATATATTGCTACATTTTTTGGTTTGGTTTTTTTTTTTTAAGGGCTTTCCTTAGTTTACTAAATTTAAGGATTTCAGCGAGAGAAAGGTGGTGGTACACGTCCTCCTGCACCCTAGAGATGGAGAGGAGCTGTTAAAGGCCTGAATCTCAGGAGGCTTCTCAAAAAAGGTTTGTGTCAAAAACGTATCTACTCCCTGCTGTTCTCTGAGGACTGCGAGAGCAACACAATAAAATTCACCCTGAGTGCAAGAGCTATTCTAAAGGCAGTAAATAAACATCTTCCACAGCATACACATTTTAAACAGCAGTTCCAAAGGAAAAACACACCTCCACTTCAGTGCTCTCTCAGCTGTTTATTTCCTTTGCCTACTGAACTGAATGATCTCACTTGAAGTGAGGAGACAGTTATGTTTCTGTTTTTCTCAGTAGCCTCTGTAGTTAGTGGACATGGAAACAGAATGGCAAATAGGAAGAAATGTGCTTGTTCTAGCTTTCTTTGAGGTGCTTCTACGGATTTCATGAGTTGCTCTAATTGAAAGCTCTTCTGCAGCTTAATGATGACAGCTGCATGTCTGCTCTTCAGAGAGAGGAGGTGCAGGCAGAGGGAAGCTACCCCTCATATTAGCACCACACAACCAGTGCCTATGATACAGCAAAGGTGCCAAACACACGTCCCCTGGGGCTCTCTGCTGTATACTGCCCATCCTTCCTCAGAGTCAAAAACAATACAGCCTTCCCTGAAGACAAAACTGTTAAAATAGTCAAGAGAAGAATTTTGCTGGAAGCTGAGCAGAAAATAAAACCCTGCTGGTGCCAGGCTCCCAGCTGTGCAGCTGGGGTAGAAAAGAAAAATTCAGCAAAATGTGGGTAGGACTTTTAAATCTCAGTAGGTCTTTGGTTGAAAACTGTCATTAAGTTTTTTGTTTTATTACATGAAAAGTCCTAAAGATTTTGCTCCTTGGAATCATTTATCTGTGCAGGTGTGTTGTGCTGGTATCATGGAAAGCTAAAAGAGAGGTAAAAGCAAAAGAGACATTTTTCTGAACAAGGCTGAGTTGGATGGGGCTTGGAGAAATCTGGATTTGTAGAAAATGTTCCAGTTTTGTGGAAGGGGGGATGAAACTGGATGGTCTTCAGGGTCCCTTCTAACCCCAACTGTTCTATGACTTTAAGAAAATTAAAATTAAATTAAACTTTTCTAGAAAACTGCAGAAAGCTGGGAGAATTTATCTCATCGCCATGTTCTAACAAAGCTTATTGAATCACTGTGCACATTTCATTTGTACCAATGTCTTATATGGAAATAACATTCATGTTGATAGTTTAGATGGAAAAAGGGTTATTTTGTTTTTGGGTTTTTTTTTAATTTTGAAAAGAATAATTTTCTTGGACAAGATTAAACAAGCTTTTGAAAATTATTTGTGGGAGACATCATCACATCCTGAATACACTGACACCATTTTACTTAATATTTTCAGCTGAAAAATCACCAAGTGAAACACCAGAATGGCCACACATGGCTGGCTCCAAGAACAGTACACTGTTTTTCTGTTACAGTGTGAGGCTCTGAGTCCTTAGGGCTCAGGTTTCAGGAGAGGATTTGGTAATGAAAGTCAAATTGCAAGAGAAGGTGAGTCAGGATGGAGCTGGTTACAGTCAGAGATGCAGTAACTTTGTTTTCTTATGTTTTGTCTACTACCTATCTGTGAAGCTTATGCTAAGGGGTGTGACACACCTTTAAACACAGGGGCCAGCCTGAAAAGTTGCATGGAAAACAGCAAGATAGGTAAATAAAACTCTGCCACAGTAAGAAGAGAACAAATTGTTTAACATAGGCTTCTGTTCTTCAAATTATACTGGAAAAACAAAAACAAAACAAAACAAATAAAAAAAAAAAGGAAAGAAGGGGAAAAAATGAGCAATGCGGGATGCATGAAATATTTTTCTTGCATGAGGAGTGGCCTTGACAGGAATTATCCCTCCTTGTTGGGCTGGTGTTGCTGGGAAGCAGGAGAAGGTATTTCATGTCTCTTGCCCTGCTGATTGGTCCCACAAGAACCATTTGTTTAATATGGAATAAAGGAGTCTGCTCACAGGAGGCAGAGGAGAGCCAGTGTAGTACATTCCCTCCAGTTCTCTCTGCCTCTTGGTACTCTAGAAAATTGAAAAGCCTGTGACTTCTTCTGCTGCCTGGAATCTTGTCCCCAAGCTCTCTCACTGACACTACATTTGTCCGGACAGGTATGGGAAAGAATCACGGAATTATTTAAATCATCCAGCACCACCATGCTCACCACTAAACCATGTCCCCAGCTGCCACATCCACCTGCTTTTGAACACTTCCAGGGATGGTGACTCCAACAGTGCCCCAGACAGCCTTTTCCAGGGCTTGACAACAAATTTCTCCTAACTCCCTTAAGCTTTCCCTGCCATAACTTGAGGCCATTTCCACTGGTCCTGTCATTGGTTATTTGGCAGAAGAGACCCACCCCCACCTGGCTACAACCTCCTGTCCAACAGTTGTACAGAAAGCCTCCCCTCCTAGATCCTTCACCAGCATCTCAACATCCTTCATGCAGAGACAGCCCAAACATCTGCATGTGTGTTCTGTTTCTTTCCTCTGCCATCAGCTGGTTCCAACTCGTGGAACATCCCAGGACCTGGTTTCAAATCTCAGTCAGCGTGCCTCATCTCACTTGGCTTCCTTTACTCCATCTTTATCTGCAGCTACAAACCTGACTGTGGTGGATTTGGACAAGATCAAGGCCATGGCAAGTTCAGAGTAGCACAGGTCCTGAAGGATTGCTAATGTGCTCTGAAAACTCTCCCCAAAGTCTTCTGCTCTCTGGAGCTCATCTTGAAATTTGTCATGGCTTGGCACGCTCAGGTCTTGTTAGAATGGAGCAGAGAGGAGACAGAGTGGGAATTGAGGACTGAACTCTTGCTGATGAAAGTGTGGCACCTGGAGTTCCTATGTTTCACTGGAAAGCACCAAAGAGATCAGGAAGTCTTCTTGACTCTTCTTTTCACAAAGACAAGTTCTAAAGTCATGATTGGGAAGGGCTCTAAGGAATCCCAGGCAAGCCTAAGCTCAGGCAGATTGATTCCCACTCTTTGTACTCCAGCAGACGTTTAGACATTTCTCCATGCCTCATTTTCCCAATGTGTAAATGCAGTGACTGCCTTGGCAGTCTTTCACTCCCAAACTCTGTAACATCAGCATGCAGCACATTTCAAAAATGGCATAAAAACCATTTTCCTTTTCATCAGTCTGGAGGGGTGATAGCAAGGCCTTGTTCATATATTTTTTCATAGTCCTAACAGCATCAGATGCTGGAATGAGTCTGCTTTTTATATCACACACTGAAAGAGTGACCATCACAGCTTGTGAGGATGATGGTGTTCAATGAAAGCTTTTCCAGGAAAGGTGGAACTGTGAGACATGGCTCTGCTGAAATTTATTCTTCCTTTTCTGTCCCTTCATCCCAGTATTTATGACCTAGATCTTCACTGATGTGCAATAAACAATGAATATTTTTGTGTATAAAACTTACAGGAGAGAGAAAAGTTCTGACTTTTTTTTTTGTTCACTGTAGCAGAAGAATCAGAAGAGGTTACAGCTTGAATTTAAGTTTGCTATATGTCTGCACTCTGCAGTCAGTTAATTTACCTGATGTAAGTTAAATTTGTGTGCAGAGTCTTGAAGGGAAGAAGAGCATAAAGACAGGTTGATTTTCAGAGGTGACAGGTCCTTTTTGCCTGACAATAAATTTTAAGATAGATGACATTGAATGTCTGCCATAGGCAAAACTAATCCAGCTAAAAGTCAAATTTGCAAACTTCTATGTTGCCCCATTGTCCTAATCCACTTCATACCTGTGGCCACCTTCAAAGGACATTGGCCTTTTCTTTATTCTTATTTTCTAAACAAGCTGCTGTTTGACTTCATTTCCTTTCTGTCTCTATTTTTAATTTCCCTATCTAAGAATACCAGACCATTCTGCTAACAAATCTTATAAGATCTATCGTCATACCCTAAAATGGACAGAGGTTTGCAAGAGCAGTCCTGCTGGAAGAATTCTCTCTCAGAGAAGCCCCTTCTTTCAACAGTGTCTAAATGTACATGTGTAATTATAGGATCAGATATGCATGACAACCACATGATTTTTCTTCTCAGCAGACAGTTTGTCACTGGAGATGTGGTATAGCTCACCATGTCTGCATCCCTAATAGAAATGTCACTCACCGTAGCTCTTTTGTGGAAATGACAAACTGTTGGCCATACCTCTGCTAAGCCAGTAGACACTCAAAGCTGACAGAAAATCATAAGGCAAGTTTTACCCTTTTTTCCTAGTTCCTTCTTTGCATAGTGCAAATGCTCAAAACTTGAACATTACCAAGCTGTTATGCATGTTAATACCTTTCCTTGATACTGTATTTGTTTAAATTATAGCCATGCCTGCTTAAGGTTGTACTTCATCACCAACTTCCTCATGTGGTAATGAGAAAATTACCATCATTATGGAACAGAAAGATGTAATCTTAAAAACCAGATCTTGGGTGGGGGGGAAGTTATGGACTTTAAGCGAACAATACATTCTGCTGCTCTGTGCTTCTTTCCCTAAAGAATAATTCCTTATGTTAAAGAGACTCAGTCTGGGTTTACACATGATCAAGTAATGTCATCACAACTCTATTGTACATTTCCTTGTTTTCTATCCTGCCCACTTCCGTGGTCACGAGTGTGAGCTTTTCCAGATGATAATCTTTTTACCACATGCTGGTACTGCTGTGCCCATTTACATCTCTGTAAAATTAAATCATAGCAAATAATCAAATGCAAGACAACTTTAGTGCAGTGTAAGCTCCTGGATGGGTCAGTCATAGACAGCAATTTACAGTATCAGGAGTCTTAGAAATAGCAAATAAATCCACTCAACCACCATTTAGTATTTAATTTCACATTCCCACCTAACTACTGATGAGTTTTGTACTGGCAGGCTCTAAGGTCTCCTATTTTTGTAGGATTTGAAATGCATTACAGAAGATGCTTTTTCCTAGCATCTGTGTTTTACCATCATTGAGGGATTTCTGCTATCTCACTCTCCTTCAGAACTCTTGTTTCTATTAATTACAGTTAATTAATTACATAATTACAGTCCAGCAGTGGCTTAAGGATCATGTTATTTGGTTGTATCTAAAGTCACCAACTCAGTCTTCCCTCCAAAGAGCCCTCCCTTCCCCTGAAACCTCTCCCTCATTTTTCTCTCTTCTCTCTTCCCATTCTTCATGGTTCCAGCCTCAACTCATCTCTCTGGGACAATTATCTTATCCCCCTCAGTGGTAAAATAAAAATCCTGTTGGCTCATACCTCCTGGTACTGCTCAAGGCTGAGGAGGTTCACTTTTATTTCCAAGCTTTCCTCCTGGTGTTTGGTTTTCCTTGCTTTTATATGTTTTCTCTGACTGGTTAAGTAAACTTGTACCCCAATGCTTGCTCCTTTTGTGCATTGTGGTATGAAAGAGCAAAAGAAATAATATCCTCTAAATGTTAATGTCATTGTAGTTCTTTTTTGTTTGTGTTTTGCATTTCTGCAGTTCTGTTTGCATTTAAGTGAAGCTTTTGACTCTGTATCTCTGTCTTCAGGAATGTCAGTCAAAGTTTTATAGACTAAAAAAAAGAAAAAAAAATTATCTCACATTCAGGTAGAGAGAAGATAAACTAGGGAAATACAGAAAGAGTTTTGTTTCAGCTTTCCCATCTTTGGCAGAACTTTGAAGTGTGTCTTGTGTTTATCTTCAGAAACAGCTAGTAGATCATCAAGTGCTCCCATCTAGCCAATTACTGTGTAGCCTTAACAAACTGGGAAATTGAAATAGGAATTCAGAGAAGGTCTTGCCATAATGATACTTCTGAGTTCTCAAAAGTAATTTGAGTGCAGCTGGAATGGTTTAAGAGATCAATAAAAAAGGTGGCACTGTGCTCACATCTCTCATGTGTGTTCTTCATCCTCTTGTGCAAGGTTTTGCTATACACAGGGGACGGGAAGAGAGACATGTCCCTCAGGATTAAATTGTTTTCCTCTCAACAGCCATGAAAAGCCTCCCCAGCTGCAGCTGACCCAGATCTGGAGTCCTCCATCTCCTGTTTGCCTGTATTTTGTGCTAATCTCAAAGCATCTAAGGAAATGTTCTGAACTTTTCCAGGTCGGTCAGTTGTTTTGCTTTTTATTTTGTTTTGGAGAGGGGTGGTAGGAGGTTAAGGCCTTTTTCTCGTGCTAGGAAAGTAAGGTACGTGAGCTCTTATCTCCTATCAGACATATAACCCCTCACAAACTATTCCCGAGTACACAAACTTCGTCAAATTTTAACCTCTCTGAAATTAGTTTCCTCCTTTCTCACGGTAAAGAGGGGGTTTAGCATTGCCCAGGTAGAACTCCCAACCACGATCGGGTGGATCAAGAAATAGGAATCAAGGGCTGGATTCCCAGCTGGTCTGAGTCAATCCAGGCTTGTGGAGTGCAGGGGGGCTGTGCTCTGGTCTGAAGGGGCTGAAACTCTGGTGTGGCTCTAGTGGGATACCATGGCATTGTGAAAAAACAGCTACCAGTGAAATTCCAGGGCACAGAACATTCTCCCAAAGGAAGAACAACCTCTGGCCTATTGGCCTGCAGTCCATTATCTGATTGTTCAAGTGGAGCAAGACGTTAACACGAGCGTTGCACAATTTGATAGGACAGGTTTTTGAAAGCCACAGCTGATGTGATGGGTTTTGTACTCAATTGCAAAACTTTATTTTGTATCTGTAACAAATGGAAAAATAGGTCATATCTGCCATCTTCTTTCAATGGGCTGACCAGGAAACAGCCACCTCCTGCAGGCATTTGGCTGTGTCTCCATATATAAACACAAAGGAGACTTTGTGAGCCTTTCCCAAAGTGTCTTGAGCGGGCTGCGAGGTAAGAGATGCATCTGCCTAACAATTCCATCTTTATTTCACAGGTGTTTGAAAAAAAGAAGAACCAAAGTTTATTATTTTATTCTTTTACGCAGTAAACATGGGGATAACCATTAAGGGCTACTCTTTATTTATATCATTTAAAATCAATTTCTAAATGTCTTCTTCATAACCAACAACCTTGAGAGAAACTGGTCTAAATTTAGGAACTTTTACTTAATTAGACTAATTTTTTTATTATTTTGATGTTCCTTATTGATTTAGGAACATTTTGGATTGTCATACAACTTCGTAATGGAAAAATTTACTCTATAACCTCTCAATAAGGTTTCTGTCTAAGAAACTTAAAAATCTCAGTGGAAAAACCCCAAAAATTTCACTTATGCATGCAGATTATGCCATTCCTAACATAAGATTCTGGGGGGAGGTGTTTTTTTGCCTTTTGTTTTTTTGCATCAAAGAGAACGAGTGTGTCAGACAGTCTTACACATGAATTTGTAACTTGGTGCTCCTGCATGCCAACGGTGTAATTGTTAGTGCATGCTTTGAGAGTTGATTTTAAAGGTCTTAAAGAGTCGGTTTTAATAATTCATATTGATTCAGTAGGGGATGAGGATGCTTGACATGTTAAATTATTAGCATTTACATTATGAACATGTTAATTACTGTATTTTTAATGCTGTTGGCTTTCATAAACTAAGAGTATTCTTAAAGAGACATGAAGTAGATTTGCAACATGTTGGAAACCAGTGTTATATAAACCAGGACTGGAGAGGTTTCTCTCTTTCTTTTCCCTCCTCATTCCCCCATTTTATGTTCTATTAAGGATCTTCTATTCATGTGTCTCTTGCACCTGAGCACTGAGGTAACATCAGATAAAAAAGAGAGAAAGAAAGAGAGAATGAGAGAAAGCAAGAAAGAGAGTGACAGAGAGAGAGTGAAAGACAGAAAGATAGAGAGAAAAAAGAGAGAGGGGCAGAAAGAGAGTAAGAGTGAAAGACAGAAATGGAGAAAGAGAGAAAAAAGACAGGGAGAGAAAGAGAGAAAGAAGGAGGGAAAGAGAGAAAGAGAGAAAGAAAGAGAGAAAGAAGGAGAGAAAGAGAGAGAAAGAGAGAAAGAAAGAGAGAAAGAAGGAGAGAAAGAAGGACAGAAAGAGAGAAAGAAAGAGAGAGAGAAAGAGAGAGAAAAGAAAGAGAAAGAAAGAAAGAAAGAAAGAAAGAAAGAAAGAAAGAAAGAAAGAAAGAAAGAAAGAAAGAAAGAAAGAAAGAAAGAAAGAAAGAAAGAAAGAAAGAAAGAAAGAAAGAAAGAAAGAAAGAAAGAAAGAAAGAAAGAAAGAAAGAAAGAAAGAAAGAAAGAAAGAAAGAAAGAAAGAAAGAAAGAAAGAAAGAAAGAGAAAAAAGCAAGCATTTGGTTATTCAGTTTGCATTGATCTGTGATAATCCAGTCATGAGTGGTGTTGTAGATTCCCCTACCTCCCCTCTCTGCTGTTAAGGCCACAGTGATGGTTTTTTCTTTTTTTTTTTTTTTTCTTCACTTAAAAGTGTCTGATTAACAATGATGGCCAAGGAACAAGCAGAGTAAAACAATTTACAGGCATGCCTCTCCTTCTTTCCTTTGGAGAAAGAAAAATAGTTTACTTTTATTCAGCAGAGGTTTCTGTGCAGTAAAGCAAAAGGGAATTTACCTATGAACAGTGCAGCTTTGATATAACATTTTGTCACAGGCCAGAGAACCAACCTTTTCCTATATCTCTGGGACATTTCAGCCCCACCCAGACATTTTATTGGCACACACTGTCTTGAGAAGCCCTTGTGGGACCAGCAGAGGTTGAAAACTTGCAGGGTGTATTGAGTGAAATGAGGCTGTGGCAAAGATAAGGCAATCAGTAAATCGAAGTCTACTGATAGTGGTCAGGGACAGAAATGATGTAGCAGAATCTATATGTCAGTACAGGAGATGGAGATAAGGGACAACATCAGATGGATGTCAAGAAAACCTCTCAGATCAGGCTGGGGCACCTCACCCCCACCCTCACAGTGCCTGGCTCTTAAAGCTGCATTCCCAGACCCGTCTTTAGAGGCAAGAAGCTCCAAAGGAAGACAGGAAGCTTTTGATAAATTATTCATCTGAATTTGAGGTTGGCAACTGGATAGGATAGGACAGGATAGGATAGGATAGGATAGGATAGGATAGGATAGGATAGGATAGGATAGGATAGGATAGGATAGGATAGGATAGGACAGGATATTTCTGTTCCATTGATCATCTAATCTCACTGCCTGACCAGCTTAGAGGTACTGAAAATGAAAACAAATCATCATGGGCAAAGCAAATTATTAAGGGCAACACAATTAAATTATATCCAGATACATGATTTTGGCCACTGATAACTCGCTGGAACTACTGAATTGTGCCCATGGACAAGGCAGGGGAGGCTCTGTGATTAGAGGCTGGATAGGAAAGGGTGTACTCTAAAGGCAGAAATGAATCTGAGGGGTTTTTTGTGCTTACTCCTCTTCAACCTATGTCAGCTGCTGAAGATCATTAATGCAAGTACAGATTTCACTTAAGAATTCTTCAGTGACCCTTCTGTATGTCCACATACTTTTTACAGAAGGCTTAACACAGAAAGAGCAATCACAGTTCTCATTTGTCTGGAAGTTTCCTTCCAGGTGCTCCTGCACAGAGCCTGAGCAAGGTCTCTTAAATCGTGGTGGTGGAGGTACATAATTGTGTCATTAATTAAAACTGGAGGAGTTGGGCAGCAAGGGGGAGGCAGAGGGGAGCAGCTTGGGAGTTTCAAACTGAAGATTTTTCAGCTGGACATTACCAGCAATCTTGGGGCTAATGGCATGGCTTCATTCACGTCTGGAGCTTTCATCCTTGTCTTTTGGTGTTTGAAATCCTGAGGCTCTGAGACATGTTTCTGCACATTCTTTCTCCTGGATAATCTTGCTGTATCATGCTATTTTTAATCTGTAGGAGGGCTGAAAGGAGGAGGTGCTGAAAATCCCAGGAAAGCAGAATTTCTAATTTCTTCGATCTGACCAAGTGATGGAAAATTTGCCAAAAAATGTTGTAGTGTGATTTCTCAAGCTTTCAGAAATCTACTGAGTAACCCAGTAATTTCTAAAATCCTGCAAAGCAGTTCAGATGATAAGCAGCTTTTTGGCAAGAACCAAAAAGCTGGTTATCATCTGCCTTGCTTTTTGCCTTGCTTTCTGCAAGCACAACTGTAAGGGCTGCTCTATAAATATTTTACTTTTTTTTGGTTTAACTTTAAACCATTCTTATTAGTACTTAAATTGTTTTCATCTGAGTTTTATTTGGGGTTCTGGTTCATAATAAAATCAGATATTGTGTTATCACCTGAATCCAGGTCAATATGACAAGAACCAGGTACCTTGAATGCTGCCTACATGTAAAATTCTTTACATGGGGAATATTTATCCTGCTTCTAGGACTCAGGGAGATCCAAAACTTTTACAAAGTAATATTGCCTGGTCCAATAACAAAATCCTAATAACCAAGTTTCCCTCCTGCTGGCTATGTCCTAGCAAGTGCATCCTCAGTTGAGGGCATGCTCAGTTAGAATTTGTGAGTTCCAGCTCAGTAAATCTATACAAACCAAGACACATTTTGGGTAAAAACCTCACCTAAGGAGGTTTCAGGCTACTCAAGGCAGTTTGACATGAGCAGATTAATACCTTTCCTGATAGGTTTTTATTTCTCCAAGTATTTTTTTAACCCAACACCTTTATTCTTCTTGTCATCTTATGAATGTTCCATAGGACATTTCTCACACATCTCAAGAAGCCTATGAGTCAGTATTTTTAAACTTAAAATTAGGTTCCTGAAAAGATATCCATGAATATAAATTCTGTCACAGTTTGGGAAAGTGCTAAATATCCTGTAAGTGTCACCAGACTGGAGTTTTGAAATTTAATTAGCTCCTAATATATAGCTTCTTTTCATAAGTAGATTCTCTGAAAATATATAGAGGAAGAATAAAAATTCAGGAATCAGTAACAAACAATGAAACTTAAAATTGCCTAAATCTTCTGCATCATCATTTCTGGTTTTGTTTTTGATAATTATATATTTCTTCTCTTTCCTTAAAATTAAATCCTACATGAGGGCTCTGACAAGCAATAAATTGGAATTTGTATCTCTTTTCCCAATTTTTTTGTTATGAAGGTGCTCTGCATCTACAAATGTTTTTCACATTTTGAATACAAAAAAAGGAAATACTATGCCTACAAGTTTTCAAAATGGGCACTGCAAATTCACAACACACACACCAGTGATGAAGTTTAAACGAGAAGCTTTGACCTCAGGCATGTTTATTTGCTTTTCAAATATGAGCAATTACTTTGAGTTTTGCTTTTGGTTTTGAAAAATTCTGGTTTCTTCTACAGCCCAGTTCAGGAAATATCTGTGCCCTGAACAACAGTTAATAAACATGTGCTTACCCCAGACATGGTTTTAAATCACCCACAAATGAACAGAAACACATTATTGAAACCTGTATTAAACGTTGCTCCTGGGAAATATTCTGACCAGGATCAGATTCAAATACACACTAAACTCATACACACCCTGTTTCAAACCACGCATTGTATGTGAAATCATAATTCCCTTTTCCTAAGTTCTTGGACATATGGGATGCAGAGCAAAATTTCTTTAATTTACATATGAAATAATGTGAAATGAGTAAACTTAAATTCACCACAGCCTTTAAATGAGAGGAAAAGCTAACCTTAATCAATCTGCTCTTTCATTCAGGTCCAAGAAACCCCTCCTGGAACTTTTTCCTGGTTTGGATTTCTTATCACTGTCACCAACCAGAGTCTGAGTCCCTGCACCATTCCACCACTGAAGTGAGATTCTCCGTCTGGCTGGTAAGTATGAGATTAAAGAAAATATACTGATTACATAAACGTGGCAGAGCCCCAGCAACCATCAGGAGCTGCTGTAGATGATCTGGGTTTTTGCTGAGTCAAGGTGATGGATTTAAATCTGAGTTGGATTGCATATATTTTGGTGCCTTTAAATGCTGTCCCAAGTATGAAGTAACTTCTGTCTCACAAAAAGCAGGTGGGAAAATTCTTCCCTAACAGTTTTTTTTTGCTCTCACAACTTCTGTTCCTCTTGTTTTATTTAGTTTGTTAATTCTTTTCTAATGGCAACTGTTGATTTGGCTCCTTGCCTCATTAGATTTTTTTTTTGTTTTCCTTTTGGTATTTTTCTAAACTAGGATAAATCTGCTAAGTCCTGTAAGGTACAGGGAAGTCATGGGTGCCCTTAAAATGAAGTAGCAACAGTTAACTCAAGAAAAGTCACTCTCACAGAAAATACAAAGAAATATTTAATAGAAAATTATTAACCTTTTCTTTGAATGCAATGTAACTGATGTCTAGCATACAGGTCCCCATTCCACAAGAAGAGACATCTGAAAGGTAGGCATAATTTCCCAAAGGGTGGATTTGTTCCAGTCTGTCTGGAAAAAGTACAGAGATACCAACTGATTTGTAGAGAACCATTTCACTTTTAAACCCCACAAAACATTTACAGAAAAGAAAATTTCAAATGCAAATATTTTCAGATATGTATCTTGTTTGCCTAAAAGTTTTTCAAAATAATTTATATTTTATTACTTAACAGTAGCAAGAACATTTGACACTTTCCCTTGTTTTTCAGGGCGGGGGTGGGAGGTTGTGAGTCTTTTTGTTTCATAATGTAATTTTGAACCATGTTTTTCTCCCACATCATTACCTTTACACTAACCCTTTGTTACTTACAAATGTTAGGTACATTTACTAGTGCAAGTGGGCTCTGGGTTCAGGATGGGGTCAGCAGACTTTATCTGTGCTGATGAATGTGGGGCTTTGCCTATGAATGGGATCATGGGAACAAAACCCCAGGTACAGACCTGCACAGAACAGCCTGTGCTCTGGGCAGCTCTGCAAAGATGGGATTCTGCTGGGAATTCTCTTCTGTGTGTTTGCACAACTGAAACACCAAGGCTCATACTTGCAAAGCCTTCTATTTTTCTCCCCCTCCCGGAAAGCCATATCTCTCTTTATCTCCTGCATCAATCTCTCCCTACACCGAGACAGTAAAGTTGGGACACAGGATGGCTTTGTCTGCAGGAGCACATTCAGGCTAGTCTTGCAGACTAATTTTCTGCTTGGGTTACTTTCTTAATTATAATTTGTGTTCTCATCATGTCGTGGAAGAGTACATTTTAAATGAGCTTGCAGTACACCGCATAGAATACCAGCTTTATAGCACTGCCCGTAACCTACAATGCCATTTTTAAATTTGTCATAATGCAAATGCCATAATAATTGCAAGCTTTCAACCCTGTGATCTATTTTTTTCCCCAGCTACTTGTAAACTGAAGGTTCAAATTTCGTTTTCCCACTCCATATGTAAGAGCATTGGGACAGGATGTTGATCTAACTCCTTACAATCAAAGCTGTGTATGTTATGGATCGTGTTCCAAAACACTGTTAAATATGTGGAAAAGGAAAAAAAAATACATTAATTATGCCTTCTTTAGCTCTCTTTAGCTAATAGGTTTTAAATGGACTGTTTGGGGTTTTTTACTGATAACCACAAAAAAGTGTTTCATTCTCTCAATTAATACTAGAACCATTTTCTGGGAATGGATAACTAATTTTTATTGAGTGATAGAAATAGGATGCCCGATTCTGTCGAGACTAGAAGAAGCAAAGGTCAACTCTGAATTAGCCACCTATTCTTTGGGAACTGTCCCATGCAAAAATATTAAAGGGAGTCTAATTCTGTTGAGCCCATTGAGAGACACTTTAAAAGTGCAGAACCATGCACAAAAGCATGTGTACAGGGGAAAAAAAGTTATATATATTGTTTAGAAATTAATTTGCACATGTTTATTTGCACACCTTTCCTAGCCTGATTTACCTTATCATAGATACAGATACCTCATTAAGCCAGGATTTTAAAATAAAATTGCCCATGTTGCCTTTGAGAGTGGTCACAGGAAAGCCAGATTGTTTCCTACCCTCAGGAATCATATCCAGCAGTAAATAAATGACAGTACCTGCACTGGGTGTGACACTTGTGATGTGACAGAGACAAGGAGCTCAGCTTCCATGTCTCCCTGCTCCCACTTTGCAATCTGTTGAGATGGGATTGCATGTTTGGAGCTGGTTAGTCCCTGAGTGCTGATTCAGATCTCACCCTTTGTAGCCTTGTAGGAAAAAATCTCAATGCTGCCCTGGTGGGTAATAGTTATAGATCATTAGCTGCAAGACTAATTCACTGTGAAAGTGTATGATAGCACAAACACTCGCTGTCCCAGTGCAGCCATACTCATTTGAGAGTTTTTGCATGAAGGTTTTCCATTGAGATATGGATGTTTTGGGTTGTTGTGTTAAGAAAAACCTGAATGTTTTGGACTTTTGTGTGCCCCAAGCACAGCTATCACCCCCACAGATGTGAGAGGGATGCTTCCTACATCTCAGGGAGCTCAGGAGAAGGATGGTGGAATGTCTTCCCAGCCCACCCACTTTGTAGGAACCCCCAGTGCTGGGGATCCACTGCTCTCCAGGGGAAAAAAGATTTGTCCCTTCACCTCACAGTAGTCACAGGATCCTTCCTCTCATCCAGGCTGCCAAAAATCACCCAGGTGATGCTAGAAATTAACTTGCCTGAGGAAGAGCAAGGCAGGACAGGGGGATGCAATGGTCCCCAGGAAAGTGCAGCTCAGCGCTTCAATCATCTCCCCAGCCTGGAGCAGCTGAGCTGTGGAAATCACTTTGACGTAAATCTCTCAGCAGCTTTTTTGTCTGAAATAAATGGTGCATAAAGGAAATGCAAAATTGTTTGGTGGACAGGATTATCTATGTGTTTACCGCTCTCAGCACTTTTCTTTTGTCTTTTGGCTGTGTAGCTCCCGTTGGTGTGAATAGCTGAGCATGAAGTGAAACTGCTGAACACAAGCAGGGTGTGAGAGAGCTCTCCCTTTAAACCTGTGACAGCTCTGCACTCGTGACTGCAGGAAATGTCAAGTTAGAGGAATTACCACTAGTAAAAAGTAATTATTTTTCATTTCCAAGGTTGTCTGTTCAGCGTTAACCCAAATATAAACTTTCTATAATTCTGCATCATTACCATAACCCCCTCCCCTCCACCCTGGATTTCATTTATTTATTATTTATTTATTGCTTTTTCATTTATTTATTTATTCCTTTCATTTCTAGTTGCTATTTTACATGTGCACCCTCACACATATGTACACACAGCTGTGGCAGCTCATGGTGGGTTTTTTTCATGGCATTCCATCCCTTCAGCTCTATTTGAGTATGTATTATTCTGTTGCCATAACATGCTGATGATATACAATATTTGTATAAAGATTCAAATCAATGTTTATCGCATCAGAGCACTATCATTCAAAAGGGAAGCACAAATCAATAATTCATTAAGCAAGAGAGAAATGAATGATTTGAATTTGTTGTTCTTCTCCCCTCTAATACTTTCAAAAGGAATTGCATTGTTTAAATGAAGTTTGATCACTTTTGGACTAAATGAGCCTGATTTAATGCATCTGATAGTAGTCAGCATAGTATTCATCATGGGACAAATAGTAGAAATGCACAATTATCATATATATTATTCAGTTTGCTGAAATTCCTTATTCATTAAAAATATTTCATTCTATAAAAAGTACTGGGGGTGAGGGGGTTGGGGGCTTTATATGGTGTTTCAAGTTGAATGAAATAACTTTGTAAAATATAGATAAAATTATTCATTTCAAGTTGGAACCCTTCATGTTCAAAAAGCTTGTCTCATGAAAAATGAATAGAGCTACTTTTAAATAGAAAAAATTTGCTCTTTAAAAAAAGGGTATACTCAATCTAGTTAATGTTAAGAAGTGTAACACTTCTGGAAAAATTAGAAAAGTTTTCCTCGGAGTTTCAATTTTTGACTGAAACAACCAGAGTCACATAAAATGTGACTGCTAATCAGCTCAGTAATTTTTTTTTTCCCATGATAATCAGCTCTTAATTTCCTTCTTGTATTTGGAAGAACAAGCTCCACCATTCTCTCTGGTATCATGTGTATGTTGAAACTGCGGGAAAGTCCCAATTTTCTTTGAACCTGTTGAAATCCATGAGAAATCCATGTGATCTCCTGCATTGGAAGATGGGATAAATGAATGAGCCCCTGGATTTCAGATGCACACTTAGCTCTCCTAATTTCCTAATTCACCAGCAATAAAGTGGTCATTGCTGATGACACAGGGAATTCCTTGTGGTTTTAAAACACAATGACAGAGTATCCACCAGGAACCACAGAGCATTAGCAGCTGCTTTCACTGAGGATGAGTGTCCTCTATTGATTGGTTTTCATTGCCTGAACTCAATAATGCTTTTATTTATGATGACATAGTTTATGATTGCTTCTTTATCTGCTGTGTGTTAAGATGAGCTTAGAATCAAATTACCAAAATGGTAAATTGGATTCTGGATTCTTGTAGAAGATATTTTATTCCCAGACATACATAACAAAATTCAATAGAAATTAAAAAATATATATATACCCACACTGGCCTTGAAATTTTCCCATCTTTACTCTTTGATGTCCCCATCACTGAGATGATGGCTTCCTCTCTGCTCAGCTTCTAATCCATTCTGATGGCCCTGTGAGGAGCTTTATTTTCAAAATTTTATCTTCCCTATAAAATTCTACCTTCAGATGTGAATTTACAATAGGGGCTGAACTCAGCAGAGCTTGCTGTGAGTTATTTGCTTGGCAGGTCAGATGTAATCTACACTGGGTCCATGAAGTGGGTACACAAATGCAGACACAAAAAAAAACCAACGAAAATTGTTGAAGTTGTGAAGCTCTGGGCCAACAGGTCCCTGGGTGAAATCACATAGATTGTAGTGGGTAGGGATGACTTTAAGCTTCCCCTCTTGTCATAGCTGTCATACTCTTCCCCATGGGGAAAAAAACCCCAACAACTAAAAAAACAATACAAAACCAAACAAAAAACCTACTAAAAAAACAAGACAAACAAACAAACAAAACAAACAAGACAAACAAGACAAACAAACAAACAAAAAAAATGCACACAAAAAATCTCCCGAAACAACAAAAAATCCCAAACAAAGAAAACCCCCCCAAAAAACACACCAAAAAACCTAAACCATGAAACAAGAAAGCAAACAAAACCAGAACAACTAAAAAAAAATCAAACAAACAAAAATTCCACATTCTTACCTATGTTTTCTCATAAATACAAGTGAACTAATTTTGTGGCAAAATCTGTTGTGTTTTTGTGCATTTAGGATAATCATTTGCAACCCACGCTACCAATGGAACAGCAGACAGTATCACTTTTTTGCATTGGCAGCTTCTTTACAGGACTAGAGATAACATCAAAGTAACTCCTCTATAAATTAGGCTGCTGGGAGTAACTAAGACCGGAGGAAAAAACCCCCAAAGTTTTAATTTTCTGATTCATATCTTCAATCAATCACAACATGGTGCAGTTGTGTTTTAGCTTGTTTGCTCAGTAGAGATTACTCTGTTCTGTTGATTGACTCAGTGCCATTGTATTTTTTTATTGACTTTTCAGGTAGTTTTTACAACATTCAAGGTGCATAAGTTAAGAGAAAAGTAGTGTAGTAACATTTCAAGACAGAAGGAGACCATAAAGATGTAGAGAAGGTATAATTTACAATAACAGGAAATTACAAATTAGGATAACTCCCTTGCTCTCATACCTAGTTAGTCCCTCTGTACATGTTTTCTGAACATCTCAGTAAAACATGAAGTGTTTACATACCATAAAAAGTTAATGGATGATAGAGTTAGCCGATACCTTAGTATTATTAATAAGGTTATTTAAGATATGATTAGGCTGAAATTCAGATGCAAGTATGTATACAGGATTTCTAGGCTGTAAAGACATTAATTATTTGAAGAACTGTGTTTGGTCTAAATGAAACAAAGACAATAAAAAAAGAAGATATGGACTTTTAAGTACCTGTAAGGAACATAAACATAAATACGATATTGACAAAAGTAAAACACATCCCCTGAAAGCTCTCTGTACATGAGCTGTTTCAGACAAGCCATTTGGGTTCAACAGAGCTTGTGTGGCCTCTCTTTATGAACAGGTGGTTATGTGGAAAACTTCAAAGCACATACATGCCAAGATTTTCTTTCCTTTTTCTGTCTGTGTAGCTATATGCAGTCACAGATTGCTACTTGTTACCGTGACTTTTTGTTGAATTAATTCAATTTAAACCAAATATTTTGGGAGTCTCCAATCCTACTTTAGAGAGGATTTAGTTATATTTCACATGTTGATGTTCTTCTAATGATGAGTTCCTATAGAAGAACTTCCTGAAAATTATTACTAATAATTTCACGGTGCTCCCCATGTCATCATTTGAGATCTGTGTTTACCCATTAATAAAATAGGACAATTATGTTACAGGATCTCTCAGAGTTCAGCTGTCTAATAATATTAAGGTTTTATTAGTGCTGTAATTTTTTCTCAGTTGTTCTTTTTCTGGAGCAAAATGGTGAATTTCTCTTTATCAAATAGGGAGCTTTTGTGAGATTGTCTCATTTCACAGATTTTACAGTCAGAAACCTAAGATGGTGGTTTGTTTGTTTTTTTTTTCCATTGTATCCTTCTAGTTTCACTAACAGTACTAAACACATTGATCAAGTTTACCTAATATACTGGAGAAAAAGAGGCAAGCCAAAGAACAATCCTTCATTGTCACCTGAATAAATACATCTGGCTTCTTGAACTAGTTCCTGTTTCCACTCTGTGTCAGAAGAGATGGAAGTTTTCAAAGACAACTGACACCATCCTAAATCAAGTTTCTGATATTGGTTAAATGAACTTCTAGAGCACACCCTGTTCCTCTCCACCAGCCCTGAAGAGAACCTAGGGTGAGCAGCTCATGTCTAGGTGAGATGATTTCCACCCTGAGACCAGCATAGTCCCTGATCATGGTGGACTCCCTGTATCACACAGCCTTTAGGCGTTCCCCAAGGAATTTCTCCTGGAAATGTCCCCTGGTGGTGAAGTTTGTGTCAGTCTCACCAAGCCAGGGCAGACTCTGTCCAAAGGCCTCTACCCAATAGAACATAAGGTGACTTTGAAAGATGCTTTAGCTTTATAAAAAACTTTGCCATGGATACAGTTTCTATTTAATTTAGATGATCCAGTCAGAGAGAAAAAATAATTCTGAAAGAAAGGATGCAGGTTACTGTTAAATCCCATAAAACTCCATAAAATTATAGCAAAGGCATCTCTTTACGAGAAGGCATTTTGCCAATTAAGATTTACTGTGTTGTCTTTACACGTGGGACTTGCAGCAGTTGTTGCAACCACTGAACTTTCTCTCAGGCATCAGCCCACATCTTATTATGATCAAAATCCTTGTCATTAATCCCATTTCATTGTTCTCAGTAGTGGGATAAATTCATCAATGGATGATCTCACCCTACTTAATCTCATTAGTTTAGATTATTTCTTTTCTAGATATCCTTATCATAATCTTATCATCACAACCCTTGGGAAGCTTGGCCCCAAAAGTGCTGTATGTGTGTTGTGTTTGATGGTTGTTGATTTGTTGAGGTTTTTTTTTAATTAATATTTCACAATTTGATAAGAACATTAACATTTAACCCTCAATTGCCTCTGGTGAGACAAAGAAAAGCTTTGGAAATTACTCAACAGATGATTACATATTAAGGACCTCAATTGCCTCCACTTGGTAGGACTGATTTTTAAAGATTTGCTTCTGTGCACTGCCACTTTTCACAGATATCTAGACAGAGACATCATTTGCAGACAGCTGAATGCTGACTGTATCCCTGACTGTATCACTGTTTTGATAGAACCTGCTCAATCATACTGAGTAGTACCTTTCCTCAGAACAGACTCAAAAATTTCAACTCTGAAAATATTATCTGAACTGCCAGCTAATATTGAATAAGTGTGAACTCCATCAATGACTTCTTTTGGAATAAAACCCCACAGTGTTCCCTGTATCTAATTTTCTTTTTCTGCAGGTGTTCTAAAATACAGTAATGTTTTATAACACAAGAGTCCTTTCTTTCTTTGCAAGGTAGGTAAAGGAGGAAAAGCTAGTGATATTGCACATCCCTTATAAATGGAGCTAGCAGTCATACTTGTTGGAGCACGGGGCTTCATGTGAAGCCTAGGTCTGAGTTCGTGTTTATCTTAACAGATTCAAAATAGACCTTGTGGCTCCTACAGGGAGCTCAGCAGTTACCAGATTACACGACATTAAATTTAGCACTTTTTTTGGTGGAAATGGTGAAGCTGATGAGAAAATGATTCAGGATTTTTTTTCTTTTTGAATCTGAAAGAGACATCAATTGACTGTAGAGCTCTCAAATCTACTGTGTCAGATGCCAGCTTTGGGAAGAAGGTAGATCTGCGTGTTCATCTTTCTTTCAAAGGCTGTTTATGCACTTTATCTAATGACTCTTTCATGTAAATGATCTCCCTCTGAGTTAGATTAGAGCCCTTGGAATAATAAAATGAGGTTAGGCACATATTAGTATGTGGATATACTCCCCTGCTCCTCTGAGATCTCGTAACATTATTCATGAGTATATGAATGACCGTAGTCTGTTCTGAGTCTGTTTCCAGGTCCCTTGTGTTCCCCAAAAGAAGCTTTTCTGAATATTTACATGTCATTCATGTTTCAAAATGGGTCTTTAGCCATCCACTTACTAATTGTATATAAACTGACCAGTCTGGGGACAGTACCCTATGTTTAAGGAAAAACATATCACATAAAGTACATTTTGTAGTGAGCAGGTGCCATTCATTAGTGCCTCATACTTCAGAAACTGTTGTTCAAAGCTGCTTAGTGAATGTATATAAATAAATCAATTTTCAAAAATCAATACTGGGTTGCAAACAATTTCTAAGAATAAAAGTATCTACACAAAGTATTGATGACCACCATTCAGACCACTCTGCGGGGAAGGCTACTCTTGGAGTTAAAAACTCATTTGAACAAACATACAAATCATTCATGAGCTCAGTTAGCAGAGCAATTTAAATAAGCTGATCACAGGCAACTTGTACAGCTGTACAAGATTAACATAATGTGTTTTATTCTTTAGTGCAGTTGCACAGACCATTTGCCATGTGCTTCCAGAACTCTTGTGGATTTATGGTCAAAGGAATACCACTACGGAATCATTGCATTAGTAAGTGTGGTCTAGTAGTGCTCATGGTTTAGCAGCTTTTGCCTTCACTGCTATCAAAACAATCTATTCATCTATAAACTCTTGGCATAAACTTTTGTTTTATATGCTTCCATGACTCATATTTCTGCTTTTATTTCCTCCAACTCATTTTCTCAATCTTATTTTCTTAGTCGTAATCAATAGCACTTCAGTAGAAGTCCACACCTTTGTATGGAATGGTGTCACTCATATTCTTCTGAGTCCTGATCCATCCATCTGTCCATCCATCATCCATCCATCCATCCATCCATCCATCCATCCATCCATCCATCTATCCATCCATCATCCATCCATCCATCCATCCATCCATCCTTCCTTCCTTCCTTCCATCCTTCCATCCTTCCATCCTTCCATCCTTCCATCCATCCATCATCCATCCACCCATCCTTCCATCCATCCATCCATCCATCCATCCATCCATCCATCCATCATCCATCCTTCCTTCCTT
Organism: Passer montanus; assembly: GCF_014805655.1. Lineage (NCBI taxonomy): Eukaryota > Metazoa > Chordata > Aves > Passeriformes > Passeridae > Passer > Passer montanus. The sequence continues at coordinate 390,405 of NW_024373923.1, forward strand.
CCTTCCTTCCTTCCTTCCTTCCTTCCTTCCATCCATCCATCATCCATCCATCCACCCATCCTTCCATCCATCCATCCATCATCCAACCATCCATCCATCCATCCACCCATCCATTCATCCATCCATCCTTCCATCCTTCCATCCTTCCATCATCCATCATCCATCCTTCCATCCATCCATCCATCCATCCATCCATCCATCCATCCATCCATCATCCATCCACCCACTGATCCATCATATGCCACCTCTAACAAGAACCTCTTACTACCTTTTCACAACTCTTTCTTTTCCTGCAAAGTTCAGCAGTTTCCAGAGTACCATTGTGGTGTCTGTGCACTACTCTAAATCCTAATCCAATCCAATGGGGTGAACTGATGTGCTCCATGTCCTTTTGCTGACCAAGGAGTGAGTATCCAGGCTGCACCATAACTTTACAACAGGCAGACATTGGTCAAAGCAGGATGAAGTATCGGCACTCCAGCAAACTGTCAAATCCTTATCTAGCTACATCTGAGTCCAAGAACCTTTCCACGAGCTAACCACACGCATGAAGTCTCACTTGCATGCATGAATACAGGTCAACCATCACTGCATACGAAATAGAGATTTGGACAAAACAAAAGTCATGCACTAATGATGGACTTTCTGGCAAGGAAAACCCTCTTTCCTTCCAATGGGTGACTGAATTTCCAACAATTGTGTTGCAGGCGAGTGGATTTCTCTAATTTGCTGTGCTCAAGGGCTGTTGGCATTTCTGTAGTCCTGAAAAATCCTCCTGCATGCAGCGAATATTTGAGTCCCAAGGATAAGTTAAGTCTGCAAGGGCTATCTCTCCAGATCAGAACCCTCTTCCACAAGGCAATTCTTGCACCCTTTGCTTGAAAACAGAAGCTGAGATAGGGGGAGGAAAGATGTTGTCCCTTTTTCTTTTGATGTTTGTTTTCTGCTAATGATGACTTGGAGACATATGGTAAATAAAAGAGTTTTTTTCTTATTGGAAGCCCTGTAATCCAACAAGGCCTCATTCTCCCATTACCCAGAATCTCAAACCAGTTTTGAAAGCTATCCAGAAAAAGTATAGCTGTTACTCCATGGTTTACCAGAAGTTGGGAACACATTCACGTCATTGTTGAAATCAGCTGTCTCCCTGTCATACTGCAGGACTGCAGAGAAAATACCTTATCTTTGAGAACCTCATGTGAGTTTTTTACAGGAATCAAAGTGTCACCTGGACCCCTGTCCATGGTTTGAAAGTGTAATAAAACAAAGTAAATGCTGTAGTCCTATGAGACACCCATCTGACAACACAAATGAGCAGCATCAGTATGTTTTTAAAATTTAATATAACCCTTATACTAGCATATATTTAGCATTATTTAGCATAATTTTCATATTAGCATATAGAGACTTAACAATCCTCCAAACAGCTGACCTGTCCAGGTGGAAGTGGGGAACTACATGAAACAAGGAAGTGTACCAACACTCTGGAAAAAAATAATTGGGTGGTCAGTCATTAATTAGTTATATTAATTACACTTCCACTAAACAAAACCAGATCAATCAGTATTTAGGCTGAAATAGACTGATGTTCAAAAAATGCACTCCCTGATGCTTGTGGCAGTGTGATGCATTCCTGGAAGCTGTTTATCCTGAAAAAAGGAGGAGTGTAACTTGTTTTCAGGAACAAACCCAGCAAAGATTAAAGGAGTAATTAAAGACCAAAACTTCATGTTATATACCATAAAAACCTCTTAACAATGTTGGCTATAGTGAAGTTTATATTATAAACAGACTGAAATGCTAGGTTGGCTGTCCAAGCACTCTGTTTTCAGATATATTGCTGAGCTGAGAGTTTTCATTGGATAATTAGCTGTGGTAGAACAAATTTCTGCACCTTAGGTTGATATAGTCCTTGGAGTCCCCGTTTGAGTTTCTGAAAAGAAAGTATGCAATTAATTGCTCAGCAGCCTGACTGGAGAGTTGTAAGGAAACTACAAGTTAATACCCTTTAAGTGCATTTGAAAAACCTTCTGTGTAGGTAAGCTGAACAGGAGATCAACACACAGGGAAAAAAAAAGGCATATTTGTACTCTGGTTCACTCATGCAGGGCAGACCACCACGCAAACAGTGTGACCCCAGGAGGTGAAGAAATGCATTTTCCCAGTTGTGCTGCTAGCTAGCAGTTTGGGGGCAAGAAATGTGCCTGCATTGTGCCAGGGCTCATCATTGTATGAAATGAATTTTATTTTCAGTCCCTGTGGGTTATTGGGGTGGGGAAACACAAAGAAGCATCTCACACCTGACCCCTAGAGTTGCCTTCCAGTATTCAGATCAGTGAAGGCTGAGAACTCTGCTAACCAGGGAATTTGTCTGGTTCAACTATCAGGAAAATAAATAGTTTGTGAATTCTATGTAAAGATAGTACAGAAAGAAATGAGCAAGTACTCAAACTTTCCCACCAACTGTACAATTGTGCTTTTGTGGGCACAGGCACACAGCCGTGACATCATCCAGCCCTGGTCTGTGCACAGTCATGGTTTTCAGAGGAAACACACAGTGTGTGAGATTCACCATGGGTGTGAAGCTTGGCATGGTCAGAGCCTTTGTTTGCAATCTCTCAGAGTCATGAAATGAGAGGGAAAGGGAATCTGTCTTTTATTACAAAGGCACTACTGGGGGCAGCTCTGTAATGTACAATAAATAATAATAATAGTTCCAAAGTAAAATTCTCCTATCTAACCTATCTATCCTGTTTGGTGTGTGAAACACCTAATTTAAGCATTTCCCATTGTGCATGAATCTTTGAAAAGCCATTTTTAATGTGAAATCTTACAGCATTCATTCACTTTTCTCAACTAAATTTTGCTATTTCGGGGCTACAAAGCAAAATTTCAATTTTTATTTTAAATGCCAGAGGACGTCATGCCAGAGAAAAATAGTGATCTATTTGGCCCTAAGGTGTGGCAAAGATAATATGAGTAGTGCTTTTTGTGGGGAAAAAAAAAAAAAAAGAAGAAAATTTTAACACAAGTAGAAGCAAAGCCTTCTTTCTATCACATATAACATGAAGAAAAAGTAGTGATCTGGTAATTTGTGGGTAAGAACTCTATTTTCTAAATACATGTCAGTAAGGAGATGGCAAGCACTGAACAATTTCATCACGTTTTCTGTATCTGTTTTGTTGCTGCTATTGCTATTATTGCTATTATTATTATGTCATCATCATCATCACAATTATTATTATTATTCTCTGCCTCGATGGATGACCCTTACCTCAACACAGAAATTATACTGGGATTTTTTTTCCCACAACTCTCTCTCTCAACCCACTGAGAGGGAAGAAGTCAGCAAGAATCTGTGTGGCATTAACTGCCAGGCTAAACCACATCAGGAACTGCAACAACTTTATTCCTAAAAAATATCAATACATTCTGAGTAAATCCCATCCTGGTTAGATGAAAATCATAACTGCAGCACAGGCTGGAGAAGAGAAGCCTCAGGGTGACCTAACTGTGCCCTTCCAGTACCTGAAGGGAGCTGACAGAAAAGATGGAGAGAGATTATTTACAAGGAGTGACAGGATGAGGGGGAATGGCTTCAAACTGAAAGAGTAGGTTTAGACTGGATATTAGGAAGAAATTCTTCCCTGTGAGGCCCTGGCACAGGGTGCCCAGAGCAGCTGTGGCTGCCCCATCCCTGGGAGTGTCCAAGGTCAGGCTGGATGGAGCTCTGAGCAGCCTGGGACAGTGGAAGGTGTCCCTGCCCATGGCAGAGCAATTGGAACTGGATGATCCCTGAGATCCCTTCCAACCCAAATCATTCCATGATTCTGTGAAATGGCCAAGATGAGAGGAGGAAGTGAGGCCAACCTGAAAGTTCACCCAAGAGTTCATGTACTCATTTTCATATTTGCTACGTGGATCCTTGTGGGAGGCATGTGAACGCAGGAGGGTAAAACAGCCTCCAGCAAGCACCCCAGCATGCCTCTTGTTCTGTAGAAAACTTGCCTGTACAACTATTTCTTTTGGCTTGAGGCTCTGCAGCTCTGAAACTTCTTATGAAGAGGGGGAAAAAAAATAAAATAAGATAAAGAAAGTATCCCTAAGGGCCTCGTTCCATGATTTGAAAGCCAATTTTTAACAGCACACATAACTTTCAAGATTAGATGCCCTGAAGCAAAATAGAGTTCAGAAAGTTTGGGGTTTTTTCTCTACAGGAAATGTTTGGAAGTTCCATGAAATTGTGGGGACTGCTGGCAAGGGGTGGGAAGGGCAAGCACCAAAATACAGAAGTGTAAAGCAGGAAATGTTTTTAAAAAATACAGTGCTGGGCAGCTGCCTTGGAAGACAAACACATTTCAGGTCTGAAAGGTTAGAGTGCTTGTCCCACCATTTTAATCATGGAAAGGCTTCAGACAACTGACCCCTTGCAGTGATACTGTGCCTCATTTAGATCTCTTTTACAGCTGTTTGGGCCAAAGTGAGTCAATTCACTTAATGAAGCTCCTCCTGATTTACATCATGATAAGTAGACTTGGAAGCAATCAGAGAGAGTAATTCTGGCAAAAGCAGTTTCACATGATATTCCATTAACCTACATTCACACAAAGATGCTGTCCCTTTCTCTTCTGCCTTTAATTTCTATTATGTTCGGTTCTGATTCATGAGGCTGGAAGTTGGTTCATTCCTGTCTTCACACTTAAGATAAATAACATAACAGATGTGTCACTGTGAAGCCCTACATGGATCGCTATTTTTCTCCCACTGAATTGCCACTTGGAAACAATGTTGGATGACAGTTGTGGACATTGAAAATTGCTTGAAATGTGAGGGGAATTTTAAATTCTGAATTCAGTCCAGCCTTTAATAATGTGCCAGCCTTTGTCATCAGTTACTTAACAATAGATATGCATTCTGCTAGAGAAAAATGCCCCCTGGTATTATCTCAATATACACAGACTGTAAATTATCATATGGCACTGCAGAACATGGCTACAACATGGGCCTTTGTAGTCTTTTGGGTTTTGTCTGCTACAGCCTTCTCTGGCTAATAAAACACAATTTGGCACCCAGTGGTGAAGAGAAGGTCCAAGGCACCTTATTCATACAGTCCTTTATGCTTGGAGATTTTATTTTTGGGGTCTGTTTTTTGTTTGTTTGCTGGGTTTCTTTTTAAATTTTGTTTGTTTGTTTTCTTGTTGTGTTTTTTGATGTATCTGTGTCGTGGTAAGTCCGGGCATCATGGTTCCCCTGTGCTGGATTGCTGCAAAAATCTTCCACTGCTCTTGTGGTTTTCAGTGGGGTTTTTCCCTTGCATGTAAATATATGACTAATGGGTCATTAGTGATAGGAAGAAGATAAGGAAACTGTGAGAAGTAGCATTGTCACTGAGATTGAGCTGGTTTATGGCAAGCACTGCACCTGGAAATGGCTTCTCTGTGTATTTGTATGAAAGGGACAAAATAAAGTGGTAATATAAAGATTCAAGAGGAGAGGGAATATTTAAAAGCACATTGTAGAAGAAGTAGTGCATCTGTTGAAAACAGCTATTTCAATGTTATTTCAAGAATAACTACTTGTATAGGAGTAGTTCTTTATTCACCACTTGCAGAGAGCCTGTTGACAAACATGTGCCTTAAGTCTTCAGATCCTTGGCAAAATGGATAACATTATTTTCTGTAACACACCAACCCCTTACAGGGGGAAATTTCACCATAATTAAAAAGAAATTACAAACACTTCGTTTGGTAGAAACCATTTTGAAAGATTTTGGAAGCCATTCTGCACCAGGAAGCTCTTTTTTACTTCAGTGAGAGAAGAAATGGATATTTGCTGAAAGCAAATCAAACCTGGGTAAATGTTTTTAGGCAGTACATTGCCTTATTCACACTACAGTTTCCTTAAAACACTGAAACAATTACTTTCTCATGCAGAACTTATATTTTATAATTTATGCTGCTTGATTACTTTTGGCATCTCTTTCAGTGAGAATAATGAGGAGGTCAGTCAATCATGTTTGTTTCTATTGATTGCCATTATTTATTCATTAGCTCGTTTATTTGTGTCATGCTGGCAATATGCATGACACTATACAGATAAAAAAACATTGACAATCAGCATGCAAATGCAGAAAAGGAAGTTACAATTCAACATGAGCAACCTGAGTAAGGACTGTCTTGCTAACTCCAGTAATTATAAAAATTCTGGGGTTTGGTAAATTTTTTTCCATTCCTTTTCTGACTGACATCAGTGAGACTTAGCTGGGGTTTCTGCACTGACACCAACATGACTCAACAACAATCTAAGGGAAACTGGGGAGACTTATGGCTTAATAGGGCTATTATGAAAAAAAAATATTTGATATGTTTGAAAGGGGAAGCAACTACAGAATTCTCTTTGTCCCTTGAGGTCCAGGTAAAACAAGCAAGCAGTGCAATGAATGTAAAATTTTATAGAACTATTAGAAATTATTAGAACCATTCGAAAATTGTTTAGAACTACTAGAAATATTTAACATACTTAGATTTTCATACTTAGATGTGCTAAAATTTATTCCCAAGAAAGGCACTGGAAGTACCTTAAAGTCCTGCTGGGGAGTCACCACTGTCATAGCTGGATCTTTGGGAAAAATTTCTTATTGTTTGCTCCAGCCTTAGCACAAGATGTGACTAAGTAACATGACCTTGCTTTTAAACACTCTGGCAATATGGCACTGTTTTCTTCTCTTTCTAACTTTTTAATTCCCACCCACACCCCACCCCCCACAATTTCTTCCCTTTTTTCCTCTCTCTTTTTAAATTAGTAATTTTCAACATATATTTCACATTTATAAATGGGCACTAAAGTCACAAGAGGACTGGATTCACAAACCTGGCCTTATGCAACCTTTTCAGATTCCACAGTCCATTGTTTAAGATATAATTTCCTCAGGGTGTTGGAAACTTAAATTCACATTCATACTTTCAAGCAAAGATGAAATTTAAACTCCAGCCTTCTTCTTCCCTGGTCATTTGAGCTAAGATAGAGAAGTACAAATTTCTTTGACACTTATTTTTGAAACACTGTTGTGGCATCTGAATTCCTTTGTGAGTCTGTCACCCCAGTTTGAAAATATTGTATTTATTAATGTGTATTTTGTACAATTCTAGTTGTCCTTCAATTCTGCTTCCCAGCTGACTCAGTATAACCCAAATATGTGAAAACTTTAAGCTGAAACTGTGCCTTCAGGAAATAAATGCTTTCCTAAAGAGAAACTATTCACCATGCTACACTCCAGGCTCGGTTCTGCAATGATTTATGTCCACACTTAATTTTGCACCAGGGGTAGCTGTGCTGAAGTCAGAGGGACTGCTCAGAGTTCAGAAAGTTAAGCACATACTAAAGATTTTGTGGGATTGAGCTGATGAAGAAGAATTCTGCCATTAGCAGGCAGTACAAAGAGATGAGCTGTTTGAGAAGCAGCCTGTTGAGCACAGTCCTTCAGCATCCCTTAGTCCGGCCATTGAACCACATCTATTTCTTGTTGTGCTTATGAGGGCCACAGCAGAAATGGAATAGTCCTTAAAGAACCTGAAGTACCTGAGATCCTTGTGGTTTCCAGCTCACTGGATTTATGCTTCAGCTCCTCTTTCCCTCCAAGTTACCCACCTGCATGTTTTGTGTCTGGCACAGTGGAAAGAGCCCACGCTGCTGGAGGGACCCAGTCAGGAATTTATGATTCCTGGCAATTAGTGTCTGAGCTTTGTAACCCAAAAGGACCTCCAAAAAGGGCCTCCAAATCCATGATCTTGAAAACTGCCCTGAGATTTCTAGATGTCTTCCAAAGGGCATCAGTGAGAAAATGATTGTGCTGATAGATTTTAGGGCTGCAGTGATGGTGGAGGGTCTGGAGGGGAAGCAACACAAGGAGTGGCTGAGGGCACTGGGTCTGTTCAGCCTGGAGAAGAGGAGACTGAGGGGAGACCTCATCGTGGTCTTCAACAACCTCAGGAGGGGAGGAGGAAGGGCAGCACCAATCTGTTCCACACTGATGACAGTGACAGAACCTGAGGGAATGGCTGGGCCAGGGGAGGGTTAGATTGGATATCAGGGAAAGGTGCTTTCCCCATGTCTTGGTTTGAAAAGACAGGAGTCTGTGAAGGAAGGCGAAAAAACAGGAGTCTGTGAAGGAAGGCAAAAAGCCTTCTGTGAAATGGAAAAAGGTAAACCCCCTCCTTCCGAATTATCACAATTTCAGAATTAAAAGGGCTCTCAGGCAAAGATATGGGAATGGGAATAACAGTTTTTTACTAGGAAGAAAAAAACTAAATAACAATGTAATTTAGCACAAGCAAAAAACCACTGGCAGAGGGAGAAAAACCTGACACCCTGAGAAGTCAGGGTGTTGATAGTAGTCCAGCCAGATGGTGGCTGCTCCTCCTGGAGCGGCGATCTGCAGAAGGGTGTAGATCCTTTCTGCAAATGCGGTGAAGGAGCAGCTGGGCCTTGGCTCCTGCTTCCTCTGGGAAATCCAGCGAAGAAGGCTGTCTGTGGTCTCAGAAGTGCTTGTTTTATGGTGGCAGGGATGCTTGGCTCCTCCCTCTGGGGGGAGCATCTCCCAATGGGATGTTGTAACTAATCTTACCAGCCACAGTGAGTAATTCAATAGCCCATTAGCAGGAGATTATCTTCCTGGCAGTGTCATTGTTCTTGAAAGAGATAAGAAAAACTGCCTAACCCCCAACAGATGGCAAAAATAGAATACATGCTTATTTTACAAGCCAGGACACCCCAGAAAATGGTCAGGCACTGACCAGCCTCCCCAAGGAATGGGCACAGCCCCAAGGCTGCCAGAGCTCCAGGAGAGTTTGGACAGCACTCTGATGCACAGGGTGGGGTTGTTGGGGTGTCTGTGCAGGGACAGGAGTTGGACTCCATGGTCCTTGTGGGTCCTCTCTGAATCAGAACATTTTGTGGCTGCACAGGTGGCAGGAATACATTAAATAAATAAAAATTAAATTATTTCTGCTGCTTCTTAGTCATGCAGATTACTGTTATGTCACTTGCCTCAGAAAAACATATGGCCCAAATTTGGAATTATACTCATAGCCCAGGAAATACAATGCCTCCTGTTGCCTTTGGTTATGACCATCTTCAAACTCCTAAGCACTAAAAAGAGATCTGAAAAAAGTCTTAACAACAGCTGGTATTTGCTTTTTCCATTCATGAACATCCAAATCAAAGTTATATGACTATTTCTCATTTAGGAAAAAAAAATACTTCCCTCCATTGTGATTTTGGTCCTTGGAAAAAATGGTATTCAACAGGCAGGAAAAGGATCATCCTGGATTAGGAAATGGTTACAGATATAAGGGAGATTATTTCAGCTCTGCAGTTCAGCTCTACAGTTCAGTTCTAAGGTAGATCAGTTCTATAGTTCAGCTGCTTCCCCACCATATATTTCCCCTATGACTGCATAAATCACCTGGTTCCAGCTCCTCAACCTTCTAAGATCTCCCTTGAAATCTTAGGGATTTAAATTCCAAAGTTGTCTTGAGGCTCTAGGCTAAACCTGTTTGAGATTGTGTTTCCAACAGATAAAAATATGGAGAATATTTCTTCTATACCCTTTTGATGTGGTAGAAAAGTGTACATTTTCAGGTTAGAAAAGTGTACATTTAATGCATGTAAGAAGCTTAGGGTAGGAAGTAGTAAGACCAATGGTAAAAAAAAAAAACAATTTATATATCTAAAAAGATGGAACTGGTTGCATTTAATTACATAGCAGCCTATTTTTAAGCTAGCTGACAAAATATTGTTTGACCACTTGACAATTAAAAATATGTTTAACAGTGTGAATAAATTAGTACCTAGTGTTTGTTTCCTAATATATTGTATCAAATGAGGGGCAAAGATGAAATCCTTAATATGAAATCAATTCCATTCAGAGCCAGTAAGCCCAAACAACATTAGGAGATTTGAATTATTTCCCCCTGACCCCACCATCTTGTTTTTATTAAATAGAAATCAAACTGGGGCTTTATAGACTCTCCTGGGAATAAAGACAATCTGATGATTTTGCTTAGTAAACAGTAACACCTAGAAATTTGATTTCTGGCCAGATCTTGTGTTTGGCAGGGATGCTGTTTGTCAGGGAGCACTGCTTGCAGACTGATTCACTTTGATTTCACAGATAAGAAATTCAATCAATATGTTTCCCACAAAACCAGCTTTCTGTGTTTTGGTGATGAACCCGCTGATGGGAGAGGAACCTCAGGGAAGGAGAATGAAGGAGAGAACCCATTGCAAACAGATGTGTGTTTGTAGAAGGCATCTTTGATTTCTAAGTGGTGATTGCATGGTTTATCTCAAAGCAGTTACTTAATGCTTGTTATAAGCACAGTATCACCAGAGCCACTAATGCACCCCTAACAAAAACTACAATGCAGAGGAATGCAAGATCTGGTGGTTTTTTTTAAATATATCTATAGTAAATCCAGTGGAAGTGTTGTATCTGCAATAATGTTGCCCTAGTAATGAATGTGTAACCCAAGAAGAGGGTTTACTGCCTGCAGATTTGCAGTCAAGTGTCCTCGAAATACCCAGCCTTGAATACAGAGAACAGGTACTGAAACCTCTGTAAAAATATTCTCCTCTTGCAGTTCTAAATCACATCATTTTTCTTGATTTGCTGGTTTTAATTATTGCATGTGTTGGCTTTAGCTGCTTATTAGTAGCCACAGTCCACCTGATGTGCAACTGCATTTCAGGAGCTGAGCCCTCCCTCTATGAGCTCTCTCATTTGCTTATGTCCTTATAAATATAGAAATTAAATAGATATATCTAGAAATGCCTGGAGTTCGTCTACATTCATTGCAAGGGAACACAAATGCACAAAAAAGCACAGAGAGAAACCTTCAGGCATCTCTGAAATTCAGTCTTATCTTCCCAGGAGAACCTGGGAAGGGTGTGGTGATATGCTGTGCTATTTATGGGCAAAAAGGGATCAGTATGGGACTTCCAGAAATGCATGATGCTTTGTATTGCTGGAAAAATCTCTGGAACTTTTGGTCATGCTACTGGCAGTGAAATCCCACAAGCCCTCAAGTCCATGATGAAACTTTTGGCTAAAATCCTTTTAAGTCTCCCCATTTCAGTTCCCATTTAGCGAGATCAGCTGCCATTTGGAGCCTTCAAATAAATGATGATATGCAAACATAACCTTTACAAATTACTGTTATTAATCATTCCTCTTCCATCCCATGGCCTTTAAAACCCTTGTGGGTAGAGAACCATTACTCAGAATCTCAACATGAAGGGCTGTGCACAGCAGTAGTTCTCCTCTAGAGAGGCTTTGCAGCCATGCAGCCATGTGTCCATCATGTCCTGTAATCTCCCTGTCCTATAAAAACCCAGTCCTAGCCAGGACACTCTAACAGCTCTGCAGTACAACCACACATACCAATTGCACACTGATAGTGGCTGTATTGTATATTGAAATCATATAACAGTTTGTGTTAGTGCCTTGGTTTGAAGACAAGTGTCTGCTAAGGAAGGCAGGAGCCTCTCTTGAAATGGAAAATGTATAATCCTACAAGTGATTATAATTTTGAAATTAAGGGGCTCTCATGTAAAGAAATGGGAGTAGGAATAACAGTTCTTTATTAGGGAAGAAAATAAAAATAAAATTAAAAATGCAGTAATACAAAACAGCACTGCCAGAGTCAGTAAGGAGCTGACCCCTGTGGGTCAGGGTGGTGGCACAGTCCCATCCCATGGGGGCTCAGCCCTCTTGCAGTGACAGCTGTGGTTCTGCTGGAGCAGGGATCCTGCACAAGGCTGCAGTTTTCCTCTGCAGCTCCAGGGCTGCTGGAGATGGGCCTGGTCTCCCTCTGGGAATGCAGGGCAGGAGAAGGCTGCTCCTCTGGGAATGCAGTGGGCAAAGGCTGCTGTGCTGTTCCAGGCTCAGATTGTATCCAGGTAGGAATGCTTGGCTCCTCCCCTGGGCGGAGCATCTCCCAGTGGGATGATGGAATTTTATCAGCCCTTCAGGGACACTCCCTGGCCATAAACAGCAGAGATCTCATGGAGGGAGGATTGGGTGGGGAAGAGATAAAGAAAAAACTGCCCAGTGAACAGCAGAGAACTGCCCCACCTCTGACAGATGGGAAATAGAATGCACACCCCCAAACCATATCTTACAACCCAGGACAGTTAGAATGGACTTTTTAAAGGCCATCTAGTCCAACTCACTGCCAAGGCCAGGGACACCTTATGCTAGGTTGCTCAGAGTCCCATCCAACCTGACCTTGAAACCTTGTGCAGCCTGACCTTGAGATTCAATGTCCTTTGAAGCAAAGCTTTAATCAGCTCATTCTCCTTAAGCTTCTCATAATTAAGAAATATGTGTTTGGCATTGCTCTATCATGTGTTTGATATTGTCCTCAATAACAGCATGAGGAACCTGGTTCCCAGCCCAGAAACACATTTAGACCAGAATAAAAATCCAATATGTGATAGATATCTAGTGGGTACAGCCAGGGCAAAAAATAGCTACCTAAAACTGTGAACAGTGGCGAAAGAAGTGGATACCCAATAAATGCTGAATGTCCTTATCAGGGTGTGCCCCTTGCTATCAAAGGGACCAAACCTTCTTGGTTTTTTGCACCAAAGGTGAGGTAAAATTAATCCTGGGTTTATTGTCAATGTATGGGAATCACAGAAGTCACCAAACAGGCATGAGACAAATAGTAGGAAACATGAGTCATAAAGACAAGTGATCAATGCAGGTGTGGGAAACCTTGGTGGGAAAGGGATTGTAGGTATTCTTCCTTCCCCTTTGCCTCATGATTTATGTATTTTTGTAGTAAAACTGAGATCCCATATCTAGATCAGACACATTTCTACGTGAAAAACTACACCTTGAAATGCTCGAATTACAGAAGAAAGTCACTGAATTAGTTAAGAGCTGGCAAAAATGTCTTCTACTCAGAAACTTTGGGTAGACAAACTGTTTAATTTTTCAAAAATACTATATGGAGTTAATTGAGTACCTCTGAAAAAAAATACCAAAACTCTGAAAAAGCAAGGAGAAAGATTTAACAAACCTAGAAGCAGAAGTCTGGCAACATCAAATGAGAAATCAGGCACAGAAGTTGTGTTTGGCAGGGGTTTTCTGTGTTTGTTTTGGGGAGGGGGTGAGGTAGGGATTTTTAACTCATTCGCTTGTTTATTTCCTGTTGTTTTTTCAGCCAGGAAAGTCAATCTAGCACTGACTCCACCATCAGCTCAGCTTAAACTACAGGCAGAGCTGTGTTCATCAAGCCCAAATTATTCACTGAGCCAAACACCAGTTCCACAGCTTGGCTCAGTTGTCTCACAGAAGGGCATGGTGAGACCTGTGGAAGTGCCTGGTGGAGGTCTGTGACTTTCTGCTGGCTCCTGCAGCCAAACTCTGGCTTTTCTAGCAGCTCTTTTCTGTCTGGGATGGCCCTGCCAAGATCCTAATCCAATGAATTGGAGCAAGTGATTTTAGAGGTAGATATTCTGGATATATAGTACCTGAGGGAATCTTCCAAGACTTGGGAAATCTTTGACCAGAAATTGAGGAACTGAAGGATTAGGACAAAATCTTGGGAGTGGCAGGGAGGGAAGTCTAAAAGAAAGGCAGGAAAATTCTACAGAAATAAGAAAAAGTGGAAGTTGGAAGAGGAGTGGTGTTAAATGTAGGAACAATACTTAGGGGTGATGCTGGAGAGTCAGATTGGAACGAAGAGCTGGAGAGAAGTAAAATCCAAGAAAATCATTTTACAAACTATGCTGGAGTCACTGGCCCCTACAGTGGGGTAATTCAAGGCCAGGCACACATTATAGCTGGGGAAAGTTAATAATGGCAATAAAGCCATAATTCCTGCAGTAACTGGAAGTGGTGCACAGGAAGTTATTTTCAATTTGGTGACTATGTGAGACTTTCAATAGCTATTACAAGGATAATTAGGGGTGAAATGAACATTAAATCAATGTTTGGAAGCTACACTCTATGTGTGTGTATGAACCAGCATGTCTGCTTTTGCTTTCACCAAAAACAAGACAAAACTTTCCTCTTAAAGTCATATTTTTCCTTTGCAGAAGCCCCATTTTGTCTCATTTTCTGCACTAAACCCATATTATTTCCCTTTCAAAGCACTTTTCTTATTTCCCTTAATTCCTCATGGCTATATTTCTGGAGGAAGGGAGCTCTGCTACATGACAAAAGGAGATTGGGTCACACTGGCAAACTGAAATCTTCGGGGTAAATCACTTACTGATGCAAATCAGAAACCTCCCAGGTCCAGATTGGAGTAAAGAGGAGCTTGGAGGCAGGAAACCACACATATGTATGAATCTTGAACTGCTCGAACTGCTTGAACTGCTTAAAACCAGCTGTGGTTGTACTGCATTTCTGGATAGAGTTGTCTTTTACTGGGGAATTGTTTATTAATAATGACCCTGGGCTCACCGAGTTTTCAAAAACCCTCTTTCAGAGAGAACAGTCATCTGCTGCATACATTTCACTACTACCTCCTCACAGCATGGATTTAAAAGAAAACACCTTATTATAACAAGGAGAGAAACTGGATAGCACAGAGGTGCTTGGCTAAATGGAGCAGCTGCTTATGGCCTAAATAGATGCTTGGTGTAAATAAGCCGTGGCAGATTTTCAGCTGGGTTCAGAGCCAATGCAATAAGGGACGAAAAAAACCCAAAAAAAATAACCAGGTAATTATAAACAAAAAATTTTAAAAAGCAGGGAGGAGAGACACAGTGGTGGACTGCATAACACCACGAAATAAAACAAAAATCTCCTCCTGGGTGTTGTTCTGAGCAGGGCGGGGAGCGTTTCTCCCCCCTTCCCAAACCGATGGCCTAAAGAAGATGTCGGTGCTGTCAGGGCCTGATGAACTGCTTCCAAGCCACAGGGCAGGGCTTCACGCTGCCTTCACACGGGGAAAGTTCTCTGTGCTTGTCTGTGCAGCAGCACACATTCTCTCAGATTAATTCCAGCTGTGCAGTGCCTCGCTGGCAGGGTCGTTATGTATTAGTAATGCTATCCGATTCGAGCAAATGCTCTCCCCTCGCACAGCTCCCTCTCCTACCAGAGCTTTCTCTCACATACTCATACTTACACAAACCTTGATTATCTTCTTTTATTCCTCCCCCAGCCCCCCCACTTTTTTTTTAACAAAATGATCTGATTTTTCCCTAACTGCTTTAACACACAGCTACACTCCTCATTAGCACAAAGTCCTCACTAGCTTCACCTGGAAATGGCACCAGACAAACCTGTGCTGACAGCTTTGTCATTTGCAGGCAGGAGGCTGCAAGCACCACCCTGATGGTGTAAATTAGAAGTAACTCCACCATCGGGGCTCTTCTCTGTGTGAATCCAGATAGGATAAGAATTGTGCTGACAGCACATAGCTGCAAAGCCAAAGGATGCCTAGCCCTGATTCTTAATTTTCCTACCTGCCCATCCCAACCATCCACTTACACAGAGCTGATATCCTTAAACATCTGCATTTTTCCTTTCTTATCCATGTTTTTTTTACAGCTTGCTTCTTATCCCATACTTATTTTCTGCAGTGGTGGCACTTAGTGGGTCATTTCATTTCCACAGCAGATATCCAACAGCTCTGAGACTGTCTTCTTGCGAGAATATTTAAATTACTTTTTGCATCTGCCTAACCAGAGGTTCAGCATCTATTAGAGTAAGTTCATAAACAAAACAAAATGTCCAACACTCATCAACAGAAAACACATACGTATGAGCAGCACTGGGAACACATTGGAAGAACTTAGATGTTAAAACTGAGGTACATATTTGTGGTGTCTTGCCACAAATCATTCCTCAAGGTGGTTTGCCTGAGAGCATTGCAGCTTCCTTCTTTTCTGATTATGTTATCAATCTGCAAGCCAGAAAATGTTTATTTATACCCACAGAAATATGGTAATATTCACCAGAAATCTAGCAATATTCCAAGCCATTAATTTTGCATGTTATAGAATCAACTTCCAGCAAAAATTGTAGTACACTAGAACAGTTTGGGTTGGAATGGATCTTTATACTCATTTCTTTCCAACTCTGCCATGGACAGGGACACCTTTCAGTACATCAGGTTGCCCAATGCCCCACCCAGCCTGGCCTTGAATGAACAGGGATCTAAGACTTAAAAATATGTGAGTCAGCACTCACCATTTCATTTATTTTGTTCTTGTTTGTTTGCTCTTCCAGCATTCTCAATTTCTTCCCTTCCTAAAACCGCCAAAAAGCTGTTAAAATGTACATTTGAAACCAAATGAGAAATAAGGTTGAAAAACTGAGAAAATTCATTATGACACCCTGTTTCCATGTCCTGGTACTTCATTTTCCCGGGCTTGGGGAAATTTGTTTACTGCAACATTTAGGAGTGATCATGGGCAAACCAGGTCAACTTGGATCCTCAAAGACTTTCAGAAATACTCTTAAAGTCAAATTTTGCAGTTGTTGGCCTCTTTGTGTCCCAATCTTCCATGTAAAATGAGAATTGCTGTATGAAAATCAGGATTGCTGTGTTAAAATGGGAATTGCTGTGTTGTCCTTCCTTGCAACTGAACCTTTCAAAACTCACGCCATTGTAAGAATGCACCAGGAGATCCATATTATTAATTCTGGAGAATTTATGAATAGGGTTAATCTATACTGATTTATATGCTCTCTTACCGAGCAAAGTGAGCAGCTGTAAGGCTAGAGACCATCACCCTGCTCTATGGAATCAAAGAATCATGAAGGTTGGAAGAGAACTCTTAGATCACCAAGTTCAGCCATCAACCCAGCACCATTCTCACCATTAGCCATGTCCTCAAGTGGTGTATTCACATAATTTTGAACTCTTCCAGATATGGTGGCTTCACCATTGCCCTGGACAAGTTTCCTAATGCCTCACCTGAACCCTGCCTGGTGAAACTTGAGGCCATTTCCCATGTGTAGGATCTTTATTACATCTGAATTCAGCAGATCCTGTGTTGGAATAAAGGTAGAGAGAAACCATGTTCTTCTATTGCTGAAAGTTGTGAGCAGCTCTGTATAGTTCAAAAATGCCTTAAGTATGTTCTAACTTTTGAAATAAATGTAGCAGACTTAAAAACTGACTCTGAATTTGCATAGTAGCAGCAAAATGCTCAGGGAAAGAGAAATATCAAGAGATATTTCATAACTGTTGTGTAATTTACCTGCCTCCTGCAAGGTCCTTCTGAAACCCAGTTTGGAGTCAACACAGCTTGGGACCATGCTAAGAAATCTTATCATACTGCAAGGGAACACAATAGAGGTGGTGGGGCTTCTGTGGGGGTTCCTGTGGCTCACATATCCGTGACTTGACAGCCATGTGGTTGTGATTAGCATTTTGGAGAGCTGTCCAAAGTGGAAAAATGCTATAAAAACAGAGAATGTTACTGAAAATGTGCCCAGCTATTCTATCTTGTCTGTGTAACTGCTCTGGGGGGCTGATCTCTCATTGTTTTGGTGTGCACATCTTTCCCTGGGAAGTCAGCCTGCACATTTTATATCTGCTGCTGGATAGGGAGCTGCAACACATCTACTCTTTGCAGAGGCTTCTCAGGTGTTGGGTTTTGAGGAAACTCTTTGCTCACCCAGTTCATGAAGTCCTGTGTGTCATCCCTAGCCTCCTGTCTTGGTTTGCAACCTTCATCTCCATGTATTTTGACATTCATCTCATGGTATTTATCCCCCTGCCTCAGAGGTCTGGGCTATATTAGTAAGTTAGTAATGTCCATTGGCAAAATATACAATTGCCTTCTAAAATTGACACTGAGGCTGTTCTGGGTGCCTGTACATTGCTATGTTCAGTAGCATGCAAAATTAATGTATCAATGGTTCTTTGCCTTCTTTGGAGCAAAATGCCACCCTATTATTTCATTCTACAAGTATCCCTGGCAATCATTTCTTATGTAGATAAGAGTCTTTTGTGAATGGTGTCCTTTGGTTTCATTTCCATGATACAGCTTTTGAGGAAATCAGAGCCAGAGAACTGTGTGCTTCTAGTAAAGGCCAATGTACCTTAGGCCTTAGGTCAGAAATGTGCTTAGGAAAAAGCAATGGCATAGAGAAAAAAAAAAATTAAAAAGGTAAATATACAACCCTGCAGTGTGCGAGAAAAAAAAAGAAAAATAGGTCTCTGGTATAAGGTTATTGAGTGCCAAAAGAGTGAGGCTGAACTTCCTCAAGATGGCAAGAGTAAAAACATCGATAAAAGCAGTAGCAAAATAAAGTGTTCCAATTTAGGCACACTAGTTTTCCAGAAATAATTTAGAAGACTATGAGAGAAGGAAGCACAAAGAGAACTAAAGGTGAAGAGTAAAGATAAGAATGATTCATAAATTGAAGATGATATTTTTATCCGTTCTGCTGCTAAGAAATAATGCGCAATGTAACAAGTACTTCTTCAAGGGCACTGGAGGAGTGCTGCACTTTAGATATTGGAAATAGAAAAGCCAAGAAGAATATGTCCAAAATCCTTGAAGGTGTGGGGTAATAGTATTTTATTTCCTTAGTAATTGCCATGTATTAGAGCTTGAATTGACTCTGGAGATGTATTCTTGCAAAGAGGAACAAAAGATTAAATGGAAGTAATCTACAGAAATGGACTGAAGAGAAGTTTGCTCATAACCGTAGGAAAGGGGAAATGAAAATAGGAGGCATGTAAGAGCATATCTCCTGCCTTCATTTTCTCTAACCAGGCTCTGGGCACTTTAACCTCTTTTCTAGATAAGACACCATTGTGAAAGGCAATATAAAGGTTGTTGAAAGCAGTAATGAAACGCTAGACAAAATGTGTTTCAGGGAGAAGATTTATTATTTCTATATTTATTATAAGTGTACATCTTGAACAGATCTTTGCAGAATAACAGAGATAAAATTGGGCATTTCTTGGTCTTGAGACTAAATGGCTTAAAACCTTGCAAAAGTGTTGAGTTCAGAATTAGTTTGGCAGGATGTTAGAGGAGAATCAGTGTCCTTGTGCTCAATGGCTTGGGTTAAGAGTTCAGCTCCCAGGATTTAGTCCATACCTGTCTTGTGCATTGCTGTTGACCTGCCCAGAGGACTCAGCTTCTTCTGGTTTGTCTCCTGTTATGTCCAACAAGTTATCCATGTCACCCCTCAGTTTTCTGGTATTTCAGGGCCTGTCTTTTCACCATGGTGTGAGCAAACAAAACTCCCTATGACACATAACACAAAGGGGTAGAATTTTATTAATTAAATAATACAATTCATGCATCACCTCAAATTGAAACCATATTCACCTGCTTTTGTATTTTTAAACCTCTAAAATAAGGCTTGAGAGAAGGAAATGTTTCAGGTAGGAAAGAGCACAAACGCACACTCACCCTTCCTTCCCCCTAAGCAAGTGGGAGGAAACCATTTCCAAGACCAGGGAGTGCAAGGTCTGTACTCCCAAGACTTGCACTCCCCTTTTCTGTGGATGGCTCAACAGATAATGTCCCAGGATCAGAA
The DNA here is from genome assembly GCF_014805655.1 of Passer montanus. Taxonomy (NCBI): domain Eukaryota; kingdom Metazoa; phylum Chordata; class Aves; order Passeriformes; family Passeridae; genus Passer; species Passer montanus. The sequence goes on from NW_024373923.1 coordinate 409,933, forward strand.
TCAGAAAGTAGAAGACCTGTATCACATCAAATCTGACTTACTCTAGAAAGGCTCTTTTACCTTACAGAATTATTTTCATATAAATAGGACATATATTGTTTTTCTTAAACTAGCCATGCAAACTTGACCATATTGGTTTGATCACAAAATGCTAGTCTAGGTCCAAATCTTCCCCTTCCTTAAGAATTTAAACAATAATGTGCAAAGTGGCACTTGGCAACTTCTTTCTCTTGAGTATGTGAGCTGTGACCTTGATGGCAGCATATTCTGTGTTTTCTCACAATACAATTTTCATTATTTTTTATTTTCCCGAGTACAGAAGTCTTACTAGCAGTGATGGTGAAACACAAATTCTTGGCATGCTTATCAAGAGAGAATTAAAGAAAGTTATTGAGAAGCATTGGTGAAGTGATTGAAAGAATTTGGCATGGAATTGCAATGCCTTGCTGTGTTACAGATAGGATTTGGGATTTAGGGTTTTTTGAATAAAAATAATAATAATAAAGAGGTCCTGAAATGCTGCAAGTTGGGCAACATTGCCTGAGAAATCTGTTTTATTTGTGAGAAAAAAAGTACAATTCCAATTAAATTGCTCATGTTTGATGAAGATGCAATGAAATTTATCAAAAGGCACAAAGCAGGAAGAAAGGAAAGGAAACCCATTCTCTTGTTGATGAATAAATGAAAGTCTTCTATTTTGAGGAATACTTTTCATAATCTGATGATATCTAAAGTATGGGTTTGAGACATGTATTAAAAGAAATGTGAAATAAGTTATAGGACATTGAAAAATAAAAACAAAACAGCATAATGTGGAGAAGTTAACACATGAAAATATATAAAAGTGCAATTATATAATGCATAAGGGGGAAAAAATCCTCTGTGTTTGCTGTTCATTTATAAATGTGCATACAGTGATGCCATAAAATGTTTTTTATCATCTATTAAAAATGTTTAAAGCATAAAAATTTGTATTAAAATGTGTAGTTCTGTCCTGTGAGTGATGTGAAGCAGGAGAATGAACTTGACAGATAAAGCAGCAGTAGAGTGGAGGCCATCTGGTATAGAGGAAAATAGAATGTTAAATAATCAAAGATGTACATGTGTCATGGTGACTCAGAAAGAAGTAGCTGTCCGAACCAGATTTTAAGAAGTTTCTGAAAAGTTGAGGATATTTCCTGAAGATTGGATGGCTGCTAGTGGAAGCCCTGCATTTGAACAGATCAGAAGAGATGACTCAGTAAACTCATTAGTCAGATGTCAGTCTGATGAAACTACAGAAACATTTAATTCAAGACTCAGTCAAAAAATAACTACTGGTTGAAAGTATAATTAATGTTGGTCAATATGTTTGCATGGAAGTAGGTATAGTCAAACAAACATCATTTTTTTGACAATGTTGGAGATCTAGTTGATAAAAAAAATGGTGTTGACGTAATGTACTTGAATTCCTCAAAATGAACTTGATTTAGTACCACATGACTTTTAGATTGAAAACTGGCACATTATATTGAATTAACAGGGCACACATTAGATGGATTAAAACTCCCTTTCTGACAGGTCTTGAAACAGAGTTTTTAATGTGTAGAAATCCACGAGCTGAGTTGCTGCTAATGCAGTCTTCAAGGGATTAGGGTCTTAATCCAGCTCGCTTCAGCATTTCTATCAATGAGATAAATCTTTACCAGTAAAATCTGAAAATGCCACAATGGTTTTGAGTTGACCAGTAATGAGTGCAGAAATGAGTGAAATGCCTAACCAGAGATTCAACGTCTGTTAGAGTAAGTTCATAAACAAAATAAAATGTCCAACTCCTATCAACAGAAACTACAGTATCAAATTTATAAGATAGAAAACAGTGAAAAAGAAAAGCTGGTGGAAATTAATCTCAAAGGTAGGAAATATAAGACAATGACTGTCTCAATATGGGATTTAGGATTGATATTTGAATAAATATGGTGTCATAAAATACTGAGTAGGAAATATCATGGAAAATATGCAATATTTTCACTGTTATAATTATAGGATTGTTTTTAAAGGAAATGTTTTCCAACTTTTCAGACAAAATGACACTTGGAAAGAAAATTGGCAATTTCTTCTTCAAAAAATGTCAATACAAAATATTATATATTTCCAAATGTTCTTTCAGCTCCCTTGGCCACAAAATTTATGTTGATTTTGACCACACTTCATGAATAACTCACATCCCTCTGGAGCCATATTTTCTTGATGGGTTTGTTGGGATTTTTGTCCTAATGAATGTATCCATTCAAAAAACATTCATCTCTGATGATTATTCAGCATTGTTAGAAGAGCTGTGTAATGTCTTGTGGCTTCTTCAAATAAAATGGAGTAAGAAAAAGAAAGCAGATGGAGGACAAGTGTTATCTATTTCTGTTTGGGGAAAAAAGCCTTTCCATGTGATTTTAGAAATGTGTGTGTGGCTAGTGACATGTGGGGAAATTACATAGCAGTAGAACAGGCAGAAATGAGTATTTTAATTTTCAAGACCCAATTTATAAGAATGCTCAAGAGTTAAAAGTAAGAGAAATTCACACTTGAAATTACACCCAATTTTCTACCAGTGGAAGTTGCAGTTGCAGCATATTGTATCTTTTCATCAACCAACATGGCAGATTTCCTGTTATTTGGAATCTTTAGGTATCTTTCTAAAAATGGTTTGGTTTAATCTACCTACAGGAAAATGAAACTCAGACAATGCACCTTACATACAATAGATCATAATTTTCTGTCTTTTAATGCACGGAAGCTTGAAAATGAAGTCAAATCAAGATAAAAAATCTCATCACTAAAAAATAAAGAAAATTGTATTTTAAAAAAATACCCTCTTAGAATTAATGGACCTTTCATAAAAAGATTTGAATGTAAAATTTCATAATTATACTCTGAGGTCATGCTCAGATAATTTAGAATGCTTTACATTCCTTCTAAAAGAAAAAATAGAGTAATTCCTGGCTCAACCTCCGAAACTCCATCTAGAGCATCAGTGATGTTCAGTTGCCACTTCTCTCCCTGCAGCTGGGGTAAAACCCCTCTTTCTGCCTGTAAATGCTCTAACTTCCCCCTGTAAATGCTGGTCTGATGCCACATGGTTCCCCCTACCCTCAGAACACTCTTTTGTAATTGTTTTATTTCTGGACACTGTCTCTGTTTAATTCTAAGTCCTTTTTCTGAAGGTACCCCTGAGCACATGCATCCAATTTGGTATTATTACTCATGCATGCAGTTATATACATTTCACTTAATCTGGATCCCAGCAAGGATATGCTGATGGGGAATGTGAAGCTCAAAAACAGGCTGGGTGACATCCTGGGCTGGCATCACCCACCGTGGGCAGCAGGGCAGGGGGGATTCTGCCCCTGTGCCCTGGGCTCAGGTGAGACCCCACCTGCAGAGCTGCCCCAGCCCTGGCTCCAGCAGCACAAGGACATGGAGCTGCTGGAGTGAATCCAGAGGAGGCACAAGTGTAATCAGAGGGATGGACCAGCTTTGCTGTGAGAAAAGGCTGATGGAATTGGGATTGTTCAGCCTGCAAGAGAGGTGGCTTTGGGGTGACCTTAGGAAGACCTAAATGTGGCCTGCCATCACTGAAGGAAGCCTGCAAGGACAGTTGCAAGCTTTTTTTACAAAGGTCTGGTGTGACAGGACAAGGGGGAATGGCTTCAGACTGACAGGGAGTAGGTTTAGACTGGATATGGAGAATAATGAGTTACTAAGCCACTGCCCATCATATTTGGGTGGTTGTTGAAGTGATGTGATGAAGTCTGTGCTGTCTGGAGAAGAGAAAATATAATCCACATTATTAAAAAGGGAAAAGACTCCAGGGTGTTGGGAAGACCCAAGGAACTAAAGACCAGACAGTCTCATCTAGTTGTCTGGCAGGAGCATGGAGCAGTTTTTTTTTTTGGAAACTGTGCTAAGGCACATGGAATGTAAGGAGGTGAGTGGTGACAGCCAGCATGGATCCACTGAGGGCAGATTGTGCCTGGCACATTCAGGGGCCTTCTCTCTTGGGGTTGAAGTGTTACAGAATGATGGAAGAGCATCTGATTTCATCAACTCCAACTTCTGCAGAGCATTCGAGTCCATCCCACATGAAATCCTTGTGTCTAAACTTGTGAGACATGGATTTGACAGATGACTCAAGTGGATAAGGAGCTGGCTGGATGGTCTCCCTTAAAGAGTTGAAGTCAAGGACTTGATGTCCAAAAGGAAACCAGTAGTCAGTGGCATTCCCAAGGGCTGGAATTGGGACTGGTGGTGTTCAACAGCTCTGTTGGTGACTCAGGCACAATGGCAGTCTTGGGCAGTGGCATCAATGCACCCTCAGCAAAACTGCCAACACCCAGCTCTGTGGGGAGGCCACACACTGGAGAGAGAGGATGCCATCCAGAGGGACATGGACAGCATGGAGAGGTGAGAATGTGCAAAACTCAAGAAGTTCAGCAAGGCTGGGCACAAGGTGCACCTGGTTTGGGGCAATCCCCAGCACAGATAGAGGCTGAGCAGGGAATGGGTTGAGAACAACAACGCGGAGAAGAACTTGAGGATGCTGGTTGATGTGAAGCTGAACATGAGCCAGCCATGTGCCCTGGCAGCCCAGAAACTCTCTGTGTGCTGGCTGCATCCCCAGCAGTGTGGGCAGAAAGGCCAGGGAGCACTCCAGCCTAGTGGAAGGTACCTGCCCATGCCACTGGGGTTGGAATGAGATGATCTCTAAGATACCTTTCAACCAAAACCATTCCATGATTCTCTGTTTCTATGTGGCTCATTACATCACACTCTCTTGTGTTTGACATATTAATTAATTTACTAGCTCCAAACTCAGCAACTGATCCACTGAAACATGGCAAATAAATTTTTTCCTTCTGTTTCTTTAAATATGAAACATTGCAATGCAGAAGTATTTGGACAGGTTGCAATACCCTATTTTGATATTCTTTCAAACCTAAGTGATACTGCTACTGTCTGAAAATATGTTGTGAATACTTGGCAGGTACTTTTTTCCTCCTTTTCCCTGTTGTTTACATAGTGAGTTGTGGACTTCAAGGATGACAATTTTGACAGAAAAAACCCCCATCAGACTCCATGTGTTGTATTAATTCATAGTGATATTTTGATACAAATATTTAAATAAAGAGCCTCTGTGGAAGAATATTTGATTGTAAACAGGAGACAAAATTCAAATGACAATCACTCAAATCTTAGTTCAGCATAGATACCAATATCTATTTAATCCCATGTTGACTTGATAAACCAGAGAAGGAAGGTACTTTTCTCCTCAATCATTGTTTTCATACTGTCAGATCTAGTACAGGGTTTTGGTGAAAATCAATACCATTTTTCAAAAATTATGTTTATATTAGGTTGCCTAGAGGGTAGTGAATGCCCCATCCCTCGAAGTGTCCAATGCCAGGTTGGATGAGGCTTGAAGAAACCTGGTTTAGTGGAAGGTGGCATCATCCCATGGCAGCTGGATGATCTTTAAGGGTCCTTCCAACCGAAACCATTCTGTGATTCCATAGTAGCTATTTCCAGTTCTTCCCTTCTCAAGGCACTTTATGTTGTTCCTTGGTTTTTATCAGCTCAGTTAGTCCACCTGCAAAACAAAACATGGAACAGCAAGACAGAGACAACCTGTTGAATATAAAAGGTTCCTAAAACATCTACAGGAAATATTAAACCTTCTGAAAGTTCTTGAGGAAGTTTGAATATTAAGAGCAGGGCTTGATAGGATGTTTTTCTTCTTTTTCTTCCCAAACCTGGGAGGGACAGTTTTATGACATATGAAGCTATTTCACACCTGTAGTGCAAAATCTGTTATCTTCCACTGATTCCATCTTAGAATCTACTGACCCTTTCTGCTGCAGGAATTTTATGCTGTCACAGCTGTCTGTGGCAATGGTGGTTCTGGCAATTTCCACTGTAAATGACACTATTTCTCAAAATAGGAATTTGTGTTGGTGTTTTTCTTTTTCACAAATGGGTCAGGACTGCTGGAGTACATTCCTTGAGCTTTATTAGCAGCATCAGCCTTATTACACAGTTTAGACCATAGGAAGATGGCAAAGCTCACATACAGCTGGCAGCAGCCAGACTCAAACTATCATTTAATGTCCTTGCTTACTACACTGTTTTAACTTTTTCTACTTTCAGACTTCACAGCTGCAGCTAACTCTAAATTTTCTGTTCTTTCTGTTTCTAAAGCCTACTGTCCCAACTTTCTAAAAATCTTCTTACCTTCACTAATTCCCACAAGAATTCAATGTCCAGTTCATGGTGCCTGGGTCTGTCTTTACAAGAGGGCAAACCACTCAGTTATAGATGGGCATATTCCCTGATCCTTCTCTCCCAGCCAGATGGGTTCCAACACAATTTCCCTGTTAGCTACATTTCACAGGGACAGCAGAGGTGCCCACTCTTGGATTTTTTTTGAGTTACAATGGAAACTTCTGCTCATAAGTAAGCATTCCCTTGATGTTTTTCATTACCAGTGCAGTGGAATAGCCAAACTTTCTTTGTCTCTGTTTTAGCCATTTTCACGTTCAGTTTATCACTTGTTTGGTTTGGTCTTGTTCTGTTTTGTTTATAACTTCCTATGCAGCAATCTCACTCTTTCCTTTTATATTGTGACCACCAAGTTGATCTTCTTCAGCTTTACAACAGACTTCTGATCTCAAAAATTCACTTTGTTTTGTTTTCTTAGATGAATTGGTGCAGTGCATAAGAGGTTAAGACAAGGATGAGCTACAGGTTATTGTAAGTCTGCTCTGACTACTGGAGTTAGCTGAAGTTGCTCATTTCAATGCAAAAGCTGATTAAAAAAAAATAAATTTCACCTTTAATTACTCCAGAGACCAGAGTCTGTACTAGCTAGGAAAGAACATTTCCCACTCAAATCAATAAGTGTTTTTGAGAGGTGAGAAAAACATACCCAGCAGCCAGTCTATCCTGTTTATGATAACTAGGAAGCGAGTGTACCTCTGTATTAATATTGCTCTGTGGTTTTTCAGTTTCTCTTTGTTCATTCCTCAGCAAGGACAAGGACCATCACATGGTACCATGTGTGCTGTGTTACATAATGATGATTCACCCCCCCAGAGGTAGCATTGGGTTGGAAATGATGAAAAGGCTATGCCAAGTTAACAAACACTCTGCACATATTAAAATGCAGCTGTGAGTTTCCACGTAGATATCTGGGGGGGGAAAAAAAAGAGAGAGAGAGATAGATACATGTTGATTTATTTAACAGGTTGTCCAGCCTATGTGTAAAATCTTTGTGACAGCAGAGTACATCTTGACATCCTGCAGCTATCCCTCAGCTTACTCATCTCCTACTGGGAAATGCACTGTCCTTGTTCACTGCCACCTCCTCTTTCCACAGATATACATTTGCAAGTTGTCTTCCTTTTGTAAAAAATAAAAAATAAATCAGGCATGAAAGCCTTTTTCAGGTTTATTCCCTTAATTTATAACTTAATATATTCTTCCTCTGCACGTGTTCTGAGCTGCTTTCTCTCCTTTAAGCACTGTAGCAGCTATAAGCAAGCAGTCAAGATCTGAAGTATCTTTTTCTGATAATAGATTTCTTTGCTGGTTAAATAAGGGTCTTACAGTACAGATGAAATAATGTTGCCTGCTTCTTAAAGGGAGTTCTCACGATACATGAGGTACCCCTGGCCAAACTCATCTGGTTTACTTCACCTGGTGAAGAGAAAGCCAATGGCAGTTAACAAATCAGGTCTTAGCATCAGAGCGATATCTCCAGATCTGCTGAGAGTTTTGTTAAAAAATTATTTCATTCAAAACAGGATTAAAAGAAAAGAATGAAAGGGGATTTCATCCAGATGGAAATGTGTTTTTCAATAAATTCTGTTTATGGCAATATTTTCCCAGTTTTCGTCAGCTTTTGTCATCTGTTTAGTTTATTTGTTGTCTGACAACCTTTGAAATAAGATGTTTGCACAAATGTGAAAACTTTCCATTGCCTGTTTTCCATGTCATTCAAAAATTATTAAAAAAGAAAACAAAAGAAAGAAAGAGCAATGAGATCTAGAGGTTTTCATAGTTGTTAAATCTTTACATTGAACACAGTGTTCTTCGACTCAGGAAACAAATCCATTCCTATGACAGGAGCTAAAGAAGGAGTTATTATTAAAGAAAAAGACAGAAAAAGGGGAAAGAGGAACTGTAACATTTCATAAAGCGAGCAGAAAATCAATCTGTTCGTGCACTGTTACCTCCCACATCATTGGCCAGCCACTGCCCAGAGCACAAGGGCTCCTGCAGGACGCAACTGGCCCTACAAGCAAAAATACATGCAAATCTAAAAAGTCACTGATGAATGCTGGGGTGAATGTTCTATGTGTGGGGACACGAGGCTTGACTCCATTTTCTCAGAAGGTTGATTTATTATGTTATATATTATACTAAAATACTACATGAAAACTCTATTAAAAGAACAGAGAGAAAAGAAGGATCAGAAGGCTACCAAGAACAAGAATAGAATGGAATGCATAACAAAATCCTGTGACTGCTCACAGCCTTGGCACAGGTGGCTGTGGTTGGTTATCGATTGAAAACAATCCACATGGACCAATGGAAGATGCACCTGTTGCATTCCACAGCAGCAGATAGTTATTGTTTACATTTCTTTCCTGAGGCCCTCAGCTCCTCAGGAGAGGAAAAATCCTAGGAAGGGATTTTTCATAAAATATCATAACTGCAGATGAACTGTGCTCATCTCCTCCAGCCCCAGGCAGGTGCATGGCTGTGCCTGGAAGCTGCAGGCAGCAGGACAATGTTGTATTGCAAATGGGAGCCAAAGCCACAGCAGAGCTGCAACTGATGTGCATGGTTGTGCAGAGCCCCTCATGAAGATCTTCTGGTGAAGAGCAGGATGTTTTCCATAAGCCATGTTCATATGGACATGGTCCAGTGGTGAAAATGGTTATGCTATAAATGTGGATAAATGTCTCTGTCTCTGCAGAGGCTCAACACCCAGACCACAGCAGACAGCTCATTTCACTGCTGCAATACCTTTGAAGCAGTCTGGTGCTTCAAGAGTGAATCCCTCTTTCTTTCAGGTGAGAGAAAAGCTACAGGTCATTCCCATGAGCTCAAATCAAAGTTTCTTGTTAAATAGTCTGTGTTTGCTTCCCTCCTCAGTTACAACAGAAATATTGATGACAACACTGATACAACAACAACCATACAGAATTTTGACTGTTCTTACATTTTCTTGAATGTAAAACTTAAATTTCTAGCAGAAAACATCTTACAGTTTCAGATTTTTGACAGTGTGACTGGTTATCTAGTGTGGATTTTGCATATAGACTTTGTGTGCAGAACTGTATTAGGCATAGTCCACAGTGTCTGTGTTGGGTGGAATGAGAAAAACATGGAAGATATAATTCCTTCTGCCCTTATTTATACTCTTCTATTCTTTTTGATAAGTAGAGAGTGAAAGGCAGTAAGGACCTTCCCTCCTAAAGTTAAAGTAGGTTCAAAATCTCTGTAGGTTTCTGAATCTCTGCCTGCTGTCACTAAACCTTACTCTTTTAAGAAAAGGAGGCTCAGGGAGGAACCTGAACAACTTCTGGCTCTGCACAACTCCCTGACGGGAGGGGACAGCCAGGGCGGTCAGGCTCTGCTCCCAGGGAACAGGGACAGGAGGAGAAAAAACAGCTCCAGCCTGGGCCAGAGGAGGTTTAGATTGGAAATTGGGGAAAATTCCTTCACCAGGAGGCTCTATTAAGCACAAGAGCAGTGATGGTGTCCCTATCCCTGGAGGGATTTAAAAGCCATGGGGAGGTGGCACAGGGGGACCTGGGTTAGGGGTGGGCTTGACAGTGTTAAATTTATGGTGGGAGTTGATGATCTTGAAGGTCCTTTCCCAACTTAATGATTCTATAATTTGTTTGTTTGTGGCTACAATATCACCCCAAAAAACATAAAGTCCTTTACTTTAAAAAAAAAAATGGTCTAAGATCTTTAAAATTCTTTGAGCTGCTGAGCCCTCGAATCCAGAGACATCTTTCACCCCATTATCCATATTCCTGCATTCAGGAGCAAGGGTGAACCAAATGAAGGAAGATAGACTACATCTGTAATGGGATTGATGGAGATTTTAATGGGTAATTTATGGCTGATCAAATGCATTTGAACCAGAAGCTGAACCAAAATGTTCTAGCAGACATTTGAAGGAAAATAATAATGACAAAAACGTTCATTTCCATTTATAATCTACCTTTGCTTGCCCTTAATCAGTCAGTTTATACAATATTCATAGCAGAAAAAAAATCCTTCCTATATCTTTCTTAAATAGTTCCACTGTTAGCCTGAGTGGATGCAAAAAAGAAATAGTAATAATGAATAGAGAGTTTTGAAATATTCATCAGGAAATTCAAAGGGTTCAGAATCTGATCTTTCTCCATTGCTTCAATTTTGCAAAATTATTCTGTTTTGGTAGAATTTCCTGATACATATATATATATATATACACACTCTTTTTTTTGTCAGTCAGAAAATAAGAAAACTTTCATTCTCACATCCTCATCTCTGTTTTTTGAGCTTAAGCTTGTCATGATCACTTTTCACAGCTCAACATCCTAGGCACAACTTTAAGTCATAAAACCAAGAATTTTAGGGATGTAAAATTTACCAGTCTGAAATTGCAGTTTAGAAATATGCCTTTTTCTTTTTTTAAAAAAAAATAAAAATAGTGCTACAAAAAAGCTTCAGATTGCAGTATCCTGACAAAGACTTGTAACTCTGTGTTATAAAGAATCAAACTAAACTTTTCTCCGTTCTTGACCCTGTCACAATATTCTATGAATATCCTCAACTTTAAGTCAGTTCAGCTTAGGTGAAGTCTGTGAAAATGAGACAGTTGAGATAACTGAAAAATGGGCCTTGAGCCTTTGATGAATACTATACATCCTTCAGTTGGCTTTATCTTTGATATATTGATGTTTAAAGAGTGGCTATGACCAGAATATCCTGAGTTGGAAGGAACCCACTAGGATCATCAAAATTCAACTCCTGGCCCTGCCCAAGACAGCCCCTGTTTGTTGACATTAGATATATCATCATGGGATGTGGATACAGAACTAAAAATCTTATTCTCTCATCGCCTTTCTACCTTATAAACTTGTCATTTTGGAGAGCCCTCTGCACCACCCATCTGCCAGTCCACTTAAAGCTTTGGTTAGATGTAGAAGTAGAGAAAAACAAAGCATGTGCTTCAAGGAAGATCAAATTTCTGTGGAAAATGAATAGAATTCTTTGAAAATCAAGACCTGGAGAACTAAAAAAATATCTGAATTATTGTCCCTTTCAGGTTACAAGAAAGCCAGACCACAACTACTACACGGTTGACTTTCCCAACCCATATTAACACAAAATCATGTAATGACTCCTTCACCAGGTGTCCCTGGACCTGGCTCTTCCAGGGAGGAGGGACCCTCTGGAAAAAGCGTAGAAGTGGAATTATAGAGAGGTAGGGGAAATCTAGGGGATAGTCTACCTGACTCCATAGGAAACTGGACTCATGTTGTTCATGAAACAAGTTGTTGGCTCAAAGTTTCTGCAGCAGGGAAGAGTAATCCCACAGTTCTGCTCCCCATGGTGAAGCCAGGGAGGTTCCTGCCTTGCTTGCTTCATCCCAGCCGTCACAGCCCTGGGAAAAGCAGACTTTGTTTTGATTTTTTTCAGATTTTTAATTACAGTGTTTATCATTCCACAGGAGATAAGAAGTGCACAGACTGAGGAGATGCTTTTAGTTTTCTTATTTATTTTTCTTCAGTGCTTCCTCCCTTATGAATAGTAGCACTTCAAGTAAAATAAAATTCCCCCTTTGGTCAAACAAACTGGAATTTTGTTGGAAACAAAGCATCTGAAGTTGTTTCCATCTTATTTTCTTCTCTCTAAATGGTTTGCCCACACATTTTAGGAAGGCAATCCCTTTCATGTCGCATAGCACATCTTCACTGGCAGCTACAGTGTGTGCACTTTATTAGAGCATTTTTCCCCCTAGATATAATGGCACCAATTAAATTACCTTGCAGCCTGACCTTAATCTGGCAGGAATGATTATTCCATGAAACAGTTAGGGCTCTAATTGACATGAAGTGCCTGCAAAATATGTCTTTTGCAGCAGACCCTGTCAAAGTCACATTGATATGCTAATACCTATAGCTGGCAGAATCACTTCATAAAGAGAGACACTGAAAATTGAATTATTTCAATTTCAGTACCTAGGAATCTAGTGATCTGTCTGTATATGGAACTAAGTAGGTGCAGTACTTTATATGGGTAAACAGCTGTACTAGGGCGTTGCTATGGAAACTGCTTGACTCATGACAATTGTGTTAGTGATGAAGTCATTAGTGGTGTGAAATGTACTTTGAGGTTGTCAAGTGTACACTCCAGGAATATTTCAACAGTATTAGTGGAGCCTTTCCATTTGCATAATTTAGGCTTTCACATGAGATCTCGTTACGGTGTGGGGAGATGGGATGCCACAGCAGTGGCAGCAGGGCTCTGGTGTGGTTCTGCAGCCAAAGGCAGTCAGCCCCTGCATGCACAATAAACCTCTCTCTGAAACAGAACCTTCCTTTCCCTGCCTTTTTTGTCTTTTTTTTTTTTTTTTTGGCTTTTCTTTTAATAAAAATGTTTTGAGCCACAGGGCTCTTCAAAGGATGAACTCCTTAAACTTTTATGGTGCCAAGTTGACTTTGAGCGTCTGGACCTCTGTTGTTTCTTTTTACTGCAATTGCTCCGGATGTACTCCAGAGAAAGCACAAGTGGGTTCAGGATCATAGGGGGCTACTTTTTCCTCATCTCTGCTATTCACTATTTATTACAGTTAGTGTGATTTCCTATGCTATAAAGCTGAATGATGAATCCCAGGGCTTTTCTTGGAGTCATATGTCCTTTCTTCTAGTTTTAAGTGTTTGAGACTATAGAAAGCTCTCCTTTTTTCCTGCTGGCAAAGAACATCTTAGCAGATCTTTGACAAGATGTCTGAAGGGACTCCTCTAGTTTTCATGCACCCTTTGGCAGTAGGGTGCTGGCTAATGCTGGGTTTATTCCTTTACCTGTTCTGTCCCTTCTTCTGAGCAGGCAGGCAGGGAGAGAGCACAACTTCCACCTTTGTTTGCTGGAGGAACACAACCTCTGCCATGGCAGTCACTTACCAGGCCCATTTCCCAATAAATACTAATGGTTCACTGGGTGACAGAGCCCCAGAGGATGGCCAGGCACTGGAAAATGCTGCCCAGAGAAGTGGTCACAGCTCCAAGCCTGTCAGAGTTTAAGGAACATTTTGGGCAACACCCTGAGCCATATGGTGGGATTCTTTACCCCTGTGCAGGGCCAGCAGTTGGACTCGATAATGTTTGTGGGTGCCTTTCTACTCAGAATACTCTACAGCGCACTCTATAAGTCTACAAATTAAAAAAAAATGGGGAAGGAGCACTTGTTTAGTTTGCATGCACACAGATAAACTCGCACACACACACAGATGCAGAAGATGTCACCCGTAGCAGGACATCAATGCAAGAGCTCAAGATTTTCACCCAGATAAGTTAGCAGCCTGCTAATACCAGACCTCATGAGTTGATCTTATTTCTTTACAGTGTCTGATCTATTGAAATGCAATCTAATGCTGTATGTTCACTCTATATGTTCAGCCTAATACTGTATAATCACCAGCCTCTTATGTATTAATTACAGCTTAACTTTACAATTGGGATGAGCAGAAAAGTAAGCATGAAATCAAAGCTGGATTTGATTAGCATACTATGACAGGATCTTTACTAGTCAAGGGTATCTTTAATATTGTATTTAAAGTGTGTTCTTCTGTATGTGAGGTACTGGAGTAGACATTTCAGCAGATTCTGGTAGCATAATAACAAACTATTTCAAATCCTTACTAGTTTGAAGAGATTTGAGCTGTTCATAGAGTTCAATGGCCTTCTGAATCAATTTGTTTTCCTGTCCAATGTTTCCTGCTCCACCTGAAAAAAAAAAAACCAAAAAAAACAACCTGCTTTTCCCCTTGAAAATAGGTATTAATTATTTAAATGATAACAGAAAATTCATCTTTCTTCTTTTTTCTGAAAATTCAAGATGATCTGTTGGTGTTGGTAGGCTAAAGGAAAAGTGAACGGGACCAGAAGATGAGACTCTTGTACTTTGACACAACCATTCCATATTAAGAAAAAAAAAATTGTACATCAAACTCTATATTGAAATCCTCCATTTCTTTCAAACCTAGTTCCTGAAGCCATATTTCACACATTTTTAGTTGGTTTTTTTTATTTCTTATTCACTGACCCCTTAGGATTTCTGCCCAGCTGGGGCAGAAGATTTTGCATAGCAGATCCCTAAATTAAGTTCCTTCCTTAGCAATATGGGAATACTGAAACCATCCCCACAGAGCTGGCTGGAGAAATCAAAAATATCTTCATAGTAAACTGTGATCAAAAGAAACATTCCATTTTGGCATTAGTCATTCTATGATTCCTCCATATGTTTTGTGCAAAAACTTCTCTACATTATTTGTTTTAACAACAACAACAACACAGATAGAAATTTTTGAGTTAGCCTTCAGAGTCTTATCCAAGTATAAACGGTTAGATGGATTTAAGATTATGAACTAGATCTTTACATACAGGATGGCCACACATGAGTCCTAAAGGCAGTTTAACCTGAGATCTGTGTGGGGCTTTGTGGTCTACAGGGAGCTGCTGTGAACATCCAGGTTCCTAAACCACTTTCCTGAGAGAGAGATCCTGTGAGTTCTTTCCCATTCACACAAACAGGGAATGCCTCCTAGTGTCAAGAACCCATCTCTAAGATGATCAGGAGATTGAGAAGGGACCAAAATTCGTTGTAAACCATATTTAACTTCCATGTAGCTGAAGTTGCAATGGATAAACTTTAGAACATGGATTAATGGTTTATTTCTGACTTGTGGCAGGCCCCAAAAAAGTTGTGTTTACAGAGGTTTGCATATGTCAAAAAAGCTACTTAGGTCTCAATTTCTTGGAGACAAGGAGGGCCCCTTATTCACTGCTTCAGCCATATGGTGAAGTTCCTCATCATCATTAAACTGATTCGTTCATTCTGAATTAAAGTTTTTCAAGGGGAAAAAAAAAATAAATAAAACAACAAAACAACCAGGTTTGAACACCTACTGTTCATCTGGCCTCTCAGATGGATTGAGAAAAATGTCAGAGGACTTTTTCTATCACAGAATCCTGTGGAGAAACTCTGGTGCAAAACAGAGAGCAACTCAGTGCCGATTTTGTGTGGCTAACACACCTGATGTCAATTGAGGTTAATCAGCAGCTGCTGCTCCTTACACAAGTGCATCGGGATCTCCTTCAGGTTCTTGCTGGCACAGACTCAGTGAGGCAACACCACCCTTAAAGTCACATTTTTACCTTGCAGACACAACTGTAATCTCCTGAAGCCAGCCAAAGTTTTTTCTGGATTGGAGCTTGGTGGCAGGGGTGATTTTGAGACTGCATCTCTCCTCTTCCATTTATAATTAGCATTTCTTGCAAAAGCTTTACAGAATTTTAATTCTTTCTTGCTGATACTCTGCTGTCTCTCAGGCCATTTTGAGTTTGACTTGGGTTTAGCACAGCAACAAGCCAGGGCCCAGCAAATAGAAGAGACGACGTGTAAAAAGGGAGAGAGACTGTGTTGTGATGGAC
Organism: Passer montanus; assembly: GCF_014805655.1. NCBI lineage: Eukaryota > Metazoa > Chordata > Aves > Passeriformes > Passeridae > Passer > Passer montanus. Next base: position 425,682 of record NW_024373923.1, read on the forward strand.
AAATAAGAGAAGCACTCCAAACTAAAGACTTCAGGCAGGTATGAAATGACATGTCTGGCAGGTTTTTTCAGGCTTTCCCGTCAGTGAAAACCTGATGGGTGAGTGGAAGTGAGCAGAGAGAAGCTTGATCATCTTTGTTCAATCCTCCAGAGGAAAGCTCCCCGCAGCACTGATGTGGGTTGGTTGGTTTTTTTTCTCCCTAGAAGAAGCAGCAGCAGAATGTTAACAAGCTTCATTTTCTATTCCCTACAACGAGGAAGTGACCTTTGCCCACTTCCCTGGCTGTTTGTGTTCTTGATGCTGATAGAGCCAGATTTTCACAAGACAGACCTGGATCATTTTCATGGCTGCCACACTATTGCAAACCAATTAGCAAGCCAGCTTGATAGGGTAAGGTTGTGGAGATGCCCATGGCTGCCTTAATAAAGTTTCCTGTGTATCAGTATGATGCTATTGATTTTTCGCCCTTTGGACCCAAAGACTAAAGTTCATTCTCTGTAGCAGACAAAGTGAAAACAGTGGAGATTCCATAGCATGTATACTAATTTAACCTTTTGTGAAAAGGGGGGAAAAAAAAGAGAGAGACAGAGATGCTATGTGCAGTGTTCCTTTTGCTTTTGTACACATTATTTAACATTAATGTAAATAGGATTGTGCTGATGATTCTGGTGGTCTAAAGGTCACTGTGGATTACAAATTGAGTCACCAGCAGAGAGTCAGGCACTTTGCAGGGACACATAGGAAAATATGATTCCCACCAGGCGAGGTAGACAGGGCAGCCACCAGAGGCAAAGGGATGTGGGAAGGAGAAAAGCAATGAAAGTGAGGGCCCCTGTGAAAGCCACCACTGCTTCATGAGTTTGTGCCCCCCCGTCTGAGACATTCACTCACTGAGAGGGGAATTTAAGCCACCCTGCCACTTTGTTGTACTAAAACTCTTCTTGGAGAGATTCAGCACTTGTCTGCAATGGTATTGCAAGGAGAGTGATCCCAGCTGGAAAGGGCAGACAGACCACATCATGCCATTATTATTTCATGTAATGGATTGTCTGATCCTACTGGAAAACAGCTGGAAGCTGGCACTGCTGATCAGGGGAGGGATAGCCTAAGAGACAGCAGCACCCTGAGGCACTGACAAGGCTGGCCCTTGCTTTGGGGCTCCTGGGTCTGGTCTGTGTAGACTCAGTTTCTGCCCTTCCACAGTTCCACCAAGGCCAAACACTTAAGGATCGTGATCCCATCTCCATAATTTTTGAGTGGAAAAAAAACCAAGGGGTTTTATTTTCTTTTCTTCTGTGGGATTGGGGGTTTTAGGACAGCCTTTTCCCTTTATCTTTAATCTCCCTTCATAAACACAAAATCTATAATACAATTTAAAGAGAGAAAGAAAGAAGACTTGGGAGCTTTGCTGTGATGTAGTGTTTTTTTCTTGACAGTTTGTGGACTTTCTCCCAAATTAGGCTGAACCCTAAACCACATTTTCCCTTACTTTTCAGCTATAGGAATCCAAAGGAATAAAAAAATTGCTTGCTTTGTACAAACAGAAACATTTTGCTTAATGCAATCCATTTATTTTTTTTATCCTGCTGTCTGAAAACTCACTTGCCTGAGCACTTTTCCAAAGAACTGAATTAATTCTGTGTTATAATGAGTGTTCCAGTAGGTAACTGGTTGGCAAAGGGCCAGTTTTACAATCTACAATGTAACAGAATGTATTGCTTAATGCCATTAATAATAATTCTGAACTCTGTGGATTTGGGTAATTCCTATAAGATGTTTTTTCCATAAACAAAAGTCAAATTTCCAGCTGCTGAGTAATCCTGGTCTATATATTTCATTCTGCTTTGTGGCTGTTTGCTGTAGATTACTTTCTCAAATTTTGAGCATTAAATGCCTCTCAGTGTGAATAAACCATACAGTGTGAATACAAACCATAAGTTTGTATTGAACATAGTCTGGCATTTGCCTCTTGCTGCTTCATGTTCAGAATGGTCAAGAGCAGCAAACAGGCTCCATTGACTTCATTATATCTATGTTGGGAAGAACAAAGTGGGAAGCATTTTTTGGCCTGTCCCAAGCCTCTGCTTTTGATGGGAGCATGCCATTTACAAAAAACAGTGGAGGCCTCTTTAATTACCCTTAAGGGAAGGATTTTACAGCCTGTGGCACTCTGGGGAAAGGATTGCATGCTGCTTGTGTCTCTGCAACGTGGCATGCTACTTGGGAATGCAGGAAAATCACACGGGTGTAGCATGGAGTCTGAGAGCTGCCTGTCCAGCTGAAATGGAAATATGGAGTTCAGTGCAGGGGAAATGCAGCATACACTGATTTGAAACAGCAAACTGCATGGCATCTTTATGTAAATCTGTGTAGCCATTATAGTGTATAGCCCTACACTGAGAATACATGAGCTAAGGGAAAGTTAGCTTATTCTTTATTTCATTGATCACTCTGGTGAAGTACTATATTAAAAGGCATATTAGGCATAACTCCCTCGTTTATTCTTTTGGTTTATAATCACATCTCCCAAGACAGCAAGGAATCAATCTGCCTTGCACAGGGTGAGCTCTCAGAGTAAAATGGGACACTGCCCAGATCAACTTTGTTCTTTGCCTTGGACTTAATTTCTTTGAAGAGCTATGACCTGTGTCTGCACCAAGAGCACAGGGGAAGGAAGTTTCCTGTCCATCACTTTGAATCTGACACCATGCACAGAAGTCTGTTTTTCAGGAATATTCCTCTGTTCTGGGATATGTTCTGATGTGGGGTGGTTGATGTGCTAAACCTTTGCAAAGAAAGCTCAGGAGTCTCTGATGAAATACAGGGTATCCTGAAAGGATATTGATGACTCTTTACAGTATATCCTGAAATTATATTGAGAACTCATTCTTTTTAAGGCTTCTCCCTTCCTCTGTTTCCAAGCATGGCATAAACATTTTACAGATGTTCTTGGATTGTTAAAACACATATAAAGCTGTACTGGGACCACCTACAGAGGAGAAAAGGAAGCACTTGGAGCTGAAGGGGCTGAAAATGGCCATGGTTCTTCACAAACATACACATTTGGTGGCATTTGCTGACTCTTGACACTGCTGTAGTTAATGACTTGAGGGGGTGCATAAGGACAGGGCAAATCCACGAGGCCAGGGCTCACTCCACAGCATCCCAACCAGGACCATAACAGGAACAACCATTTACCCAGAGCACCACCTTTTGGTGCAGGTGCTGTTTGCAATCCACACGACAATCCCTGTGAGAGAGATGAAGCAGGAGACAGAGGCTGCATTCCTTCTGCAGTGTCACAGTACTCAGCTGTGCAGAACAGGTAACAAGGATGAGTGCACCCATATTTCTGGGGATCAGGGCTCACTGCTGCTTCATCCTTAGCAGATAGCGATGTTTAGACACCAGAAGAGAAATTAAAAGCAGTCTCATCATCCTGTGCTGGTGTCAATTACTGATGGGTGTGAATAGAGAGAGTTCCTCAAGAGCCATATGTCCCAATGTCCTGGGAAGTGGGCACAAATACAGCCATGGGGCCAAGGAATGGTGCCGAAGGACACTTGAGATTGATGAGACTGTATTTGTGATCCATCAACCAGCCTGTGCAAACAGCTGCTGTGAGATGTTTGTACTTCCGCTGGCTGGGTTACTTTGGCTAGCAGAAAATCCATATGGAGCCTCAGAATCACTGAGAGCTTAAGGGAAAGCCAAGGGAAGGTTTGACTTTAGAGCGCACACATGATTTACCTGCCTCGCAAAGCAAATATTGTCTGGGCTGGCTCATTTCTCCTTGATTTGCTACAAGGACCAAGAAGTCTTTAAGGAAATACAAAAGAATGTATTTTGTCTTTATGAATCCTCCTGTTCCATCACACCCAAGCAATGGAGCAAGTAAAAAAAAAAAAAAAAAGAAAAAAAAAGAGCCTAATAATAGGGAAGTGGCAGTTGTGAAACCAATTAGAGCTAAAATTCAACACATTGGTTCCATTTGGGAAGTAGCAGTTGTGAAACCAATTAGAGCTAAAATTCAACACATTGGTTCCATTTATGTTATTGTCTTTTACAAGTTACTCAAAGACAAAGATAGAAAACAGTTTAACTTTTCAATTCATAAAAAGAGCAGAAATATATGGATTGCTTAGTCATTTTGCCAAGGCAAGGAGCCTTCCATCAGTCTGGGTTGGAGAGAATAATCACTCAAAGCATGGACCCACCCCAGGAGGTGGCTGCTGATGCCACCAGAGCTGCAGTTCTGCAAGGCACAGAGAGACAGGGCATGTATGAGCCTTACAGAGATGGTGCTGGTGAGGCCTTTCCTGGTGCTTTTTTATTCTGCAAGATGCAGTTCAGGCTGTTTCCCATATGAGAATGATGTTATAGTCCATAATACAAGATCACAGAGAATAAGGTTAAGCAAAAATGAAACAGAAAGACAAAAAGAAAAAAAAAAGACCCTTTCCCCTTCTTCTCCTATAATTTTCCAAATATCTGAGCATTTCTGAGATGGAATAAGTCTGCTGATACCAAAAGTGATCAACAGCATGTTGATTTGCTTTTCTTGGTCTTTTGGTGTTTCCAGGCCAAATTTGGAAGCCACCTTTGAGTTCTCCTCACTGTTCCTCAGGCTGAGTATATTGAATGGGGGAAGCAACATAGGAATGACTCCACTCCATGGAGTGAGGCAAAGCTGGTAACTCAGGAATCACAGGATGGTTTGGGCTACAAGGGAATTTAAGGTCACCTAATTCCAGCCCGTCTGTCATGGGCTTGGTTCCTTCCTTTAAAGGAAACTTCCTTTGGAAACTTCCTTCCTCCTTTGCTGCATAAACTGGGCAAACCACCTCTCTGTGTCTTTCTAAAATTGCCCTTGTTTGTGCAGAAAATAAATATACTAGAATTACAGTGTTGTAAGGCTCTGCTCTGTCTCACAAGAGCTGCTTTGTGAATTCCCTCCTCCTCCCTTGTGCATCTTACCAGACAAGTTCCTTTGCCTGTACCACCTCTGCCCATTAATGCTGCTCAAACCACCACCCAGAGGGGTGCTCAGAGAAAATCTGACAGGACACGTCTTTTCATCAGATTTTTTTGTTCACAGGACACTTGCCTGCTCCCGCTTTTGATTTAATATTAATATTAGTGTATTTATCTCTTTTAGAACTGGCATTGTGCTTTGCAACTATGCAGAAGGGAGCAGTCCCTAGGCAGGCATTACATCCTGACAAACAGAGGAAGCAGAGACTGCTCTCTATCGAAAGCTGGGGCATTTATAAATCATGGGAACCCGCATGAAATTAAACATCTGACCTCTATACAGTTCAGATACACAGTTTCCAGGCCCTGCCAATCCACCAAGATGGATTTCTGAGCTGTCACTCGAGTCCTTTGAAAACAACCTCTTTGACAGTTAAAACGAATTGGCAGAAGAGACATATGGGGAGTGTAGCTTCCAGATTGATGAGGTATTTGAAAGAGAGCAGGTTACACATGTAGGTTACTTATAATGCCTTGCAACCCTGTGGCCAACTCACATTTCATGCCTTCAGCTTAGCAGGGTGCACAAGATTTGGGAGGTTGCTTTTTCCTTTTTGGAAACCCCCAAAATGAAGCCCTCATTATACACATGTGGTGATGCAGGGAGGTAAGCTTGACATGTATAAGAACATATCAAGAGAAAATGCAAGTTCCCCTTTTCCCCAGATAATCCCTGCCTCAATTTGCTGTCAATGCAAATTTTATTGACTGACTTCTAGGTGTCATTGACTCAGTTAGGCAAGGTTGTTTGGTTTGTTTCTTTTGCCTTTTATTAAATTAAATTAATTTTTATTTTAAAGCTAGGGAAATAACCAAAAAACCATGAGACCCTTCAGATTAAAATAGTCTGAGCAGATCAAAGAGGCAACAGGCAGAAATTGATGCACAGGAAGTTTCAGCTGAACAAAGACAGAGCTTCTTTAGTATTCAGTGACTCTGCACAGGAACGTGTTGCCCAGAGAGGTGTGGAGTCTTCCTCACTGGAGATATTAAAAAATCCTCTAGGCACAATCCTGTGCCATGTGCTCTGGATGACCCTGCTGAAGCAGGGGGTTAGGCAAATGACCCATTGTGGTCCCTTCCAACCTTATCTATTCTGGGATTCTGTGAAAACTGAGCTCTCAAAACTGGACATTTGGACAATTTGGACAAAACTGGACACACTCCAACCTTTAAGGAGGGAAGTTCCAGTCCTGCCTTCACACTTGGGTTGGCATGAGATTTCAGCTTGTCTTTTCAGAGCTCTAAGGCATTCTCATACTGAGTTTGGCATTTGTAAGTTTTAGAGTAGTGTGCAACCACACCCCACAGGAGAAACAGGAGCCAGTCCTGTCTCCTGTCACGTACCAACAATTTGGGTTTCTGTTAATGATTTGGATTATGAGTTCTGTCTTGTCACAGAAATTGTAAGAAATCCATAATTAGTGATGCAAAGATCTTTTGGGGTCAGAACAGAGCAAATGGTCTGCATGGCAACATGGCCCTGAAGCATTTGTTGCCCTGGGACTCTTCTCTCTTCAGGACAATTTCAGGCTAGTTCTGGTCATTTTCAAAGCCCTGCATGGGATCAGCTCAAGCTGCTTGAGTGACAACCTCAGCTTGAGTGTTCATATCCATGAAAAATGCAGCTGTCAACTTGAAGCATACAGCTGCATGGAAAACAATTTTCCCCTCCCATGAAAATGTGAATATAAAAGCACTTTTTCCTGCAAAAATGAAGACAAAATGTCAATCTAGGGATATTGTCATGGGCTGAGAATTTCAAAATGATATTTCAGCACAGGTCATCTTGAACATTACCTTGTATTGATTTAGTTTTACCTTTTCCATTTTTGTTAATATTGCCCTTTCTAAAAATTTAACTATTCTAATGTTCTTTCTATGAGAGTGAGGAAAAAAAAGCCTGAAAATATATTGCTGTCTCTAGATGGAACTCAGACTTGTGTGGGCCAGGGAAAAAGCTTTCCTGGCAAATTCCTAAGCCTGAACTTACTTCCAGAAGGGAGCAGGTCAACCACAGTGCTTGAAAGCTAAAGAGCAAATATCTCTTTTTCTCTAGTCACTGCTTTGGTGGAAGCTATGAGGAATCTGGGGCAAAGATTTCTCCCTGTGTGTGCACAATTCTGATACTGCAGAGATGGGCACAAAGAGAGACACCCTCTGACTTTTTCAAAATTGTGGGTTTTTTGGCTGACAGAGAAACTAGAGGAACAATAGCAGAAGTAGAAAAGAGAAGCCAAGGCCAAAAGAAATTCTGCAGTGGATTTCAGTTAGCTTAGAGTTTCACCCTCTACTTCCATACACATCTCTGAACTCTCAAGACATCAAGGTAGCACATTTATTACTCCCACATTACACATGAAAAATGAGGCACGTGAGGAACATGTTCAGTCCCTGCCATGTATGACTTGGATCAAGGAATGAGGTATTCCTACTGCATGGACTTTTCTTCTGTGACTTGCTTGCCAAAATTGTTCAAATATTTTTGGCCAAGAGCAGTAAGATTAGCTATTTTATTTTAATGCACTATTATCTTCCCCTGGCATGCAACAAATTTTCTTTCTCTTTTGGGGTAATATGTCTTTTTTTTCAGTAGTCCATTCCTCATTTGCCTTTTTTCTCTCGTAGGACTTTACCTTCTGTTGGTCTTGGGTAGAACTAGAGAAAATATTACTGTGAGATAAGTAATTATCTGAAAATTAGCTCAAATTTAATATATGACTTTGCAGGGATCTACTTTATGTTTAAAAAAATAAATTAGTAAAGCTGCAAAATGAGAAATTAGGTTTTAAAAAAACAGAAAGATTTTTTTCTTGAAATGAGTCGATCCAAAAGCAACCTTCTTTCTCTTTTCCTTTTTTTTAAATCAAAAAATAAGAAAAATTGAGGTGTTGACAAAGTTAGGAAAGGGAAAATAATCTAAACCAATTTTTTCAGTAAAACCAGAAAAACTGCCTTGAACCTGAATAAATATTTTTTTCCCCCTAAAAAACTTTTTGCCTTCCTGGGAGGCTTTTTGGGTTTGAGTTAGGCTTTGGGTGGTTTTTATTCATTCCACTTAATAAACCTAATTATTTTGCTTGGCTTGACTCAAGCTATTTTATTTTTCATCCCAGTTTTTCCTAAATGCATAATTTGTCTGGTTCTTAACGTGGGTTTGTAGTAGGAAGAAAAAGTGTGCCAGGTTGGCAACAGGGCAAATATCTGTGCTGAGGCACCTTCTCCATGTGGTCTTTGTTTTGGAACCCTCTTCTGCCCTGTCAGGAGCACGAGTTGAAAGAAATAGTGACCACCAGATTGTGGTGAATGTCACCATGGTTTTGTGGGTATGGTGGGTTTTTTTCGGAGCTGCAGTTCTCCATAATTTTTTCAGCAAATTGGTTGTAATAGAAGGGAATAGATACTTCTCCCTCCGTCATTGTCAAATGTCTCCTTTACCTTATTATTGTTTCGAAGCTCTAAAGCATAAAACTGAATTTTAATGTTTCCAAATGACCTTCAAAATTCAAGACAAGGCTGACTTCTGCTCGAGTGTAATATTCTGGATCATTAATTTCACTAGAGATATTCCAATTTGTAATTTCATTAAGTTTAGGAGCATAACCACTCTTAATACCGTGTTTCTAAATATGATGGGCTGTAATCTCAAGCAGCACAAGTCAGCACAGCCTGAGTCACTCTGCCAGTGATGCCTTGGAGAGGCTACCTAGAACAGAGGCTAGACAGAGTTATAAAATAAAGTCGGTATTTATATTTGAAATGGCTTCAAAGGATACACCTTAGGCAGTGCAGGACCCTCACAGAGGCTACACCCAAGCTGGACAACAGATATCAGATTAGTCCATTTGCATATCAGGGGTTAATTGTCCAATTATGGCTTTAGGTAATGAAGTCACATTCCCCGAGTTTGCTCTTCCCACTTGTGTTTATACTCTTCAGGCCTGAGGCTGAGATTATGACCTTTAGATGATGACCTTTCCCATCTGGAAAAGGATTGTTTTCTTTTACCAAACTGTGAAGAGATCCTACCAACACCCTATTGTGGAGTTCAGAGTTAATATACTAATGCAGTGCAGGATCTGAAAAATATGAAAGCTAAAGCTTAAGGCATCACCAGGACCGTGAGGGCAGAATCTTCCTCTGCATTTGGTTTCAGCCTCTGTTTGATACCCACAAACAATTCCCCCCATGACACACATTAAACATCTCTAATACCTGATTAAGATATTTTTGGCAGGAAAGACTAGATGGTCTAGTGAATGGCATGTTATAATTTCCCCTCTTTTTGGAATGGATTTGCAGAGCACTGGCCATATGAAACTTTGCAAATGCCAATGGGATCCTGTGACACCACATTTTGTACCACTGCTTTGCACAGCCATGCAATGATTGCCTGGGCAACCCCAGGGGAGTTCACCTTGTGGTGGGACAAAAAACTATGCCATGAACTCATTTTGCTTTCTCTGTTATCCCTACACAATCTAAACACCTCTATAACCTACAAAATTTTGGGTTAGGGCCATGTTGTTGTTTTCCCACAAGAGAAAAACTGAGGGAAGGTGACTGTGAGAGACTTACAGACAGGCGGGGGGAAAAGTTCAAAGCAAGGATTTGCATGAATGACTCCCATGTTTGCAGTGAATGTCCAAATCAGAGGTTGTGGGCTGTGAGGAGGGCTGACCTTTCATCATCTCATCTGCTGGAACCTCTGTGTTGTGTTTCAGTAGAGGATTTGAGCCAGGGAGAAGCCAAATGACTCCTGGCGGTTCAATGTCGTGTGCGAGGCTGTGAGTAATTGTTTATACAAAATAAAACAAATAAAAGTGTTTATACAAAATAAAACAGCACCCACAACTGAGAGCTGGGCAGTGGGGAGGAGGGGACCAGTGTGCCACCACTGGGCAGCCCACAGAACATCATCATTAATTCACTGGCCTGGGATATGCCAGCTCCAATCATCAGCAGAAGAAAAGGAAATTACACCAGACGTTTCACAGTGTAGGTAAATATCCCCGCCCTTGGCCACAAACTGATGGAAGGCCACTCCTGTTGCCTACAGCTCTGCTTGGTGAAGTTAACCTTATCCTTGCCCTATTCAACAAACCCATGGATTAGGTCAAAAAGTCTTAATTCTGAAAGACTGTAAAGAAAAGCATTGCTATACATTTCTTGAGCCCCGATCCAAAACTTTTATTCCAGTCAGGATTTCTACACAATGTTTCTGTCTACACTGAATCTGGTATTTCTTAGCAATAATAAAATAATTGTTTCGGCTGATTACACTCCTGGACTTAATTGCTGCAAACAAGCCTACGGAAATTAACAGCCTTGCTGTTGCCAGCAGATTTCTCATGAAGGTTATTTTTGTAGAACAGTCAAAAAGAACGTAGTTGATAGGTTTCTAAAGCTGACAGGTTTCATCTAGAGATGTTTTCTTGGAAGTAGGCTGAGTGGTCACAGGAACTTTAATAATCTGGAGGAATTGTCCATTTTGTCCTGATGAACCAACATCTCAATTTCAAGGCTTGTTTCAAGTGAAACAAGAAAATTTCTCACCTTTTCTGTGTTTGTGTCATCAGCTCTTGACATGTTCATTACCAGTGACAGCAATTATCTGACCAGCAAAATATCTTTGCTTCTCAAGGTGCAGAGCTTTTCTTTACAGAGAACAGCAGATGAAGCATGTTTAAATGAACTATGGGTTTTGTACAGTCACAAGCTGATTTTCTTTCCGTCCAGAGATCTCAAAGACTTTTGCACAGCCCTGTTCCAGGAGCTGTTTACCAAGATGGACAAAAACAGTTAAAAATCTTCCCTTCTGAACCCCACAGAAGGTTTGTGTGTGGAGCTTAAAAAGCTTCTGCAGTGGTTAAGATTTCATGCTGGCCATAGTCTGTCATGATGAAGAGTTTACAATTAAAGCTGATGAGCTGGAAAATAAGGAATGCATTCAAAACTACTTTATCTGAAGAGAGTCTGAAATTATGAGAATATTTAGCACCCAGTGTTTCCTTTTTTTTTTCCCTTTAGCTGTCTCCCTGTGTGTATAACCAGTTTAGTTTGAAGAACAGTTGAGAAATTGACTGTAGACAGGCAATTTTTGAAATAAACTGAAATTCTGAGGTGGAAAAAAATTGCTGTAATTAAGAAATACGCTTTGATATTTCAAAATGCAAGTGAAATTTTCAGCTTACACCAACATTTGCTAGACTAATAGGAATACAGACATATTGTATGCAAGATAATCAAAGGAAAATTAGAGCAGAACTGGGTCAGGTAGAATCTGCAAAATCATAAACTGCCTAATGGGCTGAATTGCTGAACTGTAGAATTCCTTTCTTGCCAACCTCTCTAGTAATTTTCTCTCTGAGTAATTTCCCTCTGCCTGTACTGCTGGTACTTTCTGGTTTGATATTTAAGAAGAAGAAATTCAGATACATACCCGGCACATTACCACAAAGAGTCTGCAACTTATAAATTATATAAGAATTGTGTATGTCACTACTTCCCTAGACTTGATGAGCAAGCTCCCAAGAAAATATGACTTTTCCCAGATGCAAACATTTAAGGTTCATTGATTTTTTACCACATTTGGTCTGGCCAGGTGTTTGCAGAGCCCCTGCTTCAGTGGTGTCTTCAATTAACCCACTCTTTGGCCTCTAAATGAAAGGCACAGCTTTTGGAGAGGGTCTAACTCAATGGGAAGGTGTTTTAAGCATCCCAGAATGAACCAGCCCCAGTCTAGAAGCCAACATGTTGTTTGAACAGATGGAAGCACAGGAATCAATTGTGCTGGTGCTGGCACAGCTCTGCCATGAGGAGATTTTTAAATGGAGCTGTGCAATATCTGCCTGTGCAAGAAGTCACTTCGCTTTTTGTCCATCTCACCAGGTAAATGTTATAAAAAAGTGTATAATTTTTTTCATCTACTGAAGCAAAAGTGACTAGGGACATGCATTAGGGGAACAAAGAGCAGGGCATCTAAGTCAGAAATGGCATTTATATCAATAACAGTTGTGAGGAGCTACAGGTAACATGGAAACAGATTGCTATGTGTTTATAGATCTGACCACTGAATTTAGCCTTGACCAGTACAAATGTCTCATATAGTTCACTCCATAAACTCAATAAACTTCAAGAAAGGAAATATCTCAAAAGCAGTTTTTACCTCATATTTGCAAGAAGTCCTTTTATCTTATTATACTACAAGTTCTCGAGCACTTGAACATATCTTCAAGAGGACTTATCACCATTAACACCTCATTTTCTCCACTAGAAATTGCAGAAATTTTGCAAACTATTAGATCACACTTGTCATTGTACAACTTCTATTGGTGATCAGCTACCACCTCTGGGCCATTTCTTCCTTTGTCATTCCAAGTGATAAACTCTCAAATTATCATTACATCAGAATTTTGAGATACTTGCCCTCAGGGTTTGTGATTTTACACCATGCTGTTGAATGATATAGAATCATGGAATCATGGAATGGTTTGCTCTGGAAGGGAGCTTATAAATCATCTCATTCCAAACACCCTGCCATGGGCAGGGACACTTCCCACTAGACCAGGTGCCCCTGGATACCATCCAGTCTGGCCTGGAACACTTCCAGGGATGAGGCACCCAAAACTTTGATATTATTTGATATGATGTAGTATTATATTCTTCTCAATCAAGTTTCCAAGGTCATGCTATATCTGTGACACTTTCTGATGTTCCTCTGTACTGTCACTCAAAGATGTTGCCCTATGACAACAGGAGCAGAAAAACAAAATGTAGTCCAACAGCACTGTTTCCTTCTCAAATAATAATTCAACTTTCAGTGCTACCCCTTGTTGTCTGTTCTTCCTGTCTTGGGTAGCACTTTGTAAAATGTTGTAAAAATACCCTAATAAATGAGAATTTTCATATATTTTACACCTAGAAAATCAGTTGTGTTTTTCTAGAAAGCCAGGCATTTATTGGAACTGTCTGGCACAATCTGTTTTGTGGACACATCTTTACCAAGTAGGTTCCTAAACCATCTGAAAATTAGGAGTTTGGCATTAAGGGGAAACATAATTTATTTAAGATGCCGATGGAGGCAATGCCAAAAGTGCTTGCTTTTTACAAAACATTAGGAAGGGTGTTTGTTGGATGGAGCTAGGAGCAACCTGGTCCACTAGAAGGTATCCCTCCCTGTGTCAGGGAACATGACAATTTTTAAGGTCCCTTCCAACCCAAACTATGATTCTAAGGACATTGTAATTCTGATGTAGCTGCTGAAGTCATTGGAATTCCAGTAACTTTTTGTTGTGTTGTTATGTTTATTTCAAGTTTTATAGAATGTGCAAATATGCTTTGTGGCCACAAAAGTTGTCCAAATATTTTTGTTAGCAAAATAAAAAGCAGAGTTCTCTTTCTCGTCTGGTTTTCCTCAAGTCATGCCCAGTCAGACATTTAATTAGTGTAGCATATTGGATCTGCTCTCAGCTGCTTTCCACAGTGGTGAGCCATTTACATCTGTACACAGTGGGTGTTAGGCAGCACAGCTCTGATGTGCTGTGCTTTTACAGTGACCTTTCACAAGTGTGAATGGTTATACAAGGTACCAGGGACTGGTCCTTTGGCCCGTCTTTGGACAGCAAGCAGGATAGAGGCTGGTATGTGTCTGAGTGGCCTCCTAAAGGAAAATGCCAGGACAGCGTGAAACAGGATGTTTTGGTTTGTTAGACTCTAAGCTCTGCTCTGCTTTTCAAAGGTCTGTTTTGAGAGTACACAGGCTTCTGTATATGTACAGACGACCACAAAAACTGCCATGTGAAATTCCACAATCTGCAACTAGCCAGGTTAGCACACCATAAACACTTGAACAAGATGATTATTGTTTTTCATTTTTAGCTGAAATATTTTGTTCTATTCTGTTCTATTCTATTCTATTCTATTCTATTCTATCCCGTTCCATTCATTCAATTCCGTTCCATTCCATTCCATTCCATTCCATTCCATTCCATTCCATTCCATTCCATTCCATTCCATTCCATTCCATTCCATTCCATTCTACTCAATCCAGTTCCATTCCCTTCCATTCCATTCTACAAGCAGCTACTGAACAACACACCCAGTGCCTTTGCTTTAATTTTCCATGACAAGATGAATGGGCCAAGCTAACTCATCAGAGATTCATAGAACCACAGAATGATCTGGGTTGGAAGAGACTTTAAAGCTTTTCTAGTTCCAGCCTCCTTACATGGGTAGGGACAGTGTCCCTAAACCAACCTTGAAAACTTCCAGGGGTGGGGGAGCCAACTTTCTCTGGACAATCTGTGACAGGGCTTGCCACCCTCACAGGAATGATTTTTTTTCCTAATATCTAACCTAAACCTATTCTCTTCCAGCCTGAGGCATTCCCCCCTGTCCTGTCACCCCAGGCGTTTCTAAATAGCCTCTTTCCTTCTTGTTGGTTCCCTTTAGGTACTTGAAGGCCACAATTAGGTCACACCAAAGCCTCCTCTTCTGCAGGTGGAACAATCCCAGTTCTCCCAGCCTTTCCTCACAGCAGAGCTGATCCATCCCTCTGATCAACTTGGTGTTCCTCCTCTGGAGTCACTCCAACAGGCTGATGTTCTCCCTTTCTGGGGATCCCACATCACATGGTATCTTAGCAGATACTGCCTTGACCTTATCTGGCAGTCCAGAAAGTTAATTATGAATCTCACATCGTGGTCCCTGTGCTTGTCTCCACTGACTAGATCTCATCCCAGTGGGACTTTGGAAGCTTAGAAGGAAGAGGTATTAATAACAGCAACAATAAATGTGATTAACCATAGGAAAAACTCTTTTTTAAAAAGGCAGAGCAATTGTTTAAATAATTCCAGGGAGATAATCTTGCATAATTTTGCAATTCCCTGTTATGCTAACCTATCCCATCTTTTCCAATGCCTGACCCAGAACCCTTAATGCCTTTCCCATCTGAAATATTTTCATCTGCTATGCCAGCTGTTTGTATCATCTACTGTTAAAAAAAATGTAACTGTTCACTCAACCCATGAGCATTCAGTAGAATAGCTCTGAGCTGGTCAAGTAGGGATTACACTGAATAAAGATCTCCTGATCATTGCTATGTGCCTGCAAGCTTGTAATTGTCCTAACCTCACAAATGAGAGTTACCTCCATTGGAGGGAATTCTTTCCTTTCAAATTATAAGCTCTGCCAGAAGGAGACAAACAGTTCCCTGAAAGGTTTCTGATAAACTGATGTCGAGCTTCTGCGTGGGGAGAAAGGCAGAAATGTGTTGCTCAGTTTGGATCTTTCATGCAAATGTGTATATAATCCTGTTCAGCCTAACTAAGCTGATGGAAAAAGATTTTTAGTAGAAAAGTTGGTAGTAGAAGGGTGAACTATGAATGCTCTCTAGTATCAGCTGTTTGCATCTGTAATTCAGGTTGTAAAATGCCTCCCTGTTCACAAGATGTTTTCCTTCTGTTTCCAAAGCAGCTGGTCCATTTCAACAACTTCCTCCAGTCCATTTGAATAGGAGTGTGGGATGTCTCAGTCTTCTGTGCTGTGCATAGACCTTTTTATTTCCCCCCCTTGCTTGTTATCATTCTTGATTGTTCTTATTTCTCCTGCTTTCAGACTCAGCAGCAGTGATGCAACAAGATTGTTTTGTCAATTTGCACTTTCCAAAATGAGCTCCAGTATTTTAGGAGGTTTTTTAATTCCATTCCTCGTGGATGTCATTCAGAAATGGATTGTCCATCTCACGCTTTTCTTGAATCTCTCACCACATTAAGCAAACTATCTTATTTTGTCATTCAGGACACTGCAGACTGTTGTTGCCAAAAATATTTGCCTTACCTTAAAACCCAAAACTATTATAAGTAAAGGCTGGAATTTGCACTCAAGTTTTCCTCCTTGCTCTTTCACATAACAGGGGAAAACATTGTTAGCTTCATAGAACCCTCCCTCAATTTCCATCCCGATGTGAAATACTAATTAATTAGTGTAACATTTCCAAATTAGTTTAGGAACACCAATTCTTGCTTGATTTCATTTTATCTGAATGAATCATTTGCTTAAAAAACCAGCCAAGGTAGTCCTGGAACTGAATATGGAATATGGCTTAATTAGGGTGTTGAGGGACCTTTTCATCAGCTTCCTTAGCTTTTTTTAGTTTTTGCCCCAAGCACTATGTTTTCAGCCCAGAATACAGATATCTTTCTGGCTTAACCCCTTGGGGTTTTACTTTTTTTTTATATGACAGCAACAGTTATGCATACCCTTACTATTTGGGCTTTGAATCTTGCTTCATTCACACCATTTAACCTAGTTTTTTTCTTATGGTTCTTCCTTCCAGAAGGCATGTTCTGTTTGAGGCAGGCAGAGGTTATTTTATCAAATAGTTCCTGTCAGCTATCACCAGTGTTAAGAAAACTGTGGTTTCATTTGTATTCCACCATGGAAGACAAAATATTTGAAGTCCTGAAATTGTATATGTTATTAGCTTTTTTGATTATGTGGATGAATAACTTGATTGAAACTCTGGTTGTAAAAGTCTTGGAGATGTTGGCATGCCTCCAGATCGAGGGTGAGTTTGGATTTCATGACCAGGTTGTGGTTTCAGTAACAGATAAATAGATATAGGCTGGAATGTGATTTTTTTTTTTTTTTTTTTTTTTTTTTTTTTTGAGGGGGGGCGGGGGCAGGGGGAAGCAGGATGAATTTTACATGAAAACAAGAATTTTTCCAGAACTTTCTGAAATATGGTCTGACCACAAACTTTTTTCCCCCTTACTATAAGGCAGTGAGTGTGATCATACAGGGACATTTTAAAGAAAGGCAGCTTAAAAGAACGGAAAAGCACAGAAAATATTTTCCACATTTATTGAGTTTTCTGCCATCTTTGGACCTTTTCTTGGACTGCTGGTTTTGGTTTCTTCTGTAGCTCTGTTGCAAGGACAGATTTAGCTGTGCTATTTTCAGGCACTCATTGCAAATCACACATTCTCCACTGGATCTGGTGTAGATCCCTCTTCATCCTCTCTCAGCTTTGAAGTTCATCTTGTTTATAACCCAGGGGGTTGTTGCAAAGCCAGGTAAGAGACAGAAAGGCACTTCAAGGCTTCACTTGGCTCCTCCCCTGCTCACCTGCAGCTTCCAGGAGAGCTAGTAGTCACAAGACACTATGGAAGTTAAATAAAGTCGGCCAAAATTCCAGAAGGTGTCCCTACTGCTTATTCTTGTCTGAATAGGATTATTAGCAGAAAAAAAACCAAAACATTCCCCAAAACATGCTCTGTTCTTATGCAGTCCCTTGACTGTTGCCTTTTAGCAAAGCAGATTTTGTTTCTGTTCCCCCTTTAGCAGGGACTCAACACAGAGCAGAGCAGCAGTGGAGCAGCCCTGAGGACAAGTCTCTGACTTTGGGACTGAGCCAAAATGTCCTACCTTCCTTCCTCTTTGCTGCATCCAGGTCTTGCAGGAAATTGTGGTTGAGAGAGCTTAATAAGTCACTACTCTTCAGTATTTGGGATGCCAGACAGTTCCCATGCATTTGGAAAGATAAGCTGAGGTGGTAAGAGCTGTTTCATGAATGACATTTTAATGGAAGCCACGATCATTATAGGTGTCTTACCCTGACAGTACCTTTAGCTTCATAAGGGAATTCAGTTGTAGCAATTTCCTAATGCTCAGTCTCATTCCCATTCAAGTGTGTGAAGAACTATCTGTTAAATGCAGCAAGGGCAGAGTCCTACCAGTTGTACCTGGCTGGCCCAGGCTGGTCAGATGTGCTCTTGTCTGTGTGTGTGCATGGGATACCAGAGAAGTGACACCCCTGAGTAAGCTGCAGACATCCCATTCCCTCCATAGGAAGTGAAAGGGTTAGGAAAAGGAATTTGTCATTCGCCCAAACACACAGGACTTAGACATGGATATCACGTTCATGTCAGGTACATCCACAGACTAACTTCAGCCTGTTTTGGTAAAAACCTTCTGTCTGTCCTGTAAGAGCAGCTGAGGCTGGAAGGGATCTCTGGAGATTTTCTGGTACAACTCCTGCTCATCCATGGTCTGAGCAGGATGTCCAGGGCTGTGTCCAGTCAGATTTTTATCATCTCCAGGGGTGCAGTGCCTGGGGTTGTTCCTCCCTGGGGAGGGAATTGTCACTTCCCTTCTCCTCTCTCTGAGTGCTATTGCCCATGCATCAGTGTAGGTATTAGATAATTCTGGCCTCAGAATTGGCACCCTTGTGTCCCAGGGGTGCCTGGTCTCCAGCTGGGCTCTGTGCTGCTGATGGCAGCAGCAGGTAGCAGCAGATTCTCACAGGAGGTGAATCAGGGCTGGATTCATTGTCTGGAGCAGCACAGCTTTCCTTGCAGAGAGACAGCAGCCTCAGCAAGGCTCCCACTGAGATTGCCACAGCATTTTGCCCAGTTTAGGCACCATTTCACCCCAACAAAGGGAAAGCCCAAAAAGTGAAGGTAGGTATGCACTCACTTATGAAGCACTGGTAGCTCCTGTCCACAGCACAGGTCCTGAGAGTGGCAGGGACCCTGAGACTGAGGGTAGGCAGAATTTGCTAACACAAGACCCATCATCTCTTCACTTTCCATTGAGAATAAAACCAGGAGTGAAAGATCCTGTTCTCTCCCAGTTATAAAACATATACTCACACCGTCATGAACAGGCATATCCCTCCAAAAAGCAATTTATTTAAAATAAAGTAAATTTTATGTAAGCTTTACATGCTAAACTATATACACTAGGGAAAGAAAAAAAAATTCAAAAATATTATATTTCTATTAGTTTTTAATTAAAGGTGATTCTTTGGTTCTTTTAGATTTAGGACATTTATTATTGCTCTCTCATACAAAAAATGAAAAGTAAAGCCTGGTAAAGGACCCTCCAGGATTTTTGCAGTAGGGAAAAACCACAACGAGGAAAAAATATAGTTGGTGAGGTTTTGGTGAAGACATTTGTCTTGCTGTCTATCCTGTGGTGTCAGCAGAGTGCCAGCAGGATGAGACACACAGCCACATCTCAGTACCCTCTGCAGAGCCTTGTCACCCTCCAGCAGGCTGACACTCCCAACCAAATTTGTCTTATCTGTACATTTGCAGAGGGTGCACTCAATCCTCTCACCCAGATCATCCCTGGAGATGTTAAACAGGGCTGGCTCCAGTACTGAACCCTGGGGAACCTCCGTTGTGACCATCCTGCAGCTGTGGGCTCTGCACACAGGGACCCCTCGCTCCTCCTTCACTGCACTCAGGCACACATAAATAAACATATTTCATTTTTGCCTCATCCTCATTCCCCCCTGAAAGTAAATATCCCTTGCCTTATTCTCCCATGACTCATCCACAAACCTTCCCACTTCTAAATTATTTTATTTTGTCTTGTCTCGTACTTGTTTATCTTGGGTGCAATCCTAACCTCACTGAAGTCAGTGGCAAAACTCCTATTGACTCGAACTGAGCCAAGATTTCTTCTTTTGTCTTGATTAGATTGTGGGTGTGTTTGCCTTGAATATACTTAATCCTGTCCTGGTTGGATTGTAGCTTTTGGATAAGTGCCACTCTTTATCTCTGTGTTTTAAGCAGTGTATAAGCATTTGCTGTTCTTGTGAGTCTTAAAGGATCATAATTAGCATGAAGGATTTACCACAGCACTTCAGGAAGGTGTGGATGGAGGCAAATAAAGGAAATCAAACATAGGATTCTGCGTTTCAGACCTAATACTTATTTAAAATGAAGGCAGGGACCACAGAGGGGAAAGCATTGCTCCTGTGATTTGAGACTCAGGGCTCATGGAGCACATCCACAGGGCTACAGCACGCTGCAACTGCTCTTGCAGGGAAATGCTGATGCCACAGAAAGCAAAAAAAGGACGAGGTGACTGCAGTGCAATAATAACTCAGACAGGCTTAGTGAGAGGGAAAAGCAGCTTCCGTGCCAACAAGCCAGCACTTCTGCTGTTCCAACAGCAGAGGAGAAAATGCTGGTTGGCAGCCGCAGACAAAATAAAACAAAACAGCCCATTAAAAAGGCACAGGGCAGGAGGTCTGTGCTCAGATCTGCTTCTTTGCAGCAGGCAGAGACAACCCTGGCAGGCACTGCAGTGCTGGAGGCAAACACAGTCAGCCCCGTGCCACACAGGGCCAAGAACCTTATCACCCCCCTTGGCATTCCCTGCCCTCAAAATGGGAAAACACAGACTTCTCCCCATTTTTCTCTTGCCTGGGGTCAGGACTGCCTTTGGAAAAGCACCTCTCTTTGACTATAAGGAGTGACTTCCCAAAAGATAAGCACTTCTTCTGTTGCCAAGTCCTTTCTAGAGGGAAATGGTGGAAATTTATTTTTTGAGGACAGGGGTTTGACTGAAGAACAGTTGGATGGGAGTTGTGGGGTGGGTGGAATAGCTAAAAAACATTCTGCCTCTTTGCATAGAGGTCTGTAAACTTCATAAATCAACAAACTACAGAGGGTACTGCTGCCAACAGCTGATAAATCATTTCTTCTGGAGTAACATCTTGGTTGTGAGAGGGCTAAAACCCTGGCACAGGGTGCCCAGAGCAGCTGTGACTTCCCCATCCCTGGAAGTGTCCAAGGCCAGGTTGGATGGGGCTTGGAGCAACCTGGGACAGTGCAAGGTGTCCCTGCTCTGTCAGGGTTATTACAGATTACCATGAGGTAATCTCTGAGGTCCCTTCCAACACAAACCAATCTGTGAGAGATTTGATAGCACACCTATAATCAGGAATTATTTCTAAAATCAGCCTCTATTTACCAGGTAGTAGAAAAGGAAAAAAAAAAACGAAGCAAACAAACAAGCAAAACCCCAAAAAACGCCCAACCAAAAATACAGTCAAAAATTTCAGATAGCCTATTACAAAACTAATCACTAATTGGAAGTTCCTCTGAAAGGTATAAAAATTACAAGGAAAATATATCCCTTTCAGAGAGAAGTTACCAAATGTTGAACACAGAGGGGGAAGATAAGCAAAAATAAAATATGATCTTTTGATTGAGATACCTGAGGTTGCAATACTTTGGAGTGTGTTTCAACACAGTAACCTGATATATATTTACTAAATTGTTTGGCACATTCAGCATGTCCCCAGGGAACTGTTGGAGGGAACTAGCAGTACATTTTTCACTCCTTCCCTGTGCATTAGCAGACATAAGGTCACACTAGTATAGCAAAGATGGGTGCAGCCTCAGGCTCATTAGCTCACAGCAAGCTAGCCAGATGAGGCAGCGTGGTGTTTTCCTTTCATCATTCAAGCTTGAAAGGAAACTGTCGGCAGCCACTTGCTCTTAAAACAATGAAAATTTAGGTGACAGAAATCTCATTAGCTGAAAAGTAGCATTCAGTGAAGATAAAGATTTCTAGGTAAAGATTTCCCTCTTCTGCACACACACAAACTTATAGGCAAACCGTGTCCTTTGAATGCAAAAATCCATGTATGAGGGAAGGAAATAGTGCTTGTTAAACTGCAGCAGCCACTGTGTTTCAGTGAATTATATTTCTTGCAGGAAAATCAATGTCTGGATGACTGGCTTCCTTTCAGAATAATGCATGCATTGTGGATGTATATACATATTTACAGAGCAGCAGTTTAATCTATAACCTTTGCCACAGGATTGACACTTTCCCTGCAGATGATTTCTTTGTCTTGCGCAGAACTGAAATGCAGAAAATGCAAAGGGCTATAAATACTGCTATTCTCAGGGTTTTCCAGGCTTCAGACATGATACATGGCCTGCTTGACAATTAAATACCTTTTGCATTCCAATTACTGTATGTGAAGGTCTATTCACAGTGTTTTATTGGTAATATTTCATCACTGTGAGCTTTTAAGCTGAGTGGAACTGTACACCCACGTGGATTTCCTAAGGTCCAGGAGATCTAGGGTTGAAGACATATTTGCACTCTTTTTTTTCTTTTTTTTTTTTTTAATATTCTTTTTTTTCTGCTGCATTTCAGGACTGACTTAGCAGAGGGATGCTTTCCTTGCTTATATTCCTTGGGAACCAGATAGTCGCAGTGATAATTTCTGAGTTCCTTGGTGGAGGAACTCAGAACGAGGAGGGTTTGTGCTGTTCTCAGTGATGGTGGTGTTCCAAAGTGTCAGCAAACACTGGGAGAAAAGTACTTGCTCCCAGCCCAGCTGTCATATATGAGGAGGCTGATTACCAGAGGCATAAAAAGCTACCAGATGTCAAGCTTCCAGTAAAAATTTGTGGCATGCCACTCCGTAGGAGTTTCTTGAAAATCATAGATGTAAGGGGTTATATTTGCCCTTCAAGTTTACATCTCAGCTTCTAATATATTTTCTTAGACTACCTCCCACTAGCAGCATTAACTTCCTTCTAATGACTCCCTGCCTCAACTGTTGCCTTCCCATCTTTTATGATCTTCCTGATTCCCATCTCTCCCCAGCTCCGTAGGGCACACTCTCTCTCCAGCAAGCAGGAATCCAGCCATCCCTATTATTGCTGTTACAGTGGTGCTGACAAGACCAAACAGCCTGTCAGTGCAACCCAGAGAGGGTCTCCCAGAAATCCCCCCATGGCCCTGCCGCTGACTGTGTTCCATTCAGAGAATACCAGTGATGGTCTCCAAACCCCCTCCAGATGACTTTCCTTCCTCTCCTGGTCACCTCTCAGCCCTTCAGCTTGCGACAAGGCTTGATTTTGCCCTCTGAGCAATCTTCCTTTCCCCAGCCCACAAGGGATTCTCTCCCAGTTGCTCTCTCATATTCTTGTGTTCATCTTTTAAAGTGCTGAGGGACAAAACTGCTGGAGTCATTCTCTCTACCTTCTTTGCATTGTGACTTTTCCAGTCTGGACAAACAACTCTGGTTTTCCCCTACAGTGTGTTTCACCTATTTTCTTTTTGGTTTTTTTCCCTTAGCTCATTTATCAGAAATAATATACCAGAGTATAAAAAAGCCTTTGGTCCCTTTGTATAAACAATAACCGGCCTAGATGAAGTTTGCAAGGAGAGAAAGTAGGTCAAAACAATGTGACTAAATCATTCCAAAACAATCATTGGAAAGAATCAAATTCACACCCACAGGGTTTATGTGAACAGATTCAAACTTGCCAGGACCTTGGCATTTATTGCCATCTCTGGCACTTAGGAGCAGGATTCACCAAAGTTTTATGATCAAGGAAACAAAACAAAAAGTCCAAAGCTTAGAAAGTAGTTTTATTCTGCTCAAAACATAATTATTGTTGAGCTCAGTAGCTGCAACAGGTTTTAAGTGTGGCTAGGCTTCAGCTCCTCTGGAGAGCTTCCACAAAAGCAGAAGAGAAATGGCAAAAGGTCTTGGTCATTGCTACTTTCCATTTATATTGCACACTTTACAGAATCTCAGTAGATATCTGCTGAAAATCCTCGTGAGACATTATCCCTGGTTTGTAAGTTTCCCCAGTTTTTGAGTTTCCCCAGGGAAGGGCTAAGCCCAGAACTGTCAGGCCATGGTGGCCCAGGAGATTCAGCGACACTGGTTCTGATGGCTGGTCCTCTACAGGGCAAATTTCTGTCTTCATTTTCTCTTAATTAAGCCTCAAGAGCAAAGGATGAAATGTTCCTAAACCCAGATATGTGGCTGTGGATCAGCTAGTTGCTGATTTCACAGAGTCTGGTGTAGAAGTGCAAAGCTGTCCATCTTTTCATGATGAGGTTTTCCCACTTATACTAGGCATGAATCTGAACCCAAAACAAATCAACAATAATTTTAAAAAAGAAAAATAAAATAAAATAAAGGAGAAACAAAAAGTCCTCCTTCACTGCTCCTTCCACTAAATTTGAGCCATTTGTAGGATGATTTGGAACCAAACTTTGTGGCTGGCACCATTTTCTGCAATAAGACAAAACAAAATCCTGGATGCAAATACTTCTACATGTAGGAAAGCCTGAATGTGGAAATATGTGATTTGCCCTAAATGTCCCTACAGCACTTTTCCCCAGGAGATCTCTGTTCTTTTGCTGATAGCATCTGCCAGCAGGCAGGGAAACTGAGGCAAGCTACCTAAAAGCAGAATAAGGCAGAAAATAGAGACTTCAGTCACCCAAAACGTCCCTCAGTAGAGAACACAATTTGCTTCATTTCTTCATCAAGCCTACTGGGTTCACAGAGTTCATGTTAACAATTGACTCATGCCAATCATCACTGTCACCTTTAAAAGAACTGATGAAGATGTCACTTCACAAAAAGCACTTTTCTAGACCCTTCACTTCTCTCACTTGAAATATTTTCCAACCTGAAGTAACAAAAATAAGGAAAATAAATTAAAAGTGTTGTTGATTTTTGTTTTTAAGAAAAGAGGGGAAAAAATGCTACAGATCTTCTTTGAATCCCACCCTGTATTTCATATTTCTCCAGTGAGACTCACATTCTTTTATTCAGATTCCAAAAGTAGACATAATTTGTTCCAAATGTTTTCAAAGGCAATCAGCAGCATCGACTTACATTCTTTCCAGGGTTGGGAGAAAACTGTGAAATCTTCTAAACACTAATAGAGGAGTGTCTGAGGGGGAGGGATGGTGGAGAAGGGCAGATGGAAGAAAGTGAGAGGGGAAAATGAGGAGAAAGAAGGAGAGGAAAAAAAAAGAGAATAAATGCATAAAGGAGTATGCTGATGATCTATTTGCTTATATTGTTACAGTTATGACTCCTTGAACAGCTCTGGAGAGACTTTACTTCTTGCCAGCTGCATATTTCCATTGGCAAGGTAGCTCACAGTTCATAGCATGATATTATGTAGCAGAATATGATTGAGAAATATGCCATAAAATTATATATTTATTGCAAATCTGTCAGTGCGATTTTTTGCAGGGAAGCCCAACATATAAATCCCTGTGTGTTGCATGCCTGTTTTGTCTGCTAGAGATCTTTGCTGAATTACTCACCAGTCATTGTGCAGGTTTAGAAGTCTGGGCAGATGTTACCCGTGCAAATAAAGGCAAAAATGCTGCAATTTATCTTCCATTTAAGCATCTCTACAAGCCACAGGGCTGTTGAATGTCTGCCTTTAAGATGCAGTGTGGTCTGGAGTGCAGTTGAAGGCTCGTGGTGTGCTGCCTGCTCTGCCCCTGGCTCTCTGTGTGGCCTTTGACAACTCATTTAATCCCCAGCTTCCCCTACCTATAAAATAGGAACAATAATTCTTGCAGTGTTTCCCACACAGGGGCAAGTGTAGGGATCCATCCTCTGCCTGACCCTGGCCAGGTGCACATCACCACTGACCTGCAGAGCTCAACAGCTGGCCAGCACAGTGCCAGGGCTGCTGGCCACCACAGCCACCTCCCCACCAGCTTTTCTCCATCCCCCCTGCAAGCTCAAATCCCACAGCAAGTCCAGCTTGAAAGCAAGATCACCATCCAAGTGTTTCTGACCTGGAGATATTTCTCCAAGCTTCACAAAGGTCAAATATCTGCTCCTGGCCTGTCCCAAGCTGGGCATGGTGCCATGATCCTAAGATTGTCCCCACTAGCACAGCCCCACAGCCCACACTGGCGTGGCTGTGAGCACTGATGGCCAGAGAGTAAAGAATTGGTGGTTAGTGTTTAATGGGCACACATTAACTCTTAAGCCTTCAAAAGCTCTAATTAAGCCTGGCTTTCATTTGAAACGCGCCACCCGAAGTGGGAGAGTAGGCCATTTGTTTTTACACAGCTGAGGAATGTGCATTTAACTATCTCAGGAAGGAAAAAGAAATGAAAAACACTTGGAGAGCTGGTAAACTCAACCACCTGTACCCCTGCAGTCGACTAGACATTTTTCTTCCCACCGTAGGCCAGAGCTTTGAACAACTGCAGGAGGTGGCTAGTGTAAAACTTGAATTTAATACAATGGCCTTTGCTAAAAGCAGCAGGGCTTGGAGAGTTTTTACCAGTACTTTGTCACTGTCCACCCAGCACCAACAAATTCATCTGCTCTGTGTTTTTGTACCGTGATGCATCTCCACCTCTGCATTCCTGCTCCTCAGAGGTCCAAATCCTAAATATGACAAGGCATCCAGACAAAGCTGTGCAAACTCGGCTCCCTCTGACTAACTGTTTGGACAGTTTTAATCATAAACAGTATAGTAAATTAATGCTAGTCATGCCAGATTATTTTAATGCCTGCATACTTTCTGCTCTGTGCCCAAAACACATCTTATTTGTCTTCTGGCTGTTGCACCAGCCTCTAAGACATTCTTGTGCAGCTTAAAGAAATGTGTTTTGAAGGATACTAAAGGGGCCTGAGAAGGGCTGTATTCTGCCTTTAAATTGTGGGTGGACCTGGGGAACTGGTGCATGTGAATGTGAATGCAAGAGTTTGTAAGACTTATTTTTTAGCACCCACACCAAAATGGTGCATAAACTTAGAAAAGTTTTAAATTATTAAATAAAACCCGCCAGTGAGCTAAAAATAAAGAGGTTTTTATTCAAAGAGCATTGAAAAAACAGAAGTAATTACTTCATTTTCAGTGCCAACTGGAAGCATGATATTTGGTTTAAAAAAAATAAACAAAAAAGTAAGGAAAAGAAATTTTAAATAAATTATAGTTCATTTGTTGGAAAAAAACAGCTAGATTAAAAAAGAGCAAGTATCTTCAATAGAAGGAAGTCATTTAAACATGTTACAGAAGGAATCCTTGAGATTTGGTGATCCAAGTTGCAAAACGTTTTTCATGGGAAGGAAGTAGGAACTGGGAGCAAAACCAAAATGGCTACCAAAATTAAAGTATTTTGTTCCTCTCTGAGATGCCTCCATTTTGGTAAGAATTTGAAAAGTAATTAAGGACTAAATTTACAACCTGGGAAAAAAAAAAAAAAAGAAAAAAGAAAATATATCCTTAAATGAGATTCAGAAATGAGCTTTTCCTCCACCATTGCAGAAGGGAACTTCTATACCTCTTCTAGAGGCAAAATGCACAAGAGTGTTTTGCCTGAGCAAATTAATTTTTCCATCTTTCCACCACGTAAAGCATGTGAGGGCATTAATATGCATTTCTTTACTTGGTCTGCTGGCTGCAGGGAGAGAGACAGACCACAGCACTCACAAGTGTCACTTGCAACTGAGCCTGGTAGTGCAAGACCCACCAGCAGGAAAACTGCAGAGTATCCCAGAGGTAAATGAGAAAGGCTTGGGATAGGATACAGTGCATCCACCTCCCTGACAGCCACTTCTCTGTAGTCCAGAAAGCTCTTCCAGTTTTCATACATGGTCTCCAGAGCCTTGAACATCTTATTTTTTGGGTCTTCAGACCAGGGTGAGAGATTGCTCATACACTGAGAAAAAACATGCAGGGAATACTCTGGTTCTGGATGGTCAAGATTTTTTTCAAAGTATTTTTGGCCCCTCTGTTTTAATAGCAAATCTTGTTTCTGCAAGATCTTTTCTATTATTTCTGTTATTTTCTGCAGCCTCACTCCACTTTCTCACTTTCACTCCACTTTTCATAAATTGGGCAGAAAAGTAAAAAAAGTAGGAGAAAAAAAGAAGCATTCAGCTTTTCCCAAACAGGAGCCTTCTCTGGAGCAACTGGTTCCTCCCACTCCTGCGTGAGACAATGTTTACAATTAGCTTCCCAATAACACCATCTGGAAGAGCATCAGCCTTACTGTGCTTTCACACCCAGGCCTCAATACGACCATGAAATCAAAACAAGGCAATTTTTCCAACCACCTGGCAAGTTTCCCCTGGATGTCAGAATTAAAGAGCTAGTGCAAGGAACCATGGCCTGATCTAACCACAGCTATTCTGCCTTGCAGGCCATGGTGAGAATGCCTTACAGATTTAACCACAGCCAGAACTTCCTTTTCAGCAAAGGGATTTTTGCCCAAAATATTTCCTTGGGAAGCTTTTCTTCATATGGCACTGCCAGGTCCATTGGGTTCTGGCTGCAGTCTCTAAGCTCACTGTCTGTGAGTTTTTTTGAAAGTTTGGAATCAAGGGGAGAAGGATAAGGCAGAAGCAGTCACAGGGATTCAACTCTGAGCCCAAAGACACTGAGACCACAAATAATTCCCTCTTCTTAGCTAGCAACTCCACTTGCCCCACTGTCCTGAAAAACCAAAGGACCTCATGACAGGCCCTTAGGGAGTTACAGTGTGCTTCACTCTAATCTCATTTTAAACTTTTAAGTAGGAAGACCTCAGATGTAAACTTGTTCTGCAGTATTCCTCACCTTGTTTAACATTTCTGCTTCACATCCCTACACAAATTTCCACAAGGAGTTTGGGCCTGTTAGAGCATCCTGGTCAACATCTATCTGAAAATAAAGCAGATTCTAGCCTTTCACCCTTTGTCTTGCAGAGAAGACCTGTTTCCTCTATGCGTTTTAGCCAAAAAGGAGATTTTAGGACAGATTGGAGGCTCATTCACACTGTGCTGATAATTTTCCCCAGGGACTTGTTCAATCCTTTTTCACACTGTGAGATGATCGAGTAGCTGCTCAATGTGTGCTGTTGTGCCAACCTCCATCTTTGTCAACATCATCTGTATTTTCACTAAGAGCAAGAGTACAGGTTTGGAATTGTCTTCAGAATGATTCTAGGACAAATTGTTGTATTATTATTATTACTGTAGTTTTTGTTTTTGTTTTTGTTTTTTTTTGTTGTTGTTGTCATGGTTATGACAATTATTATCCCTTAATACTTAGAAATCATACTTCAATTAACTATCCTCTTCAAAATAATTTTCTAAAGATTGAATTTGTTGGCCACTTATTCTTGTATCACAGGTCCTACCAAAATTACAATCAAACTGTTTGTTTTTTCCTGTGGACAGCCTTCTGAATGAACCACAGGATTCAAGTCTTCCTGCATATTTTCCAGCCTTCCTGTCAATCTTCTCTATCCGTGATGAGTTTGGGCTCAATTTCCTCTAGAATCATATGAAAATCAACCTTTAAAATTTGTCCTGTTATCCCCGTGTCCTTCACAGATTTTTGTATTTATTAGCAAAATTCCCAGATGGGCTTTGGACTTCCCGTGTTGGAACACAGAGAGTTTTCCCCCAAAAGAACATCTCCAGGTAGTGATCTGCAAATTCCCACAAGCAGCTCACTGGGCAGTGTGAGGCTCTGTTCTGCCCAGCCTTGAATTGATTGAAGTTTCTTTTGGTTGTGTCAGTATTTAATTAAATTGTTCCTGCAATCTTCATTTTGTCCAGTTGCCTGTTTCCCTCAATTAAGGACCAAAGTCCCACAGCTCTTCCTGTCAGTCCCAGAGTTGTCATGAGCCACGTTAAATCCCCTTACCCAACACCCTCAGGTCATGTGTCCAAGTGTTGCCATGCATGATGGTGACCCATTTCCCTCTTCTTTCATTCACCTGCACCAAGGAACTGCACAAGATGTTTGGTAAGGTCGGGAACCTGTGCTGCAATCCTGAGGCCTCTTTTCACTGATCCTAAATTGCCACCTCCAGAAGATCTCTGTCCTTTCTCAACCCTCAGCTGCTGTGGGGATGTGGAGTTTGGGCATGCCAGGAGGACTAGTCTCCACAGGTTCTTCTCAAGTACAGCTGGGGTCTTCCTGGGTGTGCTCTGGCAAGATGAGGTGAGTCCTTCCATCCCACACCAAAGGGCTTCTACCAGATTTGGGTAACGCAGCTTCTTTCCTGGGGACACAGTCCTGCAGTACCACTGAAGATGAGCTAATCCAGTTGGCTGCCTGGAAATGCCCTGTCCTTTCCCTTTCTACCTCACACACTTTTTGTCTAGTCTCCAAGTTTTTCACTTGGACCATGGAATTAAACAGAAGCAAGAACTCGAGGAGGTTTTTTAGCCCAAAAATAATTGGCTTCTGTGTTACTCAGGCTGGGATAATCCAGCTTTTCTGTTCCAGGACGATGTTGGTTACAGACAATGTGGAAGATATATGTGCCCAGTCTTACCAAATCTTCCAGCTGGCCCAGCTCCCCCTCCACTGACTCATCCAGACATGCTGGTCTGCACGCCTCCCATTTCTCACAGAGGCTGATGTTTCCAGCTCCCTGAACCCATGCCACAGCACATCTCGGGCAGACACAGATCAGGCCATAACTTTCTCCATGTCCTCTGCTCTGCCTGGGGACAGCTTGCACCATCCTGACTCATCTTGCCAGGCTACAGTAGTGGGACCTTTACCAGGAAGATTCTGGATCTGTTCAGACTTTTTGCAGCTTTTGTCCTTGGTAGTATTTTACATTATCCAAATACAGCTCAACACTAAGTTCTTCCAGGGATGCTCTACAGATGTTCTTTTAAAACTTTCTTGTTTCATCTTCCACTCTTGTTTTGGTTTTTGTTTTTGTTCATCTGATCTGTATGATCATTTCCATTATTTGTTCCATTTTGGATCAAGAGGAATTACCAGTCTGCTGCTTCTCTCCCTGGGAGCCGGATCCCGCTGCTGATATTAACATGACTCCTTATGTCATGAGCAATTAATCAGGATTTGGGGCCTCCAGGGCTGTTCTGTCATGAGGCAGCATTGCTGCTGTAGCCAAGCAATGCAGGAGTGCCATCCTTTTTAGTCATAAAGAGTATGTGAAAGTATGACTCATTTTCCTAAGCAGAGGAGGCGCCCAGAATGGCTTCCATGTTTCCAGACATCCTTCTAGCAGGAGCTTCATCTTCTGGGCAACATTACATCTGGGCAACATTACATAGGTTTTCCTTACACCATCCTGCTCTTCTTTCTCCAGTCTAAAAAACTGCTGTCCAACCCCTCCCCAAAACTGTTTTTTATTTGCATTTAGAAATTGCGGACAAAAAATCAAAATCTGTGGTCCAAATATCCTTTTCTTGCACTTTTTTTGTACTGTCCATGTAGTGGAAATTTTGTTACAGCTGTGTGCTATTAGATTTAACTGCAGTATTTTAAAATATTCTCTGTATTTTGCTGTTGCTTATTCACTGACATGCCTGAAAAATCTCCAAACTACCAGGCTGAAATACTAAGTCATCTGATTTAGTTAAGTTTCCACCCGCCTCAGGTATTCTGGGTAATGGAGTGTTTTTCATTGCATTGCTGTTTTACTCTAATTCCACTGTAATTACACTTAGAATATATTTTTAAACGCATATAATTACGCCTAAGTTGAAATGTATGACTGGCATTATTAACTCTCTGTTCTTAATGAAACAGAATTTAACCTGGAGCTGTATTAGATTTTTTTCTGACAATTTTTGTAGCTGTTTTGTACATATTAAAGCAAAATAAATTTTTTAAATAATTGCAGTTTAAGGTAAGTTGTGCACTAAGCCACTAAAAATTCTTTAATCATAAAAATCCATGCGCAAATGACATAATTACCCTTAATATTTTTTTATACCGCATATATTTGTCAAACTCTTTTACATCAAAGCAGTGCCAGAGTAGTGTAATAAATCTGAAAGCTGTGCTAATATGGATGACCTTCCTTTTGATATGAGTTTGTAATAATTATAGACATAAAAAGTGGAACCATTTCATAATTATGTAGGACATGTGATGAGAGTGCAGTTGAGTAATTATACCATGGTTTTCTCTTGTATTTGGATATGTCTTTAGCCACTGGTCTAGTGATGAGGAGACATGGGTTCAAGAGTGAAGACAAGAGGCAATAAAATATGCTGTATCCTAAAGTAAATCAAGTATGACTTTAAAATTGTAAAAGGCTGAGTCAACACTCCATTATTTTTTGCTCTGGCATAGCGTCTCTGATGTTGATAGAGATAAATGGCTGTAAAATCAGTGTGACAGGCTGGATATCAAGCTCTTTCAGAACAATCTTATGAGACTTCAGGTATCTCCTACTTTTGGTCCACAGAGCTCAGACCAGACATTTCTACTGGCTAAGGGCTGGTCACTGACAGCACTGGCACAGCCTTGATCTGGCTATCACAGCCAATAAATCCCCAGGCAGACCCAAAATCAGAAAAATAAAAGAAAACCCCCAAAAAATAATGAGGACAGAAACATTATGAGGCAGTCTGACTTGAACTGGAACAAAGTTATGTTCAGGCTTGGTCTGAGATAAGGGCAAGTGGCTGAGAACAATTTTTCTTGTGAAAGGTCTATTTTAATGGCTGAAATTCAGTCATTCCTATTTATGCTTCTTTTCAGGTTCTAAATTATAACAGCCTATAAAATAAGCAGCAGGTGACAAAAAGAGAGATACAATGGTTAACTGGACATGCAGGAGAACTCCAAATGGAGTAGAAATGCACATCTTCTATAGAGATTTATGGATTTTTTTTTTTTGTTTCAAAAATCCTTTTTTGTTCGAAAGCTGTTTCATTACAGCAAAAAAATGGAGAAGTGTGAAGAGGAGACCCATGCCAGATGAAGGGAAGTGTGTGAGATCTACTGTGTGAGAATGTCCTAGATAATGACTGACAGCTGCGAGGTTTTGGTCTCACTTTCATTTTAATGGCATCCTCCAGTGATATGCACTGGATTTCAAGCCTTTGTCGCACTGTCAGCTCCTGTGATGATCCACAGAATATGGGCATTTGACAGGTCTTTAATAAACAGTTTGCTGCTGGGATGAATTGAAGTTCAGCTGGATCCAGCTCGAGTTCAGCAGAATACATAAGGCTGTTAACTCACCTTTATGCTACAAAGGGAAAAAAAGAGAAGGAAGGGGGGGAAATCCAGGCTTGGACACCTGCTATTTTTTCAGGCATTAATTATGAGACCTTATTTTTGCAGAGCATGATAATGGAGTAGCAAGCTACGGTAGCACATTCTCGCTACAAAAAAACCTGCAGCTAAGAGCACTAGAAAATGCTTTTAAACTTTTTTTTTGTTTTTTTTTTTTTTTTTTAATATACCTGGTATTTTTATATACCTGACTAAAACCCTTTCAGAACAATTCAGTTTGTTGGCTTTCTTGGCAGAAATGGGATTCCAGGGCTGTTCTTTGTTTCTGAAGCATTGAGGTTCTCCTGGCACTGGCTGACAGAAACAATCATGGAATCTCAGGATCATTTAGGTTGGAAAAGGCCTCTGAGGTCATCGGGTCCAAGACGTGACCAATCCCCATGTCGTCACAGAGTGCCATGTCCAGTCATTCCTTGAACAGCTCCAGGGATGCTGAGTTCATCACTGCCCTGGGCAGCTTCTTCCCCTGCCTGAGCACCCTTTCTGTGGAGGAATCCCTCCTAATGTCCAACCTGAACCTCCCCTGGTGCAGCTTAAGGCTCTGTCCTCCTCCTGTCCCTGTTCCTGGGAGCACAGCCCGACCCCCCCGGCTGTCCCCTCCTGGCAGGAGCTGTGCAGAGCCACAAGGTCCCCCTGAGCCTCCTTTGCTCCAGGCTCAGCCCCTTCCCAGCTCCCTCAGCCTCTCCTGGGGCTCCAGCCCCTTCCCAGCCCCGTTCCCTGCCCTGGACACGCTCCAGCCCCTCAGTGTCTCTCTTGTGCTGAGGGCCCAGAGCTGTCCCAGCACTGGAGGTGCCTCAGCAGGGCCAGCACAGGGACGGGCCCTGCCCTGGGGCAGTGTCACAGCCTGGCTGGGACAGCCCAGGGGCCATTGGCCTCTTGCCCCCCTGGCACCCTGGGCTCGTGTCCAGCCCCTGGCACCAGCACCCCCAGGGCCTTTCCCAAAGGGCCCTTCCCAGCCCCTCTGCCCAGACTGGAATGTGGTTATTGTGGTCAAAGTGTAGAACCCATCACTTTGTCCTGTTGAACCCACCTGGGGTCTCGGCCCACGGATCCAGCCTCTCCAGATCCCTCTGCAGAGCTTTCAGGCTTCCCAGCAGATCAAAACTCCCATCCAGCCTGCTGCTTTCCATGAATTTGGTAATGGTAACTCAATCCCCTTATCTAGATAATGCATTTATTTATATAACAAAACACATTAAAAATAGTAATTTTTTTGGACACAGTGACTATTTCAGGGCATGGGTCAGGCAGGACACCACTGTGGAGATGAGATTCCAATGAAAAAGGAAAGAGGAACAAACCAGCTGAGTCTCAGCTGCTTATCTTAAACCCTGCTGCTTCTTCCATGAAGGAAGAGGAAGGGGTTGGAGCAGGGCAATATAGAGCAGGAACTGTCTCCATCATCATCATCATCACATCATTATTCCTCATCACAGCTGAAATGTTGATCCCTGTTCTTTAGGATTCTCCACCCCACTCAAAACTTTCAAATCTTCCCTTTCCTACTCCTCTTCCTCTTGCTAGATTGACCTGGTTCCCTGTTTTTCAAAATTCTTTCCCCCTATAATTTATTTTCCTGACTTGCTTTGTGATTCCTATGTAGGTCAGCTCTGATCCAATTCGTGCCATGTTCTCAGTGGGAAGTCCTTTTAAATTTTTTTCACTATTTTCTTTTAAAATTTATTTTAGCAAATTTTAGCAAAAGAAGAGCTTTTATAGTGTCACTTTAGTTAGAGTCAGTACAGTCGAAGGAGGGTGGGTGGCAGGGAAGTTTCACTGTTTACTGAAAGATTTAATACTGGAAAAGCCTTTATTCCCAGATTTGGTTCTGACAGACATGTACATTCTTGGACTCAAACTTCAGGCTGATCTCTGCTGTGTGCAGATCATTTTATCTTGCATCCCATGTGAAGACAGAACTGAAGCAGCATAGCAATAATAATTAAAATTTAAAAAAAAAAAAAAAAACAAACCCACAAAAACTAAAGAATGTGTCTGGCAGGGACAGGCATGGCAAGAAATTGAGCCAAAGGGAGAAGGTGAGGTGATGTTCTTGGACAAGACAGAACCTAGTGCAGTATCTGTTATATCAGATACTCAGAAAACATCAAGCTTTGATATACTGCTTTCCTCGTGTGTTGAGAGGACCTACTCAATTACCACTTTAAAAAACCTCCTCAAATTAATGGAGAGTGCAGCAATTGAGAAAATTGGGACTAAAATGGAGCAATTGTGTGACTCTCAGGTTTTTTTGTTTGAAGAGGAATGTGTATCAATAATGTGACCAGCAAAAAAACACAGAGCCTTCCTTAAGGACCATTTTAGAATGGATTGGGAGGGAAAATAAAATTCATGAACTCAATTCTTCATTTGTCTGTACAGTTTGAGGTCTCAGTCATCTTCTCCCACGCAAGAAAATTCTAAAATAAAACCAGGCATGCCAGAGGCATATACCCAATGACTGAACTTTTTAAGGTGCATGAGTCCCTAGTTGCCCCATTTCTGCATAATTTGAAAGATTTTTGTTCTTGCATGTCCTTTCCCAAATATATCTGGACTGGATAATGCCTACAGTGAGTACAATTGAGAGTGACATGTTAGGAAAAGTTAATTAAGAATCACCTATGCTTAAATAGGAGAGGAGATGAACATTAAAGTAGCCCAGCTGAATGAAATTGGACACTGTATGCTATCATAAGTGACAGCTGCCATGTTAATTCCCTGCTCTATTCAGGGTTGTGAGCTGATTAGTGTTATCTCACCAGCCTGTGCTTCCTCTGCTGCCTCACAGAACACAGCAGTCCCTGCTGTAGGACTCTGCCACCAGGGACTTTGTTGTGACATTGTGGCTCTCTGCTTGGCCCTGGGAGAGTGAAAAGGAGGGCTGTGAATGGGGAAGGAGTGAATGGAGTTGGCCTGGAGCTCCATCAGGTCATTGCTTTAATTTAGGGTTTGGGCCATCTTAATGAGTTGACCTCAGCCTGCAGAGTTGCTGTTAGTTCTACATCCAGCCAGAGCCAGAGAGGAGAGATATAAAAAGATGCATCAATGCATCATCCACACTGAAGGCCCAAATACAGGCAATTTTTCAAAAGGAAAACAGGAATTAGTTAGCTTTTCTCAAAACCAAAACAGCGCCTGTTTTCGTTTCTAATAATAAAGAATTTCTCACCTTCCTGGGTTCCTGTAAATATTTACCACAATCACTAGGCTATTAAGATAATGATAGAAACAATAATTTACCTTTAATAGCACATTCTGTGGTAACTAATCCTTGTGCTGCGTGTTGTCCTGGCTTAGCTCTTGTTCAGGATTTTCCTTTTGTAGTTAAAATGTATTTTTCTCGTGATGTCCAGGGCTTTTGCACTGCTTTATTTACCTTTGTATAGGGAAATCACACAGTTAGAAGACCAGTTCTCAGGCTGACAGACATAGCTTGGAAAGAAGGGGAGAGGCACAGAGTATATCCTGAGGGAACAGCAGAAATCCTGGGAAGTTCCACCTTTTCTCTCTCCCTCCCCCCTTTTACTGCCTCTCAAAATGCTGAGAAGCTAATTTGTGGTGGAGGGGAATGGAAGTGAGGCTCTGAGTCTTCTGAGATCAAAACCAAGGAACATAAAGCATCCCAAAAAACTGGAGAAACACTGGAAAGCCAGGAAATCCAAAAAGTGATGTTTATATAGAAAACATGTATGTTCTTCCCAGTGTGTGACTGCTTATGGTGAGATTTTTTTAGCTTGGTACAATCTGGTCCCTAGTAATTGCAGAGGTCAGGCTGATCAAAGCAGGAAGATCTGGTGGATAACCAAAGCCCACAGCCCCAAATGCCCAGAACCAGCAGCCCTTCCCAGGTGGAGGCTCAGCTGTGCCTCCCAGCCTTACCTCCTGTCCAGAATTTCATTATTATTTAAAGTGAAAATAAAGCATAGAAATGAAAAGCAACGCACATTAGAGATTCAGTATCTTCAAAGGCTGTTGTCTGTTGGCACTTTTTTATTTATGTGGCTTAATCTGAATAAAGATGGTGAATACCAATGGCTCAGCATTCCTTAGGGCTCAGCTGACAGCTCCCAAGAGCTCACACAGTCTGAGGATAAGAAGTTTTTAACATAATGGTCTTGTTCCCAACCACAATCTTTGCCTCTTGTGCTCCAGCACAGCTTTGCACAACTATTTGCTTGAGTTTAATTCAAATTCACCCTGATCAGATGCTTTTGTTCAGCAAACATCATGAGGTATGCAGCCTGGTTGATGGCAGGACAAAGATCAGGAAGAATGATTAGGGACCTTGAAAACATGGTCTGGAGAGGAAAACTGGAAAAAATAAACCAGATAGACACCAGGTTCATCAAGTCCTTTAGCTGTTGGTGTCAGATAGTAGCAGTAAGAGGTTGATAATTGACTACATTGCAAAGGTCCAGTTGGTGCCCTAAGCACCAGCACTACTTCAGAAATAGAGAGGGATCAGCAGAATGCCCTGGGGAAGGGCTCTGTTGCCTTTGCTGAGCAAGCTTCAGCCTTTAAATACACCTAAGTGTCCACCACCAGCTATTAGTGAAAGTTGAGAGCTGCATGAAAACCATATGCAAATGTTACTGGTTAGGAAATGAGGGAGTTAAGCACTATCAAGCCTCTCAGAAATGCAAAAGAAGAAAAATAAACATTTAATTTTCCTCAACTCCATCAGAGGCCATCTTGTCTGCCCATATTTTTTGGAAAAATTTGCTTCCTTTTGTGCACCTTTACAAAGATTCTTCTCATTGCTTTACACGAAGATGACAATAATTGCTGTGCTTACTATAGAGTGATTTTTACTGTGTCTGTGGGTAATATTACACCTGAGAATTGTCTCATCCAAAGTCTATATAATCTCTTATGCACTGCTGGTTTTAGTCCTTTCTGAATGATTTCTTGAGGATCATTGGATATTTTCAGGTCTATTTTCAAAAAACTGATAGAATTTTAATGGTTCTTTATCTGAACTAGCTGCCTAGAATTCCTTTATAACCATTGGAAGGAAATAGGCACTTTAATGACAAAAACCTTCTAGACTGAGTTAGCTACCTAATTTAGGTCAGCTGAATCAACATTTGGTGATTATTTCCTTTCAATTACAGTCAAAGAGATTTCTTGATGTCTAGCCTAGATCAGTTCATTCCTAATATCTAAAGATTTTTTTTAATTAATTATCTCACTTATATGTCTGTCCCACTCAGGTCCCAAAAGCAACCTCTAGGAAGAGCTGCAGACCAAACTATAATGATACCATCTAAAAATTTTACCATCACAGTACTATTATAAAAACATCACTGCAAAAATATCTACCCACCCCAAAAACAATCCCAAAACCACAAATTCTGTGTCAATAATTCAGTGTCCACAAGCTGTAAGAAAATTCCTTTGGCAAATGACAACCCTAATGTTCTTTGACTTGCTGCCATCTCTTCTCACTGCCTTATAATCAAGTTTGTTTTCAGACAGACTGTGCCTGATTCTTTCAAGATAAGGAGGGTGTGTATTCAAACAGAAGTTGCCAGTAGACAGATCTGTGGCATGGGAAGGGCAAGAAAACAACTGAGTAGAGTTCTGTGTATTTATGTAACAGTTATAAGTGATTTCCAGGAAAAGGGATTAAAGTCTCCAGAGGTGGTAGCAATAGTCTCTGCAATTACATTCTGGGAAGGGAAAGAACTTGCAAGCTGGGACAACCTTTGGGGTGAAGGACAGGTATTGCTGAAAGATACACATGTGAATATATCTCCCTGTAACTCTGCCAATGGAGAGTCAAAGTATTTTAAAATAATTCTTAAGAGATAAAGTTTTAATTGAAAATTCTAGGTCTCTGTAAAACTTTGTGTTGGAGGTGTTATAAATATCCTTGAGTGGCAAAAGAGAGAATTTTGAGATTTTGATATGGAGAAGATGTAAGTACAAGCACAAGATGTAAATAAAGATATAAATACTTTTTCATCTTCAGTCCCTCTGTATTGAAGTTCCTGTATAACCATTAGTTTCAGAACACTATCTGAAGTTTTGTGCATTTAGGTTGCCTTTTTTTTTTAATTTGGACCAGTGATACAAGGGGTTACAAAGTGCCCATTTCAGTTACTTTGTATCTCCTATCCCTAATGACACTTAAATTGCACAGAATAACTCAGTTCCCAGTTCTCCAGCAAGTCTTTAGTCTCACCAATTATTTGTGAGGGTCAGGGATGTTCGAACTTTCAGAGAGTGGAGGAGAATAAAACCATTCCCCAAAAGCATCTCACTCAGCTCTTCCCTGTGCTGGAGCAGGGCAGCAGGTTATGAACTGGCCATGCTGAGTGCAGAGAGGTGTGTGCCAGCCCACACCCAGCACGGTGCAGCCTGCATTGCCTGCTCAGAGGAGGAGAATCATTCTCCTCTTGGCTTCAGAGCAGCAGAACACGAGAGGCAGCACCAACCTGCCACCATTGGGCCAGAACACTGTAAAATCCTCTTCCAGCTCAAACTGACTTGCATCACGACTATCTTAGGTCTTCTGCACATCAAACTATGTTGTTTTCCTTCCCTTCCTTTCCTTTTCTCCCCCCTTTCTCCTTCCCCTTCCTTTTCCCCCTACTTTTTCCCTTTCCTTCCCCTTTTCTTCTCCCTTTTTCCTTCCATTTTCCTTTCCCTTTCCCTTTCCCATTCCCTTTCCGTTTCCCTTTCTTCTCTTTTCTCTTTTCCCTTCCCTTCCCTTCCCTTCCCTTCCCTTCTTCCCCTTCCTTTCTTTTCCCCAAATCAGTTACTGCAATTAGAGGTTAATTAGTGTAAACCCCAGCCTCTTTCACTCTTTAGGGATGTGATCCTTTCTCACTCTGTGTAGTCAGGGTTGTCTGTTTTTCCTGAAGGATGTTAGAGAGGGAAGGACAAGAGGAAGCTCTGTGTTTCCAGTGCCAGACAAGGAGATATCACTGCCTGCATTGGATGGATTAGGGGAACATTTCTTCTGCAGACAGAACCCTTATAGTATCCATTATGGGCATGTTTATGTCTGCTCCTTGGAAGATCTAAAATCAACAACTTCTCTGGATGGGCCATCAGGTCTGGTGTGGCTGTTTCTGTTTCCCTTCGGTCCTTCCAATAAAACTTGTCCAGGTCCATTAACAGAAGCTATGGAGCCAGGTGTGGGTCTGCTTTCCAGTGACAGGTCTGAGAAAGTGTATCATTTAAAAGGTAAATAGTTTCCCCACAAACAGAGCCCAGCAGCAAAGGAATTTAATTCATGGTATATATCCTAACTCCAAAGGCTTGTCAAAAGCTGGGCTGCTCTCTCAAAGGAAGAGATTACAACTGCACACCTCAGCCTGAATTGTAGCCAGATTCATCTGCTGGTGCAGTCCTGTTTTCACTGGGACTGAATAAGGAGGGCTGATAGATTATCTCATTTTGATGACTGAAATCCTGACATCTTAGAAAACAGTGGGAGTTTTGCCATTGGGTTTGCACTGTAATTGAAATGCCAGCATCCCGTGGGTCTGGGGATACCACAAGAGGAAGTTAAACCAAAATGAGCTCAGGCTCATCTGGATTTGGGTTTTGAGTCTTCCTACATGGAAACTGTTTGTGCTTGTCTTAGCAGGGCTATATGACTGCTCATTGCCATGCTTAGCAGGAGAATTATGCAAAATTCAAATCATATTTCAAGCCAAAAAAGTTAGGCTTTTCTACTTTAAGCTATCAAGAAGATTTTGGTTCACCATGTTATACAGGAAAGAGCAGATCATTCAATTATTTTTTTTTTTACTGT
Organism: Passer montanus; assembly: GCF_014805655.1. Taxonomy (NCBI): domain Eukaryota; kingdom Metazoa; phylum Chordata; class Aves; order Passeriformes; family Passeridae; genus Passer; species Passer montanus. Next base: position 466,104 of record NW_024373923.1, read on the forward strand.
TACATCATAAAAAATTATTATTAATAATAATAATAATAATAATAAATATGAAGAGGGAGGAGAAGAAGAAGAAGAAGAAGAAGAAGAAGAAGAAGAAGAAGAAGAAGAAGAAGAAGAAGAAGAAGAAGAAGAAAGAGGAGAAGGACCACAATAAGAGCTGCTCAGAAGGGACACCCAAACAGCATGTTTTTTCCTTGCAGTAAGCTTTGGAAATAAAAGGTTGCAAAACCCTTTGTACCACCTGCTGAGAGTTTTCACACTTTAAAATAAAGCTGCCAGAGATATAAGCAATTTTGGGTTTGGTTGAATTCTAAATGTCAATATTGCTGTTTACTACCTCTTGAAGTAATGAATTGCACTGAAGGTCCAGCAGTTCTCCCTGGCCCTATTGATTGAAAACCTGAGCTGTGGTTCAGTTTCTAAGTCACCTGTTATTCCTTTATACAGTGACCTCTGCCTGTACACTTGTAGTTCTGCTGCTTTTGAAGCATGTATCTAGTGAACATGCCTTCAACATCTTTTCCATCCAATTAAAATTCCTTGCTATCATTCCCTTTTATCTGGAATTTGTAATTGGATTCCCAGTTTCTCAATTTTCATGTCAGCAAGGGGGAAAATGATAGCAAGTGCCTGATTAAAAAAAAAAAAAAGTTATTATTTAATTCTGTTAAATGGTTTGTTCTTTCTTTAGCTGAATTTCTGAAGCAAAAATAGACTTCTGCAATCATACTATGATTTTTCCACCTGCTTCTCCACTTAACTCTGAGACTTCTTGGCCCATTTCAGTCAGATTTGAAGACAGATCTGTAAACCTCCTGTAATATCCTGGTGATGCTACATTTCTAAGAGCTACAGAAGATTGGAAACTGGCTAGAGGAGGTGAATCTGGAAGTGTTCCAGCCGAGGCTGGATGGGGTTCCAAGCAACCTGATCTAGTGGAAGGTGTTGCTGCCCAAGGCAGGGGGTTTGCATCTTGGGTTATTTCCAACCCAAACTATTCCATGATTCTGATTCTGTGATTCTATGACCCAAAGAAAAAACCTGTGCTGTGTGAGTAGATACTTACCCAGTCTGGTTAGCCAGGTGCTGGTGGGGACATTCCCACATCCCCAGCAGCCCACAAGCTGCTTTTTCCCAGGGGACAGCCACAGATAGAAGTGGGGCTGGAAAGCATCACAGCTTTTCATCATGAAGGACATGGGGTAGAGGAAACAAGAGAAATCTAGAGGAGTAAACCACCCAAAGTGATTGGGGAAAAGACTTTTGTTAATGTCACTCGCTGCTCATTAAATACTTTGGGGTTTTTGAGGGCAATACAGCCTGGTGAGTTGTTGTCAAAGCTGCATGTTTCCTGAGTATTTTCTCGTTTCATGTTACTGGCAGTTCATGAAAATATGCTCTAGCAGCATCTTGTACACCAAGATCAATATCAGAGACAGGTGAAATGCATCACTTTTTGGAGGTGCCCAGGAGGGCCTAGGTTAGTCTGAATGCTTGTCTTCCAAATGGCTGCCTTCAGGTGAGCTGGGTCGAGGCTTAATTGGCCAGGGTTTTGTTATTGCTGAAAACATGAATCTGAACAGAGCAGAACATTTGTATTGACCCATAACACAGTGATTTAGTTTACATTAACTCTACCAAACTATTATTCCCTTTATTCTCTAAGATTTTCTCTTTGGGAGAGCTTCAGAAGTGCTCAAAAGCCAGCAGTCTACAAGCTGTGCCACAAATATTTAGTTACAGGAAGCATCCAGAAAGTCTGGTCTTACAGTTAACCTCAGATAGTCTCTTCCTTGATTGATATTCCAAAATCTTGGTCAAGAATCCTTAGATGACATCACCAGTGTGGAATAACAAGACAGCTATTTGGTTGGGTTTTTTCCTCTCATCTAATGGAATAACGTAGCCAATAAATTCTTGAAGTCAGTAATACTCAGCAGCAGCAACAGCAGCACACTAGTACATCAATTATGAAATTATTATTAAATTAACCACAAAATCTATTTGATAACCATTCACAGGATTCTAGGAAGCAGGAGTTCCAAGTGTGATGGAACACTCGTGACTATGATTGCAAGGAGGAGAGAAATATTTTGCAAGCCTAGCCCATCTGCTTGAAATAATGGAAGTCATTCCAGGTCTTTTTTGTCTCTCAGGCAAGGTACTGTATAGCCTTTGGTAAAGTTAATAGAACAAAAGTAAAGTTAATAGAACAAAAGGTTAAAAAACCTAAATAGCTGTAACTTGGCAAATAGGGATACAGAGCCAGATAATTGTCTGGAAGCATCTGAAGGGAGGGATAAGAATAGTTTCTTGTTGTTCAGGGGAGTGTAATTAGATATAATCGGATTAAATTAGGCAATGGAAAATATTAGGGAGGAATATCCTCATGAAAACTTCATCCAAAACCTGGCATAGACTGCAAAGGAAGCTTGTTGGAGAAAGCCCTGGCTCCCTGGTAAAAGTGAATGAAAAGAAGAATTATGAAAATGCACTGGAAAGTATATTGCCTTAGTATACTGGTAAAAATGGAAGGAATTTCTTTGAAGACAATTTTAAGTCACTCTCTAAGGTTCACAGTCTTCATTATCATATCTAGGTTCTCTAAGCACTAATTTTTTTATGACACAAATAAAAATCTATAATCAAAAGCAATAGAAGGGTTTCTCCAGAACAATTTTCCTGGATTTTTGTCCCTGGGAGGAATCAAGGCCTCTTTCCTTTTCTTGTTACCACTTTTTTGTGGGGATGATGGGGAGGATTCACTTTCCACCCCTGGCTCTCTGGAATAAGGTGGTGAAGGGATGATTTTCACTGTGTGTTCACAGGCTTGAGCAACCACTGTGCATGTCAGTTCTTGTAAGGTGGTCCCTGTTTCTGATATCCATGTCATTCTACTAAATTTTATGCCTTGTATATCTGGACTGCATTGCAAACTTGGGTATGGACTACTTGTCTTCTGCATATTTTGGATAGCTTTTCATTTACCCTGAACATCAGAATCTGGATGAAATGGCCAAGCATTACTGAGATTATCCCTCCATTAGGATACCACAATTTTCTCTCCTCTCATAACATTCTGGAGATCAGGTTACACCCTTGACTGGGTTTCAGGTTGGTCAATAATGAATTGTTCCTGGAATTAAAAACTCCATTTTACCTTTTCTGCCTCTGTGCAGCCACAGGCCACACTATGGAGAGAGCTATGTGAGCAAGGTTCTATCTATCCCTTGTTCTGGTTCTGTCTATCCACGCTATCTGTCTTTCCTGTTGTGCAGAACCTGTGTGTGTTTTCCCCAACCAGAAAAATGTGGTGAGCAATCAGTGAATGAGATCTCCTTTCTCAAGCCTTTTCTCCATACAGAGTCACAGCGACTCACTTGCAGAGTTATGGATCATGTTTACAGTCTCAAGAGCAGAAGCTATTCCCATCTGACTGCTTTTTGAAGGGAAAAAGAGATAAAATCATCTGAAAAGTATTAGAGAACAACAAAGAACTTTAGGCAGATCTGTGCTGAAAACAGCCAACACAGGTTTGAAGGGAGACATCCATTTAACTGGAGATGAACGTTTACAATCACAATAACTGGATTTAATTATTACTTAACATACTCAAAATGCATTTTGCTTTGTCAATGAGATTCTCGTAAGATGATTGCAGTGCTAAATGTTCTGATTACATAGAAACAAAACACAGAACCATTTAAAATCCAAGATAACAATGTGACACAGTTGAGATTATATTTATTCCTCAACATTTTCTGATTTTGCAAAATGTTTTGTTTTTTCTTCAAGACAGCACACTTTGTATATTGGTAGGGGTCTATTCACTCTTGAAGTATTGCAATATACAAGTTTGCAGCTGTGAAAAAAAGTATTTTATTTACATTTGTTAGCTCCACTGTGATTTTGCACTTCTAGTGACCTCTTTCTTGTCTCCTAACTCTAAATTTTTCCCAGCCTAGGTGTAGGCACTGGGGTGACCTAAGATTCTTTCTGGATTCAACTGTACCTTTCTGGTGAACACAATTGATCCATACTAGGGATCAATGTTTGGCCACGAATCCTTCAAAGCAGAGAGACTAGTCAGGATAATGAAGCTTTTTTCATCATCTCACCTCTGTAAATCCAGGATGTGAACATCAACAAAACCCATCCCTTTCTTCACCCTGACAATGCAGCAGTTGCTGTAGCCCCCAACAACCACAGCTCTCTCATGAAGGCTCTTTCAAGACCTTCCTTGCGTTTTAAACTCTGCCCCAAGTCTGGAGGACATTTCTTGGAAGCTTGAACTCTTCCTACGGGATTTTGGATCCCAGCAGTCTCTTTCTTAGCTGTCTTACCATGAGAGGCTCTTGGCAGCTCAGTGTCTGGTCCTTCCCAAGGCTCTGGGACCCTGAATGAACCAGAGCTCCTTCCAGATGAGAGCTATGTAACCTCCCAGTCCAAGTAATTTAATCTGGATGCACATAGAAAGTACATATCAAATCAGACAGCCCAGTGATACAGTCAGAATAGCAGTGAGGACTTCTAGATAAAAGATTACATTATTGGGTTACTCTTTTATTTTGATGCCCTGTTTAGTTACCAATTTGTTCTACAGTATTTCAGTCAGGTCTACAGCAAGCTTCCTGAAGGGTTTATTCTAAAAAGTAATGCAATTTGAAAAGGTAGAAAATCACAGCAAACTCATTTAGTTTCACTCATTGTTACGAGTTTGCCATTCTACATTGATTTTTCTCCTTCCTATTATACATGGACTATGTTCTCTAATGGGTTTACAAGTCTACTGATTAATGTGAGTAAAAATAATACTTGCTTTATTGAAGGGGTAAATAATGTCTTAACTACTTTGCACCCTACAGCTCTTTCAGAGCACTAATCTGACATGGCACTATCACAATGACTTCACCTGCCTCCTTTTTAAACCTCCTTAAAGCCTTTTTCATTCATTTTATTCTCATTTCCTCTGAATATTTGCTCAACACTTTTTAAATGGATTTGCTTTCACAGTGACTACACCTTTTGTGGGCAAACATTTCAATATCCACCTTGTCCTGTTGGGAATATTTACAGAAAGGGAATTTTTGAGTCACTATACAAATATTGAAAGAGCGAATTTAAATTCAAGGCACAGATATTTGGGGTAGAACTGCTACTGAGATTATATACAGAAGACATAGCAAAAAGTTGTTCATGATCATTTCAAAAGGTCATAAATAAACGTTAATTCTACTCCCACCACCTATTTCATTTTTGTGGTCACTGCTGACTTTTGCATATTTTTTGAGCTTCTTGAACACTAATGGCAGCATTCCTGGTGTGTTTCTATGTCCCTCAAATGATCAAATTTGTTCCACACACCAAAATTTTATGTTCCACATATTATCTTAGCCAAGATCTGCATGCAGCAGATCCAGGTAGTTCCTACTAAGTGTGGTTTGGGTTGGAAGGGACCCTAAAACTCATCTCCATCCAACTCCCTGCCATGGGCAAGGACACCTTCCACTAGACCAGGTTGCTCCAAGTCCTTTCCTGGATCAACCTGAGCATCCTGAGGTGATGGTGACCTCATCCTTTGTCTCTCCTTCTTCTCCTTCCCAGCAGCAGACACTCCCCTGACATGAGCACATGAATTTATTCCAAGAGAACAATTAATAGAAAGGTAAAAGCTAACAGCAAAATGAGGAGTGTCGGGGGTTCTTTTGCTAGAATTGCACAGCTGGTTAGAGGTAACTGAGCTAGTCAAAACAGCTTTACCTCAGGTGGTAGAAGCAGCTGAGTTATTTCAGTGATGAACTCCAGGCAGGATAATTAATTTTGTCTTTCAGACCTTATAGAGCTTGGGGCCTCTAGTAACCAGGCTGGAATGTTTGCAGTGAAATAAAGCACAACTGCATCATGTCTGTGCTGGAGGGGGTTTGCTTGCTTTAGCAACTGCAAGATGGTTTCTAAACCAGAAAACCAAATGCCACAATTTCCCAAATGCCCTGGTACTGCCACGCTGTCTCCTGAGAGGAATATCACACATCATTTCTGGCTCTTCCTCTTATGCCATCCACTCAGCCCTCAGCCCAGGCGTTCGTGCCAGAATTTTTGCGAGCCCAACAACACTGTTCATTGTTAGTCAGCATTGACACCTTTTCTCCAAACATTAAATCTACAGGGCAAATCAATCTTTTTCTCCTTTTTTTTTCTTTTTTTTCCCTTCTTAAGTGTCATAAGGAAAGATGACATTTATAGTGCTCTCAGATGAGGAAAGGTTAGTATAGTTGAATCCAATATGAAGAAGCTGGAAAAATGTTCACACTTTTTTTTTCCTGTTTTAGCAACATTTTAAGGATGTGTTAACAAATATGACAAAAATCACTCAGGAGTCTGAAATACTTTATTAAATGTTTTCTTTTTTCAATTTAAAGCATTTTTATTTCAGCAATATCATAATATGTTTGCAGTTCAAAAAAAATTCAAACCTCATATCATGCTAAAACCATTTTTTTTCTAAGCAAATAATGGCAGACATTTTAGGAAACTGTTCTTTATCTCAGTTGGGATTTTTTTATCTTTTAATTTTTTTAAATTTTTTAAAAATTTCTATTTATTTTCCAAAGATAGGAGAAAGTATTGACAATGATAGGCTATACTTACAAATTGCCTTTCCCAACACATTAATTAAAATATAGAAAATGTTGATAAAATAAATATCTCAGAGATGCTATCTGCAGTTTTTTAGGCACTTAAGGTCTTTTTAAGAGAAAAATATAATTCACAGAAGATCTGTACTTTTATTTATCAGAGAAAGAAAATTTAGAAAACAGGGATTTTTTACAGGGCATTACTTTCTGAACTGAAAAAGGTGTCATAATGACAATTAGTTGATTTTTTTTTTTTGATTGATATATAAGTAATATAGTGGTATACTGGCACCAGAATTTTTCTTTCTGATACACCCTATTGATAACCTAGATGAAAAGGCTAATGGCAGTGACAACCCACTGACAGATTTGAAGAGAGCCTACAAGAAGGATGGAGAGAGACAATTTACAAGGGCAGGACTGCAAGGAATGACTTTACACTGACAGATTTAGATGGGATATTGGGAAGAAATTCTTCCCTGTGAGGGTGGTAAGGCCTTGGCCCAGGGTGCCCAGAGCACTTGGGGCTGCCACTGGATACCTGGCACTGCCCAAGGCAAGGATGGACAAGGCTTGGAGCAGCCTGGCACAGTGGAAGGTGTCCCTGCCCATGGCAGGGGGATGAAAGGAGAAGAGATTTAAGGTCCCTTCTAACCCAAAACATTATGGGATTCTGTGATATAGCCATGTATTTAATGAAATAATAGTCACCCTCTCAAAAGGTGACTAAATTCAGTGCAGTGTGTGGGTGTGACTGAAGCGACAGACACCCCCTCCCACAGCCCAGGCTTCTGTGCTTAGCTGGGGAGAAATCAGCACGGCTGCAGTCAGTGGATAACTGACTGAGCTGAAGGTTTAGCTGCCAAAACACCCTTGGTGAAGGAGAAACACTTTACTAAAGAGCCTTGGGATTAACATGCAGATTAGGGTGAAAGAATAAAAGGGGTTGCAAAACATAATCATAGAGTCTTAGGATGGTTTGGTTTGAAAGGTACCTAAAAGATCATCTCATTCCAAACTCCCCCACCATGGGCAAGGGGTGCCACCCACTAGATTAGGGCCCCATAAATCTACTGTCCATCCCTTTATGTATTTAAAAATTCAATTAAGACTGAAGTTCTGAGATTGCAGAGTGTGTCACAAAAGAGAAAACGAGGATGAAATGGAACAGCAGACAGAGCTGACCGGTCTCATTTCCTTCACCAGGCAGGGTGAAGAATGAACACAGAGGGTAACTGCTGCCATGTCACTGGGGTTTCAAAATCCATGCCTTCTGTTAGCAGCAGAAAGATTTCAGGCAGATAGGAAGCGATATATCTTCATGAAATGCTTTAAATGTTGAATGTGATCTCTATCTTGGCAATGTCCTTTTGAAAGTTTGAGATCTAGTGTTCTGGATGTGCAAAGGAATACATTTCAGACTTCTGCATTTCAGATTCTCTCTGAACAAAAAAAAAAAGAAAGTTCCTGTTTGAATATGCATTCTGCATACTGTGCCTCAGACACAGGGTATTAGCAGCAGAGCCAGTGATTCTGTTATCCCCTTTGGTGGTGGGACATTTTTTTTTCTTTTTCTCTTTTTTCTCTTCCCACAACTGTTTCCCAAAAAAGGAAGAGGGGGAGAGGGTGTATTTCCAAAACCCATCTCTCAGCTTCTTTATTTTTATACAGTCTCCCCTCCCCACCCAAAATACACTGAATAGTCCTTTATGTAACTTCAATTTAAAAAAAAATTACAGCTGCTCCTCTGAAGCCATCCAAATCTAATTAACTACAGAAGCCAAAGTTATATTAAGCTTCTCACTTTCTTCGTCTTGCCATCTCCATTCATACCTTCATTCAATGTGTTCACAAAAAAAGGAATTTCTAATAATTGTATCTATAGTCTTGGAAAAAGAAAGCCACTAATCAGGAGGCCTGTGAAAGAGGAGAGATCGGAGCCTTGCTTGAACTTGGCAGTCTGGCCCCAAAAAACCTGCAGACAAAAGGGGTGAAGGGAACTGAAGAGCTTAGCCCTAGGTCTAAGGAAGCTGGTGAGAATTTGTTCAGCCTCTGAATAGAGATCTTCATTTCAGTCCTAAATTGTGCCTGCACAGACTCATTGAAATGCCTTCTCTGAAGGAAGAGGGGGCGGGAGGCACGGGAGAGAGAAGGGAAGAAAAGTTTGTTGAATATAAATGAGGCTACGTGTGGCTGAAGAGCGAGATAGAAGCTCTACAGAGATTTATTCCTGACTGACATACAGTAACACAAAGGCAATAAAATGTGTCCTTGGCAAGAGGCATTAGGAAGCAGTAAACTTTAATCTTCGGAGAGCTGAGATGATGCTACCCACCTCAGTGGAAAATGCTTTCTCATTTGTGGAGTACGTTATTTAAAATGTGTTTAGCCAGTTTAAAGAAGATATAATGAGCTATCTTGCCATGCCATGACCTTGTGATTCAGGCAGTCTGCAGAACCACAGGACCAGAATAAAGACCCTCGACATTTTCTCACCAGGGCACTCAGCAGTCTTCCTTCACGTTGTGTCTCATCTAGGGAAAACTTCAGAGTCTTGAATAGGATTGCATCTCAGATGAGTTTTGTTCAAGGGCCTTTTATATTTTTTAGCTAGCAAAAGATGTATATTCAGTCTGGCAGTCTGGTACTGGTTATTCATATTAATCTCTTCACTTATATTCACACGTCCTGCTGCAAGGAGCTCTGAAACTGAGCATTACTCAGTACAAGCAAAGGAACAGAAGCCTGGTCATTAAGCAAAAATATCTTCCATTGCACAGCAGAGAGAGTACATTAAAATTAGTGTCATTAAGATTAAAAAATGTGGATGGTGCATGAAATCCCTTAAGGAAACATCACGTGTTCTGATCCCAACAATAGGAGATTCAGAAAACATTAAAAGGGAATCAATTTGCTTGCAGTTCTGACTGAATTTATTGTAAATTTTATGTTTTCCCACTTCACATTACCAATTAGGAAAGAGGATAACCTGTTCCCAGCTCCTTGGACTCTTGCTCTGAGACCCTGGCAAAAGGCTGAGAGTTGATTTCCAAATGTGGGACAGGAAATGCCAGCTAATGGCATGCTGCTGTCTAAGAAGGAGTAAAGTCACTTCACCACCTTGTACTAATCTTCAGAGTTTGGATAAACCTTATCTTGGTAAAATGAAGAGCAGTCTTGCATTCAGTGAGTGTGTGCAAGGAGTGTTCACTGGCCATTAATCCAAGGCACAGCCTTGAAGATCTCCTTTCCCTGCTCTGAACTCAAAAACATTACATTGCTGGAGGCTTAGAGCAGCTTCCCTGTTGGTCTCATCCTGCACAGTCACTCATTGGATAAATGGAAAGTTATTTTTACTCCACAGCTTAAACAAAGAAAGTAAACATTTTGTGAGGGTTATACACTGTTTGCTATGTCTTTGAAAAGAAATTTCAACTTTCCCCCACCACTCGCTTTGGATCTGTCTTTAGCTCATCTGTATCTGGATTTTCTGCTACGTAACTAAGGACATTTACAACAGATACAAATTTCATTATTGGGCTGTAATTGCATTTGTTTTGCCCTGCTTTGATGCTAAATATAAAGAACCCCCAGGCTACTCCATCTAACACGGCCTGTTAGAGAAGACTCCTGCTGGGGGAAGGCAGGGTGCTGTATTTAGCCTGATCTGGAGAGGTGATGCTTATCAGACAGCTGAATGAGCTCCTAAATGAAGGAAGACACCATCCAAGGGCTCATCCAAAATACCAAATCCAGCCCCAGAATACCTAAAAACTTCAATCAACTTTGCATGTGAGAAAATGTGCATTAGTGCATTTCTTTTCTACAAAAGCAGATTAAATGGAGAATCACAGCTCCTATTTGCAGGAAACACCATCCCTGAAAGTGTTCAAAAAACGTGTAGGTGTGGTACTTAGGGAACATGGTTTAGTGCTGGATCTGGCAGTGCTGTGCTAATGGTTGGACTCAATGGTGTGAGGGGGTCTTTTCCAATCTTAATTATTCTGTGATTCTATTTTGTATTATTTGAATGAGGGCCTTGCTCATTTTGACAGCAAGAAAATTTTTGTTTATTCTCTCTTCCGTCACTTTCCTCTAGCACAACTCTGAACAACTTCCTGGTCATGAATGCTATTTACTCCAAATCTATAAAAAATATACAAGTAAGGAAAACCTTCAATCCTGTTCTCTTAATCTGTACATCAAGAAGTTTTTTTTCCCATTCAAACATACAAATAACTAGAGGGGTCCCTTAAATAGGGGAAAAAAATACTTGAACACATCTTTCAGTGGTGTCCCAGAGGTGTATCAAAGAGCCAAGAAGGGAAAAAAGGTGTTAAAAGTAGAACAGAAGAAGCACAAACATCAACAATGTCCTGCGTAGACTGCAGAGAGGATAGAGCCTTCATCTTCCTTTTCCCAGGGAGATGGACTGACACGAAATCTGCAGCAGAGTGCAGTACATAAAACTGTGCTTATCTTTTCCTGTTTATAAGTTGCATGATGCATTCAATTTTATGAGCACTGGCCTTGTAAGCACAAGGACTTCCTAATCTGTAACCACTTGATTTATCTGGGCCAGGCTTGTTAAATCAAATTAGGCCTGATGATAAAATAGCAGTGAAAATGTTGTGAGGGGAGTGGGGGGTGAGGGAAGGGGGGGTTCATGTCTGCAGGGCAGTGGAGGAAAATTGTGTTATTGGGAGCACATTTAGCTCAGGGGCCTTGCAGCTTTATGTAAAAACATGCTTTTTGGGGCTGTACCTCAGCAGTGAAGGAGTTAAAGTGGGTACTTGCTCTTTTCCCATCCTTTTCTCCAGCATGACCACCAGACACTCTTCTTCTGGCTTTAACTAAAGCAGCTGTTTTATTATGCCCCCAGATTCCACCACATGTTTTAATGTGTACACCAATAAGTTTTGAACACATCAAACACACTTTTTATTAGTATTACTTGCCAGTACGAAGTTACTACCAGGCTAGTAAATATTTTGTCTCAGACCACACTAAGTTTGAGCCTAACCCTTGGTTTTACCACTTTAGTGGGTGGTCTCTCTTTCTCACTCACGGGGAGAAGTGGGAATATCCACGAATGGCAAAGGCATTGTTGCAGCTGGAAATGTTGCATGTTGTCCATGGCCAAGTCAGTTTTCCTGTCTTTTCCCTGCGTTCATGCACAAAACAAATCAGACTTAAGGACAAGTTCCCCTGGAGAGGGACTTTTGACAAGGATGTGTAGTTGCAGGACAAGGGGAGATAGTTTCACATTGACAGAGGGCAGGGTTAGATCAGAAATTGGGAAATAATTCTTCCTTGTGAATGAGGTGAGGCCCTGGCAGGTGCCCAGAGAAGCTGTGGCTGCTCTGGATCCCTGGCAGTGTCCAGGGCCAGGTTGGAGGGGCTTGGAGCAACCTGAGATAGTGGAAAGTGTCCCTGCCAATGGCAGGGAAGGTGAAATCAGGTTGTCTTTAAAGTCCCTTCTAACCCAAACCATTCTGTGATGATTCTGTGCCTTCTATGGCTTCCCAGCTAAAGAAAATAATAGGAAATAAGGGATGACAGCTCTGCAACCCACCCTGACTCCTGTTCCACAGTAGAGCCCAGCCATCACAAGGCTCAATACGAGCCGTGCACACTCCGTGATTCATCTGACCCCAGCACTGTGGCTGCTACACCCATTGGGCTGCCTGGCAGTGGTGAGTGGTCTGAATGGCTCTTTGCTGTCTGTGCTTGCCACGGGAGCTGCTGTGCCCCCTGCACACAGCTCTGAGATCCTTTCCAGGCTGTGCAGGAGCCCTGTGCCAGCTCACGACCTGCTGCAGCACCCCCGAGTTCCCTCCCTGCTGCATTATTTCTACTCCCCCCGTGCAGCTGCCATCACAGAAGAGATTGTGACTGCAGCTCATTCCCGTTATCTTTCACATGCTGATAAGTTGAATAAAATATAATTTCCTCAGCCACTCAGTATGTCTTTGTGACTCTGATTTCTGAGAGGAAGCAAAAGGCTTCCCATCAAGCCAGACGAATCCTCGCCGAGGAGGAGTTTGACTCCTGTGCCTGATTGTCTGTAAGGTCATTTCAATCACAGCCTCTGCCCAAGGACACAGGCTCATGGAGCACCAAGTGGCCTCAATTTCAGTTCTGCTTTGAATGCAAGTCCAATTTGATTCTCGGTGGTGCTTAATTAGGGTGTTTCATTGCCAGGACGTGGTTTTATGCTGAAATACCCTAGGCATCAAGAAAGAGTTGTGCAAACATTCTCTGGCCCTGACCTTCAGGATACTTTCCTGTGGTCCTCCTAAGAAAGCCTTGTGTCTAGCCCCCCATCACCACTTGATTTAACAGCCCTCCATATAAAAGAGTTTCTCCTTAGGTCTGAGCACCTGCAATCAGGTTTCCTGAGATTTAGAAATCTCATAGTGAGGGGTAGTTTGAGGCTCCTGCAGAGCTAACCAGCAAGAGATAAACAGGAGCAAGTAAAGTTGCAATTGTCGCCCTCCTGATGTATTCTCTTCAGAGAGAGAGGATTTGAGCCACAGCCTCTGGAACAGACACTCAACACTGGCAATTTGGCTATCCAAGATGATGGGAGATGTGGAGCTGAGCACAGGCAGCTGTCAGCAGTATTTCCCATTTTTAGATGCAACCTGAAGAACAGAAAAGCTTCAGTAGCTATAGCCACAATGAGCACCACAGGACTGCCCTGGTATCCCCAGGGCATCAGGAAGACCTCAAAGGTGAAACACAGTCCAAGACAAACCTCAGGTGCTCAGCACCCCCCTGCCTCTCCTGACAATGCTGTTTAAACATATTTAATGTCCCTCCCAACCCAAACGCGTGTGTCAGCCTGTGATTTCAGGAGCTAGCACCTCATAAGGTGGTGCATGTATTATTCACCAGGTCATTTGTAAAATGCAAAGGCTCATTTCACAGCTTTTCTCCTCTCTTCCTGGGTGACCTTGCTGAGTCTCAAAAAGTGGCATTCATCTCAGTCATCTGCAGCCACGCAGTATAATGGATGTAATCCTATAAAACATCAGCCATCTACCTTTATAAACAGTAGGGAGGGACAGGTATGTTCAAAGGGTAACTCACCTGGTCTGTCTTAGATAAGGTCTGTGCCTCAGTTGCTTATCTCCCACCTGTAAAACAGGGATGGCAGCAGCACCCCACCTTCCTGGAAATGCTGTGAGAGAGGGTTAAAATACTTGGATAATACAGTTCTGATGTTATGGAAACATCTCCAACAGTCTGAAGTCACTGGGGAAAGAGGATGTTCAGCTGATTAGCACATCCAAAGAGAGAAATTTTTGTCCTAGTTAATTATGGTGTTACTAAATTTCTGAGCACAGCATCTGGAATTTTGAAATATTTCTCCCTGAAAATCAGTGGCTGGGGTTTTTGGGGCTGTTGTTTTGTTTTTCCCCAGTGTAGTTAGAGCAATGAAGGCTTTAGATAAATTAGACATTCAGAGAGATTTGAGGCAAGTTGGGACAGATAGAGATAAAGTAAATCAAGTCACCAGTACCATCTGCTCTGTGGGAGAGGAAGCTGGGGACATCTTCCTCTCTTTTCAGTTAACAGATGCAGGAGATGGTGAAAAGGTCAGAGATAAATGTAGTGCTCACCTCACGCCACATATTCACAGGGGCTGGACTAAAGAGAGGCCAGAAAACTCGTGTGTACTTTCAACCTTTCTCTGCAGGCAGTAAAGAGCATTACAGAGATGGAAAGGACAGACTATTTTTGTGCAAAGCCTGGAGACAGTCACTGTAGCGGAGTGGGACCAAAATAATAAAAACCCCAACCAAAAAATAATTTCCCTTTCTGCTTTCATCCTCCCTGTCTCTCCCACACCCCTTCCCCTCTCTTGCCTTGCAGAAGCTATAAATCTAGGCCATCAGAGAGAAGCTGGAGCAGCAGCATATTATCTTGAGAAATCACTCCCAGAAGGGAGCAGAAAGTTCACAAGTAGAGTGCCAAAAAAGGAGAAATCGCAGCGCTATCATTGGATCCGGCTGCGGCTGGAAGGCGTCCAAGCTCCTCGCACTGCTGACATCCCTGTGCATAATCAGAAATTCCTTTCAATTATGTGGGAAAAGGAGCTTCGCATTGTCAGCCCAAATGCCCCCGTGAAGGAACAGGCTGCCACAGCATCACCGTAGAAGGTCATGGTGGAGCAGCATCCAGGCACGGCGGCGCGGCGCGGAGAGGGAGGGGAGGCACGCGGCGGCAGCGCTTTTGAACCGCTCTGCTCTTCCATTAGCACATCTAATCCCAGGGCCTCCAGCGCCTCACAGGCATCAGTTGGCTGAAGCTGGTGGGAAATATGTAGGTGCTGTTAGGGACAGCATGGCAGGAATCCCCGCCGTGAGGTGCAAGCTGCCCCTGAGTGTGGAGCGATGGTTTCTGCAGCCCCAAGCCCCTTCTTGGTAACTGCTTCTCACCCTGGCAGGCAAGAGGCACTGCCTTGCTCCGAGGTGTGTGACCTGGGATAGCGGGGAGTCAGCACGCAGCTTGGGAACCCCTCTGTGTGGACACATACCCCACAGGCAGACCAAAGGCACAAACTCAAATCTCAGGGCTCAAACAGCCCAGCACTGTGGCGTCTGGGTTTCACAGTGCCCTGCTTTAAATGTAAATCGCAGAGGTGTCTGGGAGGAGATGTCAAATTTATGGAAATGCTGCATGTTTTTCATTATGGCTGCTGAGTGTGTTTACTGAGATGTGGAAAGATGTCCGTTTTCCTGCAAATGGATTCTCTGCCTTTTTCCCAATCTTTTTTTTGCCAATTTATATCCATTAATAGATTTAGTGGGCAGCCTGACAAAGTTAGGCAGCTGCATGCTGTTTTTCCTGCTAGCTACAAGGGTGTTACAAGAGGTTATTTTAGCCTAATGAACTTACTATCCCCAGACTCCCCCTCTGTTGTCAGTAAAGAGAAATGGTTTCCATCAGGAGGAAGGGGAACTTGATTTGGATGCTGTGAACCGTCTTGTGAAGTCTTTTTCCTCTTGCTGGCAATGGAGGCAGCCTAGGGAGAGCTGTCCATTAGGCAAAAGGTGGTTATTCTCCCTAATTTGCTCCACATACTGGTTGGGGATATTACTACCATATGACTTTTTGCCACTTAACTTAGGTGCTCTGAGTCACTCCCTGGAAGGAACTATTTCTTGGCCTGTACAGAAAATTTAGTCTGTGACTCACACCTAAAATAGATACCCCAAATAGTCTATAATAGGTGGTGTGAATGGCTGCTATTGTCTGTCTCAGTGGTGAGATCCCCACTCCGGGGACCATTGTTTCAGTGTTTGCACAGCGCTCAGCACAATGGAACATTTTAATTGCCTCCCCATACACCCGCTTGTCTCCAAGAGTGCATTTTTCATAACATTAATGAACTATCATGAAGCTTCCTTCTCACAAAAGAATGGGAGGGAAAGGAGTGAGCAGTGTGCTCTGGTGCTGGGCCAGATAACTGAAACCAGGACACTGCACCATTTAGAGACCTCAGATCTACCCTAATAGGTGTCCAGAACTGTGATTTACACGGCCAAGTCACTCCTCAAAACTACTTTCAGGGTCCTAAATAGTTTGGGGTTGTGTGTGTTTGTGTGTTTGCCCTAGTGATTCAAGAAATGGGGCCATTTGGTGAGTGTAGCTGTGCTGCAAAACCCTTTGAAAGACCAGGAACGATGGAAAACCACCAGCATCAAGAGCAGAAATTGCACCAAAGCCTAACTAGGCCTTGTGAATCCTCTGCCCTGGATTTTAACTCTGCAAGGTGCAGACAGGCTTCGGAGCAGGGTGAAGGAGGGTGTGGGAGGTACGAGGAGACACAGGTTGGCTCTGCCAGTCCTTCACCCTGGCCCAGGGAAGGACCTCTTCACTCCACAGGGCTGTCATTCCAGTGTCTTTCGCCAGCCCTGTCATTATTTTGAATGAATAAATACACAGGAGGCTAGCTGCACGCTGGAATGTCTGGAATGCCAATGCAGAACTCAGCTAATAATGGTTCTATAGTGTAAATCAGCAGCATAGCGGGTCCCGGTTTCACTTGGCTGTGCTCCATGAATAGCAGAAGAGACATTGAGTAACAGTGAATTGAAAATCAGTTTAAAAAGAGGAAGAGGATAAACCCTGAAAATACTCTCTGTTATGGTGTGAACTATTTTTAAAAGCTGAGAATTAAATCTTTAAGTGATTAAGTCGGGGAAAATATCTTGTTCTGTGAAGCAGTCACATAACTCTGGCAAGGAATATCTCTGGAGTGAGTTGGTCCCAAGGAAAGAAGTTAATGAAAGCAGTTTTTCTTCAGTCTTACGTGACCTAGGATTGACCCAAAAGAATCATAGTCATCAGGGAAAACACTGGGTGCTGCTAGAATTAATTTAGAACATGACCTCTGATTGGAGTTCCTACTAGCACAAGGAGGCAGCTGTTGACTCGCATTAAGCGGCTGGCAGATTGGTTCCACTTTTTTATTTTTTTTCTTAAATTTTTTTTAAAAATCTTTGCTACATATCTGCTTCTAACAAAACTTAGCAGAGAACTGGGGAACATCTTTTTTAATGACCATTCTGCGTGCCTCTGTGAGTGCATTCGTAATGGGCTACTTGCCGTGAAGTCTTTGCTATGAGATGTTGCTGGCAGAGCTTCTTTGGCTAAGAGTGTGAAAAAAAAAAAAATAAAAAAATTCAAATGTACCGCTTCCAGGGATCTTTGCCAATAAAATCTTGCTGCAGACACAGCTATGCTGCTCGATGAGGTTTTCACAACTAAGCTGGCAGGATACTGGCCTCTGAGGGCTGTCACATTGTCCCTGCTAGCAGAGGGCAGTGTACTATGGCAGCGATGAAACAAAGCCACCCTAGGAGGATATTTCTCAAGGCTGGAGTAATTTTACTCAATTTCAGCTACTAAGAATCACAGAATCACAAAGTGTTTTGTACTGGAATGGATCTTAAACTTCATTCCACACCCCTCATGGGCAGGGACACCTTCCCCCAGAGCAGATCACTGCAAGCCCTGTCCAGCCTGGCCTTGGACGCTTCCAGGGATACAGGGGCAGCCACAGCCTCTGTGGGAGACCTGTGCCAGAGCCTCATACAAGTTAACATAACTTGAGAGCATCCCAAAAATCACACAATTGTCAGGGATGTCTACATCTCATCCCTTTTGCCAGGAGCCAGTGGTAGAGAGGTTTTGCCTAGATTTAAAATTTAGGATAAGAGACTTTTTAGCAGTGATTCAGAGAGGGGGAAGGAAACACACTGTGAGAAAATTGAAGGTTGTAGCTGGAATATTGCAACAAGAGTCCTGAGGAAAATTAAGTCCTAAATATAGCATGTAGCTACCTATAGGCATTAAGAGTTGTAAAATGTGTGTGTAATTGTAAATACACTGTCTTAATGGGCTGTGTACCTGCTCATAAGTGCTGCTGTGCATGGAAGATGTCCCTCCTGTGCCATGGCAGTGAGTTGGCTAGTGCTAAAGCTGTGAGGCTACCAGGTTTGCTGGCAGGTGTTTGGGGTGCAGAGCATGAGGCAGAGACACAGGCAGTGCACACAAGCAGAAGAGCGTACTACCTATGGGAAAAAAAAATACAAGTATGAGCTGGATCAGTCATTTCCATCTCAAAGGGGATGGGAGGGAGAAGTCTGTCTCTTGAAGTAGCTGCAAGCAAGAGGGTGGAAAAAGAGTCTCAGAAGAGGGAACCTTCTGCAGAGATCACAGCAAACCCTACGGCTTTTGCACTGCTCTGTCCCTTGGAAATTCAGTCAGACAGGAAAAATACCTCAAATGAGGAGTGACTGAAGAGCATCAGGTAATCCTAGGAAACACCCTGGCAGGTCTTGTCTGCTCAGCAGGGATCCCCGTGTTAGGAGGTCCTCCTGAGACACCAGGAAGTTTCTTAAATTCTGAGCTGGCATTCCATGGCAGGCAAAGAAAGTGAAATTCTGCTTGCATGGATGGTAAATACATTCACAAGTAGGAAATCTAGTCACAGCCTGAAAGAGTAAGATTTTACTACTGCTCATAAAACTGCATGGGAGGCGCAGCTCAGAGTGACAAAAATGGTTCACTACCTGGGTATACTGTGTGGACAAGAGAACAGGCTCCCTGAGCTTTCACCAGCTCTTGGCAGAGACATTGCTCTGCCAAGGAAAGACTACGGGGACTGCAGCTGTGCATGTCCCTGGCAGCAAAAGCCCTTCAGTTACAGCTTTCATCTCTTTTCTTTCGTTAGTCAGCATTGCATGTGAACTGCAAGATGCTGCAGCAGCTGATTCCACAGGCAGGGCCAGACAGCTCCCCACACTGGAGTGCAAAGACACATTAAAATCTGGTTCCAAACCTAAATGTTCCTGAGATTTTTGGGTCAAAGACCTCTTTTACTAGTAAATGAGTTACTAGTCCTCATTTGCTCAGAATTTTGCCAAAGCTTTCATGTGGCCTGAATCCTGAGCACTTAACATCAACCAGTGACCTGCGACCACAGGAGACACCACATTTCTTTCAGAGTGCCCTTTCCCACATGAGCTCCTCTCTGTTGTGCTGGCTCTGTCCTCAGCAGCAGCAGCAGCAGACACAGCCCAAGGGTGCTGAGCTGCCAAGTAGCTGTTTGTACTTTAACTTCTCTGTCCCCTGGGCTTTCCCTGGCCAGGTGTTTTCAAGATGCAGTGGTTAAAATGTCATTTTCCGCAGGAGAACGTGAAGCAGGACAGCCCAGTAGCTAACATGCTGTCCCAAGACCCTCCAAACTGGGTCCTGTTCCCATCTCCCTCTGAGAGCAGCTGTTCCAGCAGCTGCACGAGTCACTCCACATTTATTTTCTCTCCCACCCTTTATTTGTCTCTCCTATTTAGACTGCGAGCCCTTTAGGGCAGGGGCTGTCTCTAAGTAGGAGTTTATGCCATTGAGAGCACAATGAAGCCTTGATCTCAGCTGGGGACCCTCGACATTATTTGGACTCCAGCAATAACTGAATTTTCCTCTCTCTGGGACTGCACCAGTCCGATGGGAAACTCCGGTGGGGAAACGGGGTAGTGTGGACATAGTCAAAGAGCCCCTTGTCTCTAGAGATCAGGGGGAAAAAAAAAATATTCAACAATTGTATGTGTCCATGGCTCCCAGCCCCCCTGAAACATGACAGGCCATGTTCAGCACACACAAATCACCACTTCATGCCAGAGCCCAATGTCCCTTCATTAGTGAGTGTGGGAACAAGCAGCTGGAGTTGTATTTTCTGTGTTACACATGTTCAGTTAGCTGACAGTCACAGTGTCAGTAGAAATAGACGTAGATACACATGTTACAAGTGGCCATGTTTTAAATTAGCACCATATAATTTTCAATGGTTTAGAGGCATGATGGACTTTCCATATGAGAAGCTGCAAAGACTTGGATTATTTAACTTGGAAAGAAGGATAATTACATGGGCTTAATTGGCCTATTTAAGATGATGAATAGTGTAAGAAAAGCTGATCATTCCTTCTCTTTACACTCCACAGTAATATGAGAACTGGGGCTCGTATGTTAAAATAAATGGTAGGTAAATTTAAAACAAATAAAGAAAATACCCTACAGCACAGCCTGCCTGTGGAACTCATTGCTCTGCAGCATTAGACTTGAGGATGTATCTTCAACCAGGTCAGAAAATTTAGCATTTAGAGGACATGATCAACATCCTGTGCTTACAGGTGCACACATGATGCTGGTTTTAGAAGCCCTGTCAAAGACAGGTTCTTCATTTTGCCAGTCCCTATCTTTGCCTGCTGTGAGCCAGGCAGTGTGGCTGGACCACTGTCTGGTGAGCATAAATGTTGTTGAGCATTTCAGTCTTGCTCATATCCTGGGTAACCAGGTCTCTCCTCTCCTTCCAGAGAGGGTTCACCTCTTCCCTGTTCTTCCTTTTACCACTGACATACCTGTAGAAGTTTTTTCCTTGTTGCCCTTGTCATCCCTGGCCAGATTTAATTCTATCAGGGCATTATCTTTCCTTTATCTTTTCCATTATCTTCCCTGATTGCCTGGACAATGTCTCTTGTGTTCCTCCCAGGCTGTCCTTACCTTCATCCTCTGCAGACCTTCCTTTTGTGTTTGAGCTCACCTAGATGCTCCTTGTTCATCCACACAGGACTCCTGGTAATTTTATCTGGCTTCCTACTGGATTTCATAGCTCCTGAGCTTGGAGGAGGCAATCCCTGATTTCCTGGGCCCCTCTTCCCTCCAGGTCTCCATCCCACAGCACTCTGGCTAGCAGCTCCCTGAAGAGGCCAAAGTCTGCTCTCCTGAAGTCCAGGAAAGGAAAGTTGATGAATGCCATCCTCATTTCCCTGGGGATCTGGAACTTTACCATTCCGTGGTCACTGCAGCCCAGCCTGCCCTTGAGCTTCACATTCCCCACCAGCCCCTCCTTGCTGGAGAGAACAAAGTCCAGCACAGCACCTCCCTAAAGAATGATGAGTGAAGAGGATGACCTGATTTTTTTTTTCTTCTCTTTTAGGGGTGGCCTCACTTTTGGCTGCAAGTCTTAACAAATCAATTATTTCATCAACCATCTCACACTGCTTTAATGTCCCTGATGAGCCTCCTGCTTAGATTTTGTTTTAGTTTAGTTCTGTTTTAGCTTAGGGAATGTCATTGCCACTAAAATCATAAATTCTTGGTAAAAAATCAACTCCCCATCAGAAGCAATCAGATGGCAGGAATATGAGCATATTGTAATAGTTTCTTTTTTGAGATGAATAGAGAAAGTATAAAATATTTGCACTTTGAAATCTCTTCAGGCATCTTGAACAGACATGACAAAGTTGCAGCATGTGGGAATGCTAGGGAAAATTTATGCTTCTAATCATAAAGTTCCATCCTGAAAAGAGACATTACAGTATCTTTAAATTTCATTTGTGTTCAAATATTTCACCAAAAAAAAAAAGCTTGATTAGTGCCAACAAAATTCCAGCCATGCAGAAATAGGATTGTTGTGTCAGGCAAGAACAGATTTTCACAGGTGAATAGACAGAACTGTCCTAGCTAACAGAAATGAAGTTATCTGTTTTGTTCTGCTAGTTTTGCAGCCCTGAAACCCAAACAAGATCATTCACTCCATCTTCCCTTTGGTGTGTCTCAAGCCATTTTATTTTCCCTCAATATTTCTCAGCTGATTCCATTCATTTGGTCTAGACATAGCACATTTCAGCCAACCAGAGGCAAAATCATTGTGTGTGGGGGGCAAGGTCTCAAAACTAAAGCACTATTAACATCCACAGCTGCAAAAATGAACAATTCATTTGTTACAACATTCAAATTACTCTTGAAGATGATCCAGTAAAGGAAAGTGAGAAAATGCTAGACATATAGCCACTAAAAACTCAAGACAACACAGAAGCAAATACCTGTATGTGGCTGGTGGCCTGGATAGGAAATTCTGCAAAGTGATGCTCAGCCATGTCTGGTGAAGTGAGAGTGTGCAGGACACAAAAGGCAGTGCTGGAGGAGGATGTTTGTCTCCTCTAAACTCATCCTTGTGAAGCCTCTGAACATTATACATGTTTCAGGAATGGAAATTAGCATCTCTCTCTTTCTTCCCCCATGTTGGTAGGCTGGAATTTCTAGTCACATCTTGTATGGATTCTGCAGATCAAATAGACATCCTGGTTCCTGCAGGGGGAAAGGAACAAAAGGCACAGGTGATCAGAGGAGATATAAAGCCTGTGATTGTGGTTTTCCTTTACCTTTTACTCATCACCTGGCAAGGTTTTTTTTAAGCCCATGTTCTTGAGTGTTGTTGGGGATTTTTGTTTGAATTACTTCTCTTTTGACATCAACATTTGGTATTAGATTGTAGGAATGACCAAACGTCTGATAATGGGATTTTTTGTGACTGTTTAAGGTCAGTTAAAACAAACACCTGTATTATTCAAGAAAGTGAAATCCATAATTTAGGCATTCCAAGCTCAGTGATAGAGTTATTAGGTTGAGGAAAATTTCCTACAAATGCATGTTTATTATAATTTAGTGGGGGTTTAGGAGACTTAAAATTTGAGGAAGACAGAGTCAGGAAAAATTCTGTATGGGAACAATCTGCCCAGTATCCCTACACACTGGCTTGTGTGTAGAGATTATTTCTTTGTCCCAAACATGCTGAACTCCATCTCTCTTCTTTCAACAATGATAGAATACAGATTTTTACCCTTTTTCCTCTCCTTCTTCCTTGACTCCCTCTTTTCAGCCACACAAAAAGGAACTTTCTTCTCATCTTAGACCATGCTTTAGGATGATGGGCTAGGCAGTCACTCTACATCCCCTTTTGTGAACATACTAATGGTCTGTGTGAGACCAGCCACTGGGCTGGGCTGGGGTTGTCAGTGTAATGAATGGGGAAGAGGAGCCTGTAGGATGGATGATTAAGTATACCAGTGCACACCCTGCAACAATCAGCATTGTAAAATGTGACACCATTTGTTTCACCATTTATAAAGTTGCTAAAGATTGTTTTAAAAATATAAAACTGAAAAAATATATGAAAATCACTCAAATTGTCACCTTAATTTCACCAGTAATTATGCTGATTTTTTAGATTGCTCTGTGTTTGGATAACGGAATTACTCTGTCATATGCAATAAAAAAAAATTGATTTATGGAAGCATCCTAACTTACAGTAGAAGGGTGACCTTTTCTTGTGTCTGAAAGTCCTGATTTTCTACTTGTCATTCATTACACTTCTGAAAGTTGGTGTCTTATTTGACCTTAAGTCCTTGGAAAACTCTGCATACTTCTTTGTTGGCTCATTTTGTTTCCCCCTTGAAGCAACTCCATTAGACTCAAAGAATTACCCATTATGACCATTTCTATAAAGTGAGTTTCTGGCAGCAATTAGTTTAAACAGTTAGTTTTACACACTGATGAATGCAAAAAAATTTTGGCAAAATTTGCAGTACTTTACAGACTGTTCTTCATGTTTCTTGTATAGAACTTGAAAAATACAAGCAATTTAGTCAGGAATCCAAGGTCTTTGACTTAGAAATTAGCACATTATTTTTTTTAGGTTTAAATATAGAGTAGTTAATTCACCATTTACTCTGCTATCTTGAAGTGCAAATGGGAATCCCCTAACAGGAACTGACTGATTTGACAATACAGATATTCTGACTTACAGTTAGATTATTTTTTTTTTAATCAAAAGTCATTAAAAATATTTTGGGGTTGGTTTTGGGAGATGTATGTTTATAAATATACACACACATAACATCTGCAGAGTAGTTTCACAGGCTTTAGACTGAGTTTAGACTGAAACACCTGATAAATTATGTACTGTGCTAAAAAGCAGGCAGCAAAAGCCAGAACAACCAAGGATTGGATCAAACTTAACATCTGGGCAAGACTTATGGCCCAGGGTCAAGCCAAACTTCAGGAAACAGAGTCAGGAGGGATTCAAACCCGTATAGAACAGCCAGTCAGGAGTGAGAGGAGGGGAAAAGTCCATGCTACGGGGAAAGATGATTATTTTCAGAGGGTAACAGGGTCTATATGCAGAAGGCAGAGCTCCAAGTTTGCTTCCAAACAGAGACTCCAGACTGGAATACCTCATACTCCCACTGTGCGCGTTAAAGCTACAGAGCCCTCTCAGCCACAGGCTGAGTGTGCCCAGGGTGGTAAAAGAGGATGGCAAAGCATGAACTTGGCACAAACCAGATAACATTTCATTTTGACACAGGCAATTTAAGAAGGAAGAATGCTATTAATATTGTTGCTTGGGTGTACTGCCCAGTCCAACCCCATCAGGGAGCAAATGCCCAGCTCCGGATCAGTACTGTATCAGGGGCTCTACCTGCTCACAGTCTGGAAGTCCAGGTTTTGTGATGGATAAACACCTAAATATGGTGATATTTTCCCAAAAAAAACAGTGTTTTTTTCCTCCAGTTTAAAAAAATTAGTCAAGATATCTGGGCTCATATTTCCAACTCCTGTTCGAGTCCCAAATCCTGCACAATCTGTTCTCCTCAAAGCAGCACAGACCTTTTGTTTCCTATTACACCCAAGAAAGAAAAAGGTGCACTAGTAAAAATAATAGTGTGCTGGAGGAGGGGCACAAACCAAACTTTTTTGCCATTCCAAAGGCCTGCGTTTAATTTGCATGTTACTAACAGTCTCTGGCAATGGAACCAAAAAGAGGGGTTTGTCCATAAAAATATACACCCCTTTAATTACAATAATGCATACTATAAAAATAATAAAGCACTAGAGTAGCCAAAAAGAAAAAAAAAAATTGGGTTTCCAGGAAGGAATGAATAACATGGGGTCAAAGTAAAATAAAAAAATTATATCTTTCCTCCTCTAATCTACATTTCTAATCTGTCTTGGGGTTTTCTTATGAATTAAAACTATGTTAAGGCACAGTGAGCTAGTTTAAGATATGAAAACAAACATGATCTGAAAACCATGTCTTTTTGAGCAATTGGTTTTCATTAATTGTTCCCTTCTTAAAGTTTCCAAGCAAGGAGTGAAAAAATATATATCTAGGCAGAAAGTCAAAATTCCTTTAAAATGTGGGATGGATTTTTTTTAATTTTGTTTTAATTTATTGCAAGCTAACTCCAGGAGGTAATTACAGCCAGTATTTTGTATTATTTTTGACATTGAGCCTAAAGTTTGAACTGAGTTCCATGAAGGATTTGACATCTGTAAAGCAAGTCAAAATTATGGCCTTTTCCTGTAGTAAGTTATGACGCTGGAAGCCCTGTGAGAAACAAATTTTCTAAGAGGGTTTGCTGTTCAACTGGACTGAGAACAAGCCAAGAATCAGACCACAGGACAGCAGTGTTGTCCTGGAATTAGGGCAGGTGGCTGGAGGGAAACATTGGTGGGTTAAATGTTTCCGTGTGGACATGAACTAATTTAAGAAACAACAACAACATTGACTCTGATGCTGAGTGTCTGTGTGTGTTCAGATGTGCAGGTTGACACAGCCCAGATTAGGCATTCAATAGCTCAGACACCTCCCCCCACTAAAAAAAAAAATAAACCAAACAAACAGAAAACCACCACCCACAGCATTCCCCAGATCTGCTCAGCTGAAGCTGTAAAAAGAGTTCTTTTCATTAAGCTATAGAATGGGTACATTTATGATCAAACAATGGTGACAGGCAAACAAATCTTAAATAGGAAAATATAAGAACTGTGCTGTTAATAATGATTGCTTTTCCAGATTCAGAACTTAAGGGTCTTCTTAGGAATACCCTTAAGTCAAAAGCACCTTAAATAGAGGATCAACTTTCCTTTCAAAAACCTCCGTTTATAACATACTTTTCTAAGTTCAGTTAATATCAAGATTGAATTTGGTATGGTGATTACACAGAGGAAAAGACTGTTGAGAAAAGCCACAGTTTGCTGCAGGCCCTCTTCACTGCCTGCTGGAAGAAACATCCTTCATGGAAGTTATGCCCTCCTCCAACAGGGCACCTGAAGAATTTGCTGCGAAAGGGTTTGGCCTACTGGTGTCAGCAAGAGAACCAGCTACTCTGCTCCTCTTTGGCAAGTCAGCAGGATCAAAGAGGCAAAAACTCTGTTGGCTGCTGAGATCGGTGCAGCATGAAATGTAGGTTGCCATTCTCGGCCCATCTGCCTGCTGACACCACCATCACCTCCTGCAAGGACTCCTGCAGGATGTGGGCTGAGCTGTAGCAGCTCGAGAGCACAGGAGGATGATTCACATGCCCTGTGTCAGGTGCTGAGCTGTGTCCCTCCTTGCTTTGGAACACTCATCTTTCTTGCCTGGCTGTAGGTAGAAACACGCTCAAATGTCTGTCAGGCAGAGCAATGAGTTCCACCCTCACTGCTCTCGCTGACACTTCTCCCTTCCCTACATGTTGCCACAAGCTTCAGCTTGCAATGTGGACTAGATTATCTGCCCTTATTTTATACTCGACTTAATTGCAACTTACTCCAGAGAAATTTTCTCCAGAGATGTAAAGCCTGACTGTACCCATACCTCATCTGCTCAGAGGCCTTGTCAATCTGTTTTTTCCTACCTGACAGATCTCTGCCTGTGCAGGGAACTTTACCTCGGACACACCAAGAAGATAAGAGTCAAAAGTGGTCTTCATCTAACAGAGACAAGTAGGGAGCTCATTTTGTGCTTCTGCTTCTCCATACTCAGCTCCTTTTGAGCATTTTAATCAAAGTGCCTTGGCCTCTTTGTCTCTCTAACCCATGGAACCAACACCACAGTGTTGGTTGGGAGGCACCTTTAGAGGCCACCCACCCTGCAATGAGCAGGGACATCTTGAACCAGACTGGGTCCATCAGAGCCCCATTCACCTGTCCATAAGCATCTCCAGATCTATATCCTCTTCCTCCTCCAGATTTGGAGCGTGGGCTGTGGCCACAGGGAGGGCCAGAACGTCTGAAGGGCTGCAGCAATGGAAATTGCCATCTCAGTTTTTCTGTTCTTGCCCTGTGCCTCCAGAACAGGGCAGCATCCAGCAGAGAGGGAAGGATCACAGCTCAGGGTGCTTGGGAAATCTCAGCAGGGCTGTATGGCCCTTTTAAATACAGGCACCATGAAGGATTTTCAGCTTCTCATATAACACACGGGAAATTGTCTGGAAATCTGTCATCAGAACAAAACACTGTGCTCAATGAGGCTTTATCTTCAATCATAGGTCATCCAGGTGAGACTTTCAAATGATGGTTAACTATTAAAAATAAATAATTCAGAGTATTCAGGAGCTCTCTTTATGCAGCAGCACTGAATACATTAGATCTCTAAAGTCTTGGGAGGTAAAGGGGAGGGATAAAAATCTATATTCAGTTTCCTGAGAAAAATTGTTCCTCCTCATAACCATCTATAAAAGATTATTGTCTTCATTTTATTTAATTTTTCCATATGAAATAATTAAAAGAGAATAACCAGCTAGTTCAGTGGTGATAAATGTTTCAAGTGAGAACACAAAGGAGAGTAAAAAATGCATCACTAGTCCTCGTCATTGTTATTAGGACCTTTACATCTCTAATATTACTTTGATTATTATTGTTTGCTGGAAATTAATTGTTTATCTTCCCAAGAAGGTTTACTGCATCTCTGTAACTTCTGGAGGCTTTACAGCATGTGCCAGGCTGTAAGTGCCACTGAAATGCTCTGAGCACAGGAAATTCCTGCATAATTGAGAGGACAGTGAACATGCTGGGTCAGGACACTGATCCAACTGGTAGGAGTACAACATTCTCCAAGTTAATGGCACATCTGAGAACCCTCTTGCAAACAGATACAATTGGCCTTCAGAGTGGGATTGGAGTGGGTGAGATGCCCAGTGCTCACTGCTCACTCTCAGTCACCACCAGGACCTGTGCTACACCCTCTTTTTGTTAAACTCAGTAATTCTGCCCAGCTGTGCCTATTTCCACCTCAGGGCACACAAATGAAGGAAGTGAAAGAATGGTACAAGCATCATCTTTGTCATGATGTCCTTCCATCTGGCAGTATAGATGTCAGGGAAGGCAGGAAAACCAAGATTTTTGGGTGCTTGAACACATCCTTCCATTTCTTACTCACAGCACACACAGTTTCCACAAGGTGGGTTGGATTTGTGTGAGCACCACTCAGGAAGTCTGCAGAAAAATTCAAATTTTGGTAGCTTCCTAAGAGAAACATGCACATTTGTAGAATATTTGGCATTATAAAAAGATCTCTAATGCTGATGAATTAAAAAAAAAATTTGAAAATTCAAGTGTAGTGATTGACATCCTTATATAGATGTAGAGTGATATTTGTGAATATACTGAAGGACTTTGAGTAAATTTAGTTTGCATGTTGTGATAGCATTCAATAATGGGAAATGTTACAATCCTGCTAAGAAGTATTAAAATTAAAACTGAATTTTATATTAAGAAATCAATTATTTTGGAAGGAAAAGAGGAGCCATTCAGAAAAACTGATGTTTTCCAAAAGTGGTGCCTACTGTATGAGAACCCACATGCCCCAAATCCACTTCTCTCACAATAATTCTTGGTCTGTGCTGCCCCATACAGGTCCTGCTGGACTAAGTGAGCCTACAATTAATCTTTAAACCAATGGGTCCCTTGTAATTCAAGGCGGTTGTGCAGGATTTGTGTGTTCCTTCCCAACTGCGCTTTCTGAAAATCCATCTTCCACCTCAAAGCCCCGTTTCATTGCATTTCCCTGTCATTCCACCTCATGTTTTCTTAGTAATTACAGGACAAAATTTTCCAGTGATCAAATCAAACTGCATTAATACGTGCCTGTGTGCAGCTCAGTGTGAAAGAACCCTCTCTCCACCCTTCGGGAGCTCATTATTGCATACACAATCTTTGTGTTTTTATTAGTCAGACTTGTGATTTGTGTGGTAAGGGGGACTGACAATATTGTTTCACATACATCAAAGGCTGAAATGTACTTTAACAAGAGCCAGCAGGTTACACACAAGCCCCAAAACACTTGTTATAGGTGTGACTTGCCCAAACCAAACCTGGCAGTGAGTGTTGGCAGAAATTATTCCAGCTCTCTGCAGCAGCAGTCAGATCAGCACATGTAAAATGGGAATTATTAATATTTATTTTTTTTTAGGAAAAAAAAAGTCTACTTCTAAAACACCACTTAGTCCAAGATCTTAGTCCAGCACAGTTTGGGTTTGGCTATGCCTTATTGTGACAAATAAGGCATGTTTGATGGCTTATAGTGTTCATCCAAAAAATTCAATTCTTCAGCCTCTCTCTCTGATTAGTCCATCTATGATCTAGTTTTCAAATTTATCTTCCTAAATATTTTCAGAATATATGAGGAAAAAACAAAGAGGAAATGCTCTGTATGCAATTGTCAAGGAAGGAAAGGAAGAAGGTTTTTTCAGTCTTCTAAGCCCTCTTAAGCTTACTAAATGTAAAAAATTTTAGACACTTTCATTCTTTTTTTTTTTTTTTTTGAGTTTCACAGAAAAAAACACCTCCTTTCTATTCAAGGGCAACTCACATGTAGTTTTTTTTTCAAAGTCTATCCCAAAGGAACCCAATTTTAAGAAAATGTGCCACAAACTTCCCATAATTGTCAGTGAGATCACTTTTTTTCGCTGCTTTGGAGACTTTATGGGGAACAGAGACATTTGATCTGATGATTTTTCCACCCAGTGAATCAACACTGGGCTGCTCTGGAGCAAGGCTCCCACTTCATTGCAAACAAATTCTGCAGGTTGCACATCTCCATTCTTTATACAGGTTGTGATCTAACCCTACCATGGCCAGAGATAGTCTCTCAAAATGGGTTTAAAGCAACCTCTTTAACTCACAGGCACATTTCCAATTGGTCTTAATGGAAATAGCGATGGAATTTCTCTGAGGAGTGATGATGTTTCTTGTCTGAAGACCATAATCTGCAGTGGTTCTGAGAAAGGTTGATTATAAGAACAGGAACATGGAGCCCACACAAATCTTGGTGAGAGCTAAGATTGTTGATCTGCAGCACTTTTCAAATAAATTCAAAGAACCTATCTTTTGTTGACAATGTCTTTTTTAAGCCATTTTAGAGCAAACCAGGTGCATTTTCAAAAATCTCTTTCAACAGACCCACTCTTTGGGGTAGCAGATATTCAGACTGCAACTACATAGGATCTGTTTCATATGAACCAGAATCATCTGATCCTAATTTTGACTGAAAAAAAAATATTTTGGCCTTGATAAAACTTTCTTGACAGAAGTTTAACCAGAGCAAGCACATTCCAGCCAAGAAAATGTTGCTTGGTTCCCAATTTTCCATTGAATGTTGACTCTGTGAAATACTTACAAGCACATCTAGTTCTAAAAATCAGACAGAGGAGCAAGCATCACAGGTATCGAACCCCAGTTCTATGACTGATTATTTAAAAACTTACATGAGTCTCACAGTTAACCCATTTGTGCCTTGATGGAAAAAGTCCCTGTTTCATATGAACCAAAATCATCTGATCCTAATTTTGACTGAAAAAAAAATATTTTGGCCTTGATAAAACTTTCTTGACAGAAGTTTAACCAGAGCAAGCACATTCCAGCCAAGAAAATGTTGCTTGGTTCCCAATTTTCCATTGAATGTTGACTCTGTGAAATACTTACAAGCACATCTAGTTCTAAAAATCAGACAGAGGAGCAAGCATCACAGGTATCGAACCCCAGTTCTATGACTGATTATTTAAAAACTTACATGAGTCTCACAGTTAACCCATTTGTGCCTTGATGGAAAAGCAAGGGACAAGCAATGTGCTGGTGAAGGCTGAAAAACCCTGGATTGGCCATGGACATTGGGAAGCATCATATTTCCTCCCTTCTCTCCTACCACTGTAATTCTGCACTTCAGAGGAAGGCAACTAATAATATTTATCCAGGTCAATTATTGTAATATTTGCTCAACATCTTCAAAACATAAACAAGGACTTTGGAAGTAGCTTCAAATTGACAGAGAATAGCTTCAAATTGACAAAGGGCAGAGTTAGATTGGATATTGGGAATTAATTATTGCCTGTGAGCATGGGCAGGCCCTGGCACAGGGTGCCCAGAGCAGCTGTGGCTGCCCCTGGATCCCCTGGAAGTGTCCAAGGCCAGGCTGGATGGGGCTTGGAGAAATCTGGGACAGTGGAAGATGTCCCTGACCATGGCAGGGGGTGGAACAAGATGAGTTTTAAGGTCCCTTCCAATCCAAACCATTCTATCTGTGCTTTACCCTGCTCAAGGCCTCACCCCACACATAGAGCAATTGTTGTTCCCTGTGGTTTTGTTCGAGGGTCCCAGGATGAGGGAAGAGATGAGAATCTTGACTCCATGTTTCAGAAGGCTGATTCATTATATTATTATATTATTTTAAAATGCTATACTAAAACTATACTAAAAAGAATAGAAAGAAAGGATCCATCAGAAAGCTAGAAAGGAATGGGATGGAATGAACAACAAAAACCTGTGACAGCCAGAGAGGCCGACACAGCTGGACCCTCACTGGCCATCAAGCAAAAACAATTCACATGGACCAATGGAAGATGAAACCTGTGACAGCCAGAGAGGCCAACATAGCTTGGACCTGACTGGCCATCAAGCAAAAACAATTCACATGGACCAATGGAAGATGCACCTGTTGGCAAACAACATCCAGACCACATTCCACAGCTATCAGATGGTTTACATTTGTTTTCTGAGGCTTCTCAGCAGAAAATCCTGGCAAAGGAATTTTCATAAAATATCATGGTGACACTTCCCAGCCTATATTCCTGGAATCTAGATTAAAACTTGAGGTTGCAATCCTGTTGCAATAGTGATTACTGAGTGTGCCTGAGATTGCTTAGCCTTATTTATATATTTGGGAAATAACCATCCCAAAAAACATACACAGGAAACTTACACAACTTTTTCCGAAGACATCAAAAAGCTAATTTTGTACTTTTTGCAGTTTCTGGTACCATAGCAACTTCAACTGGCTAATACTCTTCTCTGTCAAAAAACACTGTCTTTGCTAAACTGTGGTTCTTGTTAGTGTTCATCTCCCCTGGATATGTTGAAAGTCGTGCTCTGTGGTGTGACAGCTTTAGCTCAACCACAGATGATTGGGCTTGATGCAAAATTGCTGGGTGACATTTTATGACTCGTGTTATGCAGAAGGTCAGACCAGATGATCATAATGGCTTTAAAATTCATTAATCTGTGTGCAGAAATATCTGTGAAAGGATTAAAGAGAAGTTCCAACATTTATTCTACATGACAAGCAAATTGGATTTAAACAAAGGTCTTTAGAGCTGAAACGTAAACATCAAGCTGCCAACTCCAAAGTTTGAAAGGTCACGTAGGGAAAACTTGCCACTGAATGAGACTGACTTTGCTGAAATTGTTCTTGTTTTCCTCAAAATTTGAAGGTACATTCCTTTCTAATTTAAAAAATGAAAATACTTCCATTTGAAAGAAACTTTACCTTTTAAAAATTGAATTACATTCTTAATGATAGATTAAGATGGTCAAATATTTCATATTTATCTAAAAGAATTTTTGACTAAACCAGAAATATATATTTTCTCACTTTGAAGATTTTTTTTGTAGGATCCCAAGATTTTCTCTCTTTTCCGTATGTTTCTTCAATATCATAAAAATATTCATGGGCTAAGGAAATCACTCCCCTTTGAGCACTATCAACCATCAAAACTTGGCCTTGTGATTTGAAATTTCAAAGCATCCATGCTGTTTGATGCATACTGAGCTGCAGACACAGAGAAATCAATCTGTACATCTCTGCCTACCTTGGTAGTTGCAACGTACTGTACAGTCTTTGTTAAATATTTAATAATTAGCTGTGGTTTAATACTGTGTGTCTGAAGTAATGTTGAAGGTTGGGAGTGGGTAATGAAAGAATGTTGTGTTCTGAGAACAAATGCCTTGAGTTGTTATGGATTGTACTGTAGTGGTTTCTCCACTCAGCAAATTGAGTGACTTTGCCACTTGGGGGGAAATACACAATTGTGTCTAGCAGACATCTGCTTTTGTACCCTCCTGTTTCCCAGGGAGAATCCATTTAGAGATCTGAGTAAAACCCAGGATGTTAATCCCAGGCCCAAAAACACTTCAGTGTTTTTGGAAAGAGTTTCCTTCAGACTACTCATGTTTCCACCACATAAAAGCATCTTTTATTCCATTCAGCAACAAAAAGAAGCAAGGGTTGTGTGCAGACATGTGTGCTGTTCTTGACATACAGACCATCCTATTAACACACAAAAATGTGCTTGTAGACTAAGGACATACAGGCATACCCTTCTATTTCCCATTATGTGGGGTTTTTTTCCCCATTTTTTAGGGATTTTAGATCCCAGGTATGTTTAAAACAGTCATCCACAATGATGAAGACCCCTTTACTCAACAGTGCCTATAAAATTGTCTTCAGTGGGAGCATTTTAAAGCCAAAGCTTTAAAACACTCCTGGCTGAGCGTGCAAGCTCAGAGTTAGAAAGGCTGGAATAGGTGTGGTTAGTCTAACACAATGGCTGCTATAGCTTTATGGGAAGCCTTGCTCTGTGCCTGATGGTGTTATGTGTAAAGCAAAATTAGCAGCTCCTCACCATCCAAAATGGCTGTGGTGCTTTATATTTCTGATCTTTATAAAATGCTACAAGCATATGACACAAAAGACTGTAAGGGGACATGCAAGAGAAAATAAACAAATAAATTGATAAGATCAGAGAGTGTGGGGAGCTTCCAGTGCAAGTCAGCTCTGTGCTAGCAGTGATTTGTCCAGAGCTCTACCATCACTGGCTGCTGTATTCTCTGGGTTTGTTCAAGGACTGAAATGCCTCCTGTGAGCACAGAGCATCCTTTTGTTCAGCTGCATCACAGGCTCAAAAGAAGTCACTCAAAAGAGATTTCCAGAGAAATTTCGCTTATCACAAGATTGACTACTTTCCATAAAATTCTGGAGCCCTTGTGGCTTTTGAAGGGACTATAGAGTAAAAGGTATCTTTAATTATTACTTTGCACTGCAATGTGCCTGGGATTTATCCATAGGAGAGAACACACTGGCTTTCCTCAAACTGCTGGGTGTGCAGGGGTAGAGAGTGTGCACAGCATTGTTTGCTTCTTACCAGGATCTGTCTTGTTCATCCCCTGATGATTTATTGGATGATCTGTACACTTGTTCCTTCAAAGGACATGGGTTTTTGCCTTCTCTTTCATTGTACCACTATTTCTTGATTAATTTATTTAAAAGGGACAATAAATTGGTGCTTCAAGTGGGCACTTTGTGACCAGCCTTAGACAATTTCATCCCAGAAGGAATAATTTTTGCATGTGATGGTGCACATTTTGTACAATTTAATTTATTCTAAGCTCACACTGACCAGCAAATATCTTTGGAATAGATCTACTTTTCTTCAGTACCTGGTATAATTCAAACATCTCCCTTAATTCTGTGGGTTAAAGACCCTGCTCTAACCTCCAGTGAAATTGGGGAATGGCGTCCCTTGACCCCATAGTGTGACCTTCTGTGTGAAACAAGGCCTGCAACTTGTCTCACAAGAGTTTGCAGAGGCAATAACAGAACAAAATCCTCCAGTTTAGGTCTATAAAAGGGAATATGGAAGAATAACAAAGCCAATGGCACTTTCAGCTTCCCCTTAGGAGCAAAGGCCAATGGAACATTTCAACTGAAGGAATCATAGCACAAGCCTGTGTGTCTAGTGGGCAGCTCTGAAAAAACATCTCAAACTGAATCTGTAGGAAAGAGCTGGAAATGCAGGAAACAAAGAAAAACTGTATCAATAGATTCACAAGAGTAAAATTGTAAAATGCATTTGTAAGGAACATTAAAAGGTATGTATGTATATACAGATAGAAATGGAGGTGCACATCATATAATTATTATACATATTATAGAATTGTTATCTAATTTAGACTGTCTAAAAAACATTAGAAAATATATTTTTAATCTATTATACTATTTTATAACATCTAGACAACTCTGATCACTTTTACACAGGCACAAAATACAGAAAAGTCACTTCACATCTTCATTTACACCTTGCAAATGGGTTCCAAATCCAGCTCAAGGTAGACAGGTCCTTCTGTTCCTTGACCTCTTCTTGCCCTCCCCTACATTGCTGGTGTGTGACTCCCATTACCACTGATGGCAGCCACAGTCACTTGCACAGGGTAGGACAGACCTGTGAAAAAACATCAGCATGTAGATGAACACATCACTCATGTCTTGCATTCTTAACACCAGCTGCCCCTAAAATTCCCAACTGATTTCAAGGCTTTGTCATGTATTTTTAAGGCCTTCAGCAATTATGGCCCAATATATCTGACCCTGACAGACCTTTGGTGTGTTTCTGAGGGTCAGAATCAGCAGGGTTCTTCAGCCTGTCCAGGGAAAAATCTTAGATCTTTTTGGAGGTAAGATCTTCTAGCAAACTTATTATGTTATTGAAAGAGCTATTTCTGAGGTGCCTTCTTTTGTTCTGTTTAAGAATAAAGCAAAGAAAATGCATTTTGACAGATTTTATCCTCATTATACTCAAGTGTCCTGTGAGTTCAGATGGAAACATTTTTGGAAGGGGCATCATTGTCAAAATTATAGATGTTAAAATCTCATAAAGTTTTTCCACAGTTCTTCCACTAGTCCTTTTACTAGTAATCTACAAGTCAGTCAAGTATTGTTTCTTTTACTGCATTTCCTAATGCTTCATCTAACCTAGCTTGAGGAGAGATCAAGAAATGTTATCCAGCTTTTTGCCTATAAGGAAAAAACACATCACATGACATACACCTGATCCTTATGAATTGTCTCCTGATACCTATCCTACATTTTCCATTGTACATGTCCATCCATTGAAGAATATAATTCAAACTTTTCAGTCTTGCATTTACCATAATAGTCATAACCAACCCCATGTGAATAATTTATTGGAAATAAATTCAACCTTTCTGTTTAGAGAGACACATTTGCTGAGAAATGAAGTGAGGGGAGATGAATCCCGGGTTGGATATTCCAAAACAGTCTGTCACTCCTTCAAAACCAAGATTTTTTTTAAATTTTTTTTTAAATGCTCTTGAACAAATAAGTGTCTCTGAGTGCTAAGAAATCAAGCTGAGCTGTTTATCTTTAACGACCTGGAAGTTGCACTCTCCTGTTTAGGTTCCCCAACTAGCTGAGTAAAACTCATCAGGAGTGGGGCTTATGTAACCAACACAGATCTGGATATTTCAGAGGCAGGAATGATGCAGGAAACACAGCAGATAAGGCTGAATCTAAGGATTATAGAATTTTAAAAAAAAAAATTATAAACCTTTTTCCTTCTGGACTGCTCATCCTTGCCTGAGGCATCACTTATTAAAAAACATAAATATATATATATAACAAATTAAGCTCCTTTAAGATTTATTAGCTGTGTGCACTTTAATTTTATCTTGTCAGATTCAGTCTAAACAAGCCTCCTTGCTGTGAAGGTAGCAGTCAGATTCGTGTCTGTCTTGTCTGACTGTCACTTTGACAGAGCTTTGGTTGAGGGCTTTCCTGGTGATCCTATCCTCCTGCTGTGCTAAGCAGTGTGATCCCATACAGCTCCCAGTGCAAAGTCTGGAGTTACTGTGAGCTTAACTCTTGTCCCCTCCCTCATCTCCTGCAAGAGCTCATTTGCTCACAGGAAGAAGCTGTCAAAAAGGTGCACACCCCACAGAAGCAAGTGCAAGTTTAAATGGGAGTGAAGAAGTATTTTGTGCTGTATTTTGTGTGATGGAGTGAGCTCTTGGGGTGAGCACAACTGCTGTTTCATAAGCTGCTCTCTGCAGAGCTCTTACTTTGCTTCAGTTTTATTTATAAGCTTAAATCCTCCTGTGTTTTCCTGAAAAAATAAGTGCCCCTCATTGAGCAGCCAATAGATTCTCAGTTTTGCTTTGCTTGTTGGTTTTCCATTTCATTAATTTTCATGTTGTGCCTATAATCATTTTCACATAGATAATAAATACTAACTCACAAACTTAACCTGGTTACTACATAGAAAGATGACATCAAAGTGCTCTAGAAAAAAAAGAATACCCATATTTGGATTCTTCCACCACAATATTATTGTTCAATAGGAAACTGGCAAATAAGTTTTTGACAGCACTGGCATCATTCATAGCTTCATGGAGTCGGCTGGGTTTGAAGGGACTTTAAAGATCATCTCACTCCACCCCCTGCCATGGGCAGGGACACCTTCTACTATCCCAGGTTGCTCCAAGCCCCATCCAGCCTGGCCTTGGACACTCCCAGGGATCCAGGGCAACCACAGCTTCTCTGGGCAACCCATGTCAGGGCCTCCCAACCCTCACAGAGAAGAATTTCTTCCTAATATCCAATCTAAGCCCACTCTCTTTCAGTTGGAAGCCATTCCCCCTGTCCTGTCCCTCCAGGCCCTTGTAAATTGTCTCTCTCCATCTTTCTTGTAGGCTCCCTTCATGTACTAGAAAGACACAAATTAGGTCATCCCAAGCTTCTCTTTTCCAGGCTGAACCATCCCAATCCTCTCAGCCTTTCCTCACAGGAGATTCAGAAGGATTTACCTTTTATGACCATTGATGAGCTCTTTTTTTAAGGTCCCTTTTCTCACATCCCAGTTCAATGAACAATTTGGCCAAAAGTAGCATTTGCCTGACTTTTCATTGTGTTTTATCTATGTGCATCCACCATATTCCAACCCAGCCCAGGAAAGG
Organism: Passer montanus; assembly: GCF_014805655.1. Taxonomy (NCBI): domain Eukaryota; kingdom Metazoa; phylum Chordata; class Aves; order Passeriformes; family Passeridae; genus Passer; species Passer montanus. The sequence goes on from NW_024373923.1 coordinate 503,936, forward strand.
GTGAACTCAGGCACAGTCAAGCAACCCCTGAGGCTGTGGAGATGTGAGCAGAGAGGCAAAGCCTCAAGCCTGGACCTAGAGCATGGTGGCAGCTGGGCACAAACCTGTGTCTGTGTGCTCAGGAGCATGAGAAACAAGCAGCTGGGGTGATAAAAGTCAAGCAGCAAAATGCCTGGGAAAAGTGCCCCTGATTCATCCAGGGAGTAAATCATCCATTCCCAGGGCTGACACAAGGCTCTTTTGGGGGCTATGACATCTGTTTGCAGATTTCCAAAGTCAGGACAGCTTGACTAGGGAGAGGTTAATCCATCCATGTCCTCTTGGCTGGTGTTGAGTTTGCAAAATGTGTAGTTGAGAGTTTTTCAGATTAGAGGGAATATACCAAAACTTAAAGAAGTAACAAAGCTGATCCTGTTGAAAGTAATTATGTTTCCTTTGACTTCAGTGTCACAGGGATATTAATCAAGATATAGCTATTCTATAACTATAGAAATAGAATATTATTCCACTCCTCCTTAATGGAAAGGATTACATAGAGCTGTCTGACCACTACAAACATTGGTTCTTGGCTGAAACGGAGCTTCCTCTGTTTTAGTTCTAACATCAATTTCACATCTGTCTCATGACTGGGAGATTTATGCTCTCCTCTACATACATCATTTAAAAAAATGAGTGAAGCTGCCATCTGATTGCATTTTTTCAGACACTTTGAGACTATGGTTTGAAAAGCTGATTGTCTCCAATCTTTTGTTAATTCCCACAGCATCTCACTGAAGGAGAAAAAAATCTAGGTTTTTCCATAGCTTAATTTACTATAGAATCATTGAGAATAATTTTACAGGACAGTAACAAACTTCAATATATTACTAAAAAAGGTAAAATTCAAATATATAAATCACAGATATTTTAAAATCAGCAAACAGGAACTTGGACAACTCCAGTGGTATGTGTTGTTGGTCCAGACATCCTGTATTTTATTGTTTTAAGATGCTTCTCTTACTCATCTGGTAGTTTCTTAACATCCCTCATGTTAAATTTAACATGCTTCTTTCCTTCTTTTTTTTTTTTTTTCCTGAGATACCCTTTGATGATGAACTATGGACCCATGTAGTCATCAGTCTTTGGCTAGAAAGTGAAAGAAAGATGTTTCTTGCTAACATCTTCCCTTATTGGCCTCTTGTGGGTTTTTCTTTAAGCTCACCTTTCATTTCTGCAGATCCAACAGAGATAACATATTCAGCAAGCACCAGCAGCCTCAGTCATCAGGGTTTAGAGCATGAGACCTCTGCACTGAGTATGGAGAGTGAAACCTGACCAGAGCACATCCACTCCCAGACCCCGTGACTTGAATCAGGATCACTGGCTTGAAAAACCTCTTTTCAGCTGCCTGGCAGCTTCACAGCAGTGCAGTTTTTAAAATTAATTCCCTCTGGTCACACAACTGGGCCATTTCTCCCTTTTGCTGTGCAGAAATAAAGGATGGGAGAAACCACAGAGTTTTCTTCTTGCTTCCCCTTGCTTCAGGGTTCCCCACTGGCACATACCAAGCCTTCATTTTTCCCCTGAGAGGCAGGAAAAGACAGAATAACAAAACAGCCACTATTTCTTTCAGCAGAAACCTTTCAGAAGATGCAGCAGCCCCAGTCCTACGTGTTTGGTGCAGCAAGCACTGATTCATGCTGTATCTTAGCAGGTTCTCAGGAGACAATAAAAACAGGGGAGCTTGACCATTGTACACTGTGTTCTGCATAAAATCAGTCTATTTGTGAGTAATATCTTGCTTGATTGCTGTGTGATTGGGCTATGAGAACAGGCAAAAATTATGTCCACCCTCCATGAGGTTGTTAAGGCACACCGTGTACTGAAGCCTCTCTTGTCTGTGTGTGTCGTGCAGGTGATCACTCCTGCATTAGTCATTCTGGGTTCCTATAGAGATCTTTTGGGATGTGATTCACTTCATCCTGAAATAGACCTAAATTCATCCAGATGAATCGTGCCTCAAAAGCTTTCTTTCCACCCTTCCACGTTTTCCCCACCACTTACCCACCACGGAGCCCAGGATGACCAGCTCTGGGGTTATCATTCATGTGGTGGGTGTGTAAATCTGGATCACACTCTGGGGACACATTTTATTACACTGTGTGAGACCACATGCACTGAGACTCTGTGGTTCTCTCTCTAAACATTGTTGGTAATAGCAAAGTAGGCTTTCTCAGTATAAGTGACAGTCCCTGTGGGAGAACCCTGTTTCACTGAAAACATAGCACCACAGCAACTTGTCACTTTAAAGGGCAGATGCAAAGAAGTGGATATAAGAAGACATCCTTGAGAATGCAGTTATCTGGAGGAAGGAATGTGGAACGCACAGGTGTCACTGAGGTTTCAAGGCTAGGTGAGAAAAAAGGATTTTCATGCAAGGTCAATTTTAACTACTTTTATGGATTCTCGTTGTAAGAGACTACACATAAAATAGCCATCTAGATTCTATCATCAACCAAAAAAATGTAGTCAAAGCAGTTAACAACAAGTAGGAAGGGACTCATCTAATAAAAAGTTAAGAATCAACTCAAGGGTGAAATTAATTTTGCCCTAATGCCTACACCTACCAGGTCTCCCTGAACACAATGACAGTTATCTCACATGTAGACATCTGCACTGTAGACAACTACGTTTAGCTTAGGTAGGTCCTCTTTAGGTATTACAATATCTAAATTCAAGGTATCCAGCATCCCTGTGGGCCCTCAGACAGAAATATGCTTTTCCAGACAGTATTCATCTGACTGCTTTGAGCACCCCTCTGAGGCTGGGATGAATCACTTTCCAAGAGTGTCTGTGTCAGGATAACCATTTTCTCAGCATGAAGGTTGCCTTTATTACCTCCTTTTGTAATATGAACTACACTTTAGAGTTTATCTGTATGACTAGATATTTATTTCTATGACAAGAAGTCAAGGAAAGGAACTTCTTGAACAAAAAAGCTGCAGTCACACATTGGATGTAAATGATATGTCGTTTTAGTCACCAAGGTTGGAAAATTGAAGGGAGAACTTTTTCATGTTTAGAAGTGTCTTTTGTCTTTATTGAAGCAGCTCCTTGAAAAGACTTGACCATTGGAAAAGGAGAGTGGTACTGAACAGCAGGAACTCTTGTTGTGCAACTGGGAGATTCTTGATTTGGTCATGCCAAGGATCCTTGACTCAAAAATATTTCTCTATCTGGAAATAATCATTAATATCTACACTGTCCTCTGGAGAGCCCCAAATGCTTTAAGGCTTAGAGATTGCTCAGAGAAATTATGATTGACCCATCCTTGCAGGGGTCCAAGGCCAGGCTGGATGGGACTTGGTCAAAGGGAAGGTGTCCTTGCCATGGCAGGGGTGGAATGATCTGATATTTATAGTCCTTTCCAATCCAAATAATTCCAGGAGTCCATGATTTCTGTGATTCTGTGATTTGGCATTCATTTCACCCCACTAAGTGTGATTTGCATCAGTTTAAGTGCAGACACAAGACAAAGGTGATTCCCTTGCTCCTTGGGGCTCTGGTTTCTCTATTTTGAGCTCAGCCTTGTGTGGCATTCAGGGACACCAGCAGGGAGAACTTCCCCCACAGCTCTCCCCTGTTCTGGTGGGGATGGTTCAGACTACTTAGTCCCTGCAAGTAGTTTTACTCTAAAATCTCCAGTCTTCCAGACATTTTCTTTTCCTTCTAAGGTGTTTGATAAGTTATTCCTGAGAAAGAAAATAACAAATTCCTGTTATACAGATGGATTGAGACACATAATTTAAGGAACGTATCCAAACTGAAGATTTTGAGGATTTGGTTCATAAAAGGCCCTGGTTTCCTTCTTCTATTGTTTTTTATTATCTCCAGATATACCTTTTTTTTTTTTAACCAACAGAAATGAGCATTCTTTTTACCTTTCTCTTCATTTTTATCCTGTATTTGAACAAGACAGAACTGTAGAGAATGATAGATTCTTCTTATCATGGTAACTTTTACGGAAAGGAAGGCATTTCATCATGGCCTAGTTGACAGGTGATTCAAGGTTTCAACTCAACATTTTCTGAAGAAAAAAAAAAAGGCAAAAAGGAAAGAGGGTGTAAGGGTTTTTTTTTTTTACTCACATCCAGGTGTTTGCATGAGTAGCAGAAAACAAAAATATACTTGAGCAGAGACTTTCAGGAATGCTCTTTTATTGGGTTTTTCCCCTCAATATTAATGATAACTTGCACTTCCTACAATACTGATTATGTTTAAAGTCTTTTTAGCTTTGAAGAGATTGTGAAGGCATATAATCTGAAGAAGTCTACTACCTTATAATTTATTTTTCTTTTTTCTCTTTTTTCTTTTCTTTTCTTTTTTCTTTTCTTTTCTTTTCTTTTCTTTTCTTTTCTTTTCTTTTCTTTTCTTTTCTTTTCTTTTCTTTTCTTTTCTTTTCTTTTCTTTTCTTTTCTTATTTTCTTTTTTCCTTTTAGGGGTAGTCAGTGCTGTAAATTAAACTGCTTGAGTTGGCTTTGTGGTTTTTTTGCATACACAGCAAGGATAACTACACATCAAATTTATGAGCATCGTGCGCAGGTTGCTATGACAACCCTTCCAGCCGCTGTACACCAAATAACCTTGTCATGTGAACATTTATCACAGGCACATCAAGTGCAGCATTGCTCCGTGCAGTTCTTTGGCTAAACAGCAGGATTTTTTCCTGAATAATAATTGGTCATGGCCTTTTCTGCTATGAGTCAAAATTAATAAACTTCTAGATTTGAAATTAACCATCGACAGGACATAATCTGAGCACCATTCTTCATGGCTGTGGTGCTTGGAGAGAGGAAACTTTGCAAGGAGCACTGCTCCCTTCTCAGGAAAACGGTGGATTTTATTTTATTGCCATTATAACCTCTCAAAACCCATATATAAAATGACAAGCTATGTCTGTTTGTGCATAGAACATGTTATTGGGCTGTAAATGAAATGTGAATTTTAACTATTGAATCATTTGTGGGAAATAAAGCTTGCTTATCCTTTTTTTTTTTTTTAAGGAACTTCTAAAGCCAAAGCCACATTCTAATCTTTCACACCCACCTTTAGTGATATTTTTAAGGGAAATTTGCAGGCTGAACACCTGGCCCTTCAGTAGACAAGTTTAAAGGCTTTCTTATGCATTTGAAAACTTCCTTGTACACCAACTTTTAAAGAATTTAATTATGTTTCTAATTTATAATTTCAGAGGGTAAGATTATGTGAGAGGGATTAGTGAGTTGTGTAAATTACTATAGCAATTTCTATACAATAGTATAAATATAAATAGTATAAAATAGTATATACAATTGGCAAACTCCAGCTCATGCATACAAGTAGATGTATCTATAATTTTTGTTATTGTTTTTCCAGAAGAAATAATATCTTAAGCTGTATGTATGGAAATTTTAGAAATCTTCCATCTCCAGTAGCCCTCATACCTAATGCTACCATAGGGCTTTTTAAACACATTGTCTTAAATGTCCAAATCAGTAAAGAGCTTTGGATGCAAGCTTACAAAATAGCAACAGCAGAGCAAGCAAATATCAACAATATTCTTTCTTTCCTTCTTTCTTTCTTACTCTTTCTTTCTTTCTTTAAGAGGTAGGATTATTTGAAATAATGTATGGTCTTGCCTAAAGATGTGTTTTTAAATTGTGTTCCATTGTACTGCAGGCTCTCATAAACACCCCACCCAAATCAAACTTGCTTGACTTGTTGGGAAGATTGCTGTGGGTTTGAAATGGGCACCATGGTCAGGAAATAGGCACTATGTCTTTAACCCCTATTAATTGTTTGTTGCAGAACAGGTTGCACTTTTCCCCATAAATTTCTACTTTTAGCCCTAATTCACAAGCTGAGATGGAGACATAACTTTGCAGATGGCAGTATTGAGTCAGATGTCTTTTTGCTGGATGACTTCAAATCCAGATCAAATGCTTTGTGGGAAGTTATTTGGCCAAGCACAATGGTTTTTTTCTTAAACTAGACATCACAAGGCAGCATTTTCTGCCTTTAAGAGGTGCAAAATATCAAATTAGATCATTTAATCTTACAGAGTAAATCACATAAAGCCCTCTTTATATTTCTACATCTCTTGAGATGTAGGTTTCTGGATACAATTTGTGAGCACTAAATGCTAACTTTGTGATTGCCTTGTGAAGAGTGCCTTCCTCTTCACCAATATTCCTAAACCATTGGCTGAAAAAATAAGATGGATTTCATGCACAAATCCATGGATCTTTAGGATTCATTTTATTATTTTGTGACAGCCTACTAAATTCTAAATTGCTAAATTCACTGTTTAATATTTGCAGAGAGCCTCAGGGAATTAGATACACAACTCACTGAGACAATCTGCCCTCATACACTCCTCCCCTTGCAATACTCAAAATCTTCTTTATTCATAACCAGGTATGGCGGAAAAACAAAGACTAGTTTATATATCCAAAGGTAAATTCCATTTATTGGGCAAATCAATATGTGTAGAGAAAAAATTATAGTATTATTTGATTTTATAAGGCATCTGATTTCTGAGTTCTCACTGTGTTGTATGTGCAGTAGTCCTAAATATATATCTGATGTACATAATCAAGGCTGAAGATGAATCCTCCTGGGGTCAGCTGTATATCAAACACTTTTGTTTTGTTGTACTTCTCCAGCTTCTCAAGAGATGAGTCACCTGCTGTAGCTTCTCACTTGTTCTTCACCTTTTCATCACCCCTTGTTCTGGAAGGCAAAGGAGCTGTTCAAACAAGGAGACACTTGTAGGAGGCACACTGGAATTAACTTCTTGATCTGTGGAGGGTGTTCACTGGAGCTGGTGAAGGGCTGTTTCAAGTGCAGCAGTCATTGCTCATGCACTCTGATTCTTCAGAAGCTCTGTCCAAGAGCTCTGTGAGCTACCTGTGAGTTACACAGACACTCAGCTGGGAATGAGGTCTTCTGCTGTGTGAAAAGAATTCAAGAGATGTCTGTGGTTTAGAAGTTTAACTAAAAATGTTCCTATGAAACATCAGGCTGTATCATATAGGAGCAATACACATTATTTTTAATCTGTCTGTCTAGCTTTTCCTACAGTAGCTATTCCAATTCCAAAATCATTGTCATACTTTTTTTTAATTAAAGATTTTTTTTTTCTCTTTAACAGAATTTGTACTTGCCGCCCCTGATCAAGGAGATCTCAGAAACAATCAAGTGAAGTGTATTAGAGTTTGAATGCCCTGACACAGGTTTCCCATAGCAGCTGTGGCTGCCCCATCCTTGGAAGTGTCTCAGGCCAGGCTGGACAGGGCTTGGAGCAATCTGGGATAGTGAAAGGTGTCCCTGCCTATGGCCAGGGGTTAGAATGTGATGAGCTTTAAAGTCCCTTTCAATCCAACCCATTCTGTAATTCTATAATTCTGTGTGTCTATGGTTCTATGAGTATGTCCAGGGGTTAGAATGTGATGAGCTTTAAGGTCCCTTTCAACCCAACCCATTCTGTAATTCTATAATTCTGTGTGTCTATGGTTCTATGAGAGTGCTTATTTCATGCAGAAATGGCAAAGCAAAACCACCAGCAGAAGTTTTTTCCCTAAGGCCTTTTTTGATGAGAATAGCAATTAGGTTAATTCTGGTCATATTTTTCTGGTTGTGATGAGTAGCATCTGGACGTGAAATGTTGCCTTTTCCCCAATCTTGAAATGAAGCTTGGGATAATTTTAATAAGGAGGTAATAAAAATAGGATCTTTTATGAAGGCCTTCAGGGGCAGTTATGGAAAGATGTCCACAAAAGCCCACTCCCCTCAGAAGTGAGTACATTAAAGATCAAATTTCTGTTCCCAGGACAAATGGAAAAAATGTCATAACATCAGGAAGCTGAATGGATTTCCATTATTATCAGATAAAAACTCCCAAAATGTAATTTAGATATCAATACCACCAAATCCAGACTCTTGTCTAAGTTTAGAAACCAATTCTGAAGGAAGGTTGAGCTATTTTTATAGATTTGAGTGACTCAATACTTTGCTTATATTACTGAATTGATTTTCATACAGTCAAATGATTCTTGGGCTAACTACAGAATTATAAACTTTTTATGGTCGCTTGATGGATGTCTAGTACATGTTGTTCCATGGCACTTTCACAAAAACTTTGAAACTTCTTGAGCATCGTGTGCCAAAGTCAGGCTCTGTCACAGAGGTCAAGCTGTGGGAAAACAGTGTTCCCACCTCTAGCTACCATGACCCATCACCAGCCCACAGGGCTAACAAGAAGCTAGCAGCCTTCAGAGTGTTCAGCAGAACTTTGAAGCTGAAAAACTCACAGACTTTTTGAAGTTTTCTACAATTCTCACTGCAAAGCTTATTAAGAGATGAAATTATATATATTTTCCACAGTAATGGGGAGAGCACTGCTACTTTTCTGGGAAAATTTATGCTGAAATTCTTAGCCATGCTAAAAGCTTAATGAATATTTACAATGTCACTGTTTTCATAATTGCTATAGCATTCATATGTCACATCATCACATCCTTCTTTAAAACCAGTTGTTTCCATGGGTGAAGTTCTAAAGAAACTGTATGAAAGTTCTCTGGAAGTCTCTCTTAGAAAATGGGCTTGAATAGATGTTCTGACTTGAAGAAAAACTAAAAACACATAATTAAAACTTTTAAAAGTCTAAAAATCAAAAAATATGAGTAGAATGTACCATAAGAAATTCTTCATATTTTGAGGCTTAGACAGTGATCAAATTTTAAGGAAAAATTTTATAATGGAAAAGCAAACTGGGATTTGGGAGGAAAAAGTATTTATTTGAAGGAATTTTTCTGGCCTAAAATAATTAATCCTGTACCTTATTTTCTAGAGTTCTGATTTCTAACAATATTTATCAAAGGCTACAATTTTCTAGTTTGTTTGGCAAACTGAATGAAAATTCTATTAAAAAAATATTTTGAAGTCTGAGATAATATGGACCTTTATGCTTTCTGAAATTATCCCAAATCCTTGGAAGTCATTGCCATTTTCTAGTTTACTGCTGGACTTGAAAGATTCTTTCTCCATCTAGACTTGTGAAGGCTTAGCTCAGTTAGGACCTGTTTCCAGATGGGAAAGGTGACACGTGGAATTAAATTGAGATAATAAAGAAGAAAGCACAGCTCTGACATGAGCTGATCCTGAGCTGGTGAAAGAGCACACATTACCTGGTGATGCCAGTTATTTTGGAATAAATCTGGTGTTGTCTTAAGGACCCCCAGACAACGTCAGCAACAAAAACTAGAGAAGAAGCTGACCCTTTCATGACTTGGTGAGAGTATTTAAGAAAATCACCTAGAATGTACGCAGATGAGACTAACAGAAAAAAAACACATCTGGGGAAAGATGGATAGGGAGCAAAGGATGCTGAGCCTGACATGGTAACTTTATCTTTGGAGTTCCATTGCTTGATGGAAAACTGGTTTTACAGGAGGTCACACTGTGCTTATTGTCAGTTTAAGTGTGCAAAAGAACCATTGGTTCTTCTGTCAAAATTATCAAAGAATCTGTGCAAAGTATTGGAATTTTCTATGTTTTAGTACAAGATGTGGTTTTCAAGAAAAGGGACAAGGCTGGAAGCAAAAGCCTCTGGAAATGTACCAGAGTCTAAACTGACAAAACATCCATCTGCAGAGCCATCAGCAAGGTCAAAGCACTGCTGATGGGGAAATAAGTGATGTATTGCTGCTCATGTGGTGAGCAGTAGCAGATGTGAGGGCCTTGCAGGTCGTCCTCCTGGGCACTGACAATGCTTGCTGCATGGATACATCATGCTGGGCAAGCTCAGTTGTTTGCTTTCTATCCAGCAGTATAGTTGGAGTATAGACATGGACATGCAGAACACACCCATCCTCTCTCTAAAGGTCCTCAATCCAAGCTGCAAGGTTTATTTCTAAATTGTCTCAAAACCAGCTGTCATTAGGCAGAAAACAAACTATTTTGCTTCTGTTCCCTTAAAACACTGTATAATAATTCTAAAACCAAATAAGTTTTTGAGTCCAAACTGTGACTCTGCAATGAAAGATATTGTAGGACTAGCTAGGAACTTAATGTCAATTCATGTTCTAGCATTTGCCACACCCCATGGCCTCAAGGTGCAAAATTTGTTGTTGCAGTCTGTAAAAATGATTTATTTTTTCTTTTTAATTTTATTATCAAAGAATATAATTGTATTCCCCACAATGTACAACAGATATATTCACATATAGGTAATAGCCCTTTCCTTCTCCTAATGACTTCAGTTTTCTCTCTTATGTTCCGACTCTCACCAATGAATCAGCTCCCCAGTTTTCTCTCATAAACCAGAAAGAATAATCCTGTCCATGAGTATCTCAATGACCATGCAATATTTTAAAAATATTAATAAAATTAAGGTCTCTCTTCCAACAAATTTCAGTAGCAATCCATCTCTTCACAATCCTTTTTGCTTTTGAGGAATGTCATAATAATTTTGGGAACCCACTTATTAATTTTGATCATTGACTACATTATTGGGACATTCTGTTTTGTCCTGTACCAGTGTGAAGACACAACACAGCAGGAAAAGGAGATGATTTTGGGATGGTGATTATGAACGATAAGAGGTTGATGGATGTGTCCGCTCTGTGGCTCACTTCCTTGCTAATTTCCATGCATTCCTTATGGAGGCTTCCAGGATGAAGGTTGCCATTGAGATTTTACTGCTGGCAGCTGCAGCTGAGTTGCAAATTACATAGCTCAAGCTGGGGCTGTTCTTTCAAGACCTTGGCCACAGAGCAAGGCAGGCCGAGCAAGAGAAAGTCCAAAAATTGATTAAAAGGTCTCGGATCTCTTTCTCTGTTCAAACTCTCCCATAGCACCATGAGAAACTTCCCACCACCTTTCCCAGCCTGGGCAGGTGTTTCCTATGGGGAGGTTTTGATGTCAGCAGATGGAAGAACAGCTGAAAGGCAAGAATGGGTGTCCAGAGATATCTCAGTGGAAGAGGAAATGCCCTAAGAGAAAGCAAGTTGTCATCACACTGTGGCCTTTGCCAACTCTTATTAGAACCAGCTGGAAATTTGTCATGTAACCAATTTATTTCTTATTGAAAACACTGATTTATCAAGACTGAATTGTGTGGGCTGGAAGGATGGTTTCATTGGGTGCTTGGGGATAGAGGGAGAAGATAATATTATCTAATTTTTTGACATTGTCTTAACAGGGGAAGACTTTCTCAGGCAAGTTGTAGCAGAAGAATGTGAAAAGGGGATGAAATTATGGGTGGGGAAATAACAGTGTTACCATAAAGCTGCAAATATAGGTTTGTTTCTCTCCTGGACAGGGAAACCTATTCTCATTTCAGGATGGTTTAAATTGAGTGAAGTGTGAGAACCACTGTGTCTTAGAGCCAGAGGAGACCTCCAGAGTCCATAGCTTTGTTCAGTTGTAGTTTTGTGGCAGTGAGTTACTCAATTCATGATAATTACCTGTCTTATGAAAATCAAGTGTGGTTTCATTTGCTCTCAGTTGCCCAGCGGGTAGCAAGAACATGCCACAGCTTTTTGTAAGACCTCAAGGTAATTCACTCTCATAAACACAGGGGAAAGGAAACTGCCTGCACCAAGTACAGTAAAAAGCAGACTTTTGGGTAGTGACTCATTTAGCCACACAAGCCCCAAATGGTTTTGCATGTTGGTTTTGTGGCACATTGACTCTGTCCCTTCTAGACAGGAGTTCAACTCACTGCAGGAGGTGAAAACCACTGCAAATACATAGGCCTCAGAGACAAAAGTTTGCAAAGTTGCCAAGGGGGGGGGAAAAAAGCCTGCATATTGGTTTAGAGACCAAACTACTTAAAACAAATATCCTAATCCAGTGGAAATTATAAGGTCCAGTCTGAAAAAAACCAGATTGTTTCCACTGTGGTGTAAGGAATGATCCTTCTTAAGCCTTCTCTTCATGAAAAATGAACTTTTAAAGTGTATTTCATCTTCTAAAGCAAAAACCACAGCCCTCCTTTCACCATTGTTTTTTTCATTTGTCTACTTCTCATCTAACATTGAAATTGAACACAAATGCAGCATGCAGGTTGATTCTGATCCAAAGAGCTTCCCTTTTGGTAGTAGAGCATCTACTTTTTAATCTGTATAACCTTTGGAAATTCTGTACATCTCTGTTATAGATTCCTTAATTTTGTTAAAACACAGTATTGCATTTAATTCAATGTTTTTGAAGGTCCAAAGAATTTCAGTAGGTGCAGAAGCAGCTTGTGACACTTGCCTGTTAGTGCAGACCTTTCAGATTTTTTGTTACTGAAGTGAGAGACACTGGTCCCACAAAAATTGTTTGCAAGGTCTTCTTAAGGCTCCATACATTTTCTGTGCTTCGCTTCTTCTGAAACAATACTAAGAAAGGAATATTTGTAGTGAGCTGCCTGGGAGGGGCAGAAACACCTGTAGATTTTCCTTAGACCCCATTGATCTCACATGGAAAAACCTACAAAGTACAGAGCTCTCTGAAATTTATATAGATTTGGTGATGGGTTGACTTGATATTGCAGAAAGTATTCCTTGGTGTAAGGAATAATAATAAATGCACAACTTCTTTCATGCCTCACTCTAATATTACATGAATGGCAGCAGACCTCTCCAGCTGTGGATGATGTGAGCAATTCCTCAAGCAAGCACAGGTTTATATTTCTAAGTGTAAGTCCCTGTGTCATGCTGATCTCAGTGACTTGCTGTACCCTGCAGGGTTCTGATGAGGAATGAACATCTCCCTTACCAATGGTTGTGCATTGCTTTTTTATTTATTTATTTATTTATTTATTTTTAATTTTGCTTTTCCTCAGCTCTGTACAGTTGCAGCCATGATGAAGAGCTCATACACAAGTCCTGAGTTTTTTCCTTGCACCATTAATGATCTGGCAGCATACATTTCAGGTTTTTTATTTTCTCTATGACCAAGTGAGGATTTTCTCAAAGGTTTTTTGTCAGCCAGGTGACTAACACCCTCATGGACAAACTAGCAGTGTTGTCATGAGATTCTTTAAAAGATTTCTTTAAAACAAACAAAATCAGTTTTGCCAACACTTCTTTTGTCCCTTCAGAGGAGATGGATCTTTGATCCCAGAGAATAGCAAAGGAACAGAAGATGGTTTCCCATTCTCTTGTTCCTCAAGGTGAAATTCTGAGGTCAGATCAGATGGCTGATAATGTCTGAAAAACCTACGAACATTGACTACTCAGGGCAGAACTAGCAAGCCCATAGCAATACAGAGGAGTTTATTTCTTAAAGCCTTTTAAATGTTATAGCTCATTTATGTTCCAATAGAATTAAATATGTGATAATGTAGTGTTCTTAATTGCAGTCTTCAGAGTAATTCCTGCCCTTTCTAAAGAAGTATCCCTTTGATACAGAAATGATTAATGAAGAATTATAATTTAGAAGAGATAGTCATAGCCTTCAATCTGATGTGCATAACACCAGACCACAAAACCTTGTAGCTATATCTGCACCAGGAGCTTAATTGAGTTTAAATAATAGTTTAGCTCATTTTCAAGTGACAGAAAGTCTTCTGTACTCTCAGTTAAACTGTTTCAATGGTTAATTATCTTCACAGTTAAAAATGTACTCTGCATTCCTACTCTGAGTTCACAATAGCTTTGTTCAAGACTACCAAATCTCATTAAGCTTTTCTCTCCATAATTAAAAAATTGTCTGTTTTCTAAAATCTCCTCTTAACACAGATATTTGTAGACCATAACCAATTCACCTCTTAGTATACTCCTAGATAAACTGGATAGATTGGAATTCTTAGATTTCGGGTGGTGAGACAGGTTTTTCCTGCTCTAAAGCATGCTTGTAGTGTTTCTCTGATTGCTTTTGGACTCACAGCCTCTTTTATAGAAACCAGCACTAAGACACAATCTTCTTTACCAAGGAACATTGCTTCCCTTCTTTATTTGACAATTACTCTGCTTAGATGTTCAGGGCTGTGTTTGCCCTCCTAATGGCATCATTGGGTACTTACACACACTTGGGAACCTACATGCCCACAATCTTTTTTAGGAGGACAGCTGCTTCTTTTGTGCTGTCCATATAGCCTTCTGCTCCAGTCATCTTAACAAAACATTTATCTTATCTAATATTGACAGAAGGCAGGGTTAGGTTAGATATTGGGAAGGAGTTGCTGGCTGTGAGGGGGGGGAGGCCCTGGCACCAGCTGCCCAGAGAAAGTGTGGCTTTCTCTGGATCCCTGGAAGCGTCCAGGGCCAGGTTGGATGGGGCTTGGAGCAACCTGGGACAGTGGAAGGTGTCTCTGCCCATGGCAGGGGGGTGAAATGAGCTTTAAGGTCCTTTTCAAACAACCCATTCCATTATTTTTTGATACTCTATTCCTGAGTACACATCTTATGCCATTTCATGTGCTCTGAAGAGACTTGCAAGCAAATATTGCCCATAGAATTATTGCTCCTCTATGTCAAGGGCTGTGTACCGGAGTAGCCGTAATTACCTCAAATGTCCTGAATCATTTTTCAGCCAGCAGCTCCAGCATCTCAGACAGGCACTTGGACACACTTGAGATTCTTCACAGGTGATGCTCTGGCATCCCCTGAGGTCGCCTCTCATTCCAGCACTTCCACACAAGTAGTGTGCCCGCTGAGCACTCTGAGTGCTGTCATGCCCCACCTGGCTTTCAAAAACTTCCCGTCCACTGCAGACACCCATTGTGAGAAAGCAGCAGGAGGCAAGATCAGTAACATAAGTCACCCTCTGATTTCCTCTTTCACTCCCTGAAGAGATCATTCTTGCCAAGAAAAGTACTTTGTGGGAGCTGGGTATTTACTGCTCTTTCAAGATCCAATTCTACTTCAGCTGACCCCGTTTACATGCTCCTTCTCATACCCACTTATCTGGCAAATTTCCCAAATTCTGTTGCAGGAGAATAAAGTCATCAGTTCCACTTGACTGTGCAATTGTTGGAAATCTGCAAAAATGCACGCAACAGTGGACAAAAGAAAGGGTGAGAAGAGAATTGAGGTTCAGAACATTTTATGAAAGGCCTCCCCCACTTAGTGTCACTACTAACTCTACAACCTGAGGCAATTTATTAAGAGTTTGGAAAAGTGGCTCAGAGAGCTGGATGTGGAGATTTCCATTAGAAATAGATGACTACTTTAAAGGTTGCAATTGGATTCTAAAGAACAGGCTAGATGAAAATTGTGAGAGGTGAATAGCTACTGAATAATGTGGGCTGGGGGAGGGGAAGAAAATTGCCACCTACTTGAAATAAATGGCTCTTCTAAAATAATGGGGTTTAAACTTTAAAATTGTTTTGTTCCGTGACATGCAGAAAGATGTATTTATAGTTATTTTCAACTTCTCCAAACAGGCAGCGTTTGCCTGGAAAATAATTTTCCATATAAAAATATGACAATGTAATTATCCTCTCTGGTATTTTCTACCTTTTGATGCTTTATTTATAATAATCTTTCATATTTTTCAGCAGTTTTAGCTATCTATATGAATTTCATCTGTGCTACAAGACAAAGAGGACGTTAATAGGAACTGACTCACTCCTCCCTCTTTCCACTAACTTCTCCTTTAAATTGATGAAATGAATGCTTGCCAGGAATAAAAAAGGGTATGATTGGCTAATATTACTAATGGTAATTCTGTTGATACTGACTTACCCCAAAAGCCAGATTTTCAAGAGTCATATCTGGAGATGATGGACTGTTTTTTTCTCTTGCAGGCCGTTTTACAGTAGAGATTTAATCCTTTGTGGTACAGGGAACATTTTTTTCTGTACACACTTACCCCATGTATCTGGGTCTCACAGACTTTGGTTGCTTGCAGTGTCAGTGGTTTAGGAATTGCCTGAAGCCTGCTTTTCTTCTTCAGCTCCATTGGATGCAGGTCAAAATGTCCAGTGACATCAAACATTCTGAAGGCACATTTGGTGACCTTGAATCAACACCTTCCAGTGTTGAAATCATAAACCCATTAAATAATTAAGGTTGGAAAATCTTTCTAATGTTGAGTCCAACCATTAATCTAACACTGCCAGCTCCACCACTAAACCATGTCCCCAAGTGCCACATCTACACATTTGTGAACACTTCCAGTGACAATTCCTCTGGACAATACTTGATCAGCCACCTTAAGTACACAGCTTGTCTGTTTCATGTCCTGCCCCCTCAGCATTGATAAAAAATATTCAGATTACTGATTATTTCCAAATCTCATCCCTTAATAAGTAGCATAAATCCTATCAGTTCAGAAGAGGGGTCTCAGCAGTAAAATATCCTAATATCCTCCTCACTAAGAATATGCAGGTCTGTGTCAAAAGGGCTGAACATGAGATTTTGGGCTGTGGAATGGAAAGACAGAAACCAATCTCCTGCCTGGTTGGCAGATAATTGCTCAGAAAGGATAAAGGATGGGCTAATGGGAGACTATTCAATAACTTTTTTTTTTTCTTTTTTCACAAATCCAATCAAATTCTTAGCCTTAAAGCAAATTTCTAGTCAGCTTGAAGGCCAAGGACGGGCTGGTATAATTAGCCATGTCTCACCTATTTGAGTTCCTTGTGATAATGATGCTCGACAGGATCATTTAGTATGTCCCTGTTACACCTCATTTTCAGCACATTTAAGTAATTCCTGATCCTGCTAGTACAGCTGCAGGACCTATGTTCATTTAAGCACAAATGGAAGAAGGTGGAAAAGAGGACATAATCTGGGATGCCTTCCAGACAGCCATAGCCACTAAACCAAAGTGCCAAAATTAGAAGTGCAGCCACCATGGGCTCCTGTTAGTCAGTGGTGACAAGGAGCCAGCAGGTGCTCCTGCTCTGATGGTGATTCAGAAATTGGATGGGTTGTTTTCCCTCTTTTTGCCTCTTCAACTCAAAAAAGCAAATTCTGGATAAATATTTTCAAATTCCTGTTACCCAAAATAGAAAAGCACCAGAGAGGGCAGCTGTTTGGCATGAACTTGGAAGTATATACTCATGAAAAATATGGTTCCTGACTTCTCTCTAGTCCCAGCCCCAACATATCCTCCAAACAAGTTTATTCCAGATATTTTTGTTTGCACCTTTCTTTTCATCACTCTAGACTTATCCATCAAACATGAGCCACAATTTCAGTACAAAAACAAATAAAAATATAATTGGAACCCAGAATTTCTGGTGGATTTGCTATTAATTTAGCTAAATCGATAGGCAGAGAGGGCAAAAAAAGCAAGATTACTTAGAGTGATACATCCTGTTGAAGATGGAGAGAGGCAATGAAGAAATCATAGCAAGCCAAAATATCATTGATTGGTGACAAAAGAGTCTCATACCTCTGTAAAGAATTGTTGTTTTCCTGAGTTTTATTTTCCTGGAAGGTTTAGAAAGATATAATCCTTCACCCAAAGCATATGAATATTGCTGTGCAATCATTGTTGCCTTTCTTTTTCCACTCACTTCTTTTACTGAAATAGACTGAACCTGATGAGTGGAAAGCACATTTTTATAAATTTCTTTTTTTTTTTCACCCACACTCAGCAGTAAAAGGCTGCTGGGGAGGTAATCTGTGTGTCTGAAGTTATAAAAAGCTGAAATATCATTTATAGCAGCACTTGCATCATCTGGAGATTGCAGGAGGAAAAGGATAAAGGTATAGGGTTGCATTGGGAAAAAAAAAATCCTAACTCTACTACCACATGCCCTTCACAACATGTACAGATTTTCTGTGTCTGATCCAAATAGTCAATCCTCACTTTTCCCACTCACACCCTTAGTCATGATTTTTCATCAAACCCTCTTCTTCTAGCTGATGATACAAGGAGATTGATTGCTGGATGAAATATGAAAGGCACAAATGATGCCAGTAGCCACAATTTTGCAGTTTGCTGTCTGGAAACCCAAACATTTGGCCTGTGTTGCAACTCTTCCTCTGGAGAGAAGAGAGTGAGAATCTTGTTTGGTGCATCAGGCTTAGCTCCCACTGGCCCTGGAAACCTGACTCTGTAGTGAAAAGTGGTTGGGAATTTTTTTTATTTCAAAAGAAAATTCTAGTTTCTAAAACTGGGTCTCTATATTTTCAAAATTTCTTCAGCCCCCAAATGGAATTTTTGTTGTGAAAGGAAAAACCTGAGCAAGGCCCTTATGCAGGAATTACGCGATCAGCTGCAAAAACCTCTGTTTTCTGGAATATCTCTAATATCTGGAATTAATTTTTGGTTTAAAAAGAAAATATTGACTCTAAAGGGAAGGAAGGAAAGCAAAAAAATGGGTCAATTAGGCAGTTTGAAAACTAGGAGTAGACACTGCATCTCTCCAGCTATGAAAGCAGCTGACCTTGATGGGGCTGTTCCCAATCTTTCCTGATCATTTTCCAGAAGGAAGATGTCTGTGGGAAATGTCTCTCACCACTGAAAGCAGGGTAGCTGAAAAGGAAAGGGATGCTACCCCCATCTCCTATCTCCACACAGAACTGCGAAACAGAGATAGATATACCCTCATTTACTGAAGAAAACCTCTTGACATTGGTGTTAACATAGCTTTTGGTTGTCTTCTTTAAAAACCTTGGAATGTCTCCCCATGCGAAAACAGAAAAGGAATTATCAGATTTCTAGTAGAGAGGAGGGTTTTTTCCAGCTTGGTCTATTTGAAAACTGGTGATGTCCCAGAAGGTATTACTCAGCACATCTGAATTTAACCCAAAGTAGAAGTTTCATATCCCCAGAAGCTACATAAGCTCAGAGGGAAAAGTGAGAGGCTGCCTCAGAAGAGATTTCAGATCAGAAGTCAATAATCAGATGGGGTAAAAAAGTCTATTATCAGAAGAGATAAATGTCCATTAGAAATGTATTCTCTTTAAGGCCCAGAAACCATGAGGAAAAGGGAGGAGGAAAGAAGTGGGTAGGTGTCAAGTTCTGGTTTTGCCATGCAGATTTAACACTGGTGATGAAATATCACTGAGAAACATATCTAAACAGCACTTTATACCAAGGAAGGAACAGAATTGAAAAGACCAGAGGATGAGGATTATTCCTGGGAGTTCAACTCTCCATGGTGATTGAGGGTCTTAGATCAAAAAGGATAATATGACAGGTCAAGGGAAAGAAAGGCGAGGTAGGTGTGAAGAGTCAATAAGCAGGAAAATAAATTCTGCTGATTTCTGTAGTATGCAATTCACATCCTGATATAAATACATGCTAACAACCCCTGTCCCTTGGAGAATGTTAAGCAGACTGTAAAGAAGAAAACGTATGGTCAGCAGTACTTCAAAGTCCTTACTCAGAAGAACACACTAAATCTGTGGAAGAACAAGAATTTGAATCCACAGCCTTGAACAAAACTGTGTCAACGTTGTGTAGCACCTCAAAGAAGCACATCTCAGTCAGGCTTGAAGTAAAGCATGAGTTTTTATCAGCATTCAAGGCCAGCTAGAAAAAACTGTACTTATTGCAGATCTGCAATGAAAAGGAAAAAAAAATTAAATTAAAAAAAAGAAAAAGGAAAAAAAGCCAGTTAGCTATTACAATTTGGTAACTCCAGAAACTGGTTTGTTGAGAAAAGCATCATTATTCTTAAAATCAATCTACTCAAAATCATAAATTTTAAAATAATTTGTGGCTCTTGAATATACATAAAAGTTTACCTGGCTACGTAAACACTGAACAGTTTTATTCAGAAAATAATTATTTACTACAAATTCCAGCACAAACCTGTTGTAGTCAGCCACATAACCTCCCATCCAAGTCCTAAACCAACACCACTCCAGACCCAGTCCTTTCATTTTAAATAGTAAAACCACTGTTGTAGAAAAGAAATCCACTGTTGGGCAATTTGTTCTCTTGCCACATGCATTTTAGCTACAAAATAGTCAGCGGCACTCAGACATTAGAAAGACTCCAGAGAAAGTTAATACAGATGATTAGCCCTAAAGGGGCCGTAAGATGATGAGAAGCTGAGTGAATTAAATTTATTTCCCTTAGTGTGAATTGGTGAAGTTATGTTGAGGTTTACAACATTTGTGCTCAGAGATCTCACTGCATCTGTGTAATGGGAGGGATGTGGGGGGATTAGTTTGGACAGACAGCAAATTGCAAGAGGGAGGGAGAAGAGGATATATGAGGTCCTTTTATTCCATTTTTCTTTTTCACTGCTAGCTGATTAAGGAAAGCAAGGGCATCTAGGATTCTACATTTGAAAGGCTGCTAGATGACTGCAAGAAACATTAGGCTGCTTGAAAATGTCAGCACTTTACACTTTATGTAGGACTGAGCTGATTGCTATGGTGAAGAGAACATAAGTGATTCAAAGGTGAACCAGAGGTCTCCGTGTTAGAGATGTGAATATCTAGCAGGATGGGGGAAGGGAGCCTGGATCCATAAAATGCTGAATTTTTTCTTATCTCTGAGCAGGGTCTAGAGTGATTTGATATACATTTTAATTTTTGTATTAATTAAGGAGTAACTTTGAACTGAAAACACCTTTAATTTGGAATCAGATCTGGAAAGGGAGATAACAGAGCCCTGCAGCTTCTTTGGGCAGCATCTTTATCTGAGAGAAAAATCTGGCTGAAGAGCAAAATGAGTCTTGCTTCCTGAGCAGCAAAGGAAGCTGCAACAAAGCTAACTCAGGGCAACTAACACAGGGTCAAATGCTGATGTAGGACAAGCTGCTTTCCTGTCCTGGGCATTAACAGGTTAATAACCATCCTGATGCTTTCCTGTGATTTGTCCTGATTTGCTGGAGCACAATAAGCTATAAATGTTAAGGTTTTTCTCTTGGATTAAGTGGGCAGGTCTCATCCTGCTTAAATGCAGTAGTTTCAGACTCTTGACTCCGATTTACTGGGGTTCCATGACAGAGCTTGGCCACTGCAATGGGAACCATCCTGCCTGTCTCAGAACACATGGTGCTGCTTTTTGAATGTGCTTTTCTTTAATGACCATAAAAAAATAAACAGCTGCCTGTCTCAGATAAACACCTCAGAACACATGGTGCTGCTTTTTGAATGTGCTTTTCTTTAATGACCATAAAAAAATAAACAACAAAATTTTATCTCGTGGCATTTGGTGGGAAAAAAAAAATCTCATCTGACCTTTTGGTTAACCTATGGGAAAGAATATATGCTTTCCTCATGTAGATTTACTAAATACATATCATCTTTAAAATAATGAGCTCCCAGCTGGGATGCATTATGTGAATTAGTTTTTCAGAAATCATAAGATGTTATGTTTTGGGAGGAACTTTAAAGATCATTCTTACTTCCAAACACCTGTAAGGTGAAAGAGAATCTTTATTTGACTTGTTGTGTGGGATAGAAAAATAAAAGACAAGGTACACACTCTGAAAAAAAAATGCTTTTCACTTGGGATATAGTTAAAAGAAGCCTATGATCAATTTTTGGCTTCCATTTTGTCTTTCTGGAGACTATTTTGTTTAACTTATTTAAAAAAAAGGATTAAATAAAGCAGGATGTGGAGAACATGCATTAAAAATTTCACTGTGGTTGAGACTATAGACTTGTAGGGGAAGTAACATGATCATAATTTAATAGTTATAATTATTCCTTTTTTTTTTTTTAATCAATAGCTGTCTGGACACAAAATTAAAGGCCTTTGAGGACCTATATGCTGCCTAGATTTCCATCATTCAGAGGGGCAGACAGCTTAATGAAAACTCTAGCATCAGCCAGTGTAAGGGATGGGGAATGTCTGTGTGTTTATCCCAAGGATGGATTGAGCTCCGTGGCCCTCATTGATCACGACGTGGTTGGGGGGTGTTTACCTGCTCTGTTTATGTGCCCAGATGAAATGTAAGCCTTGATCAGGACACTGCACTGTGAAATGGCATCCCTGAAAGGAAAACATCTCAGAGGGGAGAAGAGGTCAGGGTTTCCCTGCAAAACAGGATCCCAGACTACATACATATCCGAGATCCCAGCAGTCAGGTCTCGGAAGGATTCATGGATGAAGGCCTGACGGATGAAGGCCTGGAGAATCCAGCTGGCGCAGTCAGCTCCTGGCCAGCTGTGCTCACTGAAGCCACTCAGGCTGACTTTCAGGATTGATTTCAGGGAACACGGTGAATCAGTGTCACTGACAGCTCAGCCTGCACCAGACTGTCAGCTCAGCTCCAGCTGACTGTATCCACATGGATCTTCCCAGTCTGGAGCTGCCCATCTTCACTGCTCTGAACCAGGCCCTACAGACTCACTACCCTGGATCATTTTGCCTTCAAGGATTCCTGTGAATTTTTGCTTTAGGGATTTAAGAGGTAAAAAAAAGATTAAAAGAGCAGGAAGAAAAGCCACTCTGGTTTCTCTCAATATCACTGAGACTTCCCTCCACAGCAGGTTCCTCCTCCTTGTGACATCTAGGCTAGGGCCTAGATATGATAGTGTTGGAAACTCCTCATGTAGGTACTGAGAGTTGCTCAAGATAGGAAAAAAAAATGTATTGTCTGGGGAATTGAGGCCTGCCAAAGTGCATGGCTAACTCCCAGAGTCTCTGCTGTGTGGCAGGCAAGGACAGCAGCAAGTACAGGGTAGCACAGCACACGGGAGACCATCAAAGAGAGGGCTTTTAAAAAGTCTGTTTGAGACGAATTTACTACTCAAATCTCCAGGGCATTAATTGGTTCCACTTTTACTGTTTCCCATCAACTAACCATCTGCAGGCAACACCTTTTAACAACTTGCTGTAATACATTTACTGGACATTTTGTCATTGTAGTATATTTGAGATATCAGAAAACAGCTGGTAGAAGGCCATAAACAAAGACTTTATAACATATTGTTTATCATCACTTTAGTTTTGGAAGGCTAACCTAGAACATTAATGCACAGCAACATCAAGATGCATCTTTATTGTTGCCAGGAAGGCTAAAGGTTACCTCACTAATAATATGCAAATGGAGCCTTTTACTGCACATAATGAATAATCACTTTAGATTAAAGACAGAAATTTCCTTTAGTAGTGCTTGCAATAAAACCTTTTTGCATGAATTTAATAATTAATTTAAAGAATTATCACTTCACTGAGCCTGAATACATTATTTATTAAATGTAATTGAAGTATTTATTAGGCAAGTAATAAATGATGGACAACAGCAATGGGTGGTTTCACTGTTTGTAAAATAGCCTCAGCCTGTGATTACAAGCAGGGATGGTAGCCTTCCTGTATTGTTATAACACATAAATTATCTGCAGGAAAACAGATATAATTGCTTGCATTACTTACTGGATTTTCCTTGCTATTTAGTTCTCCTTGGATATTAGAAGAGGGGAGTCAGAATTTTGTTACCATAGACTACATTAAGCTGACAGTCTGCACTCTATTTATGTATGATCTTTTTCTTCTAACTCTGGACTCAGTAAAATTTAGGTTGCTAGTGTGCCCGTCCAGCTTTTGACAGTCCCAGCCTACACATAAAGTCAGAGCACTGGTAGCAAGTAATTTACACATCAGAGCCTTCAGATGAGAGCAGCATTGACTTACATTGACAGCAACAACAGCAGAGCTCCTGAGCTGTTTCAGTTTAAGATGAATTCATTAGAATATAATGAATTTAATAGCAGGAGGATAAACAGGGAGATCAGCAATACCAGCTGTCCTTTCATGTTTCTGGAAGAGCCTAAAACATTACTGCTGGATAAACTGCTCAAAAACAGTGAGGATGAAGTTGGTTTAAAAGTCTCTAAGCAGCATAATGGGGCTTAGGAAGGCAGGGAAATCTCTCTGTTGCTAACTGCTCCATTCACTCTAGGCCACTTGGACTAGAAGGTCAGGCTGGCAATTTTGATATTAATTGTTATTAAACATATGCATTTAAAAAGACAGTTTATTTTTCATCTCATCCATTAACCTACAACCAACTTGTAGAATAAATAATTGCACAAATTATTTTTATATAATTGTGCATATATATATATATATATATATATATAATTACATAAATATATTTGCATAAATAATAGAACTTATTTTAAGAGGTACACTTTCCAAAAAAAAATTATTTTCCTTTCATCCACTCTACCCAAGAAGTTTAAGTTTAATGTGGAAAGATATTTTATTTTCTGGGCTGAGTTTTTTGTCTTAAAAAAATTCTGCAGTTTTTCACTGTAATAAAAGACCCAATTTCCATTCCAGTGTTGGTGGAAAAACTTTGACTCTGTAATATAGCTATAAAGGGCAGGATTTGCCATGTGAAAGACCACAGTGTGTGTGGCTTGCTCTGCATGTATTCCACCTCCTTGTCCCAAAACATATTTCCTGATCCAGAAACAGACTCAAAGGAGATCTCCACTGAAATGCAGTTTCTGGAAGCACTCCTCTTGCTCTCTCCAGTCTAGGAACAAAACCTTGAGCTTGAAGAACTGGGAAGATCACATAAATACTTAAAAACCGGTGAGGTCAACCTGGACCCACAAGTTCTGTCAAGAAATGCCAAGGTTTACTAGAAAAATGAATTTTCCAAATGTATTAAATATTTGAAGTTTTCCTATATCAAAAAATTACAGAACAGCAAAAGAGATTGAAAAAGTGTTGCTGTGATGACAAAAGGCTTCTGTCCATCTAAGGCACAGACCATTTTCTTATACTCAAAAATACATGAGTTTAAAACAGCACACTTACTCATATTTGAACATATTTTCTTTAACAAATACAAAGTTAAAATAAGTCGGTATAACACATTACCTAACCAGAATTTTAGCAATACCCTGAATCACTCCTAGATCAATTTGTCTTAGATTAAGTGAAAGCCACATTTTGTCTCTATAAAACTTCCCTGAAGTTTTATATCCTGCCCAGCTGAATTTCAAGTAAAAATTATAGAATATCCTTAGCTGGAACGGACCCACAAGAGAAGCTGTCCTAGATAACCTACAAATAAATATAACCTACAAATTTCAAATTGTTAAGATTGGAAAAGACCCCTAGGATCATGGAGCCCAGCTGCTAACCCAGCCCTGCCATATTCAATGCCAAACCATGTCTCCAAGTGCCACACCACATGATTTTTTTGGATACTTCCAGAGGTGGGGATTCTTCACTTCTCTGTTCCAATGCTTGACCACTCTTTCAGTGAGGAAATCTTTCCTAAAATCAATTCCACTGCAGGGATTTAGGGACACAGTCCTCTCTTCTTAACAATGGAAAAGTTTTTCAATAACTTGGTAGGAAATGACACACAGAAAACCTGTGTGAGAAGACATCCAGTCTTGTAAATATTACATGCCAAGAACAGAACCACTCTTGGTGGTTCTGTGGTAAGACTGGGCATTTTCCTGTCAGTCATCTCAATATTTGCATTCCTGAGGGACTTCCATGGTGTCTGTATTGTTGCCTTCAAGCAAAAAATTGTGGCATCTGTATGGAAACCTGCAGAAAGTCTAAGTAATTCTTTCTGGTGTTGCAGCCTATGATGTTCCTTTTATTTCTTCTGATGATTCTCAAGTAATAGTTAGGGTAACTGCAAATAATTACAAACAGGGACTGATTTTCACTCCACTGTAGTGGGAGAAAAGGAGAATGAAGATGTGGCAATGGATATCAACCTTTCTGATTGCCCTTAGAAAACAGGTTTTTTTTCCTGTTTTCTGTTACCCCTGTAAGTAATCTCTACAGTCAGTTCTCTGAACCACTCAGCTTTTTTCCTGCTGGAATTTTTCCACTTCACTTTTTTCTTTTTGTTTTTATCTGCTAGATTCAGACATCTTATAACAAAATGGTTAAATAGCTGCTCCAGAGTGAAGTGCCTTTATCTTCAAAATCTCGTAAAATATTCTGTGTGAAGAAGTTGCTCTTCCTTCCTCAGTCCTCTGGAAGTCTGACAAAGTCAGTGGAGTGTGCTGGGTAAACTTTTCCCTCAGTTTTCACTGCAAAACCTCTCAACCTGCTTAATTGATTCTCCCACTTGACTGTGAACTACAAGAGTTTGATGTGTTAAGTTTATACATGTCTATAAAAGTGAAAGAGTGGTATACAGGAGACACTTGTGACTTGTGGTCCATTATCATGATTATTAACTTCTCTGAAGCCCTGTAATGAACAATCTGTCATTTACAAGCTTGTACTACATCATGGCTTAATGTGCTGGATACTTCTGCATTGCTAAAAAAGCTAAGTGACAATCCATTAGGCTGCCTGTCCCACCATAAGAGATCTCTACTGCTCCTGGAGGGAGGGATAACAGCAATCTCTGAGTTTTCAGGATGTCTTATGGATCTGTTTCTTGTAATAAAGTGTCCTCACAAGTCTTAGCACTCACTTTTGTATTTATATATGGCAGATGCCTCTGGCCATTGTTGCAATTTATTGCCTGGAAAATTCATTTCTGCTTACACACTTGTGTTTTCAGCTGTATGTCCAAGAATTACTTCTGAGGGTTTCTTCAGATGGCTTTGAATGGTGTCTTGGACTTTTCCAGCGATGCTGAGTTGTGGAAAAGTTTAGTACCTGAGCCAAATTACCTTTAAATCCTTCCTCTCTTACACTAGC
Organism: Passer montanus; assembly: GCF_014805655.1. Lineage (NCBI taxonomy): Eukaryota > Metazoa > Chordata > Aves > Passeriformes > Passeridae > Passer > Passer montanus. The sequence goes on from NW_024373923.1 coordinate 530,447, forward strand.
TATCCGTAAGTACTCCTGAAAACATTCATGCTGCAAGAAACATCCTACCAAGCCTGGTTTTTACCATTCTGTCTTTATTTTCAGAAGTTTAGCTCATCTGATCACATTGGTGGCTACAAAGTTATTTTTGCTGATTTAAGTTTGTTATTCTTGGCTGGATTTCAGAGACTTTTTATTAGTAGACAAAAATTGCTCAGTGAACATGTTGGGCACTTTACATATTAGAAGGAAAATCATATGAACAAAAGCATTTTTTAAGGGCACGTCCATAAAAAATTTACCAAGGGCTAGAAAATTATTTACAGTCAATAATCTAATTGTTACCAACTTAAACAAATAAATGGATGGCATAATGTAGTTAACATGTTTTATTGATATTTTTATCTCCATCTTTATCAGATGTCACTTTCTGTCAGCAGCAAGCTTAAAATATCTACTTATCATTTCAGAATCTTTTAACACTGTTTTATATTAACACCTTTCAAAAAATATTGACCTATTCATAATCTTCACTTTTTATAGTCCAATAAATGCTTCTAAAATCATCTACACTTGCTTTTTCTGGGATATTTATAGGGAAACTTGCACCAATATGTCAAACTCCCTGACAGACTTTTCCTTAAAGCAGACATAACAATGTGGCTTTGTCATTTAAAATCATACTCAGTAAATAAGAATTTTGGTTATAAATTTTAACGTTAGGCTGCTGTTAATTCTTTAGTGCACACTCTAAGTGATTAAACTGCATCAATAATCCCAACCAAAAAAAGGTGTTTCTGTCATCTTCTGTTTTCATGTCTGGAAAAATAATGATCAGTTGCTTTGATTAATAAGATAATTTTCTCTTTCAGGGAAATTTTATGCTATATGCACGCAAATATTTAAACCATGTCCAAATTTTGGGACCACAGGGTGGTCCTAAGGATATATGACACATATTTTTAATTATTATTAATTTTCAGTATCTACATGCGTGTGTGTAGCTGTGTCTAAAGAGCCCAAAAAGAAAATACATTCAAAGGCTACTCAGTAGTTACGAATAAGGCTTTAAAAGTCACAGTTCTTAAATTAAAATGCTAGGCCATGATGCAGAGTCAACAGTAACAGAGGTGAGCAAAAATATCCCCTCACAAAGTACAGTGTCAACAAAATGATTAGCAACCTCCCAGTCTCAAAATAAAAAATAATAACAACCTTGATTCATAAAACAAACAGACCTCCTTTGGCTCCAAAATAAATACCAGCTTGTCAGACTGTTTGACTATATGAAGCACCTGGCACACTCTTGATACTCTCCAGGTTGTAAATTATAATGAGAAAATTTCACAGACCTGAGCTCAGTGACCCATGTGGTTCTCTTCATCTCTGTGTTCCTGTGATTAACTATTCAAACAAGGTCCACAGAACCTGGCCTAACTGATCTGCTTATCTTCAGATGCTCAGGAATACCTCTCCATCTGTTTTCAATGTATCCATCCCCGTGGCACCTGGGGTAATTAAGCATTAAAAGCACAGGCAGGACTTCAGTTAGCCCGCTTGAGCTATTGCAACCTGAGCCTCACTTCAGAGCCCAGCCTTCAGATCTGCTTAGGGGTGGGCTCCTGCCTTTAATAAAGCTCACGGCTTAGCCCAGTTTTCAGATGCTGAAGCACTTTAAGGTTCTGAAGTTCAGGGTAGGTGCTCTCCATCCAGGAGGTTCCAAGGGGTTGGGCAGGTCACCAGAGAAGCCTGGAGAGGGTCTCTGTGTCAGGAATCTGTGATTTAGGTACCAGTTAGGTGTCCAGACATTCTGTATCCAAAAAAAAATGGAGAGACAGATGTTCAAACGCCATCAAAATCCCATGTGTCTAAATTCATATGAAGATCATTACTTTTATTATTGCAGAAGGCATCTCCAAGTTCCCATTGTCTTTCACAGACTCAACTCTGTGCAAAGCAGGTACATTCAGAACCTCTGTACCTAAAGGCTAGGCGGTGCAGGAGGCAGACTGCCACAAGGGAAGCTGTCAGTTAAAAAGACCTTTGCACTCTTTTTTTTTTCTTTTTTTTTTCTTTTTTCTTGCTTATAATTCAGAAGAGACATTTTTTGGGGAATATTTCTTGTCTATTGAATATAGAGCAATTTTCACCAGCTTTATTAAAGGGGGCTTTCCTATTCTACCACCTTATGTTCACATTCCACTACTTGTCTTCACTTACCACTTTGTCACTGGGACATTTGAAAAGATAAAAAGAAAAGAAAAAAACAAGAGAGAGAGTGAGAGGTCCATACGGCTTTCAGGAAGAAAGGACTTAAACAGACTGAGAATTAGTTTATACATTGATTTGTCTTTTATGTTGTTTAGAAACCCTGAACTGTGAGACAGGATTTTTTGTCATACATCGTGCACACTCTCACACTGAAGCAGCCTTTATTTGACCTCTTAATCAATCTGTGCCAGTGTAGGAAAAAAGAGGGAGATACAAGATAGCTTATATAAACGCCAAGTTGGCTGTGTTCCTCTGAACCATCTGCACTTCTAGCCATGGTCAGACTAAACGTCTGCTAATGGCCTCCTTCTTCTATGATCCATTTATATGTCCCTCTTTCTCTTTTTTCTTTTTCTTTTTTTTTTAAGTGAAAAACAAATGGCATTATTGGACTTGCTCCGCTTCAATGCAGCTGTGAATTTCAGGCCTAGAAAGGCAGCCAAGGAGAAGTCAGACTGCAAAGCCTTTCTGCTTAGAGAAAGCAAGGCCAAAACTGCTGATTTGGCTTCATTATGATACATGATATAATTTTTTTTAATCTATAAATTTTAATATGGTCATTGGAGGACAAATTTCAAGCTTATGCTTTTTCTATTTCTTTTCTTCTTCTACCACCCTTTAGAAGCAAAGAGGTTTGTTGGAAATATTTTGTGTTATAATTATTGGACTTTGCAACTTGTTAATCCATCTGCTGATAGGATGAAATCTTAAAACTAAACAAATTAGATGTGGCTGATAAGATGGTGGCCAAGATTGGCTTTTTATTGGAGAAATAGGTTTTGGCCACAATAGAAGGTATTCTCAGTAGTGCTTTGGTAATAGGGAAAGGTGTATTTTGTGAGAAACACAAGAGAGGATGTGGAGAACAGCCAGAAAAACAAGACCCTGAGTCCAGCTGAGTATTGCTATAATATAAATAACAACTAATCATTGTTCGTTAAAGCTGCATATGAATCTTTAGTGCTTCCTCTTAGAGCCTGGGTTTTGTGATGTCAATTTTCCCTATGGCCAAAAGACTTAAATAGTCAAGTGCTGACTCCCTGTCAACAGCAGTGACACACACATCTGTGAGGATACTACCCAGGCTTGCTTTTCCCAGGCTGTGTGAGTGAGGCCCTGCTCTGATCTGGAAATCCCAGAGCTGTCAGTGCAGCACTGGGCCAAGGTCAGCATCTGCAAGAGCCTCCTGAGCTCTTGCCTCCTGGAGGGCTTCTCCTCCTGCACAAAACCCACCCCTCTTCTCCCCATTCTCTGTTGCTTTGTCAGGAAAAGGGGAGAACTCAGAGGAAGAAAGTTTAAATTAAATCAGTGCACTGATGTGTCCCATTTCAAATGAAAAAGGTACCAAATAAAAAGGGGATACTAAGTTCCATCAAAAAGGCAGTATGGAAAGATAAGTTTTCAGAGTTTCTCTGTGTCTCTAGAAACTAATATGTACATGTGGACCACCTCTCCTAAAATTTGCTTAGGGCCTGTGACTGATTTAATACATTAATATACTCACACCTCCATAAATTTCCCTGGTAAAGTTCAGGACTCAGATTTTCAAGGGTACCAACATTTCACTGAAAATCTGTAATAACTGGCTTTCTATGTATTTTGAATAATCTTGACTGTGAGTCTTGAATCAGAGCCCCCAAATCTGTATGTCACAACCTACATAGGGACTCTTAATTTTCAAAGGTGTCTAGTACTTAATACCCTTTACTGATATCATCAGAGGGTCTGATGTGTCCAGAGCACACCACAAGATGTTCTGAACCCTGTCTGCCACTTGTTATGTCAAGGTGACAAAAATCAGCTCTCCTATGTGTTGTACTCCTCCTGATGCCTGATTATTTGAGTACAAAATCCATTCTCCTCCAACCAAATCTTGAACAGAGGTAATCAGCACAAGGGGCTGTCCTCAGATGAAGTTTGCCTTAAAGTCAATTAACCTTTCAGAAAAGACATTTTTTTACCCATCTCCTTTTGCCACCTCTGTAAGGGTTTTTGTTTGTTTGTTTGTTTTATTTTTTGTGGTTTTTTGGCTTTGTTTTTGTTTTTGGGGTTTTTTGGTGGGTTGTTTTTGTTGTTGTTGTTGTTGTTGTTGTTGTTGTTGTTGTTGTTGTTGTTGTTTTTGGTTTTTGGGGGTTTTTTGTGTGTGTGTGTGTGTATGACCTTTTGGAGGGTCTGATTTTCTGGGCAAAAAGCCAAATGCTACACATCCTTCCCAGCCATGGAGTGTTTCAAGCCTGGGTGAAGACAGCAGATTAGATCCATCCTTTGTGTCATGGCACACAATATTGGTTTTGTGGGAGGAGCTTGTGTTTGGAGTTTCTAAAAATTCAAAGTAAAAGCACTGAGGAATGAAGACACTGAGTGGAGGCCACTTTCACCTCTCCATATGCCCAGCCCTGATTAGAGGTGGGGACAGAGGGGTTCCCAGACACGAAGGGAATGGGGCTGGTCTAGCCAGAGCTAGCTGTGCCTTTCTGGGGCAGGTGTGCATTTCCCAGCAGATCCCAGCCTGGCATCTATTCATGAGCTGCTCGCCCCACAATCTCACCTCTGAGGCCCTCAAGGCCAGGTCTCAAAACAGCATCCTTCAACTTAAGCCTGAGTTCAACAGAACTAAAACAGCTACAGAAATCTCAACGGTGTAGGGTGCTAAAGTGAATTGCCAGACAGTTTGGAATTTTGAGATGAGCTATGCCTCCTCTTCCTCTGTTCTGCTGAAACTGCAGGCACTGATTTATATGTACAGGCAGATTTTGCTTGTGAGCAAAATCAAGCAAGCTCACATTGCCAGGAATAACAGCATTACTTTTAATGGAAAGAAGCCATTCGTGACCCAAAGCTCTGAAATAGTTCCACACAATGTGTTGAATACATAAAGTCTCAGGTTTCCTTTGAAAGAAAAATGTTGGGGGTTTTGTTCCAATCCTACAGGAAAAAGAAAAAGAAGGGAGAGAGAATTATTTTGTTATGCTTTCTCCTCCCTGTGAAAATCTTTATTGTGGAAGCAGCAGGTATTGGTTAAAAAAATCTTTATGAATAATACAGGAAAGTTAATTCTTGTCAAAAAACAAAATTACAGTTCATAAATAAGTAGTGTCAGTGCAAAAATAATCAAGATCCTCAGCCAATCACTGGCTTCAATCATTGAAAATTGTTAAGTATAATGGATTCTCTATTTTATTTGAAATAATTTGTCCAACGGCCTAGGTTACAGGTCATGCATTCACAGGAAAGCTAACAGCTAAAACCATGAATCTGCTCTTTCATAAAGAAATGTTTGACCAGTTCTCTTACAAAAACATGGGTCTAGGGCTAAAATCATGAGCCCTGTCTGTATACACTAGATACACTCTGGCCCTGATCATATACAACCGAATTTTAAATAAATATTGCTCAGCCACTTTGTGGAAGAGGTCCTGGGCTGGGCTTTATGTATTTCCTTTCTAATATTCTTGTCCAAAGCTTTATGCTATGAGATTTATTATTGCAACAAAGAGGATTAATTTAATATCAATTTTGCATCTGTGTCAATACACATCCTTCAAAATATAAGAAAAACCTACTACTTGGATCAAATCCTGAGGAACATATAAATCAGTGTGGGCAGCTCAGAGAATATTGGAGGTGCTACAATATGAAATGTAATGAAGATTAATAAAGGGACGAATGCAGAAAAGAATGCATCAAAAATAAGTGTGTACCATGGCACAAACTGAAGGGAGAATTTGTTGATTTGAAATTGCTTCTTTTTGCCCCCTAGAGTGTAATTCATACAGTCTTATAAATACAAAACCCTCACATGAATAAATAAACAGGTGCCATCACCTGAGTGACTTTTGGATCTGTGGGTCTGTAGACAGCTCCTCCATGATGTTTTTTCTTGAGAAACTTCCCCTAAATACCATGGAAAGCCATAAACGGGCCTCGAATGAGGGTGGTATTTCATGTCAAAACACGAGAAACAAGACAAATATTTTCTCATCTGACCACAGTGAATACTCATGGCACCACAGTGAGGATATAATTGAAACACAGGTATCTGTACAGGGCTTCGTGTAAATACACAAAATGGTTGTTCCTTCTTTCACAAATAGCTGATCCCATAGTTTAGAATAAAATAAATGTTATAAGTGTGTAGCCAGCTTCTAAAACCATAATCCTTTTTCATAAATAAAGGTATAAAAACAATACATTTCAAAGCTTCTGAGCATCTATTTCTATAAATTAGATTGTTTGCTGCTGAATATTATGCTAATATTGTACTAGTAGTCAAAACTCGAGATAAAAAAAATCAGCTCTTCTCTATCAGTAGTTTTTTGGTTTGTTGGGGTTTTTTTACCAAATTTAATTTATTTTCTGAGGAGCGATGTCTTCTTTATAGATTGAAAGCAGGTGAATGGGGAAACAAAGAAGCCAAGACAATTTAGCACTTCTTCCTCAAGCCCAAACCCAGCTGTTGTGTTTTCATCAGTCATCCCCAACTTCTCCAGCTTAGGAATCATGGAATAAATTGTTCCTTGTTCTTCAGCAGCTGTACTGACTGTGCTCAGTGCACACTGGAACGTGTGTATTCCCTCCTGAGCCAAGCTGAGAAGATAATGAGTATGGGGAGAAAATTCTCAACGGGTCATTTATTTAAGAAATTAAACATGAATCTTCCAGTCCAGTGTGGACTGGACCCATTAGCCTTGTTTTCACCTGTGTGCTGGAGATGTTTTGAGACCTTACAGAGATGTTTGTGTATGCAGCTTATTACTGAGATCACTAACAAATTTGGCAGAGTCTATTAAGTGTTCAGGTACTATGGTAATTAGCTCAGTCTCAAATCCTCACCAGATGAAAAAGTGCAGCAGAATGACCTTTTAATCCCCTTGCCTTCATTTCAGCATCTTATCAGCATTTCACAGTTCCTTCTTAATATGTGACAGTGTAGAGAATTTCATAATTCATTTCAGCTATTGAATCCAAATGTGAAATTACTGGAGGAATTCTCACAGACACTTCATACAGAGAACTTTTGTATTTCAAGGCTTGAAATGGGTTCGTCCATGAAAACCATTCCTAATGACTCAGATGGTGTCAAACTCACAATGAGAAGAGTGTCTCTGTCCCAGAAGAGTACAGTACACTGTGTGGCTAAACCATTCTTGACATTAGTCTCTGTAATTTAAGATGAGTCAGAGACAGGCTCTTTTCCTTCTGTCAAAATCAGTGTCTGAATCCTTTTCAAATAGTCTTTATGTTCTTTGGAGTGACTCCTCTCCTCCCACAGGGTTTGCTGGCAACTTGGTCAGAGTTTGAAGCACTTGGAGTAAGGACCCCAGCAGTGCTGTTGCTCACAGGTATTGGGCAGGGATGGGGTCTAGCCTCAGGAGCACTTTTCAGAGAGCAGAGGGGTCAGCAGGAGACACGTCAAAGTAGTGGGAGCAGAACAAGGCAGTGGTCGTAGCTCCTCTTTGGAGATTTGATCTCTACTTCTCCATGTAGAGACCAGCTTCATGCTGTCAACTCTGAAGAGAGTCAAGAGTAGAGGTATTTCACCAGCACTGCTGCATTTGAGACCTTAACTTGGATTTAAATTTGTAAATGTTGAGCTTTTGATTATATGTCAATGTTTGTAGAGTGTTTGTAGAGTTTGTAGAAGCAAAAGACAAACTTGCTCTTTAAGGGAATTTCTTGTAGATTTCCACTGTGTATTTTTTCCACATAAGACAAGGGCCATGAATCATTTTAGGTGAATAGTTATCAGTTCAAGAAAAGAGGTCTTTAGGAATAGCTGTGAGCAGCAGCAACCTGGAATTTTGCTCATAAAACCTAAAAAAACTTGGTCTGCAGGAGTAGAGTCATCTGATCTACGCCTCTCTTTGGAGAAATCCCCTGACTTCAACACCCTCCTACTGATGAAAAGACCATCCTAATGTAGCACCAAAAAATATCTGAAATAATAAGGGTGTCTAAAACCTCAAGTTACCTGAAAGTCTCAAGTTTTAGATGCATCACCCTCCTGAATATAATCACTGTCCAGTAGAACTGAAGGGAAGATTCAACACAGTTGAGTATTTTCAGCATAGGGTCAGCCTCAACCAGACAGAGAGAGATGTGGACATTGAAGGGTATCCTCAAAAGCAAAATACAAGTGGTTTTTTTTTTCAGTTCTGAACAAATTATTGTGTGGTGCAATATTGCCATTGCAATTAAACTTTGGGGTTTAAACCTCAGAGTATAAATGCTGTGGATTTCATCTGCTTGTAAATAGTGTTTTCCTTTTCCTGGAACCTGGTTATAGCAATGATAGAGAGAGATACTCCTGTGATTTATATCATAGCTGCCAGCACGATATTTGATCTCTTGTGGTGGGAGACATGGATGCCAGTAATCTAAGAGTTACTTAGATTCCAAATCCTGTAATGTGTCGGCAGAAATCTTATGACTCCATTAAGCTGTTTTAACTGTATGGAAAATAGACATATCAATCATCTTCAGTCAAATATTTAGAACTCACGTGATATTTAAAAGAACAATGATCTTTTAGATATAAAAATAGTATACTCAATCTATTCTGCATTCTCTCAGACTTAGAGTCACATGGCAAGCAAAATTGTCCCAGTGATTTAAATCCACAGCAGGGAGCACTAAAATTAACACAGTGCTGGAGGTTAGATGAAAGTAATCTGCATGCACAATGGAGCTGTGGTCTATCCCAGAGCTTTGTGCAGCCTACGAGAAACAAAGATTAAATGAGGGAGTGGTGGGTGATGCAGTAGGAAGAGGAATGATGCCGTGGGTGCTTGTCACTCTCTCCAAGACGGCAGAATTCCATGAAGTTTGAAACCTGTGAGCTGGGCTTCCTTTGCAGTCAGGGAAATCAAAGCAATTAGGCAAGAGAATGGGAATAGACTGCATGGGTGTGCATAGAGGATGGTTGTAAATGCATTATTTTGGAATGTATTGGCTGCACAGCTACCAGAGTGGCTGAAACAGAGGAGGAAAATGGCAATGGCCACATGTCCTGGAGAATTCTAGCTCCAGAGACATCATGGTGCAGGATGGTTCTGCCTTCTGTTTGCCTCCACCATTCTGTACATAAAATCAGGTGTTCAGGGACAAGGAGAACAGCTAATTGTTTTTCTCTAGTTATGTTTTAGCACTGGTAGAAAAGGAAAAAAAAAACACAACCAAGAGCCATAGCGAAGTAATAAGTGCCAGAATGGATCAGACACATGGACTTGCTAGGGAGCATCCAGTCTCCAGCAACAATCAGGGTCAGATGCCTCTAAGGAATGTGAATTAAGTCTGTAGAAGGCAGATGTTGGGTAATTTGTTCTCAGTGAGAATTTCATCCTAAATCATAACAGATACAGATTGGTCTTAACTCTGAAATGTGAAGTGTTGCATTCCTTGATCATTCTGGATATCCTGTTGCTTGAGCAGACCTTTCTAATTTCTTGGCCCCAATGACATCTTGTGGTGAGGAGTTGTACAACCTGATGCCAGAATTTCAGCCTTTCCTCGGTTTTGAATTTTTGCTTTTCAATTTATCCAAGGCTTTATGTTTCTAGGGTTGTTGGGGGTTTTTTTTGTATAAATGTACATAGTTCATGGTTTATTCTTGGTTTTCATCTTCGTGTGTGTCCCAGAACTAGATATTGAACCTCTTTAATATTGAAAGATTTCACAGGATAGATTAAATGTCTCAACCCATCTGACAAGTAGGATGTGAGGGGCATGAGTTTGACAGAATTTTTTTGCAAGAAACAAAAATTTTGCTTTTCATAGAATAACCTGAGTTGGAAGGGACTCTCAAGGATCATTGACACCCAACTCCTATGTCATTTATCTGGACTGTGTCATATCTCTAGAGGTGGACAGAGTTTGCTTGCACAGTGATCCCAGACTGTCCTGTTTCACTTTGCATGAAATAACAAAGAATTCAGATGGTTCAAAAGAGGAAATTTAGGTTGGGTGTTTCAATATAATGCCCAAAAGCATTTTAAAACTGGGGATGGATGGAATGACAAAAAACCAAACGCAAAACCAAAATTAAGTGGCATAGCTTGGGAACCCAACTTTCTCCCCCTCTTCCTGGAGACATTTTATTTTGCGTGCAAACAGAAATGTGGGCCCAGTCCAAAGACTAAAGTGGAATCTATTTACAGTCTTTGATGACAAAAGAGGACTTTTGGTATGAGAGATCCAGGTTCTCCTCAGAGGGCACCAGATGCAGCAATGGAAATATCCACTGGATATGAGAAAATCTTTTTCACTCTGTGCATGGAAATACACAGAAGTAGTTGTGCAGTTCTTCCTCAGAGATTTTCAGGACCAGACCCTAATGTGCTGGATCTAACTTTGACACATAACTTGCTCTGATCAAGAGACTGGACAGGTGACCTTCAGAGGTTCCATTCAAACCTGAACTATTTGCGAAATTTATGGCACTTACCTGGGATTAAACTGTGTGAAATTCATGCAAGGTACAAAATGTAGTTTAGGACTCACGTATTTAGAGCTCCAGTTTAGGCCATTAGCTTCAAAAAACAAACATCTCAGGAGAAAAATTTTATCAGACAAAAAAACCCCATTATTTTTAGAACCCACCAAAAAAAAATCCAATGTTAATTAAATTCTGTGTTTGAGCTTCAGTCACTGCTCTGTGATGAACCTGCTGCCATGATATCCTGACAGTTATTTCGATTTATGACTGCAAAGAAATCTAAAGCTGAGGAGAGATCAAATCTCAAAGCTAAGGAGAAGAAAGGAAAAAAAGAAAACAAACCCACCAACATTGTGTTTTGACTGCAAATTCAAACCGCCAGAGTAAGAGTTTTTAGGAGTTTGGTTATTACAGCAATGCTGATCTGAAGCAGTAAAGTAGCTCCACAATTATATCTCCTCTACTTTTAATCAGAAAAGGGTGTGATCAAAAACTTCTTCCTGATAAGTATGGGAGAGAAAATGTGGGGGACACAGATTTTTTTGCATAAAACCAGTTTGGGAGTCCTGTGAGTTGCCTGTTACTGGAAAATATAACATTTTCAAAGATCTTAGATCTGGTACTCGGTGAAGTTAGTGCACCATAAAATGCATCCTAGAGTCGCTGTGGGATGTTAGATTTACATACAAAGAACATGTCCACAGGGCAAGCAAGCTTCAAGCCCCCTCAGCAGGCACTGTGGTTCAGTTTGTTGGGGCAGACTTGGGCAAGGGTATTCCCAGCATCTCCTTTCTATACAGCTTTGTATCCTCTGACCACTCCCCTCAGTTTTAGGGTGGTCACTGATCTGCAAAACATGATGGAATGGGGACCTCTAATCCTGTTGTTCACTGGAAAAACAAGCTCAGGTCATTCTGTCCCTTGGAGATCTGGTGCAGGGCATTGCAGAGAGAAACACTGGTAATGAATGGATAGAGTGATGGTGCAATTACATCTGACACATGTGGTCATAAATCAAACCTGACAGAAGTCCCAGAATTATTTTACAAAGCTCCATGCAGACTGGAATGTCCAAATCTTTGAGGGAAAACATAAAACCAAAGTCCTGTCACTTCTTGTCTTTAATGAGCCTATGACCATATTTTAAATAACTGAGCCATGAGGACTGATGGCAAAGCATTTCAGATCAAGGGCAGCAAGACATACATTAAAAAGAATGGGTAGATTGAGAGGTTTTTTTTCTCTTTTAAAGCTGCAATGTAGAGTACTGATCACTAGCAGTGTAATGCTGGCACCTGGACCTTGTGTCTGTGGTGTCAGCAACAAGAGGATGATGATCAGATCTTTCAAATAATATATATACATATATATATACATATGTGTATATGTATATGTATATGTATATATGTATCCCTGAGGAAACAATACTTTCATCTCAGAAAGATGAAAATTATGTTGCTGGTTCTCCATGAAAGGTATTCAGATTCTGTACTGAACACTGGGAGAATAAAAGTCATGGACAGGAAGGCTGCCTTGAAGTCATATCATAGAATCACAGAATCATTCATGTTGGAAAAACTCTCTAAAAAATGTCGAGTCCAACCATTCCCCCCACACCAAGTGCCACATCCACATGGCTTTGAAATCCCTCCAGGGATGGGGGCTCTACCACTGCCCTGGGCAGCTGTGCCAGGACTTGACAGATCTTTTGGTGAAGAATTTTTCCCCAACATCCAATCCAAACTTGAGGCTTTATCCTGTCCCTGTTCCCTGGAGCACAGCCCGACCCCCCCGGCTGTCCCCTCCTGGCAGGAGCTGTGCAGAGCCACAAGGTCCCCCCTGAGCCTCCTTTGCTCCAGGCTCAGCCCCTTCCCAGCTCCCTCAGCCTCTCCTGGGGCTCCAGCCCCTTCCCAGCCCCGTTCCCTGCCCTGGACACGCTCCAGCCCCTCAGTGTCTCTCTTGTGCTGAGGGCCCAGAGCTGTCCCAGCACTGGAGGTGCCTCAGCAGGGCCAGCACAGGGACTGTGCCCTGGGCCAGCTGGACACAAAATAGCTGGGACAAGCCAGGATGCTTTTGGTCCATCCAAGCCATCCAATAAAGATGGAGATTCTCCTTTACCCTCCTTCTGTTGCTGATATATTTGCAAATATTTTTGTTGTCCTTTATGACAGTGGCCAGATTAAATTGTAGTTGGGCTTTGGTCATTTTAGTTTTCTTCCTGTACAACCTAACAACATTTTTGTAGTTCTCCTGAATTGTTTGTCCCTTCTTCCTAAGGTCATTAACTCCCCATTTATTCAATGATTTCCTGCCAAAGCTCTCTGTTCAACAAGGACAATGTTTTTCCCCTGCAGGCTCACTTTTTTGGCATGTGGGGACAGCCTGTGCCCGTGCCCTTAGGATTTTGTGTAGGTTTGCCCTGGCTGCCACGCTGTGTCTTGTTTATCCTGCACAGCTGGCAGTGCTCCTGGTCCCCAGTGCACCCCGAGGGTTCTTTTATAGGGGAGGGAAGTTTGGACTTTACTGCTGCTGGCTTGGGACCCATCAGCTCCTGTCTCATGAGCTGTGGGCTCCTGGCTGCTCCCTCTGCTGCCCTGAGGCTCCCCCAGCTTGGGAAGCCCCCCTGTGCATGGCACTGGAGCGTTTCACTGACAATTGGGTGTGCACCAGAGCTGCTCCCTGACTGATCAGGACCTCCTTCCTGGCCTGGTTTCTCCACAGTTTTGGCTGGAAATAGAATAGTTCAGTATGTCCTGTTCTGAGGGCAGGGCTGGGTTAGGTGACCTGCAGAGGTCCCTTCCATGAAATTACTGCAAGATTCCACGATTTCCTCCTAAAATGTTGTGTAATAGCAAGAAATAGTCATCATACTTGGCCATAATCCAGTTCATGGGGTTTTTTCCTACCAAAGACTGAACTAAAAAATTATACAATTTTGCAATTAAAATAAGAAGCTTTAATTAAATTGTGTTCTCTTGTTTCTCCTGAGACTACACAACCTTTGAGTTCCCACTGATGGTATTTCACACTGACACACCACAGGGGTTTATTCCTAGAAATTTCTTTGTTATTCTAGTTCTAAATGTTCCATGAGAAGAAAGGAGTGGCTTCAAAAACGAATTTTCTGTTTCCTGAAGTTTTAACCTACTAAGATTTCCAAACACTTAGAATAAGAATTGGAAACAGGAACATCTAATGGCAAAATTTATAAAATCAATCCAGCATTGAAAAGGGGAATATTAGTAGCCCATAAATTAAAATTATTTCATTGTAATGTATGTGCCCTCCCTTCAGCCATCTCACCTATTTTCTGTAGATGACCAGAAAAGCTTAAGCATCTTCTTGGTTTTAATAACATTTTTGTAGACAAGCAAGGCAGAAGTTTACAAATTTTATCTCTCTGCAGATAAGTCATGCAGACCCAGCCTGTCACCTTCCTCTAATGAACTGGTCACCTTGCACAGCCAGCAAGAGCTGAATATTTTCACCAGGTTTGCATGTGTAATTGCCTTACAAACTACTCAGGATTTGGTATCAGTCAAAACAAGACTATACAAAAATTTACCATTTTAGCAGATGCAGTCAGAACAGCTCACTTGCATGCAGTAAAAGCCTTAATATTTCCATAGCTAGCAAGTTTCCTGTGGTCTAAATTATTGGAGCTTTTGGGTTTTTGAGAGAGATGACCTAAATCAGGCTTTAACTCATAAAACATTTTGTGTTTCAAATATCAAGGTGCCTTACAGATTTTTTTCCCACTGAAAAGAAAGTAGAAGGTTTAAGTAATTTGGAGAGTGAAAATATACCTTTCATCTTCTGCCCCACATCCTGAAGCAAAAGCAGTGATATGGTAAAAGCTCAGATTTGGCTTCTGTGACATTTTTTACAATCAGGCTTTTCTTGATTGCTGCTCTACAGCCAGAGATCTCACCTCTTGTCTCCCCTGACCAATATAATTGTGTCAACAGGAGTCTGCAGTACAGAGGAGATCAACTTCTGAATTTTATTGTGCTGCTTCTGTGAAGTCCAGTGTAACAGGAGAGTGTGTTATGAAACCAGGCAATAATATTACACTGCTGTGAGTCACTTAATATATGCTGGTTTTGTCAAGAGCAGCAACCCTTTATCAGAAACAATGCCTGTTGGAAACTTAACTATTTCTGATAGCAGGTTCTCAGGCTGGAGCTGCCTGATCCATGAGGAAGCCAAAATCCTATCATAATGCTATGTAAACTGAAGCTTTATTAGTTCACACACTTCTTGACTGTCAGAAGATTTGGACCTAAAGAGACTTTGTCAGAGCTGTAAACTGTTCTGGGGTTGCACTGGTACCAAAGGATGTCTCAAAGGAAGGGCTGATGTTTCTCCCACTCTGCATGGCTTGGGGTAGGAACTGACATGAAGTTTGTAACAGTGACTTTTGACCACTTGCCCTGCCATTGAGGCCGATGAAGGATGGACAAATCCTGCTCAGAATTAGAAAGAATAAAGCCCTGAATTTTTTTCCCCACACCTGTGTTTTAGCCTTTCCTTAAACTATAATATTCAGCTTCATTCAGGATGTGGATTTTGCTACCTCCATGCTAATGAAGTTGAATGTCATGTTTTCTTCCCAATGGCATGTTCTTTGGAAGTAGACATACACCAAAAGCTGCCTTGAAATGGATCTGTCACTATCCAAGCCCCTCTATTTTAGTGTGACCTGCTCTTTAGCACAGGGTGGACTCAAAATCTTGGGTTCTGGTCCCAACAGTCACTGCAATGATGGAGTTATTTTGCCTGCCACAAAGAAAGTCAATGCATGTTTCCCTATCTTCTAAAACTGGTAGAGCCAAGTGTTGTTCAGAGGGCATTTTGTCACTTCCAGCTGTATGCTTAATTATTCAAAAGCAACATTTCAGAGCAAAATTTATTTGTGTTCTCCTTCCATTTCCTGTTTTCTGAAGGCTGCTGCTGTACAGTTGTGCTCTGCAAAACTCTCTGCTCATACTGCTATGCAGAAAAGAATTATTACACTGATTCTATGTTGAAGTTTTAAGACTGCTGGAGTCTGGCCATGTCCAGGCAAATAAGTGACAGGCTTCCACAATACTACCCATGTACACACTCACAATTTAGGTACAGTAGTTAAGTCTTCTTAAGTGTATTAACCAGGGAAAAACCCACAGAGATATTTCTGCTTGCTTCATACAGTCCTGAAGTGTTTAGACTGATGCACCAGGTGCTTTACAACACCTGTGAAAGTGGGCAGTCTGGGGGCTTTGTATGGATAGCAGCTCATGAAAGCTTTGGAAACATCAGCCACTCCTCTCCATAGCAGTTACCTGGCATGATTGCCTGGACTCATATGTGAGGATACAAAATTCCCCATGGACTCAAACCTTGCTCCTTTACCATCCTGGCCATCAGAATCATGGTGATTACTACACAGGGAAGATGGTGCCTTTTATCCCAAATTGCATGGTTGTAAATGGAATGAGCATCCAGATCTGCTGTGTCACATCTGCTTCATCGTCAGTAGTCATACTACTTATTTTCCTTTTTTTATTTTTTACTCACTCTTTTCCATCTAACTGGGGAGCATTGAAAGCAAAACCACAAAATCCAAACTATTTTAATTTTTTTCTTAGCAAAATGGACTGAAATAAATAATGGAAAAAAAGAAGAGCTGAATCCTTACTGAGTGTAGTCCCTGCTGAACCAGAACCACCTGCCTTCATCCTAAATTCACTCTGGCCACTCCTGCTTTCCCACCACTGCTTGCAAATTAGATATCAGACACCTTTCTGAATTTCCACAGATCTTCTGTTACTTTTTGTTAAAGAAAAAGCCCATTGATGGAGACAGCAGCTCTCCCTTCTGTCTAGATAAAACAGGACAGAATGGTGACCCTCCACACAGCACAGCCCCAGCCTTGACAGGGAGCTGGCTCCCTGTACAATATTTTAACAGACTAACATGCAAGGGAAAAAAAAAAAGGGGACAGTTACCCTGTGAAATGAAAGCTCAATGATTTAAAAAGCAGCAGTGTGTGCGTGAGGGAAGGAAGGGGGCTGGGGGATGGGACGGACAATTTCACTTGTCAGGCCAGGGGTAACAAAAAATTATCCTGATCCAATAGACCATGTGAAAGGATATTGCTGGGGTATGAAAAAATTCTTTTGGGGGGACAAAATGTATTTTTTCTGCCCTTTCTCTAAAGCCCTGTTATTTTTCTGTTCTTTTCTTGCATCTGTTAAATGCTGGAATGTCTGCAGGGACATTTTTAAAAGCTGCACAATGTCAATTAAATTTGCCGAGCAGTATATCTTTTTGGAGTACGTGTGACCTTTTCTGTTTGTCATTTCCTGGGCATCACACCAAGTGATCCTCTTAGGATGCTGGCTTTGTGGAGCAGGCTCACAGCAGCAGGACTGCAGGAACTGCAGGTTTCTGGGACCGCTGCCAACCTCCGGATAATTGCCATCAGCAGGAAAGAGCTAGAAAAGCTTGGCTGAGTCCATCTTTTACAGATAGATTGACCCCTTTCTGCCACTGCAGAATCACAGTCAGAGAGAAACACATATCCAAAAAGAGAGAGAAGGGAGGGGAAGGAGGGGGAGAGAGGAATGATTACAGCAGGAAGGCTACATCTGATCTGAACAAGAGAGATTTGGAGGTTACGCTCGCTGCTTTGCCTTCGCCAATATTTATAATATCTTCTGTTTTAAGACAGAAAAATCTGAGAATGAGGCTTAAATGCTGAGCTCTGTTACAATAAAACTGGTGCTTTTGTGAGACCAGAGTCAGAGCACTGAGAGATGGGAGGGAAGGGAAGGGTAGGAATTCAGTACCTTCATGTGATATGTCTGCTGGGAAATAACAATTTGAACATATATGCAGCAATCAAAAGGCAGACAATGAAAGCATGCTGAAAGCCACTGCAGGTGCTCAGTAAGGGGATGGAGGACAGCAAAAGGAAAGAGGAAGGAGGCTGTGTGCCCACAGCTCAGTAGCTAAGCTGAGATGTTTCAAAAAACAGCAAGAACCACAATTTCACTTTATGAGAGCTGGGAAAGCAGTACTGTTAATATCCCCAAGTCCAGCAAGTGGCTGAGTGGGATAAATGGTGGTGACATGGCCAGGAGGTGATTTCAGCAATCAAGTTTTAAGATACACTACCTCCTCCATGTGCTTGTGTCCTTCAGTTTCCTGCAGGGCTCAGATTCAGTGCTGCTGGTAAAGTGACTGCAGCACAGGAGCCCAAAATCTCCATGTGGGAATTTCCAGGTAGATGCTGGGATCCCCACCCTGAGCCAGAGCTGCATCCCCCTGGCATATCTCAGTTGAGGTGGGATGGGTGGTGGCCAAAGTCTAGATGAAATACCAAACCTGCCCCAGGCAATCCCAAACTGTGAGATGCAAGTTCTCTTTCCACTTGGGAATGGAAAGAGGTGAGTGGGTTACAGGGGTAAGCAGTTGTCCCTTCCGTGCAGCTGTGTGACCTTCTAGATATGAGCACCACAATTCTGCTGCCTCTCTCCTCTCCTGGAGGAAAATCCTTCCATCATTCATGGAACTGCAGCTGTCATGCAGCAAAGAGCAATCTGAGACACAAAAAAATGTGTAAAAATATGCGTGACCTCTGGAAATCAAGATCTTTACGGAAAATAAAGCTTCTGAGACAGAATCTCTCCACTGTGTTTAGGTCAGTGCAGTCTCATATTAGTATTAAGATGTTTGATGCTAAAGATATAACACCCAAATCCATTCACTAGCATTTCTTCTTTTTTTTCTTTCTTCATGATATATCTCTTAGTTGCCAACATAAATAATACTCAGGTTACAGTAATGTCCTGTGGCTCCAAACTGGGGGAACTTCAGTGCACAAGGTGCTGAGCAAACATGTATGGAGGCATAATCCTGTCAAATATTATCCAGGTCATATGATCTGTAGCTATATTCCTCCCTGTAGAGAACACTCAGCTTGGCAAATGCTTGGCCTGTTTCTCTGTGTGACACTGAATGTCAGTGAGTGACATCTCACAGATGATACTTTATTGGTAGAGCAGGTGCTGGTGGCAAGAACTATATTTAGAGAGCAGAGGTCTAAAAATGGGTCAGTCATTTCCAGATCAGATTTGAGTCTTTCATAAGACCTTTCCCCTCTCCTTTCCCTGCTCACAAACTCTCACCAGAATGAGAAAGCCAAGGGTTGCTTCCAGGACCGCCAGCAGAAGAGCCATGGGATCTGGGATACAGAACACATATCCTCCCCAGAAAGGGAGATCTGCACATCAGAGTAGGTTCCAGATCCATCCCCCATTAGAGGCTGATCTTTTTTCACAGAAAAGAAGGCAAACCCTGTATCACCAGCACTGCATCAGTTTCTATTTGCACAGCCCCAGGGTTACAGTGGTGAGGAGCAGGTGAACACACCACCATGAGCTAAGCAGCACTGTGCATTTCTGACCCTCTGTGCCAACACTGCATACAGAGACCCAGTCCTGAGGAAAATGTCAGAGAACCTCTCCTGGACTGGCAAGAGGAAGCACACGTGTGCAGGGCTCTCTTCAGGATAACTGCACTACCCTGGGAAGTTTCTCTGTTTGCTCTTGCCCTTCCACATTTTCTCTCCTAAGCACCCAAAGCTGTAGAAGCAGTTTGCCATGCCAGGGAACAAGGATGTTTCTAAGAGCCAAAGGGGGATTTGGATCTTTCCAAATGACATCCAGCCACCAGCACACCATCTGCAATGTTTGGGATTTGATGACTGACCTTAAAACTGCACTTTTGTATGAAGCTCTTTCCAACTATTACAGTCCAACACCATGCTCAGAGTTTAAGCATGGGTTTACACAAAAAATATGCTAGACAAGGCAGAAAAGCAGTGGAGGCATTTCAGTTCCCGCCCAGGAAGAAAGTTTGAATTCTTTCCTGGGAGAAGGCTCCATTTGATCCACCTGTGGATATGTGCTGGGTGCAAGGAAAGGTGATGAGATACTGCTCTGCTGGCCTGAAAAAACAGTGCTTTTTGCCCAAGTTAAATTGAAAAACATTGCCAGACCTCAGCTTGCAATATGCTATTCAATTACACCTTCCACATGCTGCTTAGAGTAATCCTAGTCTGAGTGTGGTCCATGGCAAAAATGAGAGAGCAAATTCTAACCTTTTGCCTGAAAACCCATTTGTTCATTCCTCAGAAACCAAACACGAGGGTTTTCAATGATATATGTTTTTAAGGAATTATATTGTTCTTGCAGGACCTGTCAGCATCAACAAAGTCATTCCTCCTGTGGGCAACATATAAATAGGAAAACACCTCTATATTTCATTTTGTTTCCATTTGCCACCTCCATTTACAGCTGAGGCTTGTGAGTGATTTGAATAGTCTCACTGAAATCAGGAGGACAGCTCATGGGCTTAGAGGGAGGCACGTGGTGGAGGGCTTTACCAAATCACCTTCCAACACCAGATGCTGGAAGACACAGTGTTGGTAGCTGTTGGCAGCTGACCTGAAGAAGTTAAGCTTAGCAGTGAACGGAGCCCCCAGGCTCTGCAGTTCAGCTTCCTTTCCTCTCTTTAGCACAAAATATTTTAAAAGAAACTGAGACCAGCAGCTTTTCCCCAGCCAACAAAAATAAAGACACTTGCAGCACGGCGAAGTGCAGCGTGCCTGCCTTACTCCAGGCTGCTCTGCCAGGGAATCAGAGGGATGGATGGATGGCTGATGAACAACAATTGAAAGGTGGGCACAGAGGCAATAGCACAGTGGCTGAGGTCCAAGCCCAGAGCAATGAGGCATCCACAAGAACTATTGCAACTGTCAACAGTGGAGAAATGTAATTCGTTGTTTGCAAATGCAGCCTAGCTCCTTAAAATAAAATAAAGAAAAGCAAATACCTCAGCTCTGTTAGCTACCTGGCCACTGAAGGCTGCCCATGAGCCAGATAGATAATGCTGATATAAACCCCAGAGCTCAGGCAAGATCTGCTGGATAGGTTTGATCAAGGACTAGTGCATCTTTAGGAATGTGAGTCAACTGGAAACAGATGTTTTCATTTTGTGATGCTGTATGAGCAAAAGTCCCCTCTGTCCATCTTCCCTCTGTCCCCTCCAATCCTTGGATACATTATTAACACTTTTTTTCATCTCATTTCATTTGTGTGTCTTAAAGTATTCCTGCTGTAGACTCCTAAATTGTGGGGAGAAGTAAGAGACGGAATGCCAGCAGATCAGAACAACAAAATCCCAACCTCACCCACTAAAGCCCTTTCAAACAGAATGCCGTTGGCACTGTATTTTGTTTGTGTTAACAAAGTTAGGTTATTCCAGGCCAAGAAAGTGGGGGGGAAAGCCCTTACAGCCCTTTGGAGAAGGTGATCCTGTCACAATTCCCTTAATGTTGAAAGGGGGACTCAGGAAACCGGGACTCAGTTTAGAGACACTTGGGGTACACTCTGCTGCAGAAGAGCTCTGTCAGACAGTCCACATCTGAGACAATGAAAAGTAACACAAAGATTATTTTATTTTTAAAATTATTTATGAGAAAAATACACCCATCTCCACCACCTCTACAATTATCTGTCATGTTCCTGCCTGCAGAACCATCCAGTCAAGCACCACCAAACAACCCCACAGCCCTTCCTGCTCTGGTCCTCCTCCTGGGCTGGGTGTCAAACACAAGACAGTGTCTGCTGACACATCCAGTCTACCCAAAAATGCTTCTTGGGAGGACCCAGTGATTCTGCTTTAGTGCCCTTTTTTGCATCTAATTCCCCATAATCGCTGGCAGAGATCCACCAGTACTATCAATCTGCTTACATAGCAGCCTCTGGTATTCAGGATGAATACTCATTCAACCTTTATTTCACCCAAATTCCTCCTAGTGCTCATGCTGTCACTATCTGTCTCACAAACATAAGGCAATTAAGGATCATCTTATTGTTTTTGCTATCCTGCTTGCCCCTTCCACCTTTCTGCCTTTTCTTAAGTTTTCTTATACTCTCAAGTTTAAAATGAGAAAGCTTTGGATTCTTCATAAATAGTAAAAAACAAGACTAAAACCATATTTGTGGTCCCAGAGATGGGGTTCCCAGTGTCAGGAGTCACTTTGCAAGACCTACATACAGTAGGAGTAGATACATCTCCCTTTTCAATACTGGTTCCCTTTGTGCTGGTTGTCCCAGGTTTTGGCTCAAAATATGTGTATGAGTGTGAGCAGAGCATCACTCATGGGCTTGGAGTCTGTATATTTCTGGGTAGAGATGAATGGATGCCCAGGATTATGGGGTGGTGTGGCAGGTTGTATCTATTGTATTTTCTTTTTATAAGTTATGGTGGTGCAAGAGCTGTTCCTGGACTAGGACAAAAAAACAAAACAAAACAAAACAAAACAAAAAAACCTTATTTGCATTTTTCCCAGTTGAAGTGAAATCCAGGAAATTGGAGAGGATGTGCTCTCCCTGAGTAGCCCAGACCATATTCATTTTCATATTGGGTGAGGTCTGAAATGCATGAGGGATGTGAAATGGCCAGAAAGAAGGAAGTAAGCACAAAAAAAAAGTGAGGTTGATGCAGAAATCAGGTTTCAGATGTGAAAAATTGGAAAAGACATGGATGATGAATTATATCACATCCTTCTGTTATTATGTATATCCTCCTATTATCTCCATCCTTCTTCTCACCAAAGGAGTCTGATGGAGTTCTGATGCCAACATAGAATATTGTCACAGCTCTGTACACACCACAGTTACCCATAACTCTGAAACTCTTGAGAAGAGACCTGTGGGTACTCTGACAACTTCTGGAGAGTTTGCATCAAGCTTCAAGTTTACAAGAAAACCAGAAAAAAAAAAAAAGTCATCTGTAATTTTGCAGCTTGAGTTTCACACATGAAATCTCCTATTGTCTCATCTGTTTTGAGGTCTCTTTCTATTTTGGGGTCTCTTTCTATTTTGGGGTCTCTATTCTCTTTTAAATAAGACAATAACAAATGTGTTACTATTCTATTCCTTGTTTTCAGTGGAATTTGGCTGACAGAGGAGTAAGTTAATTTACAGAATACTGAAATATTTCTTTCTTACACATCCTAGGCTAAGCATGAAGATCTTAACCTTCTTATTCTCATCTGCCCAGGTACCTCCTTTTCTCATGGAATAAATGAGCAAACAAAAACCCTCCCTGTTCCGTCTCTCCCCTACAAATGTATCTTCACATTAGGAGAGGCAAATAAGGACCTACTGCAAAAGCTGGAAATAAATTACAGCCAGAATGGCAAAAGCAAAATATTTCTCCTCTAAACATGTTGCTTTTTGCTCTGTATGTCTTGGCAGCCTAACTCTCTGAAAACACCCACCTGAATTCTCTGCGCTCAACAGAGCAGCCCAAGGATAAACCCTCCAGTAAATCCTATGTGACTGAAGATATAGGAGCCTGCCTGTGAGTAAAAACATTTTAAATATGATTGCTATACCTGTAAGTAACCAAAGAGCCCTTTTGGAGCAAATAATTTCCTTGGAAACATCTGAGTCCAATCATCTAAGCCTGGGAGCCCAAATTTATGTAATACCACTGCTTTGCTCTCCTCATTGTCCATCCCCTGCCTCAAAAGAAAAGAGTTTACCCTGTCCATCTATCATTTAAATGGTAATGAGCTAAATGAATTCCACCTCACTTCTGAGCTCCAGAGTAAGCTTGGGTTTATTTATTCGTATAAAGGCACAAGAACCCGTTTGACATTGCTGAACATGTCCCAGATTTATGGAAAATAAAACTGTACTAATCTCGCGCGTTTATTAGCTTTTCTGTCAGATGCCTCCATGAGTATTCAGAGATGTGAATTTGCCCTGCAGTTCTGTTCTGACTGGAACAGCATCTCCCGAAATGTAAATGTTATCTTAAGGTCATATGCTGATGAAAACCCCTGTTTTGCCAAAGTCTAATTTCTTGGTCACTTGACAAAGCAGCTGCTGTTCAGTTATATGGCACAAAGAACACTATTAAAGATGGATAAGTTACATGTTTGATTTGGCATATATTATACAGCTTCTAAAGATTAAAAAAAATTACAATGCATTATTATTTTTCCTGATTTAGCTGAGTAAATAAAAGATGTCTCACAAATATGTGTACAGGAATGATATTTCTAAGTGAATTTACACATTATGAAGCCCTCTGAAGGCTTCGGTGACTACATTTTAAAGGATCAACACAAATACCCTAATGTGTGATATAATTTATTTGACAAATCATAGATTGTCATTGAGACAAATTTCTGATTTGAAGGAGAATACAGAGATTAGACAGTTGTAAATGTTATATGACAGCAAGCTCTGCAGCTGATGTACATTAAGGAAAATAAAAATTGCAAGGTTTAGGTAATCAACAGCTGGTGTCAGCTGGTACCGTACCACATCAGTGCCTCCAAGGTTGGTAAAGATATTTTTTTTAACCATCTGGCAGTTATCTAGCATTGGTCAATGTCAGAAGGACAATCCTGGAGGCTTCTGCTCCTGCTTTGGCAAACCAGGACAAATGCTCACTTGTGCGAGCAGGGAACATGCAGTGTGGGTCAAGAAAGACAATTTGACATGTTTTGGGAGATGGGGCTGTCATTCCAGCCCTTTTAGTGTGTGAGAAAGGGCTGACAGGGAATCATACAACAGGGATGTAAGGTCTGGGTTACACAAAGCTCCATGTCCAGGAAGAGCTGGAGCATTAGAGCCGTAGCAGGGTTTGGTCTCCAGGTTTGAGCTCCAAGGAATCAGTCCTGGGAGCAGAGATGTGTCTGGGAGTTCAGTGTCTGGTGATGGGTAGAGAAGAAATGTTGCCTGCACAATGTTTGACCTTCATCTCACAAGGGAAAATGTCAAATATTCTCAGAAAAATATCAACATTGTTTTCTCTTACCAAAAAATTGCTCTAGTGCCGGAATACGTGGTCCTTTGCAACAAAGAGTTTTAAAAATCCCCGGAGATTGGGATTTCTCTGGCCTTTTCTGTTTTCTTTTCCTTCCTTTTTAATTATGAAGTTCAGAGAGGTTCCACGTGACAAAGATAATTTAGCATTTCAAATAAGACTTTATTTTGCAGAACATCCAGCATTCATTTAAACATTAACTCTCTCACACCTAAGGAGATAGGAAAGTTATTCCAATGAGAAATAAACATGAGAAATAAAGAAGCACTCACTTTCAGATAGGAAAATAACTCAGCAAAAATAAGATTCATCAATATTCAGGTCAAAGAAGGATATGCTTTTTCTAAAAACTTATCTTGTAGGCTGGCAGGGGATATCTCTCTCCTGATTACTGTCAATTTTGATAGGTTGCATCACAAACATTCATTTCCAGAGGAAGATCGGGGATCAGAAAAGCCTTCTGGGTATATTTTAAAGTGTAAGGGAAGCATCCTGGTTTTAGTGATTGCACCATTCATTTCAGAGATATGTGATACTCCCAGTCAGCTGCAGACGAGGAAGATTCCCCTCCTTTGAAACCAGCAAGATTTTTTTGCTGGGGATTGGGTGGGGCTTTATCATTCCCTGGTGCAGCAGTTCTTTGTCTCAGTACAGTCATCCACCATAATGGGAACATACTGCACTTTGTGTCTCTCCTACAAAATTTAATCACATACCGAGGTTTCCTGCTCTTGCAATTTGCTTCTTCGAATCAGCTAAGACATCTTCCTATGACACATAATTCTAGTGGAACTTGTTGGCTCTGCTTAAAATAAGTAAGTAGGTAAATAAAAAATAAATAAATAAATAAATAAATAAATAAATAAATAATAGCTAAGACATCTCCCTATGACACATAATTCTTGTGGAACTTGTTGGCTCTGCTCAAAATAAGTAAGTAGGTAAATAAATAAATAAATAAATAAATAAATAAGCAGGCTGGCATTCATTACTGAATCCGAGTAACAGCCCAGCAAAAAATTCAGCAAGAAAACCTCCACATCGTAAACCATCAATATTTGCAGTAAACCATGAGCTGAGAGGAGGCTTGGTAAAATAGCTTCCACTCCTGAAATGCCATACCCTGATTGGCAAAAACAAGATACCAGCTGAGCCAAAAGGGAGTCCCAGTGTACCTGCACAGAATCTTGTCCTTCCTTAATGCAATTTCTCTGTGGACAGAGCACATTCTGGAGCTACAAGTATGGAAAGGAGAGATCTTCCAATGAGCCTGGTAAACCAGTGATGTTTATGTGCACCTACTCTAGGTACAAAGGCTTTATGTGGTCCCAAAACATCCACTTAACATCTAGGTGGAAAAAGTGAATGATAAAGCACTGCTCATCCTGACTGTTCAGACATCATGGCTCTGCCCCTCCTTTATTTACTCCCTGGCTCTGTTGCCATTGCTGTGTAGGGCTCTGCTCTTCCTCATCCTTAGGATGTGGGGACTTTAGGACTGAAGGCATCATCTTGCTTAGAGCACCTATGTCACAGGTTATTAAGTTTCACTCAACTGTTCCTGAGACTGATTCCAGTAATTGATGTCCTGTAAAAATTCTCCTCCAAGAGAGAGAGATTCAGCCTTGATTTAAAGGAAGGGTGAAATAGAGAGCATGCTGCTTTCCCAGTTTGTTCTGGCTTGTAATCTTCCTCACTCTAAATCACTCTGGTCCTTCTCTGTTTTATGAAAGAACCCTCTTCTAGATGGGTTCTTTTCTCCACACAAATGTTTCCCCATAGTCAAATTACCTCTCCATCTTCTCCTTGTCCATTTGAATCTGAAAGATGTCTCATCCTTGGGATTTTATTCTTCTGCCCTTGTGCTTTTCTGAGATTTCTACCTTTTTAAATTATACTTTCTTTTTACATTCTTAATTCATGTGGAATTACCACTTGAATCACACTGCATTTGTACACAAATGTAAGGCTGCAATAACATTCTATTGAAGGAGGAATATGCATATAAGAAAGAGTCATTACTTTTATCATTAAAAGGCCTGAAGAACAGTATTTAGTGTTCATAGAGCACTTAGAACATGTAAACATTATACATCTATAGATATAGATGCATATCAGCTCTGCAGGCTAATGGACATAGGAGTAGGAAAAATGTTTTCCTGTATTAGTGGGGGCGGTGCCTTCAGGTAAGTTTAGCTGACTAAAGCCAGCAAGACAAAAAGAGGTGGACAAAATTCAGAAGTTGGATATGTCAAAAACATGGAATTCATCAGGGTCTTGAATAAGCAGGCAGAGTGGGACAACCAATGAGATAGCTAGACTTCTTTGACTTATCTAGATACAGAATAATATTCAGCTCTTAGTGGAGTCCTCTTGCCCTGAACTCCTGGGCAGAGAGAGGTTCCTGGCTGCTCCTAGATTTTTGCTGACAGTTTGGGCTTTGGATCACAGGTAAAAGCTCCAAATAGGCTTGACTCCCTAGCATCACCTACAGCAGGAAAAATTCTTTGTGCACTGCATCATCTGAATCTTCCAAGAAACATCATTCATACTCACCCATTTAGGAATTCGACACGTCATATTTATATCACGTTCCTAGCTCACTGACTGCATCATTTAGTCAAGATTTTAATTAAAATACTTTCACAATGTATTGCTGTGAAGGCATAATTGCTGTGGCTTGAGCTCCCTAATTCTCATTTCCCAGTTTTTGTCCAGAACACAACAGGCTTTACAGAGCAGTACTCCTGAAGTGGGGCTGGAAGGTGACCCTCAGACCAAGGTCAGCCACCTCTGCTGGGACATTCCTCCTGCCATCACACCAGTCACCCCTCTCCATTCATAAATGTCCACATGCCCTGGAAAAATTAGCAATGCTGAGACTCTCAGCAAGGCATGGAGCTCAGGCATGGAGCTCAGGTTGAGTTACTCACCCACCATGACCTGTCCCATACAGGCATCCCTCACATTCCTTGCCTGCAGGAATGTTGTCCCTTTCCCATGCATAAAATTTCATAACTGTTTGATAGTAATAGAATCTGCATTCTGCATTCCTGCATGGACTGCATTGCCTTTGGCTCTGTTAAAACATGTTTTGCCCAAATAAGTTGAACTTCACCAGTGATTTCCCTTCCATGGACCCTGCAGTTATTTATACTCCTACCAATCTTCATTGGCTGCAAATTCTATCAGCAGTGACTTTAAATCTAATCCTGGATTACTAATGAAAACATCCCATAGCCCCAAGCACAGGTATGGTTCTGTGGAGACACTGCTCAGAATGTCCCTGGTTGATGATGATTTGTCTGAATTTTCAGACCTGCTCTTTATCCTTTTGTTTATATCACCCTACGAGGCTTTTCCCTCTCCTCACTTTCCAATGCCTTTTCGTTTGCAAGCTAAAAAAATTATATTCAGAAATGTTCTTTACTACATCAGCTTGCTGGCAGCTCTGTTAGGAGCAGTGGGTTCTTATTCAGGGGAAAGCACATGATTATGTTCAGCCACAAGTAAATTGAAAGGTGGAGGCCATTTCCTATGTTCTGACATAAATACACACAAATATATAAGTTGGTTCATAAAAACTTGTTAGTTCCTTTTACATGTTCTGGACCTGCATTGCAGATCGGTTTGGGGTTTATGTTTGTTTTAATATTTGTACTGTTCTTAAACAAATGGATTGGTTCCTTCTATGTGTTTTGCTTTAGCAGTGTGGTGTTAAACATATTCAAAATGTTTCAGTCAAGTAAAGATTTTATTTTGTCCAAAAAAAACCCCAAACCACAGAACTATAGAAACAGCTAAGCACTGTAGCCATTCCCCAAACAGGGTGTTAGGATTTGGCTATAAACCTAAGCTGTTTAATATGGTTTGGGTTTATGCAGTAGGTCATGGTGGTTAATGCTTAGTGAGCTGAAACAAGAATGGAAGAAAATTATAATGGAAAAGCTTGGTTTGAAAAAAATACCTCTTCATAGATGACTATAAGGGGGATGATTGGACTCGTGGTGTGTACCACATATTTTGGCTAAGCTGGAATGCTCTGAAAGCCTTTCAGTTGATATAAGCATGATCATCTGAGCAGGACTTTTTAGCTCAAAACACTCCTAATGTTGAACTCTTGGCATGAGGTGGTGACAGCTGCAGAAGGCAGAGGGGGAGAAGGCAGCAGTGCTGTGCCTTTGTTATGGAGAGCAGCAGCACAGGGGAGGCAGAATTGCCTAAATCAGTATTGTGTGACTTGTGGGGGGACCATGACAGCATGACCCAGCTCAGAGCACGAGCCCTCAGCACTGCCATCCCTCAGTGTGCACACAGACATGTACACACTGCCAGATTCCAGCACTTCACAGGCTCACACCTTTTCCAGAGCTGGCAGGGACCCTCACGTTTATTACCCTGTCCACAACCAGACTTATGTCTCCACCATGCCAGTACCTCAGCTTTGTGAACTCAAAGCCCAAAAGCCCAGGGAATTTGGTGATGAGTGCACATTCATTAAGCCCAGGGCATTAATTGAGATGCCAGTGAAGGTTCCAGAGGCAGTTTGGTTTCTCTCTATACCAACATCCCAAGAGCCCATACATAGAGAGCTACTAGGAAATAATGCACCAGGTTTTATTTGTTCACAAAGGGCATTTGGCCTTATCAGTCCTCCTCCAAGCAGTATCAAAGCATTCTCTCAAATCTTTCACTAGAAATAAATGTCTTACAGACACCCCCAGCAGCCTGATTATGGGAGAGAACCCAAACCACCCTCACTGTGTGAAATGCAGAGGAGGAAAGGATATGTCCCATATGGTGATAAGCATGCCTAGACACCAATCTGGGGCAGTCTGTGGGCCCACCTCTCATCACATCACACCTCTCTGTACCTCTGAATAACCCAATGCTCCTGTGCAGTGGCCAGGGGGCAACTGTTTCCCAAATACTTCCTCGGGTTTTACCCTGGCTCCATGGGGCTTCTGGACCAGAAGGTCCACCAGTGGGAAACAGGCTGCATGGCAATAATGGGACCAGCCTCACCAGGTGGCTCAAGGGTTGGGTTTAGCTGGGGTGAACACTCTCACTCCAGCTGGTGAGTTGGGAAAGGTTGGAAAGAAGAGCCTTGTGAACACAAAGCATATAATGTGGCAAAACCAACAAATGCAAAATACCATTTTAGTTACTTTCAGATCAAACTGGCTAACAAAGAAATAATGTTTTCATATTCCAATGACACCTCCATGCAAAGACTTTTCCTCAGACTGCTTTCTGGTGGGAGGAGGACCTCAGGGGAAAACACCTGAGAAAGAGGAAGAATTACTTCTGACTCCACCCTCTGCTCTGGCAGTTGTGTTAAATTCCCTCCTAGCACATCAGAACTGGTTTTAAAAGGTTTCTCAAACAAACAAAACAATAAAGACATTATTTTTAACATCAATACTTGCTCATCACAGCTCATTCAAAAGTGAATTTTGTCTGACCCTTGGACCGCCTAACAGGGAGGTGCATGATTTTGAATAATACCTTAGTTAATGATCTAATGCCTAATGGGCTAGACCTGAGATAACACCTCAGGACCTCACTTTTTTGTGGTATAGATTCACATTTAGTCCCACAATTGTGTGGGCTTTAATTTTTTTTTCACAAGCCTTGAAATGGCACAAGTATGGGCTGGTTTCCCTTCTCTGGTTGTCATGAAGCCTCCCTCCATTTAACATATCACCTGCACAGCTGTTATTAAAAAGCAGCACCCTAGCCAGTGCTGACAACACAGCTCTCACATCCTTCAGATCCTCTTTCCACCTTCCTTCCCTTATTTGCTCTGACAGCATTTGACTGTGTCAAAAGCCCAAGTTTTAGCAACACAATCTCCCTTCCCATTTAATATTTTAGTACAAGAACAGCTTTGCTTTTATAAAGACATGGTTTAGTCCTCAAGTCATCGAGGAATATCACTGGCATCTCAAGTGCAGCATTCCCACCTCCAAGCCAGCAGCAGCTTGTTGGAGAGGCTGTTAGCCCATCTTATGTTCCTTGATGTTCTGGACTCACACTCTCAGGGGAACCCATTAGCATTCACGCTCTCAGGCAGTCCTCTCCTCCCTTGTTAATAATTACCCAGGGAGGGGGTAATTAAAATAGGTTCTGAGGCTATGAAGAACCTCTGTCCGCCTTCTCTACTTGCAGAGCCAAATGAGAACTTTAATGTACATTTGGAGACAACTCCTGAAGGGTTTTGCACCTTTGTCATGTTCTTGTTGTCATTTAGCATGATCTAATCCTCCATTTCAATTCATTAACCTGAACAGAGACAAATTTTGCAATGTGACTGCAACACAGAAGCAGTAAAATTTCCCTAGATACCTGATGAAGTTCTGTCATTATAAAATGGATAATTTCATGGGGATGGACAAGAGTGTGGGAACTAGGGACTGATTAGCACAGGTTTCCTATGGAATTCCATCCAAATTACTGAATCTCTGCATCTTTATTTTGTCACAGAAAACGAAAAGGTTCCTTTCATCCAGCCACCAGTCAGAGAGATCTTGAGTAGAGAGGTGTTCTGTGCCCAGTGCATTTATCCTTTGCTGCAAACACCCAACAACAGCACAGGGACAGCCACTTTTACAAACGAGCCCTGTTGGTTGAGCCCAGCAGGGAAGCGCGTGGGCTAATGAGCCGTGTGAGATGATTTCAGCACGACTCACCAGTGGTGGCCTGAGAGCTACCAGGGCTCTGCTCAGCCCTGCTGATGGCCTCTTGACACTCCTGGCAGCAAGGCAGCAGTCGGGGTTAGCAGCGCACCAGCCTCGCTGCAAAAACCGCGTGGGAAGTCCCGCCACTCTTTAGGAAGAGCTGATTCAAATTCAAGCTCCAACACCTTCACACCCTGTCCTAAATCTGAATTGAGATGACTTAAACAATCCCTTAAAAGATTCCAGAGACTGGAAAACTTAGGCCTGTCTCTCTTAAAAGCTGTCATTCAATTCGACCTAGGGGAGGGAAATAAAAATATAAAAGAGCAGATGAAGCAACTGAAAATAAATATGCTTCCCATTTTTCAAAATTTGATCTTTTTTTAACTAAAGCCTATATTATTCATGTGCTGTATATTTTATTGTGGTTAGTTTCAAAGCTGTTGGAAATCACAGATCAGTCCCTCAACCACGATGTCTTTATTATGCATACATAAATCATGCATGGAAGGGCCCTGACAGTTGACAACGACGTAAACTCTCAGGAAGCAAAGCCCCTAAGCCATGTAAAAAATGTATGCCATGGAAAAAAAGAAGCGTGTCATCTTTATTTCCTTTTTATGGATATTTTTGTCTTGTCATTATCAAGGAAGATTTTTTTTCCCCTGTATTTCTGTCTAAATGTAGTTAACTCAGAGGTAATTTGCAATGGTATTTCAATGACACAAATGGAGAACCCTTCCCCACATCTGCCTGCATCTTCAAGGATGAGCGTGTTGTAATTATACAGCTCCTGTTTCACTAACAGCTCTGCTGTACCCAATAAGGTTCAAAAGTATTAGTATGGTAAGAATGAAATGCAGAAGTTCATTGAATTGTCAGGAGCTTTTGGGTGCTACAGTACTCATGTAAATTGTGCTAGAGTTGGGTTTTTTGAAGCCATGGGTCCACTGTAAGATTCAGTCAGGTTGTTGTGGGGCTTTTTTGAGCAAGGGAAAAAAATCACACAAAAACAAACAAACAAAAACAAAAAACACAAAAAACACAAAAAACACAAAAAACACCCCAAGTTTTCTCTATTGTCCTGTAGATGAAAAGCAGAATAAAGTGAAAAGCAGAATAAGGGGAAATACTCAGCTAAGAGAAAGAAAGAAAAGAAAAAGAAAGAAAAGAAAGAAAGAAAGAAAGAAAGAAAGAATTGCAGTTTACATTTTCTGTTTCTGAAAGGTATGTTTTTCTTTTCACTTGCTTGATTCTTTTTTATAGGGAAGCAGTTTTGTGAGTTTGCTTCTTTAATAAAAAAATATTTTTTTAAGAAAAGTTTTGGGATAGTCATAAGTAGCAAATTGTGGCAGATAAAAAAAAATAAAATATTTTGGTCAGAAAGTAAAAAATAACCTTCCAAATATAAAATTGAAGAAAGTACCTAATAGAGCACTGAATGACTGTCTGTACATTGGGCTACGGACAAAATTTTAAAAAAATATATTGACAGACCAAAAAAATTTCTTTTTCCAACGATGCACTTTCATACTCTGAGCTTTCAAAAGCAGGGTGCTTTAGACAGACTGGTGAGCTCACATGTCAGCACCTGAAGAGCAGTGATCACCTAACAGCCACCCACCCCTGCTGCTATATTTACTAAATAAAAAATAAAAATACTTATTTTTTTATTTAGGTGTTGTCCTGTGTGTTGCCACTGCCCAGTAAAAAGGTGCCTCCTAACTCAGTGAGAAGAAATTGCACCTTTTTCCCCACATCAGCTTTGAGCTGCATCTTCCTCTGTCCACATGCACCTTCTACGCCCATCTTACTGCTGTAGGGTGTCTCCCATCTATTGAACAACTAATTTAATTTAGATGCAGGATAAGACAGGCACCTACATAAAAACCAAGGGGGAAATCCTTAAGGGCGGATATCAGCAAAAGGCTCCTTACCCTGAGGGTAGGGGGGCACTGAACAGGCTCTCCAGGGAATGCTCACAGCCCCAGGGCTGCCAGAACTCCAGGAGAGTTTGGAAAATGCTCTAAGGCACAGGATTTTTGGGGTGTCTATGCAGGACCAGGAGCTGGACTCATTGTTCCTTGTGGATCCCTTGCACCTTGGGGTATTGTGTGATAAGTCCTTTGTTTCCTCTCAGCTGTTGGTGACATCGTTGATACCTCCTCTTGCCTTCTCCTCGTTGCTCCAGCATGCAGTGGTCATGATGGGGGGGCTCCATCACATAAAATTCAGCCCAAACATCAAATAGTGTAAGGCCACAATTCCCAGAATCACAGAGTCATTAAGGCTATGTCATTAAGGAAAAATAAGATTGTAGAGTCCAAACTTTAACCCAGCTCCACTGTGTCCACCACTAATTCACCTCATTCCTCTACTGCTGATTTAGTCCCTCTTTCTCTACAACAGCTCAGCACTAGAGAGTTTTTCCTCAAAGGAATCCCACTCGCTGTGTCGGGGTTCATTGGGGAATCCTCTTGCTGGGATGCCATTGCAAAGAACCAAGAGCAGCAAGTGAACACCGTGCTGTCTGCTTCCTCAGAGAACCACACAGAGAAAGGAGCAGCAGATACATAATTCTGTCTGTGGGGTGAAATTCAGAACCAGCTGAGATGTTTGCTGCTGCTTTTATCCTCTTGCCTATGCAAATTAGTGGGGTTCAGAACTAAATGGTATGTGTTAAAAGGAAATCTGAAGGCAGGATCTGTTTCACACGCTAACCCTGCTCCTTTCCTTTGGAAAGACACCTGTGGATACATTTTCATTAATAATTTCACCCTATCTCTTCTATGATGGAAATTTACAAGCAAGAAACGGGGAAAATGCCAAATCAAATGTTGCAGGCAGACTGGTGAGATAATTAGCATATGATGCATAAGGAAGAAGAATCCCAAGAAGCAAAGCTAAATGTGCATGTCCCTATTTGTGACAGCCTTTGGGGGAAGCTTCAATTCACTGAGGATCAGCCGTATTTGCATTTTGCTCTTTCCTCCCCCGACTTGGTGAATCTCTCCCAGGAATGTCCTTTTGCCTTGAGCTTTTGAACTGATGAAGTACCTGCAGGAAAGAGGAAAGAAAAAGAACTTTAAAATAGATAAGCTGCTTATCTCTTTAGCTGACTTAAATTTGCTGCTGTGTGGAGGAGGATGCTATCAAAATCAGAAGTTCAGAAGTTAGAAATGCTGGAAAAGTTTCTAGATATGCATCACCAGCACAGAACTCTCCCTGCGTGTTATTCTGTATATTCCTTCTAAATCACTGCTAGAGATAAGATTAATCCAGGTACATTGAATTTGCTTTTTTCTAAAGTTATCCATGGTGGTGTTTAGCCAAGGGAACAGGACTTGTGTGATCATACTTTGTGCTTGTCCAGCTACCTGACATTCGTTTTCAATAAGCTGTAAACCCATGGATCAGCTTCAACTGATGGGCAGAGGCCTCAAAGATATTAAATTCCTGAGTTTTTCATGAAAACCAGAAGCTTATCTACTCAGTTTAAACCACGACCTGGCCTTCCTCCATGAAATTACTGGTCACTGATCAATACATGAATTTCTGACAGCCACAAGTTCTGCTTCCTCCTAACTGAGACTCAGAGGAAGGATTAGAGTGCCCACAAGGACAGAAATTAGGGGCAAATCCAGATGAAAAAAACACTTTTTAATATTTCAGTTCATCCAGACACTCCTTTTCTTTTTTTTTCTTTTTTTTTCTTTTTTTCCCTGAGACATTTGATTCAAGACCTTGAATATTAAAGAAAAAGTTCCCATTGGCTTCTGGGGGAGTTTCTGGGATCTGGTCAGGGCTGGGGAAAGACTTATGAAAACAGCAGCCATTCATTAAAAAATAATTTTGAGATGCTCATGCTGACATTGTGATTTGGTTTATTGTACAAATAAATGGTTATTTGAACAAAAAGCCATCTTTTGACTTCAACAGGAAAAGAAATACTATATTTAGAGCAAAAAAGCTAGATATCAGCTTACTCTCACAGACAAATTTAAACAGCAAATATTGCATTTTAATGATGCTTACTTTAAACAGGGTCTTTGACTTGGTGTCTTTTTGTGGTTTTCTATGGTTTTAAAAACTAAAATCTGTTTTAGAAGACAAAATACCACTTACTGTGATTTGAATAGAGATGAGATCCAACACTAACCTGTTCCTTTCCAACATTGACTAAACTGTTTGTATGAACAGTAACACAATATCTACCTAAATCTTCCACTTCTACTTGGCCATTTTTAGTGGTTTTCTTTTAAAATTCCAATTTCTTCTAGCCTTGATAGCAGATCCAGTTCCTCTCTTACACTGCTGGAAGTGAAATGAACCAACCTCACTCAGTGTGACCGTGAATCTTGAATTCTTTCCTACACCACTTTACAGACCAGTGGTTACAGCAGTTTCCTGAGGCCAGAAACAGGGATTTGACACCCTCATGGAGGGAAAAGGGTGGGTGTGGATATCCCCTGTGTGCATGAGTTCTGTTGTTTGAATGAAGGGTCTCCCTTCTGGTGTGGTAAAAAAAAAAAATGGCAAAAGTCAAAATAAAACTAGCCTTGGAGGTAATTTGAGAAAACCCATTGGCCCATGCCTCTCAGGGGAGAAAAACCAAAGCCATTGTTGATTTCTGGAAATTTATTGGGAGCGAGAAAAAGGTTCAGGCATCTGGAAAAATTAACCATAAAAACCTGAGGTGCCCTTGAAACGTAACTGCCTGTGGGGCTAAATAACAGCTGAATCAGCATCACAACTCTGGACTTGGGCCCTTAAAAACCCTACTTGGAGCACCTCTCCTTTTCCCAGGCTCTAGGCTCTCTGCTCCGGGACAGGAGGAGCTTCGTCTGCATGGAGCTCCTGGGTTGTGAACTCCAGCCCCTGGGCAGGCTGCATGCTAAATCCTTGTGCCAAAACATTTTGAAGGGAGACAGCTTGAGTTCCTATACAGCCTTCCAGGTCTATTTTAGCTCATAACTGTCTTTGTCTTTGGTGCTCCAAGGGCTGGATCTCATCTGCTCTGTAGCTAGGCTTGGAGAGCTGGAAAAGAGAAGGATCTGAAGAGACCTTAGAGCTCCTTTCAGTGCCTAAAGGGGCTCCAGGAGAGCTGCAGAGGGACTTTGGACAAGGGCCTGGAGTAACAAGACAAAGGAGAGTGGCATTAAGTTGAAGGAGTGTAGACTTTTGTTAGATATTAGGAGTTCTTGGCTGTGAGGATGCTGAGGCCCAGAGCAGCTGTGGCTGCCCCATCCCTGGAAGTGTCCAAGGCCAGGATGGACGGGGATTGGAGGAGCCTGGGATAGTGGAAGGTGTCCCTAGTCATGGGATAAGTTGGAAATGGATGATCTTGAACATCCTTTCCAGCCCAAACCATTCTGGGATTCTATGATCCTACAATTCTCATAGTTCTGGACTGTGGTTTACATGGGGAGCGTTTATTTCTGGCTATGATTTATGAGTTTTCAGGTCAGAGGAGACCAATAGTCTGACCCACTTCACAGTGCAGACCACACACTTCACCCAGTGACTCTGGCATCTGGCTCCATTACCAGGGCTGTGGGTCTGGATATTTTTTGTCTGGGGAAGGTGTCAGGGTGACAGCACTGTCTATTGAAAATCTCTGCTCAGCTACTCGGGACCCACAACACAGCGGAGAAAGTTATCTCCCAGCTCTACCCACTGTCCCAGTTAGCTCCAATAATAACATTTGGTTGCTGTCTTAATACATCTCTAAAAAGAAAGATGCTTTTGTCACCCCTCATTAATCATCTGAGTCATAAATTTCTCATCTAGTATTTATTTTACTTTTCCATTTTTTGTGCCCTTTGTGTCATGCTGGAGGCTATTGCATGCACAAAGTCATGGTCTAAAATAGTATCAACGTTGCTTCTTTCATGCCAACTGTACTCTGCTTCAATTTACTTATATTGAAATTTTGGAAATATTAGGATACCTTAAAATAGGGTTCACCTTTTGAGGCAGTTAATTTTTCAATGTGCTCTCAGTCTTTTTCTTTCCTCTTTCTACAGTGTATATGCCCCACTTCTCTCCTAAAATATTTTCCTGTGTCTCTGCTGTGTTTGAATTTTGTCCTTAAAAAATCCTGCTCAGTGGAGGGACTTGGCTTTGGGCAGGAGAGATGTTTGGGACGTGTCAGTTCTGACCTGGTGCTGTGCTGTTCTGATGGCGCCCAAAGCTGGAGCACCCCAGTGAGTTCATGACTGCAGCACACCACCCCAACCAGCACATCACAGAAGGGGCAGCCCTGAAAACAACACAGGTGAATCTGGGCACGGCCACAGAGCAAAGCAGCTGAAACTGCAGCTCATGGAATGCACCCACTGCTTCAAACCAAGTCCTTTGAGCAGTAGCACAGCAGAGAACGAGATCAGCCTTTGCCCAAAATACTGGGTGAATGTCTGAGGTTCCCAACCTCAATCCCATTAGTCTCACACAGGGTACCATCCTACTTTACAATAATGCAGGCTGTTTGAAAGATTTTACATGTCTTTCAAACCTGTGAGGGCTCCCTGTTTGTTTTTTAGCAATGGCATGTTCTGAACAAAACCTTTGGGTTTGAGGAAGTATCCATGTTTCTGCTTTGAACTTTGTTGATCCTTCAGAAAGGCTTCCTGCCTGCAGCTGATGTTTTTCAGTCTGTGGAAAACACATGACTTAGTAAAGGTAACCAAAATGCACATACAAAAATCTATGGGTTTTAAAAGTACAATCTTCATTAGACTTTCAGTCTATTCAGGCTCCTGAAAGCAGAAACAGAAAGTACAGGTCCTGTGTATTTTGTACTGGGGGAATGGATTCACACTGACAGATGGCAGAGTAGGA
Organism: Passer montanus; assembly: GCF_014805655.1. Lineage (NCBI taxonomy): Eukaryota > Metazoa > Chordata > Aves > Passeriformes > Passeridae > Passer > Passer montanus. Next base: position 568,550 of record NW_024373923.1, read on the forward strand.
TGAGATTTTTAACACTAAATTCTTGGTTGTGAGGGTGGTGAGGCCCTGGCACAGGCTGCCCAGAGCAGCTGTGGCTGCCCCATCCCTGGAAGTGCCCCAGGCCAGGCTGGATGGGGCTTGGGGCACCCTGGGATAGTGGAAGGTGTCCCTGCCCAAGGCAGGGGTGTGGAACCAGATGATCTTTAAAATCCCTTCCAGCTGAAACCATTCAGTGATTCTGTGGTTCTGTAGGCACTCCTGTCCCATCTTTAGGCTTTCTGCAAAAGAACAGCTTGCTCTTTGAGTGCTCAGTGCTGTTCCATACATCCTCTGCTACAAGAAACAATGATGTGTGCCCAAAAAGGCCCTGCCCACTTCCATACATCCACTGGGAACTTGTGACCAGGGGACCAAGAAGGAAACACTTTGTTGAAATTTATCCACTTGAGAAGCACCAAAAGAAAATCATCAAAAGCAACAGCTTTGTCCTCTTACCTTCCTCCCCAGCCCAGCTGCCAAGATTTGCAGATAGCTCAGGATCTGTAAACAGCTTTTACTTGGAAAAGGCTTCCATTCAGGTTCAACTGGTGAAAGTAGATTTTGGAAGAAAGATGTAAACCACAGTCTCACCCCAAGCTGGATATTCTCCACAAGCTGGCTCCACCCAGCCTGAGACAAAGATTCTGGCTCTGAACATGCACACAAAAAATCCCAAACCAAACCAAACCAAACCAAACCAAACCAAACCAAACCTTGGACCATCCCATGACACTCCTCATGGGCTTTTTTGGGGTGATTAGCCCCATAAATCAAATATTGTACACCCATATTACAAGCCAAGCAGCAGTGAGCACCCTCCTGCCAGGAGGAGGAGAATCCTGTAGGTGGGAAGAACTGTTTACAGCAAGTTCACCTGGCAGCTAGATACTGAGTAAAATATTGGCCAGCAAGTTATATCCACTTGCTGCTTATCAAGTTCTTTATGGTTTGTTTTTTTTCCCATGGAGCATCCTTTATGTCAGTGGTGTTTGATAAGCCTGGGGAGGCTCACAGTGAGCAGAAAAAGAGAGGGAAAGAAGAAAAAAACAGAAGAGAGAAAGAAAATTACAAAAGAAAGCCAAATTTCTCCATGTAGACCAATGAAACAGGAGGGGGGGGGGACAAAAAAAATACCACAAAACAGGAGGTGGCAAAAACTTTGAGGAAAAACCAAAGGAAAGGAAACATTAAAAAAAAAATTAAAAAAAAAAAAAGACAAACACAGCTGGGTGGGGGATTTTAATAATTTAATAGCAAAAAATGTGCAAACAAAGCAATGTAAAGGCTGTGATGTTATTTGAGTACATAATGGCAGCAGCTGTTGGAAGGAGTCAGGTCCTCACCTGCAGTGAGCACACACAGCCCCTCCAGAGCAGCACAGCCCACAGCCCCAGGAGCCAGCTCAGTTACAGAACTGGCACAGCACACACAGGATTATCAGCTCGAGCAGGTGAGGTATTTTTCAAATCCTAGTTGGTATTTCTGCCTAGTTGAGCACCAGTCAAAACAGCTTCAAGAAAAAAAACATATATATATATTACCTGAGAAAGTATTCAGATGTAGATGGAAGAGTTTGGTTGTAGATCCTGGATGGATTGAGCCTGTGTGTAACCAGCAAATCCCTGCCGAGAAAGCATTCTGGTAGAGGGAAGAGTTTGGTTGTAGATCCTGGATGGATTGAGCCTGTGTGTAACCAGCAAATCTCTGCCTTTGCCCACACTGGGGATAGCAACAAGATGGACTTGAGTTTGGCAAAATGAGGGAAAACTGGAAGTCTAGAACTTTACATTCCATAAAAATGTTGATTATAATTATTTTTTTTAAAATTTTAAATAAGTGATATGGCTTGGATACATATGGATCTGCTTGCCTGTCCTCCTTTTTTTATACATGAATTTACATCTCAGGGGTAAAAGTTCTTTTCAGCACTAATAACACACAAACACACATGTGCATTAGTGGATGTCACTTTTTAAAACAAGCTCCTCTTTCCTTAAATCATCTGTCTCTTCTTGTATCCTTCAGAAATAGCTTAGCTGGGAAAATAGATGCAGCTTTTAATGTGAAAGCAGAATTTTTTATGAGATTTCCTCTACATTTTTAGACAAATTTTTCCATGTAAACTCTGAAACAGAAATATTTCCTGATATCACCATTAAAAACAAGAACACTCTGCATAATATTTACATATTCTAATGCAATATATCTGTTCTTTCTCCATCAACTTTTGACTTTTCAGTGCCAATCTGATAGCATTTATTGAAATGAATGCCTAGGGTTCCAGGACAGAACTGTCATTTCAGACTCAGCAAATTCAGAAACCTTGGTTGAACTGGTGACATGTCACTGCAGTTTTGAAAATGGTTTGGTTTTGGGTTTTTTTGGCTGGACAAGGAGAGTTACAGGGGTGAGACACTGCCAATTTAACAAGGATTTGGGAAACCATGTGGGGCTTTTGCTGTCACATAATCAAGACAACATGAGCTGCATCAGACAGTGTTAAATGAGGAGTGAAAGGCAGACTGTCCTTAGACTCCCTTCCCCACAATCATTCTGAAATGTGAAACAGAAAAATTCCCCTTATTTCCTAAACCAATCCAACTATGAACCCTGCAAATATAAGCTGCATATTGCAAGTTATCAGCACAATTTCAATTTTAAATTTGCACCCCAGTACAAACATAATCTAGGTCTGTGTTAAGTGCTGGTGACTAACACTACCCCTGTCTCTCAAGCCTGATTTAATGGATATTGAGCAGAGCTCTTACAAAATACAAGACAGTTTGCTATGCTAAGCCATTATAGCTTTGTTGAAGGCAACACCTCTCCAGCTTCAGTGGGTCCATCTTGGCACAAGGAGGCTCACAGGCACTGCCAAAATACAGGGCACCTCTGCCCTTTCTTAAAGTAAAAGCCAACACGTTTGGAGGACTGCCACTCATTTAGCTAGAGTCCCCAATTGCATCTTTAATTGCAATTTATGGAATGCATTTATTGCTGTGGGGTAAGGAAAATAAGCTTTCACAGTCGGTCTGCAGAGCAGTATCTCTCTCCACAATCTGTAACTCCAAGCGTCTCCAGAGAAGAATATAACAGTTCATCCTGTTCTAACACACAAACAAAAGATTAAAGGGCTCCATTCTAAGCTGTGCATGAGAACTGAAAAGGAAACTACTGTTCCTGGAGCATATAGAGGGTTTCAGCCATTATTGCAGCATTTTAATTGTGAAAGTTATTTTCCTGGGGGCAAGGGGAGGGGCTTGATGAGTGCTCCAACACATCTGCTGTGATGGGGTTTGTGCCCAGCCGACCCCCAAGCTAAGCCTGGATGAATTTAGCAGGTAGGTAGATGTCAGATGCTGGCACTGGTGATTCAGCTGCTGGATCTCTTCCATCTGACTCAGTACTGAACCCATGCCCACACGTATGCCACAGGGGAGACCATCTCTCAGAACAGCAGAAAGCCCAAACTACCTAATTGTCAGTCTTTAAAGGTTTTCTGGGCATTTTATGCATCATCAGAGGAGTTTATATGTGTCATTACAAAGTTAAGCCTGGGTCAACATGCACTTTATCTGAACTGCACTCAAAATGTGTCAATGTGTGATGGTTCCCAATAGAAAGCAGAGACCTGAACCCAGGGCAAGAAAGTCAGTTCAGATTGTACACAAATGATGAGTAGTATGGACAGGAAAAATTATTTAAGATGGGTTTTTTTGTTACTCTTGTCTGCTTCTTTGGATACAAGGAGGGGCTGAGGTCACTTGGCTTGCTCAGCTGGGATAAAAGGAGACTGAGCTTAGACCTCACTGGGGTCTGCAACTTCTTCTCAAGAGACGCCAGAGGGACAAGCCCTGATCTCTGCTCTATTTGACCAAGAACAGGGCTGGAGGGAATGGTCAAATTGTGTCAGGGGAGGTTTAGGTTGGATATTGGGAAAGGGTTCTTCCCCAAGAGGGTGGTTGGATGCTGAACAGGATCCCAGGGACTGGTCACAGCACCAAGCCTGGCTGAGTTTAAGAAAGATTTGTACAACACACTCAGGCACATGGTGGGATCCTTGACCAGTGGTCCTGGACCAGTGGTTGGACTCAATAGTCCTGGAGAATCCCTTCCAACTCGGGATATTCTGTGATCAGGAGTGAGTCCTGGCTCCATGACACTGACCATGAGTTTGTAAAGTGCAGCCCAGGGCAAACACCAACCTCTGCTCCACACACTCATGTATTTCTGGTTTGCTTCAAACCAGTCTTCTGGTAGCCAAGTAATTTATTTTAATTTCATAAAATCACATGTCCGAGGAAGCAACAACCAAAAAAATTACCAAAGCAACCTAAAACTTGAAGAGATGATATTCACTCTGATTTTCCAGCCCCACCATGGGTTTTAGGCCTTGCCACAATTCAGATTCTGAGTCAGCAGGTTTCAAACCCGCTCAAAGCCTTCTGGCAAGTAGCTTGGTGAAGATTCATTAGCAAAACGTTGGGGAAAACCCTGTGCCACTCTCTCAGCTTTTGCATTTCTGGGTTATTTCTATTTCAGCTGCTCTCGGCACTCAGCAGTGCTTTAATGCTGGGGTCATGTAGTCAGTGCAGAGGCATGGAATGATTGCCATGGTACATGGCAGCCTGGTCATGCATTAAAGCTGGCTGTTAATCAAGCTCCTAACAAGACCGTGGGCTCTCTTCTCTCCAACAGGCCAAACATCCACCAAAACATGGCAATGTCAAACAAAGACTGTGTCTCAAGTGTCAAATCTCCCATTTCCACTGCAATATTTATGAGCTGTGCTCTAAAAGACGGCACTCCAGAGTGCAGTTTCCTGAAAATTTACCTGCTGTATGTTTTTCTGTGAAGATGATGCTCAAGGTGTGGGAAAATATTGAGCTTCAAACGTCTGTTTCTTGCAGAAATATAGTTTCATTTTTTTTTCTAGGATCTGTATCCACAGATTTTAGGGGGAAACTCAGTTGATAGGAATAGATGAGATTTCACCATGATTACAGATCAATCTGTAGCAGTTCCACTCTGCAACAAGACGACAAAAAAAGATCCAGAGGAATATCTTACCCTCGTGCACACATAGGACTGGGACCTTACACCTGAGGCAGGAAAGATTCCCAGCTAGGATCCTAACTCAGGCTCCTCATTTGATTGGAATTTCAGATGCATTTACAACAGATTTGGTGCCTCAGGATTAGCTATGACCTAATATGACCCAATGGTCTCTCAGACCCAAGCAAGATCCTGTACTTCTTTGAATTAAAACATATTTCAAGTCTGGGGCTGCTTGTGAAAGTCTCTCTGTACTCACCAGGATAGAGACACACCATGAGACTCTCCATGGAAACTTCTTCTCTAGGAGTAAAGTTTTTTTCTCACTCTTTAATTCTCCTTTTCATTTCACTTCTGCTCCTCCATCCTGTGAATAGCACTTGGGCTGGGCAAGGAACTAATTCTTCAGTTTGGCTGGAAAAGCAATAAACACAAACTGAAGTAGAAGAGCAACAAACAAAGTTATGCTTTACAAAACACTCTAACAAAACAGAGAAGTCCCCCCAAAGATGCAGCTTGAGCTGGACTCTGTTTTCAGACAGGATTCCCAGAAAATCACAAACAAAAAACCAAAACAGCCAAACAAAAAAGCCAAAACCAAAAGCCAAACTCACAGAACAGGATCAGCATCTGTTCCTGGTCTCTTTCCTCCCAGCAGTCTGCTCAGGAGTGGTCTGAGTGTGGCAATCTTCCTTCCCCAGGGACCTGCAGGTGTTGACCTGGAGACATCTTTCAGATCATTCTGAGAGACAGGAGAGGGAGGAGTGAAAAGCTTTTGCCCATTTGGGACAGGATTTTCGCCGACAGCTCCACAGCACGCAGTGGTTCAAAGTTCAAGTAAGGCAAGACAGGTTAAATGTACTGCAGTCCTTATTAAAATGTTCCCAGAAAAAAAGACTTTCTGAGGTAACTAGAGCATGCACTTCTTCAGCCTGTGGCTGAAACCAGATGAAATTACTGTGCTGCTGAAAAGACTTTCAGCAGCAGAGAAACACTGCTTGCTGGATGTTGTATTTCCCTTTTAGGTTCAAGACTCTACAATCGTCTGACCAACTTCTTTATATATTTGGAGGGTTTTTTAATCTCCTCAATTTTCTTTCTAACACTGCTTTTTGTTATGAACAAAAAAAAATTTTTTCAGAGTTACATTTGGAAGTGGTGACATAGGATTCTAATAGAAAAAAAAAAAAATTTTTCAGAGTTACATTTGGAAGTGGTGACATAGGATTGTAATAGAAAAAAAAAAAAGTCATGCCTGGACTGGAAAAAGACATTTATAGGGACATGTAGATAAAGATGAATCTGTGCCACTCCAGGAAAATAGAGAGAAAAAGCAGAGTTAAAACAGACCTAGAGCTCTTCTTCAGCTGTGGTCCCTCATCTCTTTAGGAATGCATTCTTGACAAATGGATGCTTTCTCTGTCTTTGTTTATCTTTTTAACTGGATTTGTATATGTGACAGCATCCACAATTTGCAAGAGGTCACTATTTGTGAAGGTATTAACATGCCTTACCCAATAAACACTGTTCTGCTTCTTTCTAAGTTAATCCAAGGTAAATGGCATTAATTTTCTGGGAAAAGAAAACCCACATTTACATATGCAGGGGCCCTGCTTTTCACAGTCTTCCTAAGGCTTATGACAGGGATATTGCAGAAGGTGAAGGACAAAGTCCAAATTTTACTACATGTGTTTATCCATCTCTAACCCTTACAGTTAAACCAATAATGTTCCATGACAAATTAATAAGACATACTAGTAGTATGTCAAGGCACAGTTCACCAGATTTTGTGGATTAGGAATCTGGTGGCCTACAAAGACTGCCCTCCTCCAGAGCATCTTCAGCTGTCAAAGCCTTCACTAGTTTGGTGATGAAGCCTTCACAGCCCTTGGCTGAATTTTGAGCTGTTTGGAAGGAGTCAGCTGGTCACACAGGTCGTATAGCTATGTTAATACCTGAGCCAAGACTGATCCTGTTTGCTTTGCCTTTGACCATTGCAGTAATATTTCATTATTTTTATCTAACCACCACGTGGCACGGGCTCAGACCCACAGTATCATACCTCAAATCCCACTAGAATGGACTCATTCTGCCCAGCTTTAGACACCACCAATACAGATACATCTGAGCTTCTTCTCTAGAAGTAGCACTTTCTGGGTCATGATTCATCTGATTTGCAGGAGGCACCTAAAGCAGGTCAGCTGAATTCTGCTTTACAAGCGTTACATGTACTGTCAATAAAGGGAGTTGGGAGCTACAGAGCTGCCCACGCCTTGGGTACAAGGATTTGTTGTAAATGACTGCAGCAGATGATCACCTTTGACTCACCTCAACTGGGGTAACTCACCCAAACTAATGCACTGAGCCTGTGCTGTGTTCTCCTCTCTCATGACCAGTGATATGACCCCAGAAAGGGCTGGAGCTGTGCCAGGGGGGTTAATTTGGATATCAGGGAAAGGTTCCTCCCCAGAGAGTGCTGGGCACTGCTCAGGCTCTCCAGGGAATGGGCATGGCTCCAAGGCTGCCAGAGCTCCAGGAGAGTGTGGACAATGCTCTCAGGGATGCACAGTGGGATTGTTGAGGGTCTGTGCAGGGCCAGGGGCTGGACATTCATGGTCATGGTGGTTCCCATCCAACTCAGGACGCTCTGTGAGTATCTCTGTAAGTGGAGAGATGTTTCAAGTCTCAGCAAAAGGGCACTGGCTCAGGCATTATGAGCACAACTCACCTTCAGGGTGCTCCCAGGCCATTATAGCTTGAAGGTGAGTTTGATTACTCTGACCAGTGCAAGGTGAAGACCAAAACGAGCATCACTTTACACTCCAAAGAGTTGTCAGAGAGCAGCAGCTGTCTTTTAAGACCAGTGTAGACTAGACCAGCAAACTGAGCATTCACCAGAGATGAAGGTGTGAAACTGTGGCTAAACAACACCCTCCTGTTCCTCTTGATTTCATCTAAAAATCATGCACAGTTAACACTTCTAAAAATCACAGCTCAGACTGCTACATCTCAAGCGTTCTAAATCAGGATGTCATTTTCTCATACAGTAATTTTGTTTTGAATTTTTTAAGAAGTTTAGATAAGTTTGAAGATGAGATTTCATTGCCACTTATTTAAATGACCTTAGAAATATGGGCTCATTGACCATACAAGATAGTTCACAACTGCTAGAGCTAAACACTGATAATAATATAAGTGTTATCTTGCTAGATCTGTTTGCACTGGAGCACTTTTAGGAAATAAGGAAATCATTATGGTTTCAAAGTTGGAGATGCTCAAGTTCCATTGGCTATTCCAAAGAGAGAACGACTTCAAATACTAAAATACTCATTCATCAGGAATTCTTTCACCTCTGGCAGGAGCCAATTCATGCCAACTCTTCCATATGCCTTCAGGGTACAGAGCCAAGGTACCATATCACCACTGCTTCTTGAGAAACACTGAGGTCTACCCCCCCAAAAAACCCACATGATCTGGAGGAAAACCATGCAATTTGACAAGTCCAGGCTTATGCTATTTGCAAAGGAGTTTAATATCAAGTCTGTTTACAATTTTTATGTAGTTATTACAGCAAATTTTCCAAATTGGATCTGGTATCCCATCTTAGTTGTTTTTTTCCTCTTTTTTCAGTGCTCCCTCATACTGTGTTCTTGCCAGCTGACATTTCTCAAAAGCCATTCTTCATGCTGGATTCAACACTCCCTCTGTGACCAGAGAGTGCTTGGAGATGTTCATCTGTCGTTCAACAATGTTGTCAACATTCAATATCTCCCCTGATCTTTTGTTGTGCCTTATACTGATTTAACCTTTCCCTCAGAAGAAAAACTAGGGAGGAAGCTTTATTGGTAATGCTGTCTGAAGTGATTTTTTAAAATTCTCCTAATAGGATTCCAGCTGTACTGCATTCCCTTTCAAAGACAGGGAGAAAAATGTATTTTCTTGATTGCAGGGTAAAGTCTTCAGCAAAGTTTTGCAATTTCAGGTTGCGGGGATGCAATGCCCTTTTTGACAAGCCTGTAGCCATGACCTAATTATTGCCTGCAATTGCACTGTACCCACCCCTCACACTTATGATCAGAAAAGCCAACACTTCTGAGAACAGCATGAAACAGCCAACAGGGCAGCTGAGGGGATGCCCAAGGTTGTGTAATAACCAGCTCGAGGATTTCATCTGTGTGACCATTCTCAAAGTGGATACAGGGGGGAGCTTTTGTCAACCAGTCAAGCATCCTCCTAAATTATTTCTAAATACAGGTAGCTACTGAACAGCCTGGCAGAGATATCTATTGAGTGGACTGGAAGGCTGCCAAGCATTTTGTGAACAATATCACCAGCTGAAACTTTCAGGAAAAGCTGCCAGTTACCTGCAAGTAGACTTCAACAATGATTATCAGATTTCCTTCTTTTTCTTAATTCTGCTTCAGTTTAAGCATCCTGGCTGCTGGGTTTTCCCTTCAGTGGTACAAAATAAGTGGTTAGAAACTCCACTGACACACCATGTCACATTGAATCAACATCACCATGTAATCATGGGATTATACAGTCTGAGAGAAAAACCTGGTGAGGCCAGTGAGGAACTTTGGAAGTGTTTTTCTGTGCAGAACTCAGCTGTACTAATTGCAGAGGGAAAGGCACAGTCATCTTCAAGCAGTCAGATTTCAGCTGCTTTCAAGACGTGGTTTTTCTGTCAAGGTCTCCAAAAAGGTTATGTAAACTTTACTTAGTGAATTCTTATCATCAGAGGAATTTCTGGAGCAAAATGTTTTGTCATCAACAAACGTTAGCTTTGATAGAAATTAAATTGTTCGGAGAAGCACATATGGTTTAAATTCTTTTCTCTGAAGGAGTTCCAATCAATGTGACAGCTACAGAAATGGAGGCTCCTTCCAAGTACCTAAAACCATGGGCTTTGAAATCCTGAGAAGTCCCCCATTTTAACCTAAGAGTGAATTAATCGGCTGTTTTGAGGATAGATCTCTCCTATTTCCCACGAACTTTCCCAAAGATCTCAGTTTGGAATGTAACGGTATTTTTTTTAATATCAGTTTCTTTGCCTAGGAAAAAAAATGCTTCCCACGCAACTCAGTTATATCATCCCAAAAGACACAATTCCCCCATGCAAAAGAAAGACATTTTAGTCATGGGAGGTTTTTACACAGTTCAGAGGAAGTGACAAAAATAGAAGCTGCAACAAAAATGCCCTCTATGCTCTGTCTGTTTGTCTGTCTGCTGTGTAATCTGAAAAGCTAAAGGGGATGAGAGATCCTGTTTCAGTAGCAGGTTCCAGTCTCCAACATCTGGAAAAATCTGGAGCAAAACAATTAATTTCTCCTTTTCCAGTAAAACATTTAAAATGGGAGTTGATCTTCAGCTGGCACAAATCAGTTCTGCTGCATTAACCCCACCAGACCTGCACTAATCTCCGCTGTTGAGGGACATCAGAACCACCCCAATATCTCATGATGAATTATAATCCTCAGGATTTAGGAAAGGTTTTTTGGTTAACCCCATATTATGCATGCATTCTCCACTCAGCACAGATCCAACAAAGAGCAGGAAAAGGACCAGCAAAGGTAGAGCAAGTCCCACGTGTGAGCTACAGAGTCCCAGCTGGGAAATTCAGCATGGCCCTCCCAAGCTGCCACTCCAGCAAGGTTGCGTGAGTTCTTTGTTTGGTCCAATTCCCAGCTGACTGTTGAAAATTGTCCATCAACACAGCCCCTCTCAGGGTGCCTGTTCATCACTGAGAAATCCTCCTTCTTGCACTTGAATTCCACACGGTTCCCACGAGCAGTTCCTAGGCCATGAGGTAGCTTGTTTCCAGCTAGGCTGGCTTTGTGCAGAGCTGTGGAGACAAGCAGAAGTTCTCTTTTCCTCTCACAGACATCTCCATGATAGAATACAAATAAAAATCATGTGATTGACTCCTTTCCTAATCTGCATAGTTCTTTTTTTTTTTTTCCCCCAGCATACAGGATCACATTGAAGCTTATTATAGAGAGATGATCTCTGTGAGAAACAACATTTTCCAGCCATAATATCTTTGAAACAGGCTGTTCTTTGCTGGGCTTGGCCCATTCTCTTCTAGACTTTTAGTAAACAGAAAATGTATATTACACCCTGTCAATCCCCCTCAGTTTATGCAGAACTGTCCAAGTCAGCACAATCTTGCACATCATATTTTTGGGAAGAGCCATCTGTCATAAACAAAACGTGGCCATGTGTGGCTCACTACCATGCACTACAACGTGGAATCCCAGAGCAGAATTCCCAATGTGCTTCCACCACCACGTTCTGAGATGAGTAAGTGGGGTAGGAGAGGGAGCAGCTGCTCTCCAGCCAGGAGCTCCAGGTAGCTGGATTCTCCTTTGCCCGTAGCTTGCCATGATTTTCCACATCTATGTGCAGAATGTAATCTTGCTGAATTGGCTTTTTTTTTTTTTTTTCTGAAACTGATCTTGTTTTCATAGAAGTTGATCTCAGTGAGTTTTCCCTTGGAGGCAGCCTGGCACAGCTGGGGCTGCTCCCCTGCACAAGAGAAGGCTGCAGGGACACCTGAGAGCCCCTGCCAGGGCCTGCAGGGGCTCCAGGAGAGCTGCCCAGGCACTGGGGACAAGGCCTGCAGGGACAGCACACAGGCCACGGCTGCACTGCCACAGGGCAGGCACACATTTTGGGATGTTGGGCAGGAATTGGTGGCTGGGAGGGTGGGCAGGCCCTGGCCCAGGGTGCCCAGAGCAGCTGTGGCTGCCCCTGCATCCCTGGCAGTGCCCATGGAAAGGGTTTGGAACAGCCTGGGATGGTGGAAGGTGTTTCTGCCCATGGAGCAGGAACTGGATGATTTTTAAGACCCCTTCCAGTCCAAACCATTCTATGATTCTGTGATAGAAACTGCATTTTCAGAACCAGTGATGAGGATACACATGAGGAAGGAAGACACTAGATCAGATTGTATCTGACAATCTGGACCTAGTGTGCACAAACTTGACTGCAGTTGCCTTTATGTGTAGAAGCTTCAATCTGCAAATACCTATGATTGAGTTGGTACTACAAGTGCCCAGAAATTCAAGCTTTTGTGAGGGCTGTGAACATGCTAAAATTATGTTTGTATATTGAACTAGAGTAGAAAATTGGAAAAAATTAAAGAGAGATTTTCATGGAACAGAAATTTTGAAAATCTCATGAAGAATTATTGATGTACTAGTTTGGAAAAGTAGAAATGCCTCATTGCAATTTTGAAAAGCACTGTAATGAAATATTGAATATAATACACCATATTAAACTACATGATGAATTCAGTAATTGCTATATGTCAAGACAAAACAGTATGGTAAATTCGAAAACGCATTTTTTCTTTTCTCAAAACAAATAATTTCTACGTTAGTGACACAAATAAGAAAATCAAAGCAATTTGCTGAGACATTTTTCCCATAAAAAATGTCATTGAAATAGTTGTGTTCCTACAAAATATTCCAGCTTCAATCAGCCTTCATTTTAAACATAAAATTGTTCTATCAAAAATGTTTTCACTGGATATAATCCACATATATCACAGGCTATGAAGTTTATGTTTCTATTTGATTTTGCTTTTGTTTGATGTTCTGAGACAGGTTAGTGAAAGAAGCTTGTATTAGCAAGCTGTGGTAAAGCCACAAGACACATTTTTGAACAGTGTAAATACACAGGGTGATACCAGCAGAGTAATTGGCTTTGTGCTTTGAATTACTGCCATATAAAATGCATCTTCAATACATCTGACATAGATAAAATACTTAATATTAAAATTATGATGTTTGGCATTCCACAGGGCCCACTCGGTATTAAATACAAAGAATCAACAGCCTGGTTAAGCACATTCTTATTTAGTGTATGAAAACCTCAGCAAAAGCCCTGAGATAACTCCAGAACTGGAGGCAGCTGTGTGCTGAAATATCCCACTGAATCATGGCCACACACTTCGGGAAGACAAAATCACAGCCCTTAAGGGGTTGACCCAAATCTTATTGAAGTCAGTGAAAGTTTTCTGTTTAGTTCAGAGGTCTTTGGATGGGACCCAAAGAAGACAAGTAGTGCATGAGACAGGCAGGGGGGGAAGCTGATATGCATTGTACTTGTTTATTTTATACTCAATGAATATCTACAGCTGAGATACAATCAGATACAATCTCCCCATATTTCTTCACTTCTAACAATATTTGTTGCTTATTTCTCGCAATCTTTGCTGTAGAGGAGCACTGTTGACTATTGGGAATTTAACCATTCCATAGAACATATCTGTCAAGCACCAGCAGGTTAAATAATGCTGACAGTAACTTAAATCAGCCTTGAGGGAAAGAGGCATGGATTCAAGCAGCAAAGTAAACCAGGATCTGAACTCTGGGTTCAAAGCTGTATGAACACAGGATGGGTTTATCACACAGAAAAGGGCACGGAGTTTAAGGCAATCGTTGCCGAGACAGAGTAACTCTCCAGCAACATGAAAAGTAAAATTTAGTTTGGAACTCAGTCCCTCACACTGAGATCTGGTAAGTAACAAAGTCATCTCTCAAGGGAAGTGGCTGGAGCCTTGCTGTTTTGAGACATTAAGTGCTTGACCAGATAGATCCTCAGAAAGTATGTCGGAGGGAACAATTCTACACTTACAAAGAGAAACTGATTTCCTAACAGATGTCTTCTAACTCTTATGTCTATGATTTAGTGATAAACCTGTTCCCAACCTCATCAGGAGCACAGGGGAAGGCAGTAGTTCCACTGTTATCTGTAAGGACTAACTAGATATTATTTTCTTTTTAGTAATTTTTTTACTGTATAGAATTGTGAAGAAAAAATAGACTAAATTTTAAAATATTTTGGATAATTTTTAGATAGGCACTTATTTCCCTGGCATAATGCTCTATATCCTGTAAGAGGATGCCTTGATCATTTTTAATCAGCTGGAAGCTTTGACCATGTACTGTTTTAACAAGCAGACATTCTGCATGTGAATATGTATGTTTAAAATTGTTAGGGAGGTTTATGGGAAAGTAAGAGAGAAGCACATGTTCCATTTTGAAACTTAATAATTGATTAGAAAGATAAGTTTTCTTAAGTACAGGAACTCAGAGCTCTGAGTGGTAATATAAAATTTACATGTATCTGTCTCATTTTCCAGCCAAAACTGGTCCTGTATTTAACTTACCGAGTTTTCCTTAGAGAATAAAAATGATCACATCAAATTTCTTTTCCACAACCAGTTTCTGGTAACAGTTACATCATGTGTTTCTTCTGGGCACTAAAGGACAACATGTAGAGGAGAAATTCATGCAATTATGATTGATTGTATGGTGAGTCATTTATGGTTTTGAAGGCAGCTCATTTGAATATATTTACTGAAAGCAAATGACATTGTGAATTTTAATGCAGTGTAGAGGAGCCCAGAGCTTTGGATGAACGCCTGTCATTGTTAAAAATTCAATGAGAGAAAGGAAATAAATGAGTAGCCAAGACCAATATGACCTTTACAAGTATTCAAAAGGAAAAGGATGCAAAAAGTCTGGCTGCAAAATGCCCTTGCAACTGGCATATAGCAAATGCTTATGTCTGCCAACTAATAAATTAAGTAGAGCTCCGCATCAGTGGGTTTTTGTACCAGGTTACTTATATTGATGTCAGATTAGAACATTAGAATAAATCCTGGGGGGTTTTTTAAGGTCCCCCAGCTGCCAGCCTCTTCAGACAGTGGGTACATCCTGCAAGCAGCACTGCTGGGACATGTCCTGGCTTTAGGGCAGGGAATATTTTGGTGAGTTTGGCCTGGTTCATGGCAGTCAGGAGCAAGCAAAGAGGAGCAGGACGGCTGCCTACACCCCACTGTACCCATGTGGCCAGCACACCTCAAAGTTTCATAGAATTGCTTTTCCCATGGGCAGACAGTGGCAGGACAAGGGGGATGGCATCACACTGAAAAAAGCCTGGGTTAGATGGGATGCTGGGGAGGAGTTATCCCTTGTGAGGGTGGTGAGGCCCTGGCACAGCATTCCCAGAGAAGCTGTGGCTGCCTGTGGATCATTGGAAGCGTCCAAGGTCAAGTTGGACAGGGCTTGGAGCCTCCTGGGATAGTGGAAAGTGTCTCTGACTGTGGCAGGGGGTTGGATCTGGATGATTTTTAAGGTCCCTTCCAGGATGCTGTCATGAAAATATTGGACTCACCCACCTTCAGGTCTATGGAAAGGAATTCAAATCACCTAAGCGCAAAAGCACCCTCCCTGTGAAAACAGTCTCAACAAGATTTTCTAGTTTTTTCTTGGCTTTTTATTAAGTTTCAACATGTCAGCTACTGAATAAGAAAGGGAAAAGCACAACTCAAATTATGTTAATCTTATCATGTGATATAATTAGTGTCACTAACATACATGCATGGGAATTAGGAAGAGATTTTATATGTTTTATTTGTCATGTGTTAAACTCCTAACTGCAATTTTTGGGAATGATGTCTTCTAAATTTATTTTGGAGACAGGATAGGAGGGTAATGAATGGTTAGGCTTACACTGCTGTCCCACCTTTAGAAAAAGCATCATTCAGAAGGGCACCTGCTCCCCCCAAATGATCACGTCAGAAAACTTGGTCACACTGAGCAACACCAGAATGCTTGACATTTCTGTATTGCATTTTGTGGCTGAGGATTGATCAATATTGGAGTAAGATAAATTACCTCCTTTGTCAGTTCCTTGTACGATCCTCTGTTTCTTATTGTTCATGTGTCTCCAATTCTAAAACATTACCATGCTCAGTCAGAGGATGACAAGATGTTGGTTTCAACTTTGTCAGCAGATAACCAGGTAATACTGAGTAGCCCTTTATATTAAGGCTCAATAATCTTTGGATGTTGTGCTGTGCTTTGATATGAAGGATTAACCACTTTTAAATCATTCTGGGGGTTCTCAGCTTCCTTGGGAACATTATTATACTCTACAGGTTAAGAACACTGTTGCTAAACCAGGAAGGATTTCACACAGATGAGGAGTTTCTTTTCAGCAAGCTGCTACTTATGCTTTTCATACTCCCTTCCAGTTCTTTAGCCATTGACATCAACACACATTATTATACAATCACCACCAAAACATTTTCCTTCATGCCTGTGGCCCTGAATGCAATATATAACACAACACCACTCAGAGGTCCCCAACAAGCCTGCATGGCAGCCAAAAGCAATTGTGCTTTATCAGCTCAGTGATAATTAATCCTGCTGAAAGGCCAGTGTAATTAGCAGGCTGCTCAGCCCAGGCCAGGGCCCAGCTGTGCTCCAGGACCTCAAGTGTTGGCTCTGCAGGGTGAGATGTACCCCACAGTGGGAGCTAGCTGGATCTGCTCAGCACGTGTGAGCCCTGGACACTCATGCCTTGGATGGTTTGATCCATTCCCTTCCCAGGAAAGAAATCCTTCTGCTTCCTTTGCTTGGAAAGTATTTTATCAGGGGCTTTGTCCAATTGTAGACTTGCATTAAATTATCCTCTCAGGACCAGAAGAGAGGAATCTTCCTTTATCCTCCACTTGGGCTGGAAAGGATCTTAAAACAATTGATTCCACCCCCTGCCATGGGCAGGAGGAATTTCTACTATCCCAGGCTGCTCCAAGTCCCATCCAGCCTGGCCTTGGGCACTGCCAGGGATCCAGGGGCAGCCACAGCTGCTCTGGGCACCCTGGGCCAGGGCCTGCCCACCCTCCCAGCCAGCAATTCCTGCCCAACATCCCAAAATGTGTGCCTGCCCTGTGGCAGTGCAGCCATGGCCTGTGTGCTGTCCCTGCAGGCCTTGTCCCCAGTGCCTGGGCAGCTCTCCTGGAGCCCCTGCAGGCCCTGGCAGGGGCTCTCAGGTGTCCCTGCAGCCTTCTCTTGTGCAGGGGAGCAGCCCCAGCTGTGCCAGGCTGGCTCCAGAGCAGAGGGGCTCCAGCCCTGGCAGCATCTCCGTGCCTCCTCTGCACTGGCTCTAACAGGCACAAGTGCTTCTGTGTCTTATGGAAAACTTGACTCATTCTGGCAGTGGAAGACCAAATATGAAACCCCTCACTCCCTAAAACAACATTAATTGCCTGTGATTGTCCAACCAATTCCCATTACAGATTTCCATACTGCCTCAATGGGCCAGTTTAATTTTTTTTTTTTTTTTTTTTTTTTTTTTTTTTTTTTTTTTTTTTTGAGGGGGTGTGAGGTTTGTAAAAAATGGCAAGAAGTAGTTAGCAGTATAACATCCCAAACTGTCAAAATAGAAATGCTGACAGCATTTGAAAGTTAGAATTCAATGAATCAACTGTCATTGATTTTCGGTGCACAGTGGGATTCATCTCCCCCCTTTTAGCTATCTACAATTTATAGTCTCTCTTAAGCTTTCTTCTAGGTTTCCTGAATGGAGAGAAGGCAGAGAGAGAGAGAGAGAAGCACCTCCAGGAAATGATTCATCTACTCCTAAGATAGATGTTTGTAATATGTGGGATGAATCACAGTTGAAAGGTGATTATCTTTCTTTTCTGCCGTAAAAAAGGACTAGATGACCTGCTGAAACCTGCTGAAGTGCATGGTCCCACCATCAGGGACTTCAGCTGTGTTTTCTAGCTAAAGCCTGAAAAAAACAAACAAAAAAAAAGTTGGATTACAAAAACAGGCTAAAGGACCAATTGTGGATTAATTCTCATTTCTGCTATAACTCTCAATCAGACAGTGGTTTTGGTAGGAGCAGATGCAGGCCAACAGGGGCTGGTTTTGAAAAATACCCTTCATAATGGCCTAACTCCCAGCAGCCTCTGTGGGTTGCTGAGAGTTTAGTGTTTTGTTGGGGTATTTTTAAAAGCAACTGTCTGCCTAGATGCCTAAACACACACTTAGAGATGCAACTTTGCCACCTTTTTCCAGAGACATCAACCAATGATACGAGGTCTGCAGAGAAAATTGACTTAACATCATCTCTGTTCACTCCAGGGGTAATGGGAGGGAGAGAAAAATGTCCATCTCTGGAGCAGCAGTAGATGCCAAACTGGAAAGCATCCAGCTCAGTGGCATGCAAGAAATATAATACATTATTTCAATGCAAGCATTTGGGTTTATTTGGGGAATCAATTAACAATAAGTGCATACATCCATTTACAGAATGGTAGTGTACCAGACACATACACACACAAGTTGTAATTGAAAACTGAAATAACACCAGAAGGAATAATCATTAAAGCAAAACAAAAAACATCTCCAAAAAGCCAAGAATAATATTTAATAAAATAAAATAATTCATCCATCTGCAGTTACATCCTTAGGGGGAGGCCACAGACTAACAAGCAAACAAATCTAGATAGAAATGAAAACAGTGTTGTGAAAGCAATGGGAGAAACAGGGGAGAGACTTCTTTGCAGATTAGCTGCTTATGAACCAAAAGTATTTCAATTTGATCACTTGCTTGTAGATATGTTTATCAGAGGATGGGGAATTCTATCATATGTTCCTACCATCCTGAAGAATAATTATTCTTTTCCTCTTCAGACATTTCACTCTAATAGCTGGCACAGCCATAGAATTCAGGATCTCCCATCCAAGACACCAGCTGAGGTCTCAAGAGCCTACTTTCTTTCCTTAAACCATAGAAATCCCACAAGCTAGCCAGGCTGTGGTTTCCTTCCTCTTTGCTGTGAATTTGTATCACCTGAGGCACCTAAAAACCCAGGCATCCAAAAACCCAGGCACCCAGGGGTCACTTAACAGCACCAACAGTTCCCTGGTTCCCCAGGGAAACTGGATGCCCTATGAACCTTGAGATGTATTTGCCCCTAACTCAGTTCCCTAAACATTAATTTGCATGCTGGAATTTATAGTCTTTAATTCTAGATTTTCAAACAAAATTGAAAAAAAAAATCAAAACAAGGAAAAAGCAATTCTATCTTCTGTACATCTGGACATATGCTGCAAAAACAAATGGACCTCAGTGGAAGGAGTCTCAGGAGACCCTGTAAAAAAGTCTCAGGGGGCCCTGCAATTAAGGCACTGATTTAATAGGAGATGTTTACTGACTATGCACAACTGCACTTCCATCAGATGCCTGCAGGTACAATGGCCCTGCAAAACAGCTCGTGCACTGCTTTTGTTTGGATCTCGCTGCTTTTCCCAGGAATCCCATTCACAGGAATTAAACTTCTGTTCTTATTGAAATTTATGTAACCTGCAGGAGATATGAATTTTTTACCGTATCATATGACTCAGAAATTGAAAAGATTTGGTAAGATATAGGAAGAGTTGTGCTGGATACAATTAGCAATCCTTTTAATCCAGATTCTTCCTCCAAGAGTTCCTCAGAGGAAGACACAAGAATTCCCTCTGAGCAATTATGGACTAATTTTGCTATATAAACCTGTCAGCAGTAATGATTGTATACCCTGTAGTATGAGAGTTTATGTTATATTCTGCTTCCATTATGCATCTATCCTCTGTGAGATAACTCAGAGTATTCCCAACTATATTTTCCTCCTGCAAAATTGCATGCCCAGTAATACTTTACAGTAGTGGGTTCCAGAGATCAATTAAGCAGTGTAGGAGGAAAAAAATAGTTTACAATAATGAAAAACGTTTCTCCCACTGCCCAGTATCTGACTCACCATGTCCTTACCAGGCCTTGGCTGTGGTCTCTGGTCTCTCTCTTGAGCTGCATGTCTGAACTTAAATTCACCTTTGTACCTCACAGGAAACTCTGCCACCTCCAAACCACACCTCCCTCCTTTCCTACTGCCCACTGCCTTCTTATAAGACACATTCTATTACTTCATCTTTTCCCAAAACCTCCTTGAGCCTTGTCCTGTTAGAAGCCAAGCACTTGCTCTTTGGTGGCCTTCCAAGACAGGTGAGGAATCACGGAATCACAGAACCACAGAGTAATGAGGTTGGAAGAGACCTTAGGATCATCAAGTCCAACCTATGCCCTAACAGCTCAACTGGACTATAGCACCAAGTGCCATGTCCAGTCTTTTTTTAAACACATCCAGAGATGGTGATTCCACCACCTCCCTGGGAAGAGCATTCCAGGACTTTATTATCCTTTCAGTGAATTTTTTTTTTCCTAATATCCAACCTATACCTTCCCTGATGCAGCTGAGGCTGTGTCCTCTGGCTCTGTCAGTGCTGCCCGGTGGAAGAGACCGACCCCACTTGACTACAACCTCCCTTCAGGAAGTTGTAGAGAGCAATAAGGTCACCTCTGAGCCTCCTCTTCTCCAGGCTAAACAACCCCAATTCCTTCAAAACTTCCTCACAGGGCTTGCGTTCCAAGCCCTCACCAGCCTTGTTGTCCTCCTCTGGATGCGCTCAAGCATCTCAACATCCTTCCTGCACTGAGGGGCCCAGAACTGGAGGATGAGTGAGGGATGCCCTGAGGCAGGCTGTCTACTGTCTATGTTACCCTTTGGCAACACATGCAAAGGGTTCAAATAGAAGGAAGGAATGTGGTTTTCCTTTACAAAACTGAGGGACACAGAACTTCAGATATTTTACCTGTTTTAACCAATTCAGAACCACAAAATCCTCCAAACCCTCTGCCTTCAGAAGGGAAAATTTCCACTATGCCAAGCTGCTCCAAGCCTCATCCAATCTGGTCTTAAACACTTCCAGGGATGGAGCAGTCACAGCTTTCCTGAGCAACATGAGTTATTTGGCCACTAACTAGTTCCTGAAAGGAGAGTTTTCCTGATGCTGAAATAGAATACATCAGGTATTGCATAGCCCTGCCTTGCTTCCCATTGCAATTAATCTCTGCTGACTGATGGTTTAATTCTAGGTGTTGATCATTTTAATTCCTCATTCCCTCCCTCTCTCAGATCTCTCTGTGATTTTTCTGTCTCTGCAGTCATGTATCCCTCCATTCTGGCAAGCAGTTGCAATCCTGATGGCTCCTCTGATTCCTCAGCATTCCAATTCCTCTCTCTCCTATTTTTGAAAGGCTAAAGAGGGAAGGAAAAAAAGGAGGTGAAAAGTCAAGCTATAGGATGTGGCACTGACCCCTGGCCCAGATTGGGCCCAGTTGATCCCCATGCAGTCACAGAAATTCTTTTAGCAATCTTTGGTAAAACCTACAGGGAATGGGAAAGCTCAGACACTGCTTGACCAGGTCAGTGTAGGCATGGCATGGAGAGAAGCCGTGCTGAGGAGAGATGCAGGCAGCATGGCATGTGGGGAACAGCTCAAAAACACATAGTGAAAGCATGGCTCTATCTTTAGTAATAGTGAGGAAAGATAGAGGTGGTTCACAAGCTAAAGGCTAATCTGCTAAAAGAAATTTTGGACAGCACCTGGAAAACCCCACAGCCTTGCCTGGCCTTGCCTTGCCTTGCCAATGGCCAAAGTACCTCAGCCCTTTCTGAAGTGATGGGCACTGCTTGGTCATCACCACAGACACCCTTTGCACTTGCTCCTGGTGGAAATTCATCTATTCATTTCTGTCTCATAGCAGAATTTTCAGTACAGGAAATACATTCACTGAACACTCCAGGATTGTGGTTTACTTTCAGGTTTTTTATTTGTTTCCTTGTTTTCCAGTTTGAAAATCAGAGGTCTCCATGCTTGAGGAGATCAAGCTGCCTTTCCTCTAGCCCTCTCTGTGGATGACACCACCTTGCAGAGAATTTATTATTCTCCTCTAAAGCCAAAAGTGATTAATCTTGCAGCATCTAGATGAGCACAGTTCATGCATCTGCAGCTGACCCAGACTCCTTATGGAGTCTTTATCATCAAGAGTGAGTGATAGCTACACTTAGTGCAAAGTCCTTTAAATGTACCTTAGGTATCTATTTTAAGAAGACACGCATAGTATGTTTAAAGTGCTTTTGTCTCTGCTAAGAGTAAAGAGAATTCATGGTGAGAAACTCGTCCACAGAAATTTGCTTTTAGTCAGATGACTGCCACCACGGGTGGACAACCTACATTTTGTATGACTGAGCCTTGCCAAGTTTCTGTGACTCACAATTTTCCATCGCACTAATAGCATCCTCTAACTTCATGTGGCCAGCAGATTTAATCACTGTATTCCTGCTTTGTGTACATATTAAATCAGTTCGGTGAGCTGAGAGATTCCAGCAGCAGCTTCCCTCCATGGGAACAATCAGCCTCTCACTGAGACCCTCTTGCAGTTTCTCATGTAGCAGGTTTATCAGTTACCTGTTGGTTCCTCCATCTCTTCTTTAATGAATAAATCACTATGTGGCAACAAGCAAAATGCTTGCCTGTGGCTGAGGCTTTTATTTTTTAAGAACTTTATCCTGAGAGAAGAGGATAACAACTCTCTGTCCCTCCAGGTAGCTACAACACTCATTCTCTGCAGAGCCGTTTCATACAAACATTATGTGTGTTTAACACATGCCTTCTGATATCAATCCCTACATTTGTTTTATCTCCTACATTTTCTCCTGTTGCACGAATCTTGGCTCTGTTTCACTGCACTGCAAAGCGTGCTCAGATCACTGCAAACAAAAAGGGCATCCTCAGGAGTGGTGGTTGCACCTCGAGATGATCAGGGCTGAAGTACATACCACTGAGGCCACCTGGTGTACAGAGCAGGGCTGCAGTCCATCTGCCTGCTCCTGCTGCATAGCCTAACATGGAAAATTAAACAAAAGCAAAATTGCAAAAAGAAGAAAAAAAAAAAAAAAGTGTGTTTAGCAAGAGACTGCTCTGACTCCTCAAATGCAGTGCTGAGGCTGCCTGTCCTTGCTCTGCTGGGGTACATGTGGGGCTGCTCCAAGGAGCTGAAAAATGAGAGTTTACTGGCATTGGAAGCAGCAGACCTCTGAAACACAAAGGGCACCAGAGTGGAGAAGGCTCATTTATGGAATGGGTTGGCTCTGCATCACTACCAGCACCAGCAGGAGTGAGCAGAGACAGAGTCAGCCTTGTTCTTCTCCTCGTGTCCCTCATCTCCTTATTTGAGGCATAGGGAAAGCATCCCTTCAGCACAGGGTCCTTGAATGGATTCCACTTCCCAGCACAGCTGGACAGATTTGAGTGCTGCCTTCTTTTATATTACTTTCTTTTTCCTTTTTTGTCATACCCATCTCGAAAAGTAGTTTGTCTCACTGCTCGGGTGTGACAACAGAGAGGAAAAATTGTGCCATGAAATTAGAATTTGGAGTGACTGCATGTCATTTGAGCTTGAAAGGGTTTCATTGCCCTTGGGCTTATACACATCTTACAGACATTTGTAACTGAATTTTGGGAGTCAGAGCCATCTGCCTCTTCAGCGAGATGTGGCTTATGGGCCTCTCAGTGACTCTCATGCCTGTGAGCAGTGAAACTCAGGAACATTAGAGTTGTTCCTATAGTGTGGCTGTCACCCAAATGTTCCTGTGACCATCACATCAGAGCACCCCTGCATGGCCCAGGTCATTGTTGGGTAAGAAATTGAAATAAGTTATCATCTTGAGAGCTGGAGCTCACTGGGAGCCATCCTTGGGGCCAGCAGATAATTGTCCATGTGCAGAAGGTCCAGCATTGACACCTCCTCTCTGTGTGGGTGAGCCATCCTCTGTGAACTAGCCTGGGGTGTTCTCCAGACTCCCTTTGTGGTTGTTCCACCAGAAACTTGGTGGTTTATATTTATATATTAAATTATATATATTTAAAAATTATATTTATATATTAAAGTATATTGAAGAATTTCTCTCACTTTAAGATTTTAATTCTCTTCCGAGAAACAAAATGTCACAGAGCTGGTAGAAGGAGAGGAAATGGGCATCAAATACACTATATTCTCCCTGACTGGAGAAAAAATTAGCATAATCAAGTTACAAATTATTTGAAATTTTAGCAGAGCCCTTAGAGAAGTCAGCCTGAGTAGAAACTTCATGGGAAAACCCTGCAGTCTCCACGAATATGAAGCAGATTATTTTTGCTAAATCAAAGACAGAGTGCTGTATATTTCACCCATCTGCTGCAGTCTGGCTTGTAGAAAAAATCCTGCCCATACATCTTCCATATGTTAGGAGGCAATTTGGGTGTCTGGAAGTTAGTCATAGAGATAAGAAAGATGCAGTGTCATCTCCAACCAGGGCAAGACTGCTCCCTGAAATACATTCCACAGCAGAGAGAGAAATTTATTTTTTTCTATTTTTTTCTGTTCAGTGACCTAAAAGAAATCCAAGAGAAAATCCTGGGCAGGTCTACTAGAAAGTATGTTCAGGATTTCCAGCTAGGCAAAAGAAAGAATAATAACAAACTTAATTTGGGGTCAACTTGAAGGAATTTGTTCACTCCAAAAATAAACTTCTTCTTATGTCCTGAAAGTATTTTGAGATATTTTTTTTATTTAATATTTTTTTCCTGTTCACTGCAGTC
The DNA here is from genome assembly GCF_014805655.1 of Passer montanus. Classification (NCBI taxonomy): domain Eukaryota; kingdom Metazoa; phylum Chordata; class Aves; order Passeriformes; family Passeridae; genus Passer; species Passer montanus. The sequence continues at coordinate 592,951 of NW_024373923.1, forward strand.
AGTTTTTAAAGTAAAAAAAAAAATGTTTTGAAACAAAAGTCAAAATATTTCATAAAAAAATACTGACAGGGATTGCTTTGGCATTTCCTGTGTTGAAGTATTTCATATGTAAGAGCACTTCAGTGTGAATGTTTTCAAAAACTGTGTCTTTTTTGGATGAAATAATTTCTTGAAATGGACACAGATTCATAAACTGTTTGGAGTCTCCCTCAGAACTCCATATTTCTATTTCCACCTAATGTTAATTGGAGAATACAACAAAATTCATCATTTGCAATGCAAGTGCTGCATCAAAAACCTTGTTAAGGATTATATTTCACCTGAATATTTCTCTGGCTTAATTTTCTAATTCCCTGGGAATATCTTTCCCAATTTTCCAACAGATACTCTGCTATCACAGCTGCTTTCAAGCGCCCAAAATCCTCCTAGCACAACAGGAATGGCTCTTCAAGGGCCAAGCACTCAGCAAGTAGAAAACTCATCAACACCTTTTGTTCCTCATGACCAGGTGCTAAAAAACATTTGAACAAGCAAAAAGAGTATCTCCTGGGAAGTCCACGTGGATAAATTCAGGGTACACTATGACCTGAGCCCCAGCCAGAGCTGGATCTGGAGGTAATGCTGAGCTGTTCTTGCAGTGACAGCCAGGGCAGGTGTGTCTGTGGGCACAGCTGATCCGTGGGTGTCTGCCACAGTGTGGGACATTTACTGTAGAAAAGTAAAAGCAGCCTTGCCAAAGGCAAATTAACCACAATATCACAGCTACTGTTAAAGGGATTTACCCTGTTGAAGCCAATGCACATCAGGAAGCAGAAATCAAACTTACAGAATTTAAATAGAGAAGAAACCAGTTAGACAGTGCAGGCAATTTTCTTGTTCTTGTGAGAGTTTTCGTCAGAATATTTGTTGAAGTTCTGTTTTGCCTGGCTTAAAATCTTTTTTTTTTTCCCCAGGGATTTCAAATTATTCCATATGCCCATAAGTCTTTCTCTGAGAAAGTCTTTCCTGTAAAGTCTGTCCAAATTTCACTTTTTCTCTGTCTTGATTGAATTATCTTGCTGCTAGCTTTACCCTGGGTATCATGCCAAGTAATTGTTGTTCTCTTTCAGTGTTAACATCTCTTGAAGTTTGGCTTTTCCTAACTCCTCTTAATTGCCTCTTCCATTGTATACATGTAAATATGATTATTTTAATTCTCCCTATAAATCCATGCCCACAGCCTTCTGATCAGAAGAGGGAAACTAAAATTAAGCAATTTTGCTCCTCAACAACTTGCTGGCAATACAGCAGCAATGTTCATCAAATGTAGTTTTCCATCTGCAGTTGAATCATAAATAGAGACAGACTGTGCAGGTCAGAGATGCAATGATTTATTTTGGCATACTCACCTATCTTTACATGTCTTTAAAAATTAGGTGGTTAACCTACATTAGTCATCTGGCTGTTTTCAGAAGATAATACTGGGACAGATGTATCCTCTTCTAAGCACTTTTTCAGGTTAACAGACAAGTTTCTCTCACATGGGTTACCCTTTACCTGCTGAAAAGTGCTTTGTTCCAAATGACAACTGAGCATATTTCCATCTTTATTTCCAGTTTTATAGGAAAGGTTCTTCTCTTGGTAATGTTGTTAAAACTTGTTCCATGGTGTCAAAATAAAACTTGGGTTCACTCAGATTCAGCTTATAGCTTTTTGTATCTCAAGTGGGGTTTTATTTACACTTACCGGTATGTAAGAACTAAATCTAGCATATATTTTATATAATAAACTTTGAGTTCATTAAGGATCATTTTATATTGATAATTCACCTAACCACCGAGTTTATTTCTCTTAGTAAGCCCATAACATTGATGTTTCTACAATGTAAAAATCTGAACTTTAATTAAAAGTGGTATTCAAAGGGCTAAAGGGGAAGCTATTACTTCTTCCTTACAGCTCCATAGTCCCCACTTTTAGAGCCCAAGATTTTAAATTATAGTCACTGTTTTCTTATCTTGCCTTCTCAACAAAATACTTGAATGGCACCTGATTTTCAGAATATTCCTGTGTCCTTTCTGCTGCAACTCAGGCTGCTCTTCTGAAAGGTGAAATAAAAGTCTTCCTGTTTGGCATCACTTGGCATGTGCCATGGACTTGAACTCAAACTTTGGCTCAATTTAAGACCCCTGAACCACTAATGCTTTCTTTGCCAGAGCTCCTGTGACATTATGTCAGGTTGTATGACAGGTGATCTTCCAACCAGGCAAAGACACACTGGAATTGCAGAGCCTTGAAAAGCAGACAGACAGACAGACTTCTCTGGGGAGTGAGGCAAAGAAAATCTGGAGGGCCCTCACTAAAAAGAAAATTATTTCAAAACTGAGATTTGCCATCATTACTTTAAACAATTTCCCTTAACCTACTCCAGGCGTTGTCATTAATTAATCTGTAAATGATGGAGACTGGAGAAAAGGAGGCTCAGAGGTGACCTTATCACTCTCCACATCTCCCTGAAAGGTGGTTGTAGTCAGGTGGGGTTGGTCTCTTTCTCCAGGCAGCACTGACAGAACCAGAGGACACAGTCTCAAGCTCCTCCAAGGAAAATATAGATTGGATATTAGGAGGAAGTTTTTTACAGAAAGGGTGATAAAGTTTTGGAATTGTCTGCCCGGGGAGGTGGTGGAGTCACCATCCCTGGATGTGTTTAAGAAAAGACTGGATGTGAGACTTGGTGCCATGATTTAGTTGAGATGTTAGGGCATGGGTCATTTTTAAGGTTTCTTCCAACGTGGAAAAAAAGAAAAAAAATAAAAAAGAAAAGAAAAAAAAAGGGGGGGAAAAAAGGGAAAAAAAGTAGAATCGTTACTTTATTTAAAAAAATCCCAGAATCTTTTAAAGCTGCATTAAGTGTTACCCACAAAGTGCAGACAGAAGATTTTTTTTTTTTCCTCATTCTAGAATTGTTACTTTATTAAAAAAAATCCCAGAATCTTTTAAATCTGCATTCAGTGTTACCCACAAAGTGCAGACAGAAGATTTTTTTTTCCTCATTCTGTTCATCTGGGGCCTTTGAGTTGCTGGCTGGCAGGACCAGTGACTGTGGCACAGCAGAGCAGACACTGCTCCTGTGACAGGCTCCTGGCCAAGGAGATACCAGCAGATGTGCAGGTATTATCACAGGATTGTGCATAGGAATTGTCTGATCAGCCGGCTTTAACCCAATAATTACATTCATCCATTCAGGCAGTATTTCAGAACAGAAACCCTCCACAGAAGGCCAGTAGCACAACAGTGCCTCAGCAAAGCTGCTGTGCAATGAGACCACTGAGGTTTGATTCCTCTCCTGTCTGCTTAGATAAAGACAGGACCTTGGCAGCTCAAACTGTTTTTCTTTGTCTGGGAAAGAAACTGAGACACTCATAGGATGTGTCAAGGTGCATTTATCTTAATAATGAGTGCTTTTAAAACTCATTAGCACTCATTCTCTTCTATTCTCTGTCCTAAGGGCAGTCCAAGTCCCTTTGATTTCAGAGGGAGAGCAGTTTCCCTGGGCTCCTGCAGCTAATTCAGATGATCCATCCCATCACAGAACCACTGAAGAAGACATGATGGAGAAGCAGTGGACCCAAGCATTCAATTTTTTTTGAGGGCAAAACTTAAAAGTTCCAAAGTTTGCCTTCCCAGATCATTTTGTCTGAGTGTATAAAGACCCTGCTGACCTCATGGACTTATTCCTTATTTTTAGTCCTTCAAGTTCAAGCTAGTCTGGGCTTGCATGCTCCCCACCGACACACCTTTCTCCCTCTTATCACTGATTTCTTGTGGCACCAGGCATTATTCGGAAAATCTGGCAGTGCTGAAAATTGGCCTGAGGAACTTCACAACTCCTGAGAAGTCATCAGAAGTGTGAGTGATCCCCCAGTTCCCCCTTGACTTTGCTAAAGCAGTTTTGGATAGTTAGATTTAAAGATGCACTGGCTCCAGCTGCAGCTGATCCTCAGTGTCTCCTACCTTGTGGAGAAGTATGGAGCTCAGAGGTTTTTGTTTCACAGGGGTGTTGTGAAATTGTTAGGGCTGAGTTAAATTGAGCTGTTAAGTTGAATTGAGCTGAGTTGAGTGTGTTGTTTTGTTTTCCTCCTTGCCTGTCACTGAATCCCAATTCAAATTTGTCTTGGAACACCTAGCCCTGAAACACGGGGCTTTCTGCAGCAGGGGATTTTACAGCTTTCAGAGGTAGCTCAGCAAGAGTCAACAAACAAACCATCAGGACAGAGCCCTGATGTCCTGAGTACACTTCCTTGTACTCTCTCAGAATTTGTCTCAAAGCCAACACACTGAAGCAAGCAGTGGACTCAGGGCAATGGTGCTAAAACATCCTGGTCTTGATTAGGACACCCAAAAATTTCTCCTGTCTTCAGCCTGTTAAAAGGTGACCCAAACTCATTTGCACTTTTGGAATACTTAACTCGGGTTTTTGATGGTGTTAATTGTTTTAGGTTCCTAAGTAATGATTGCCCTGTGATGCTTGGTTCTCAGCTGGTGCCTCCTCTAGGAGTAGGTTCCCACAGTCCTCTCTAATGCTACAGCTACACAATACCAAGCTCATAACCAGTAAAAATTAATAAATATAGAGCTTGGGCCTAGAAGGGAGCATAATAATTACCTGCTTTGACTCCCTTTGTAACAATAGCACTGCAGCCTCTATTTGGGTTATTATTTTCCTCTAAATCTGTTTGAGGATGAAGAAGACACTGTAGCTTCATATAGGGTGTTCCTGCCTTTGTGGTTACAAATTTGACCTTTTTTTAATTCCTGACCTAAATTAGTCTAATCTGTTTCTGATCAGGTGACTTATAGAGTGAAATATATTGGTTATTAACAGGTGACTCCTCCAGTCATTTCTTAAGCTTCTCCTAAGTGACTGGATACTCTTTAATCCACCAACATAAAAATAGAAAGTAATTCCCAAATATTATAATTCTATTTTGCCACTGCCTTGATTTTCCTGAGATTGTATAAGTTCTTGCACATTCTAAACAGAAATTCAAAGTAAAACTTAAATACATATTAAGAAGCAACACAAATAGTGGAAACTCTTAGAATGCTTTCCATTAGCATTTAAACAGCACCTGGAAATGAGCACATTTATTTGCATCACAGATTTCTTTTATAAGTTCTATCCTATAGACATTGCTAGCTCTGATTTCCTAAATTAAGGCAAATACTGGACAATTTGTATAATGTTAGAGAAGGACCAAAGCTGATGATCTTTCTGATTCCTACATGTTGGGCAAGTGTGCATAAGGCAGACAGGATTTTGTAAAGAGTGGTAGGTGTGTATCATAACTGGGCACTTTTAGCTCCCTAACCACACAACAGTTTATAAAAGCACTGGCAGCCTTTAATAAATCTCTGTATCTGCAGCAAAGTCTCTTAACCTTCCTGCCACCACACCCCAGCTGAGGCATAGGAATGGATTTGGACACAGGCCTTTTCCTCAGCATCATTAAATGGGAATGTTCTTAGTTGGTGTTCTATTTTCTTTATTTATTTTGGAGACAAATAGATCGCAGCATTCAGTTCAAGGAAAAAAAAAACAAGTCCATCCTGCAAAGTCAGTGAGCAAGTACTGGATATTGATACTGATGTTCTCCAAGTGCTGGAATTCATTTTGCAGAGTTTGTCACTTTTCTAATTGAAAAAGCTGTCTCTGCAACATTTAGCAACTAAAAATACCAAGTGATGAAGCACAAGGAGTGGGAAAAAAAAAAAAAGCCAAGCACTCAGCAGCAGACATCTGCCACCCTGATTTGCAGGCCATACAGCAAGGACACTGAGAAATGGAGCACCGAGGTGTCCCCATCAGCACATCCCCAGGGTGATGCTTCCTGGAGTGGGGCACACGTGTTCTCAGCAAAGAAAAACAAGGAAATTCTTATACAGCAATTGGCTGTAGGTGTGTGAACAAAGATTTGCTTAACACTTAATGCTTAATATTAATTCTGCATTCAAATGACAGGCAGCTGTTTACAAAACAGTAGGTCTTAAATAAAGACAGGTTCAGCTTCAAAAATTAAATTATGCCTATTCGGTCCTTCCTTCCAGCCTCACATCTTGTTTTTTGGTAAAATTTCTGGATAAAAAAAAAATTGGGAATCAGGTTCTCAACTCACTTTTGCATAACAAGAAAAAAAATCACTTTTCAGACCCTCACAAGTTACCCTGAAACTAGCTGGAGTCACAAAGCAGAATTAGTGATTTTATTTTTTACTACTGGGGTTCGTGTCTTGAATTTTCAGTGTAGTTAATTGTTTTGGGTTTTGGGGTTTTTTTATGTTCTCTTTGTGTGTGTCTGTAAAACGAATCTGCTGAATGAAGGCTTCTGCACCAGTGTTTCTCTCAATGAGTTTAATCAAAGTTTAATTGAATTAGCACATGGATGTGAACATGAGCTGCCCACATTTATAGGCTAAGGATCTGTTAGCTTCTCAGGACTCTTTTTTACACCAATTACTATTATGACAAATTTGAAAATCCATTCAATTCATTCTGATGTGTTATTGCCAAAAATATCTGAAATTTGATATTTCTTAAGAAACAGAATCCTTGCCTTCTGGTGAAATTGGTAGTCAAGAAACAAGCAAGATTCTCATTTCTCCCACTGAGAAAATTCAATGACTTAGCAATGAAAATGATATTTAAAGGATCTTAAAAGTTCAGCTGCTGCCAAAATTATTCCAGCATATAAAAGCAACAAAATTTGAATTTGCCTCTATCTGATGTGATTGCCTAGTATACTTTGAAAAGATAATTGAAATAATTCCTGAATCCATAACTATTTTTATGACACCCTAATTTTGGGCTGTGTCAGATGGAGGGTTATTCTAAACTACTTGAACTCTTTCTGTAGTGGGCATGAAGAAGAACTTGTGCAGAGGAGGCCACAGAGATGCTGCCAGGGCTGGAGCCCCTCTGCTCTGGAGCCAGCCTGGCACAGCTGGGGCTGCTCCCCTGCACAAGAGAAGGCTGCAGGGACACCTGAGAGCCCCTGCCAGGGCCTGCAGGGGCTCCAGGAGAGCTGCCCAGGCACTGGGGACAAGGCCTGCAGGGACAGCACACAGGCCATGGCTGCACTGCCACAGGGCAGGCACACATTTTGGGATGTTGGGCAGGAATTGGTGGCTGGGAGAGTGGGCAGGCCCTGGCACAGAGGAACTGTGGTGTCCCTGGAAGTGTCCCAGACCAGGCTGGATGGGGCTTGGAGCAACCTGGGATAGTGGAAGGTGTCCCTACCCACAGCAGGGTGTGGAATGAGATGCACTTTAAGATCCCTCCCAACAGAAATCCTCCTGTGATGGCTGTTTGTGACTCTCCAGAGAAGCACACAGAGCTTGAGGGATAGTTGTCCAAAATGAATACAATTAACCAGATAATACTTCTCTATCACCTATAAAAGGAGTCAAGCCACTGAACAAACATCAATACATCTACATTTTACATGGCTAAGCTGAGGCCACAGAAATCCTACTTGACGGATCCCCAGCTGTTCTTACCAGGTTTTGTAAGTTGGCACAGTATTTCAATGGGTTCCAGAGTGAGAACTGTGACTGTGATGCTTCACCAGTATCAAGATCAAAGCACAAACAGCTTTACTGATGAGAAGACCTTGGCAGTGTTTCTGTAAACAGACACTTGAATCCATGGGAGAAGCAAAGGAAACAAATCTAAAAGGAGCTCTGATGTGTCTTCCAATATTAATGACCTAAGACTTGATGATCACAAAATTTTCAGATGAATTTGTGATAGATAGCAAACACAAAGACATCATAAATAGAAAAAGGCATAAGTCTCTGACTGCAGATAGCTATGAGATGAGAGCACTGTGTCTGATGAAAAAGTAACGTAGCTAAAATATATTGATGTTGTTTTTCTGCCCAGCAAGGGGGACAGCACTGGTACTCAGGAAAACTTCAGTTCTGCAAGAATTTAGGAAAATGCATTATACCCATAAGAATCACTAAACTTTTACTTGTGGCCCAGCCAAAACCACTGAGTTCAAGAATGTAGAACATCTTTTACTCTGCCCTCATCTTCTCTATTTTCTCCCAAAGACAACTCATGTCATCTCACACAAGAAAACCAAATTTTTCCAAGAAGTTTGAGAGGCTGAGAAGCCCATGTAGGGTTATGAATCATAAAGATATAAAACCACTAAAATATAAAAGCCCTTTTCACCTCTGTTGACTCTTATCCCAACTCAAACATGGTCTCTTCTCATTATTTTAAGTAAGAGTAATAAGATCTTCTTTCTCTTCAGGTATCTAAATTTTGACCAAAAAGCCCAACTTTTGCTCAAAACTCCAGGAATACTAAAAGTGTTCTCTTCACTTTCTCTATTCCTGCCTTTCTACATTTTATGTCCTTCTAACTTGACCCAATGCACAGTTCCACATGTACACTTCTTCTTCCCCAGTTCATGCCATGGGATGCTCCCTTCAACAGAGCAGCCTGGCTCCATTTTTCCCTGGAGCGATAGAAATTCCTGTTTGGCCTCCAAAGTCCTGGATGGACCATGGATCTGACCCAGTGGGAGTGTGTTTTGGGATGGTCTATACAGAGCAAGATAGCACCTGCCACAGAAACATTTTGTTTTTCCACCACCAGAGTTTAATTCAGAGGACAAATTCAGTCTAAATACACAACTATTAGTTCTGCATTTACTTTCACTTCCTTCAAGAGATAATTTCCAACAGTATGTATCAGCCACTGCTCATTATTTGTTGATGAGAAATATGGGGAATGGTTGAGAAAAAGAACACAATAATAACAAAAAATGGAAAGTAGGAAACAAGCCAGGATAGAAATTTGCAGGCCTGGGACTTTGGCCACAAAAATAATATTTTCCTTTCATCCTCCTTGTCATTACTAATATTTTCTTAACTTATTCCCTCTGCTACACTCACTAAAATAAGGCAATAGTAGAAAATTTGATGCAAACAGAGCAACATATCCCTCAAAAAACAACCTGACTGATGGATTGGCAAGAGAAGGATCAGCTCAGGGCTGGATCCATGGTCCTGTTTGTCTCTCCCAGCATGAGTTCCCAGCTGCAAACAAGCCAGCAGTGCTCAGGTCCAGGGTTTGCTCCAAAGCTGTGGTGGGAGCAGCGCAGCTTGGCTGGTCACTCGCTCCTGTGATCTACAGCCAGCACCATCCCTTGCCTGAGGATCCAGGCTGGAAAACAGAGCAGGAGTTGTCACAGTGGATCAGCATAAGCTCCAGCGAGCCAGCCCTTGGCTTTTGAAAACTGGGATGGAGTTGTCTGCACACGGAAGAGGCTTTGCAGTCACAGGTAGTTGTGGGCTGGCTTTTGCCCCGCAAAACAGTGGTTTAACATCCTGTCTAAGAGAGAAAACATCCCAGATCACCCAGATCACCTGTCTAGGGCTGTACTATTGCTTTGAATTCATGGAGATTGTGTCAAAATTGAGAGCATGCCCTTCAATCCAGCTGCAAATATTCCCACCACACTTATGAAGCTCAAACCTCTGCTGTCTGTTGGGGAGAGCAAATAACACTGGACACAATGCACATTGCTGTCAGTCTTGACTTCAGTTTGTTCTTCTGATGGCCATGAGCTGTGCATTACTGAACAGCCCTGTTGTACTTTTTGGTGTGTTTTTCCAACCTCTTGGCGACAATGGCAGCTTGAATTTCATAGGTTAATCTTGGACTAGGTGTAACAAATCCCTTGCATGCATTTGAAATTCTGCTCTCTTCAGGTTGCATCACCCTTCCCCTGTTAGCCTGAACAATAAAAAGCTAATCCTAAGCTTTGAAAAGAAGTCACAATAAAACCAGAAGACCATAGACTTTCTTAAACCTCATAGAAGTCTCAGGCTCCAGTTTTAGCTCACTTTAAGGGAGGGAAAATTATCTTCTCCTTTCTAGTGTATCTAATTCAGGTAGAGATACCATCACAGAATTTGTTGGTATTATTTTTCAGCATGGACATCAGGTTCCTCCTGAAGTTCCTGATGGCACCCAGCAATCTGAATGTCCCTGCTGTTTCTGGAAATCAATTACATCATCCTTAAAATATGTGATAGAAAACAGCATCAGGAAACCTGCAGACTTGACAGCACTGCCAGCGCTGCACAGAGCCCCAAAAGCTAACAATGGCCATGGCTTTGAAATACTGCTGATTCCTTCATTTCCCATTTCCCCCTGTCCCAGTGGTGTCATTTGGAAATACATTACAGCTGAAAGACTTTGGGATGTTTTAATTACATGTGACTAAAACTTGCTGTTGCTAGAATTAGTGCGCCTATGCCTACGATTTATAGGTCTCTGCCTCGACACTAGTGGGGTCATAAATAACACAAAATGGGCCCTTTAGTATCAGAAATTCAGCGCTCCTCTCTGAGCCTTGATACACTCAGAGACTGTCGTAGGGTTTGTGCCGAGCTTGGTGTGAAATACAGTGCAGCAGCACAGGGTGGGGGAGAGGAGCAAGATAATAAATAATTCATCTGTAGAGTGTGAGCATTGGCCCTTTGGGAAAGGGCATCACAGTTGTTTCTCTGGGGTGGGAGGACTTGCTGCACTTGTGGGTTTGTGTGGGTGCTTATCGAGGGATTATTTCTCTAGAGCAAGGACTCCACATAGACCTATCTCAGAGAATCAAGGGACAAAAAAAAAAAAGCAAGGTAAAAAAAGTATTTTTCACCTCCTATTTCAAATAGGAGGATGTATTCCAGGTGAGGAAGCATGCATGTGGTACAGAGTCATGCAAGGTTATGGAGAAGTGTTTCTCCTGGGCTTTCTGTCTGACTTGCACCCCTTTGGCAAAGGAGCTTGGGAAAAAAATAGTGAAAGTTCATTCTGCAAATCACTGAAGTCTGGGGAGAATTTCACATGAGGAGTGGTCTGCCTTGGTGGAGTATCCACAGCATCTACAGGGGCAGGAAGGGGGAAAAACCTTTCTGGGACCAGCATGAGCTGTGTCCCAGGCATGGTTTTATCTCTGTAGACTCGTGGTTTGCTGGGATTGTCATCAGGAAAATGCTTTCAGATTTTGCCACTACCAGAACTAGAGAAAGGCAAAGTTTTAACACAATATGACTAACACTGGCAAAGTACACTTTATAAAAAAAGCACGTGAATTTTGCCTTCTTTCTGCTTTTGGACTAGATGAGAAACACTTTATATTCTGACTCTTGCTGTTCTCTCATTTGCTAAGTAGTTTCTGTATGTGGAAGTCTTTATGTGGTTCCTAAGAAACTCACTTTAGCAATTTAGTGCCTGGAATTCAAACTTTAAATGGACACTTTTATCTTGACACACAGCTTTTCCCAAGGCTTTGTTTCTCTTCACCAGTGACCATGAGCTTCAGAACAAGGTGTGAGAACCTAAGTAATGAATCCAGCATTTTATTTCACTCTTTGTAATAGTCTCTGTTATTTTCTAGAATAGTTGGTACATTTGCCGATTACAAAAGGAAAGAAAAAAAAAGATTTCTATTGAAACAACAATGAAATGTTGTTGGAAAAGACACTCATGAATTTTCCACTTGCAAGAGGGAATAATAATTGAGCTAATAAGTGTGAACAAGTGACTGGAAAAGAACTGGTTTTGCCACAAATTTGTCCCAGAGCAGACAAAACTTTGAGGCACGGAGCTAATTTAGAGAGGGACATCCAAGAATATTTAGTCTTTTGTACTACTTTTGTAAAAAGTATGAATTTTAAAGAAAAATTACAAAGAAAAAAAAAAAAAAAAAAAAAAGGCAAGCTACAAGAGAGTTTTGTCCTGTTCCCATTCTCTTGGAAAAGCCAACATATTTTGTTCATGTATATCTTTCTTGCTCCCTTTTTCTCTCTCCATGGTGAAACCTGTGTCAGGACAACCTCTGGCCAAGCTGCAGTGTGAAATAGTAAATAGTAGAGGAAAAGAGTGTAAGGAAATAGAAAATAATGCCTTGAAAAACTGCTCAAATGATAGTGTTTCTGGGGCCCAATATATTGTTGATAAAAAAATTACAACTTTTTTCTGCAGAAAGCAAACATCATAACATCAATAGCCACTGAAAACAACAACAAAAAGGTTAAAAATATGCAGCACCACCCTCAAGTAGATGTTTGAGCCAAAGCTGCAACACAAAATGCAGAGCTCCTTTAGCATCAGCTTGTAGCAAATCCTGACATGCAATGAACATAATGTCAGAGAGTGGTTTGGATTGCCAGGGGCTTTACAGATCATCCAGTCCCAACCACCCTGCCATGGACAGTGACACCTTTCACTGGTCCAGGCTGCTTCAAACTCCATCCAACCTGGCCTTGAATATTTTCAGGGTTAAGGCAGTCACCACTTCTCTGGGCAGCCTGTGCCAGGCCCTCACCACCCTCAGCATAAATAATTTTTTTCCTTATTTCTAGTCTAAATCTGCCTCCTTTCAGTATAAAGCCATTATCACTTGTTCTATCACAAGTTTGCTAAAAAGTTTGTCCCCATTTTTCCCATTTCCAGGTCATGTCCAGATTCTCATCCACCAGCACACTCAAATCTTTCTTCTCAGAGCTGCTCCCATTCTGCTCATCCCCATCCTGGAGGGATCTCAGGGTCTGCCCTGGCCCAGGTGCAGCATCAGCACCTGGCTTTGTTGAACACCCTGATGTTTCCTTCTCAAGCTTTTGCAGGTCCCTCTGGATGGCATTCCATCCCTCACGTGTGTCACAAAATCACAGAATCCCAGGACGATTTGGGTTGGGAGAGACCTCAAATCTCAAATCCGTCCCTCTGGATGACATTCCATCCCTCACGTGTGTCACATAATCAGAGAATCCCAGGACGATTTGGGTTGGGAGAGACCTCAAATCTCAAATCTCAGCCAATTCCATCCCCTGCCATGGTCAGGGACACCTTCCACTATCCCATGTTGCTCCAAGCCCTGTCCAGCCTGGCCTTGGACATTTCACAAAATGGGGGAATTCACATCATCTCTGGGGAAAAAAAAAAAAAGAAAAAAAAATACCAGGGTTGGATGTCAAATTCACATCATCTCTGGGGGAAAAAAAAATAAGAAAAAAAAAAATACCAGGGTTGGATGTCAACTGCACCACTGAATCCAGTGTGACCTGATTGTTTTACTGACCCTTGAAAATTTCAGACTGTGTCCCACATCTTTTTCCTTTGCCCCAGCCACAGTTTCTTTTTGGTACTCCTGTGTGTAATTCCCCTATTATCAAGATTACAAACTCTGTCAAGAAGGGACCTTCGGGACTATCCATCTGTCTGAATAATTTTGTCATCTACAATCCAGTCCTGCTTGTAGCTTGTACCAGCTGTATTTATTTAAGATTACCTTTTATAAACCTTTTAATAAAAACTCACGGCAGTGTCAAAGAGTATTTTTGCACTGTAAAAATGATCCCTGGTGGGATTATAATTTATATTTTAAAATTGAAACCCATTGTCTGAGTCATAAATTTTTTGATTATGAAAATCTGTGCAGGTTTTGTGATTGCAGATGTTATTCTTGACTGCACTTTTTCTCCCTTTTAAATCTCAAAAAACTGTATTTTAAAAAAAGAAAAAAAGTAGTTATAAGAACAGAGAAATGTCCAAAGGTGTCTTAACACATACAGATAGCAGTTTACCAAGTTTGTTAAAAATAAAGGGAAAGGGAGAGAGAAAAGGTAAACCAAAAGTGGTCTTAGATAAACTTGACAAGGTCACTAGAACCATGGACTGATTTCCCAACTCAGCCACATACCCCTTCTGTTACCTGAGATAATTCACAGTTCTGTTGGTGAAGGCAGCAGTTTAAAAGTTTTTACATACATTCTCAGGGTCCACAGACTCTAACAGAACTTAAACAAGCACTCACCCACTTCCTGAGATATAAGCTGCTTCCTGAGGCAGGAAGTATCTTAGCTCCTTATCTCAACCAGGAATGTAATAACATTGGTTCCTCTTATTCTTTATTTTTCTTATTTCTCTGTATTGTAAAGCCCTTGGCAAAGGCCATTTCTTAGACACAGTTGCACAACACCCAACATACTGGGACCTGTAATATCAGTAATATATTCAGGATAATTTACAATTTCGTGGAGAGACATGGCAAAGAGAGGGATGTGAGATTGGATATTAAAAAGTAATATGTTGGCATGATCAGTGCAGAGGGAGATTCCTGTTGAGATGGGAAGAGGGATTTGGGAAACAGACAAGAAAGCAAAGCTGTGTCAGGTGAAGGCAGAAGAGAGAAAATGAGGGAGGGAGGG